>NC_088791.1:36277997-36902997 GCF_011386835.1 Chrysemys picta bellii
TGAGGATATTTAAGTCGTTCTTAATAAAGATCTACTGGACATGTTGATTCCTACTCACTTTTCTGTTTAACTAGTTGAATTTACCTCCTCCTACTGTAAAAAACAAAACAAAACAAAAACCACAGCTTTAAGCCTTTGATAAGAATAAGCAACATATGCATCATTTAGTCTTTGGCTCTATTAAGATGTGTCATATCAGATTAAAAACAAGCATCAAAAAATGAATACTGAAATCTCTACACTGCCAATGAGACAGTACCTAGTGCCAATCACTATCCAAACAACCTGTGGGTCCTAGATACATCTTTCCTCATTACAGAGCAACTTAATCGGTAGTCTCATGAGAACTAGTCCTTCTCTCATTCCAGCTACAATACCAAGTCCATAGGTACTTGCTGCCCAATAAACTGATGATGGATTAATTCGCCTGCAGTTGAAATATTTCACAAAAGGCTCCCCAGGCTCATATTGAACTTTCTAGCTGCCCTACTTGCTTTTTAGGGATTCAAGGGAAAGTCTTCATCATTGTACCATTGTGATAAGATACAGTATGCTAAGAGGAAGTCTAATTAGATTTGACATTTTAATTGGAAATGATAAATGTCCTTCTCCAAACTTTCTAGAAACCGTTCACAGGTGACTGCTTACATGATAGCATTAATCCATAGCAGCCTCTAGCTACCCTATAAAATCTTCTTAGCCACAAGTTAGAGTAGCTAAAACTTTTTGCTTTATCTCCCTTTATCATTATTATGAGAAGTACATTTTTATATTATTTTCATTACTGAACAGGCTACTGTTCTTAAAGGTTATTAATTAATCTGGTTTGGAAAGATACACACACAATTAACTTTGCAAATAAATTCAAGTTGTATCTAAGAGATAATGGAAAAATGTAGGAAGAAAAAAAAAAGCCTTGTCTTCATGAAGGCCCATGTTTGTTGCTTGTTCTTGGTTAACTAATCAGCTTTGTATACATCATCATGGCAGATTACCCCATATCTGTCCTTCAAATAACTCAGAAGAAGAGCATTTCCTTTCCTAATCTGAATGACTTAAATCATTAAGATATCTCTACCCTAGAGCTCTAAATGGAAGATTGTGCAGTTCATTATGACACTGTATCAAATAAGTAATGCAATGAAATCAAACGCAAGGGCCAGATCCTGGACACCGCTACAACCCCTTTGTGCTGCACTGGCAGCATGAAGGGGCCATAAAGATGGCTTAATCAGCCAGATGACTATGCAATAACTGGGGCATGGGTGGTCATGCCTAATTGTTAGAGTCCAGTGCCAAGCCAAAAGTCAGAGCTGGAGACCGAGTTGGGATAAGGCATATGAGCAGGAACCTGGAGTGAGGCAGGAATGCAGGAACTGGGAACCAACATGGGTCTGGGATCCAGAGGGAAGGAACCAAGAGCAGGAAGAAATGCAGGGCTCAGGAGTCAGAAAAACAGAAGGGGTCCATAGTAGCAGCCACCCTGAGATTCTTCTAGTTGCTCAGACAACTTCCGGTTCCACTTCCTGCCTGGTTTATATCGAGCTCCTCAGCCAAACAGGGGTGTTGGATCTCTCCCTCTCTCTGGAGGTTCAGGGGCTGGGCCCTCTGCTAACTAGCACTACACTGGTTCCCTTCGCTGGTTGCTCAGGTGAGCTGCTGTGTGGCAGTTGTGGCCTGAGCACTGCCTAGGAGCATGGATTCAAGGCCTGTAATCTTTCACAGACTATTCCTGCAGCTAAATGGACTCCCTGGGTGACTTTCCCATATCCCCTTCTGTGCCCAGTATAGGAAGTGGCTGGGTGAAGTTCTGCTGCATTGCAGTGATTGCTTGCTCATGTAATGATAATATCAGTTCTAAGACCACTCTTAGGTGTGCTGGGGACCAAGCTGGCCGCAGTGTCAAAGTACACAACGGTGTCTTTGTCACCTTTGTCCTCCACTCTTACTTGTCTCAAGCAGAGCTGTGGATTCAGCCTCAAATTGGTAAAAGATGATAACTTATTTTTGTCTATCACACTGCTAGGAACAATTGTAGTTTATGATCCTAAGCAGCTTACTTTGGTAGCTTTTGTGACTACAAGCTCCCTTTATGAAATTCAGTGTGATAGAAATAAATTGAGTGCATTTGTTAAACATTAGAAACAGAACTGTATTGTCAGAAAATCTGTATGCAAGGAGACCTTTTCCAGTTCTGTTAAATGGTTAAATAGTACCTTAACTGACCAAAAGAAATTTGTTTTATTGAGACTGACAATGGCAATTATCCTGTTTATCGGTGAAGTGAAGTGTGAGACATGCACATATTCTGAGGATAAGGAAGGCTTTAAATGAGCTACGGTATGCATACCAATGACTATCTGAAATGCAAGATACTAGGGAACAACACAAATTGTCAGATAAACTGTTTGATGTAAAGATTTTCTCAACAAATGACATTCCAGTTAAATTATATGTAAATTATGACATTCATAAACCTCGCTGACAAAACTGGATACAGACAACACAAAACCTCTTCAAGGGGAATTCTTCTATCTTTAAGAAACAAAGTATGATTTATATAATGTGTTCAATCATATTGCTTTGTCATACATCCCCTCTTCTCCTACACTAGAAAAATAACAATGCAGAGCAATAAAGTGTTTTGGATCTTCCTACTAGAAATAAAGAAACAAGGTAATCAGTTCCAAAGAGTGTGTGAGTCCATTTTTGATCCTCCATAGACCAGAATTCAAAATCAGTGGCAATTAGGCTCCTACATAACTTAGAAACTTTTGAAAATGTTACCCTCAGTCCACATGGGAATAATGCCATATAGATATTACAATAATGGGTTCTCTAGATAAATATAGCAGATATATGTGGAATGTTAATACCATATTTAACATCCAAGGTGTGTATACCCCTCAAAAGAAGAATCACTGTGTCTAAGAATAAACTAACTTAATGGTTAGTGTGAATCCTAGTAAGTATTTTCAGTTGGAAATAAGTATCTCTGACCTAGATCTGTGGGACTTAAGCACCTAATTACCTTTGAGGATCTGGGCCTATCTACACTATAGATCTACTAGATACAGAAGATAAATAGATACAATAAATAAGGTAGTTATGACAGCAACAGACTGGATGGATAGATGGATAAATGTTTATTTTCTATTAAAAGTAGAGTTACATGTTAACTCACCACCACTGATTCTTCGTTCTTTATTCTTTAATATAAAGTTGTTTTTTTCTTGAAAGAAGTCCACATTTGGATATTAAATATACCACTATTCTTTATCTGACTCATACATTATGGTTCAAAGATGAGAATTTTTTATCACAGCCCTAAGAAAGGATTGCAGGTTTGACAGATTTCTATATCTTTATTAATAGCAGTGTCATTATAACAGACTAGCAATCTGAAAAACACACTCACCTCAGCTCATGGGTTCTCTACCTGGTGCATTGGCATCACTACAGCAGGGAGGGCTGAGAAGGATAGCAATTATTTGCAGGCTGACACATAGTCTTCTCATATTCTTTCATCAGTCACTACCGCGCTAACTTGTCCTCCACATCCCAAGGCTATTTTGGCCAAGTGTGTGTTTCTTGCTGCTTCTATGGTAACCCCACCTTTTTATCACTCTTTTTGCTACCTGTTGTTTCTTGCTCTCCACCGAATAGAAGAGGGGATGTACTAGAGAAAATTACTTACCCATAATTAAAATAGTTTAGTCCTCCTTTTCTACTAGACTTCCTGTTATTGCTTATTTCACTCTACTTTTAAACTAAGTAGCCTATCAGGGATAGAGCTTTGCCTTCTTTAACCTCAGAGAATGACTACTTTGTTTCTTTCCCTCTATGCATCCAGTAGTTGGATCAATAACACTTGCTGCCCTCACTAAAATGAAAAAAGAAAAAGAAAAGTCATGAGAGGGGACAGAAGTCAAAATTTAAATGAGACTTTAAAAATCACTTCTTCTAATCCAAGATCCCAAATACTAAAATGTTTTAATCATAAATCATGTGCATGATATCTCTATAGGGCAGAGTTAAGATTGTTTGGGTGCTATAGCTGTTAAGTATAACTTTAACTTTGGATGTCCTGAGTTTATAATTCTTGGTTGTGTCTTGACACTATTGGGGACTGAATAAATCTCACAATATAAATCTGAACAGCCAGATGGCTGTTCTATTTTACATCAGGCTTGCGCACGTGCATACTGGGGAAATTCTCAGTTGTCCAGTTAAGGCAACCTTACATCTTCTTTGTGTCAATAGAGTGGTATAAAGAAGATGAGGCATGCACTAGGATAGGGCCCTGAGTATGCCCATCACTCCATTGGGTGTTACACGTGTGCATCAAGAACTGACACCAAATAATTTTGTAGGCAAATAAAAACTTCAGACAATATTTAACAACCCCCACCACAAAAATGGAAAATATTCCCCAAGAATAAGATAAGGAAAAGCAAAGTGTAGGAAGCAGCCCTCCTTCTTGCACAGCTATATGAAATGTAGGTAATAAATATAATTCTAAAACAATTTAACAAAACCTGAAACTCTGGCAGATCAACACCAATGTCACATTATCACAGCAGAAGTGGACAATTCAACACCCAGGAATAAGAACAGATTCATTACACAGAGCATTCTTTCTTCTTAGAATAATTTTCAAGGAAGATGTGCAGAGACTAATTGCACCTCCAGGCTAGGGGGCTAGTTTGCTTTATTATGGCTTTGCAATTTATCTGTTTTATAGTCTCGCAGTGGTGATGCACATTATTTTCAAAGCCAGTGTGGTCTGGTTTGTGATTTTGCAGGGCTCCAAACCTATGTGTTTGTTCCATCTCTGATTTAAGACAAGTGATTATAGCAAGCAGATAAGCTCAAATCATTCTGTTTCTCTTTGTTTTAAGTTGACTAGACATTAAGAGGCACAGCCTGGTTTATATATCCACTATGAGTGACTTGGGTTTATATATCCTCTGGGTTGGTACTGTGTTATGTATCCACTCATACCTTAAGCTTCTTGAAGCTGGTATTCTGTTCTTTATCTACCAGTTCAATTTGCTGTAAAGCCCCACAGATGTTTAATTCAATAACAGTTGCTATAAAGAGGTTATGATTCAGCAATATTCATATAATAAAATACTTGTAGGAATAAAACTTGGACATCAATGGGGTAAACGGGAGCAGACCCTCTGTGCAAACTTTCTGTGCTCCCGGTAATCTGAATCATGCAACAGTTATTAAATGTATTGACAGATAACTGCTATCCACCTCACAACTATAGCTCACATCAGTTCCAAGCATCATGGAAAAAATCAGAAGGGGATGGGTCCAATGAAGTATTTTATTATCTAATGTAGCAGTAAAAATAATTTTTCAAAACACCAACTAGTGTTGAGAGAACCTAGTTATGTAGTTTGGGTTTTACAAAACTGCAGCACACTATTTTTTGTTTGGTCGGGGTATCACACAAGGCCCATGCATCACAAAATATTTTTCTTCATTTAAAACATTTTTCCTGGTGGAATTGTTTGTTTTGTATGTAATTAATAAATCATTTTGTATTAAATTTAATTAATTAGTACAGCCTATGCTGTACTAATAATAAGAGCCTGATTCTGCAACCTTTGCTTATGATGAGTGGTATTTCCTTGCAGTCAAGTCATTACTTTTGGTTCTTCAACCAACAGAATAATCAGATAGAATGAGTTCTCCAAACACTATATCCACACTACAGTATTCATGAACCTTTAAAGAAATCCATGATGGACACACACACTCTTCATACCTAATCTTTAATAAAGCTATGTTTTTTATAAATCTATATTTGTATTAGCTTTATTTTAAAGTGCACCAATTAAGTTTGTAGCACAAGTTAAAAATTCAATGTCAGTTTGACAAAGGCTTTAAGTAAGATGCCAGAAATCTGATCCTTAGCCACAGCTTATCAAATCAGTAACTGAGAAGTTAAGGAAGGACTATGTGATGTACGGTATTGATGGGGAAGCAGAAAACACTGTTCAGTGCATTGGTTATCAAGATTTTGCTTGTGTATTTTTTGCAGAAAAATACGTATAGATTTTTCTTATTTTTCATATGCAGACACTTTTGTGTTGTTGTGCTCTTCAAAAATCCCTTGGTCAGGGGAGTATATATGAAAACTCTTTGTCTGCATTAGGTGATTGCTATCGTATTAATCTCACTTTAAACTTAAGGACTGGCTCCAGCTGTTAAGTACAAATTGTCATATAAATGCTTACTCCACAAGTTTAAGATTTTTTTTTTAAATTTTTGACTAATGGCTACTAATATGAGGTTCCTGTAGTGCTGAATTTTGTGTAATAAATCAGCATGCCACTGCTAGCTACCCATTTAAGTAAAAATCATAAGTTAAAATCGTCAGGTCAGAATTGGCAAAACCTGAGATCAGGAGCAATATTTCTATGTTTTGTTTTGTATTCAATTGCAAATGGAAGTGTATTTTAAGTTGATTGCAGTTTTTGTAACTCAAGCATTTTAGCATTGAGCTGGTAAAAGAGACTCAGAACATGAAATGGATTATAAATGTATGTCGATGGGTAACTGGCCACATTAAGAGGTCTAACACAACTGTGACTCATTCAGCTCTCCTCCCCAAGTGGGGAAAATTATTATAGCCACAAGGCAATAGGTCAGTTGACCACTAAAAATCTCGCTATATAAGAATATAACACACAGAAACAAATAGATAACAATAACCATGTATGCCTTTGAAGAACACTGTTTCCTTGTGGGAAAGACATCCTGCTTCTAGAAAGCTATGGTCGAATTCTGCTTTCCTTGAAGTAGCAAAGTTGCTGTTGACTGCAGATGTAGGAATGGGCCTTTATGATCATGTAAAACCCTCTCAAATCACCCCCAATGCAATTAAGATAATATAATGTGGCCCAGTGAATAGGGCCCTGGACTGGGACTCAGGAGGCTTGGGTTGTATTCCAGGCTCTGCCATAAGCCTGCTGGGTAACTCTGGGCAACTCTTATAATCTCTGTAAATGATAGGGGATAGTGAAATGTTGTCAGAGCTATGGAAGAAAAGCACTTTGTAAATGCTAGGCATTATTATTTCAATAAAACATCTGATCCAAAGCCTGCTGAAGTGAATGGGAAACTTTCTACTGAATTTAGTGGGTTGTGGTTTAGGTGCCTAATAAATATACACACATTATATGACCTACCTACTGGGCCTTTTCACTCCTTAGTCAGGCAAAACTCTTGAACCGAATATTTTTGTTTTTTCTGGAGCAAGGATGGAGGTTTATACTGTCCCACATTTAGATAAGGGTTTCTTCCCCTCTTGCCTTGGTTTTCATTATAACAATTTGTCTGTATGTAGATACAATTTAATATTATGTGCATGTTTCTGGTAAAACTGATAAATGAGAAAAATATAATTATTCCTGTATTTAATGCTCAATGTAGAATAAATTCCAGTTACATGCCTTTCTTCTTCTTTTCTTCATAGACTAATTTGTCTTTTATAAGGTAATTACAGCTCCGCTTGAAAGATCTTTAGCATCAATTATGTAAACATATGTTCAGCCACTAATTAATAAGACAGATATCTTCCCCTTATCCTTTCTTAACAGAAGTATTGAATCCTAATTATATCTGACCATATTGTTTTCTCTGACAAAAGTCATGGAGGTCTGGATTGCTCTCTGGTGTGGAAAAAAATGTGTAGGAGGTAGATTTGGGCCAGTAAAGCTCTTTGAGAGTTCCCTCACAGACTTCCTCTACTGTCATCATTTTGATAAGGGAAAGGGAGGGGGTTTTCTCCCCTTTCCCTGCAGATTACACGAGGCCTTCGCAGACTCTGAAAATCACATGAATGCCTTATGTATCTCTGCTGGCTCTGGCCCGAGTGACACCCCAGCCTCAATGGTGGGCCCAGTAAACTTTATAAGCTCCAGCCAAAATTATCAATACCTAATATCACTCAATTGAATTTACCCACCAGCAGCACATCCAGTGTCTGAGCCCCACGTCTACAGTCCTAACCACCACTCACCAGGACCATCACTGAAAGAGGGTTTCTAACTGCTTGGTATATAGTGGGAAGAGGAGAGTGATTGTCTTCTGCTTGCATGCTGAAGGGAGAAGGAGGAGTAAGGTGTATGTCTGTCATGACATGTGTGCTCTGTGCTTGTAACACAGCATCTTATGATCCAGACATTTTGCTTCTGTAGACAACTCAAGGGATGTGTGTATCTGGTAGCCCTGATACATCATTTTCCTAGTTCCAGGCTTTAGAAATTACATTCTCTTCATGCCAAAAAGGAACAAAAGTGTATATAAAAATACAATAAAAAGGACTTTTCTTCATAACCTAAGACTTCTGATGGTTTGACAAAACTGTGAAACTGGATTCCACATAGATCTCTTAATCCAAAGGGAAAGCTCAAATTTCTGTGACAAAAACACCTTAAGCAATGTTGAAAACATTTTGCTTGTTCAAATTTTTTGAAGCTATTAATTGGGAACCACTGGGCAAGGCCTCCAGCATTTCTACATGGTTGTGTGACCTTAATTTTATACCATTCAACATGTAACAGTTCATAACACATTTTCATAAACAGTAGCAGAACACAGCATTACATCTGAATTTCCTATTATGATCTATTTCTAAGAAATAGATCTTCCTTTAGACATAGACACATCTGTGCTATGTGCTGGGCAGTAGATAGCTTATGTTTGTCATTCCTGAGGATTCACATACTGCCCTTTATATTTGCCTATTAATTTCATTTGGTGACCCCTAGTTCTTGTATTCCCATAATACAAGAACTAGGGGTCACCAAATGAAATTAATAGGCAGCAGGTTTAAAACAAATACAAGGAAGTTCTTCTTCACGCAGTGCACAGTCAACTTGTGAAATTCCTTACCTGAGGAGGTTGTGAAGGCTAGGACTATAACAGCATTTAAAAGAGAACTGGATAAATTCATGGTGGTTAAGTCCATTAATGGCTATTAGCCAGGATGGGTAAGGAATGGTGTCCCTAGCCTCTGTTTGTCAGAGGATGGAGATGGATGGCAGGAGAGAGATCACTTGATCATTGCCTGTTGGTCCACTCCCTCTGGGGCACCTGGCATTGGCCACCGTCGGTATACAGGATACTGGGCTGCATGGACCTTTGGTCTGACCCGGTACGGCCGTTCTTATGTTCTTATATTGATAAATACTTATTAAATGTAACTCAGAATTATTTGTACAATGAAATATCATACAAAATCTATACTTTGCAGTTATTTAGACATTTGTATCTATATTGCAAATGGCTCTTTATATTAAAAAATCTTACTTTAGATGGTCCATGAAGTCAGAGATAAATCTGAACATGTACTATCCAGTGTGGGATGTACTGTACAACATATAAATTACACTTAATAATCTTACATTTGGTGTACACAAATCACTTAGCTGAATAAGATAGAAATTCTATGACTATTTGTTAGTGATATATACATATATTATTAGTCCTGTAACTCTGATTTCTTGTCAAGACTACTCTTGACCTCTGTAGGACATTGTTTAGCAGAATAACATTTAAAATGCAGCAATTAGAACTTACAACCACAAATAACTTCCCATACAAGTGAATAAAAATTAAAATGTCTGCTCTGAGGCATCAGTACATCCCTGTTGTGGTAAATCCAATGCTTTGAATCCATTAACCTTTCATTGTGCGGCACTATCATCCACTGCTAAAGATTAGCTACTGACACATTTATCAAAGGATGATAAATGAGCTGTCCTTTTAGATGTCTGATTATTTGACCTTTATTCAGTTAAAAGCACAAGGGGCTGACAGTGTTAAGTGCTTGCCAGTTTAGAATGAAATTGAACCCAGGAAATGAATGTTTGGAATTGTCTTCAATAATGTGATGTTACTCAGTCAATTTAAGTTTAAATTAAACAAAACAAAATCTAATGTAAACTGTTATTTCATTAATGTGTTTCTTATCGAAAAAACAAAGCCTTTCTCTTATACAAGAATCTTTTATAAGGCTTTGTCTTATAAAATACCCTGAATCCATTGAAGTTTATTCTAAAATCTTCACTAAAACATGAAAAATCCGTAGTTCTAAGAATAACCTCAGGAAGAAAATAGTTTTATCATTAGCTGTATATTTATAATTGGTCAGTCAACCACACATAAAGGATTGCAATACAACATTTTGCAATTTCTATCATGAGAGTTCAAACTTTACATACATGCCATCATGATGACAATAACCTTACGAGAAGTTCTGATCTCACTTACTAGTATGAACGAGAATGATTGTGTATATTTAGATTGTTGAGGACAAGGCTGTCATTCAGCCCAAAATGACTTTGGTCCCTTGAAGAATTACCATGAGTCATCTGGACATCATTGGAGGTGGAAAGCAAAGATATGTAGCACTTTTAGATTGAGTGCTGGAAACAAAGCACAATAATGAATCAAACAAATTTTAACAATCCAAGCTGGTGTTTTGTGGCATGTAATGTAATATAAGCTGTGCTAATATTTAGAATGACAGGCCTCCAAGCTGCAAAGACCCCAGCACCTGCACAGAGGTCCCTGGAAGTCAACAGGGTTCTCCCATGCAGAGACTGTTGCAAGAGTGTCCATGGTTGAGCCAAATTGGTTTAGGCTGAAGTTTATTCCCAATTTTGAAAGATGCAGTACAACTTCCTCCAAAAGAGGTATTATGTGAATGACACCACCCCATAAAATAGATGAAGAACCATCTTCAGTTTACAGAGTCCAAATGTTCAATTCAGTCTGTATTAATAAATATATACCAGGTGTCACCAGCGGTGCTATTACACATAGTCTTTTCAGTTCTTTTTCTTGGCATGCTAGCAAAAGTTTAATGTTGGGAAGACTCATGTTGCTGGTATTGTTGGGTTGTGCAAGATTCTGTGTATAGGGAGTGGTCTTTCAAGAGGGAGCAGAAAAGATTTCCGTCTGCCTGAGACTCTCATTAGAGTCAATTCTTGAGGCAAAAATTCTTCCTGGGAAGCAAGTATTGATGTTAGACTGAGATTTCTGAAAGAAATAGTTGCCTTACATGCTGTTTCTGACCTCTTTTTGCTCCAAGATTGGTGTTTATGTGGAAATAAATCAAATTATAGGTAGAATATACCCAGGATCCATATCACTGATATCTCTTCCACTAGGAAGCCAGCTTGCAAGGTACTAAACATCTTCTACTGATTGGTAGAATGAAGATGCTGGTGTCAGACTAGGACACTGGTGTCTGGAGATGAGGCAACAATATTTATTTATGTATATGGCAGTAAAGCTTAGGAGCCCTAATGAGGGCGCCATTGTTCTAATCACTGTTCAAAGTTCAAACATACAACATAAAGAGGGTCCCTGCCCTAAAGAGCCCACAGTCTGTTTTTTAAAATCCCCTATACGTCATGACTCCAGGTTGCATTAAACATCATTAAAGTGACAAAGCCATAGAAATTTATAGCAAGTTCCACATCCTAAAGAAAAGTCCCACTCCTCTCATCAGTCAAGATGGAAAAAAGGCTTCTAGCTAGTACTTGTGCTTGAGACTCTGAGTATAACATGATCCCAAGATTGCCAACCCGAATAATATATGATTCAGTAACAAACTCAGTCATTGAGGCTAATGTTGCTATATTCTGATCTGATCCCACTGAAATCAACAGCACAGCACCTGTTGACTTCAATAGGGGCATGCTCAGGCCCATAAATTTTACCATCCCTTGAAACTGCTTTCCTCTACATTGCCACAGTCTTGCTTGGCAGATCCCATCCCTGCTCATCCCAGCTCCAGTCTCAATCATCTATAGATTTCAGAATGCTTTTCAAAACAGCAAAGATATCATTTCCCCCATTCATAAAGGGAGAAACTGAAGTGCAGTGAGGTTTATTTGCCCTTTCCAAGGTCACATGAGTCAGTAGCAGAGCCAGAAATAATACCCAAGTCTTCTGATCTTCGCCTTGTCCACTAGATATCAGCTCCATAGTTTAAATGGATAATTAGGAGTGGGAGAGTTTTAGAAGATTTGATTCTTAGCTGAAACTTATCACAACATTCAGAATGTTTGTCCATCCTTAACATTTGAGTAAAAGGCTTTTGCCACTCACTCTGTGTCCCTCACCTCACCCTGCATAGTGAACTTGTGGTCCTAAAATCTCTACTTTCAAAGGAGCATCTTCTTATTGATAATTATTTTTTATGAGTTTGGAAGATTGGGATGGACTTCAACTGCCCTTTCCCTTTAACTTGGCTGTCTGTTAATACTGTCAAGAGAAATATCCATCAGTGGCATCCAAGTGTACTAGTCTGTTTCCATTCCAGCAGACTAGCTGACAATCCATCACACTCTACTAGGCTCCTGGGCAGTCCATAGGGATGATCTGTCAAGAGTCTAGATAAAGTCTGAACAGCTGATTACAATTTATTGAGATTCCCGACAGAACATTCCCATAAGACTGCCTACTAGTCTTATATACTATAGGGCAAGGATTATACTTTCAGAATCAACATTAAGGGCTACAATTTAATATGATGTTACCTGTACTAGTCCACCAATAAACAATCCTGTAAAAAAGTAAGGTGTTACAAAGGGGGGGGGGAATTTGAATTGTCTCTAATCTTTGAAAATATTCAGTCGGTTTTCAGGACTCTCATCCAGGTTTTATCTAACAATTGTTCCCATATCTGTGGCTATTGGGTGATGGTTTCTGCAAGCCTCCTGCTTCTCTCTTCCAAACTTATATGAGGTGAGAAAAGCATATAAACCCTCCTACTTCAAGACATTCAACGATCTTCAGGTTAACGGAGCAGGAGAGCTGGAAGAAATTTACACTGTGAATAGATTATGCCATAACTGCTTCTCATAGGAGTCTCTCAAGGAACTTTTTTCAGGGTAGCAGCCGTGTTAGTCTGTATCCTCAAAAAGAACAGGAGTACTTGTGGCACCTTAGAGACTAACAAATTTATTAGAGCATAAGCTTTCGTGGGCTACAACCCACTTCTTCGGATGCATGGGCATGCATCCGAAGAAGTGGGTTGTAGCCCACGAAAGCTTATGCTCTAATAAATTTGTTAGTCTCTAAGGTGCCACAAGTACTCCTGTTCTTTTCAAGGAACTTTGCCACTTTCAAAGAATATTTGACTAGATGGACCCCTGGGCTGATCAGGTATGACAATTTCCACGTATCATGATTTACAATCCTATTTTCAAGAAGATACCATTCAAAAATACAGCGATGCTTAATTTGGAAATAATAATGGCATTAAAATGCTTTCCCTACTGTGTGCCTCTGTGTTCAAAGAACCTGAATTTTCTCACTTGGTTTGTCTTTTGATACTGTTACCACCTTCTCCTGGTTTAAACTAGGATAATCTACCAAATCCTGTTATTCTATCATCGCCACCAGATTGATGGTATTTCCAATGAAATATAATCCTCAAAAAGGTACCATATGTTGAAGAAAGACATTTCCCATTCAAAAAATGTGTTCAAAATGATTTCAAATTTCCAATAATTTAATTCTTAAATCTTCAATTAGAATGAATGCAGGTCAAGGGCTAGGCTGTAACTTGACCATGTGCTCTGAGTGCGGGATTGGACATAGCTTTTGCCTCAGGAACAGATCAGAGAATGAATAGTGACAAAAATTCACTATTCCTCCCTTACTATGTATAGGGGGAAAATTCCTCCAGCCCTTTCTTAGTGGAGCTGATTACTCTTCTTGTGTACCCTGCCTGCTATTCACAGTAGCCGTGTTCTGACCCTCTCCATCCCCACTGTACCCACTTACTCAGAGTGGGGCATTGCAGACCAGGGCCCTTGCTCACCTTCTCATGACCAAGGTCACAATCAGAACAAGGCCATGCAGGAAAATGGGGGGAATCTTCCTCTCCTGGCCCTCTGAGTAAGGGCTGTAACAATCTAGCCTGAATACTTTGGATGAAGTACTCATTTGTGTCTAGATTTTATCACAATATTGAAATCCTCCTGAACAACATCCACACCCAGGAGATATGCAAAAGGTTGAAAGCAAAAAGGATATATATACCTAAAAGAAGTTCACTTGATAGATACACATAATCATACAACTAATAATACTTCGTACTTCTAAACAACAATTCATCTGAAAATCAGAAAACTCTTTGCATGCACTACCTAATTATGACGGAACATCCCTTATGGTAGGTTCACTTATCTCTTCACTATACACTTGAGTGAAACACAGAGGCTGTCTAACAGCACACAACAGCAGCACAAGACAGGGACTAAAGAATGACTCCATAACCAGTTCAAACTGCAGGGAAAATGTAGGTAGGCACACTATAATTGGCCAAGTTGCCAGAATCAAGAATTTGACTCTCACAAAAATGGTCCTGGGTTCTTTATTGATCATGGTTGGTCATATCCCTGGTTTTATATTACATCTGAAAGGTGGTATTTCCAGCAGCACTGAGTCCCCAAAATTCAGCTGGGACATCGCTCTGGGATTAAATCAGACAGAAGATTGCCACTTCCTGAATCACCAACACCAGCATTACTTGAACAGAATTGTCCATAAATAAAAGAGTTGTTACTTTTTAATGGTATTTCTTAACATTGCCATTTTTAAGACCCTAAACTGCTGCACAACATTCATTAAGATACATCAGTTCCCTGCCTGAAAGGTTTAGTTAGATAAATGAGCTGTGTACAGTTATTCTATCAAGTTTAATTTAAAATGCTATAGTGGAAACTGATAGAAACTATTGTTACTAATCCCAGAGGTTAGTTAAAGTAAAATATCTTTGCATTAAGAGATTGGCTTTATTTGGGAGCAAAGAAAAACAATCACTTTTAATTAGGAAAGATAACAAATTAGCTCCTATTTTTCTCCTTCACATTTGCATGGGACCTTTGGATGCAACTTAGCTCATTAGATTGTTGATGGCTGCTGATGTAAATGGTCTACTGGAGGTAATTAATGGAGATTTGTTCAATAAAGTGTGACCTCAAGTTTTGTCATTTAAGACTATAGACTTCTCTGGAGACACGCAAGACAAGCCTGTAAACAAGACTGCACACATACACAGAAAATAGCAATCTGGTGCACAAAGATAGTATGCTACCACCAGCATATCTGATGGCCTATAGAGTGATTGATCTAGGCCTGAGCAGGTAGACAGTTAACTTATTTACATTAAAACTTGGAAAAGTCAGGAAGACACACCTGATGAGAGAATTTGTTTCTCTCTCCCTCCGCCCCCACTCCAAAGATGAGTCTTGTCAAGTTCCCAAGACTCACAGGCCTAATTAAAATCAAGGTGACATTTTAATGTTTGGGAAAAATTGAAGGAGTGTAATATAGTAAACAAAATGAAACAATGATAACAAAAGACTACAGCAATCAATAACACCCCAGGAACAGCTAGAGAGGATCTGATGACAGGCATTATTGATGAAAGGGCTAAACTGTCAAGGAGAGTAAATATCATGTACCCCACCATCCAGACCTCTAACAACAAAGCAAATACATATAGAACAAGTCTGAGACTGATCTATTAATATAGTAACTGATATAACACAGCAATGTAAAAAAATATTAGCCTCAAATGCTAATTCCAGAAACATGCAATATTTTTGTCCTAATCCTAGTGTTGTCACAGCAAAAACTATGAATCCTACAAAAATGCAAATTATCAATTGGAGGATGAATCAAACAAGCTGGTATATTTTATTTAGACAGTTGGCAACAAATGTTGTCATATCTTGCATATCAGCTGTCGGATCCCTGCTTCCACACAGCATTTGAATCTATAACAGTAACTATGGGCACAGCATCTCAGTGAAGAGTAACAGGGTATAAAAAAGCAGTGACCAGGGAAAAAAACTTTTGCTTTCTTGAACAGATTGCTTTCCCAACTACAGTGTTGTAAAAATTTACTTGAGGTGGAGAACTGTTAACAAAGGGTAGTGAGATCTGACAATATATTGCGTTGTGACAGAGGTGTCTAAAGGGTTACAGGTCTTATTTAATATCTTAATTCAGAATCTGGAGGAAGAAATAATCATCATATGAATCAAATTAACAGATGATACTAAACTGGAAGGAATTGCTCATACTAGTGAAATGAGGAAATAGTACAAATCAAGATTGACTTAGGAGACTTCGGAAAATAGTCAGATAATAAAGTTATATTCATCTAGAAAAAATGCAAGGCAATATATCTGGGAAAACATCATCTGAAACACCCATATTCAATGGGAAGGAGAAAGCATGGGAAGGAACAACGCTGAAAAAGATTTGGGAGCCATAGCAAATTGGTCATCAGTTTGCGAAGAGATATGGCAGTGTAAAAGACCAATGATGTTTTGGGTTGCATATTCTATAGGGCAAGAGACAACAGTCTCTTTCTCTGAAAATCAAATGCCAACTGCACTTGAAGTATTTTGCTCCGTTTTGGGAATTTCATTATCAGACAAATTAGATAATAAAGCTTTAAAAAGCTGGAGCAAGCATTCCCCTCCCCCCAGTTATAGCAGCACATATATTATCATATCTGTTATATTTTAGGCCTTACCTATACCTGGAATTCATCAGCTGGTGACTAGTGACCAATGTAGGGGCATACTGCAAAACCCAAACATAGAAACTGATAGCCACAATTTGCACCAATTATGCTTACTCTTGCTTGATATGGAGTAGGGCAACCAGTACAAATTATGATTTTCCTTGTCTGCTTGGGGTTTGCATCAAAACAGCTATTCTGGTTCCTAACTACTGGGTGATTAATCCAAAGGCCTACTGTATGATATATGAAAAAGAGACAATGGTAAACGTTTTATAAATATTTTAGATGACTAGCTCATGGATTCAAAGAGTTCAAGGCCAGAAGTGACCACTATGTCATGCAGTCTGTAGCCCAATAAATTGTGTTTGCCTAGAGCATGTTTTCCATAGAGGCTTCCAGTCTTGATTTGAAGACATCAAGAGTTGCAGAATCCATCATTTCCCTTGGTAGTCACTTTCAGTGGTTATTCACCTTCACTGTAAAAAAATTGTGCCTTATTTGTAATTTGAATTTGTCTGGCTTCAACTTCCAGCTTCTAGCCATTAGGTCTTGTTATGACTTTCTCTACTAGATTAAAGAGACTTTTAATAGACAGTATTTTCTCCCTGATACTTGAATTGAATTGATACTTGAATCAAGTGAGTTCCTTGTTGATAACCTAACCAAATTGAGATCTTTAAATCTCTTACTTAAGACATTTTCTCCAGCCTTCAAATCATTTTTTGTGGCTCTTTACTACATTCTCTCCAATTTTGCAACATACTTTTAAAAATGTGGACATCAAAACTGCACACTGTATTCCAATACTAGTCTCACCAATGCCATACAGAGATAAAAATCACCTCACTCACTACTCCCCTGTTTATACATCCAAGGGTCCCATTAGCCCTTTTTTGCCACAACAGGAGTTCATGTTGGGTTACTTGTCCACTATGACCCCTAAATCCTTTTCAGAGTTAGTGCTTTCCAGGATACAGTCTCTAAGGTAATCTGTTTGTGGCACATTGATAAAGAAGCTGTTTATGTGCAATGAAATTTATGAGTCATGGTATTATATCAGTATTTTATGCTTGATTGTTTTTAGTATGTTGATGAACATTCTGATCCAAATTATGGCAGTTTATGTGCACCCATGCTGAGTGCACAGACATCTCTTCTCTCCTTGCATTCATATAAGGAGATGTCATAATGGGCAGCATGTAGCTGGTCAAAATGTGTGTGTGGGGAGGCAGGGTTTCTGCAGGAAAAAATGATTTTTTTTTAAACTATAAAACATTTCAGTTTTGAAATTCAACTGCAGCACTCATGGGAGTTGTAGCTGAGATGCCTCTTGATCCTATTCTGCTCTCTAGGCCAGGATCCCTGATTGGACTATATCTCCCATGGTGCACCAAGTTCTCCTATCTTGATGAGGGGAGGTAGTGTATCATGAGAAACCTATGGCTACTAAATATCATAGGAGATTAAGTCCATCTGGGAAGTCTGGCCCATAAAGGAGAATGGAGGCATGAGGAAATTTAACTACAGTCCTATGAGGCCTCTTAACAGCATTTCAGAATCCACATATTTCTGTTTTCAGAAATATTTATTTTCAAGCATTTGATTTTTGATGAAAAATCAATTTTCTTCTATTAAAAAAAAAGATCCTTTAAAATCATCATTTTGTCAAAAACCCAATTTTCCATTGAAAATCAATTACAAAAAATTCAAGCAGCCTGAGTTCCATAATCTCCTTGATGGCAGTGAGTTCGGGGTAGTACTTTCAACAGTGTTGAGTCCTCCTGAGGGGTCCTATTATACTATGCACTGTAAAAACAAAAACTAAGACACAGTCCTCAACCCAAAGAACCTTGTCTAAATAGACAAGACAAGAGTGGGGAACACAGAGTATTGTTTTGCCCATTTTGCAGATAGGTAATTGCGGGACACAGAGACTCAGGGCTGTCCTAAGTTAGAAAGTTAGGTTGACTCATCTAGGTTGCTCAGGGGTGTGAATTCACACCCCATGAGAGATGTAGTTAGTTGACTTAAGCCCCATTGTAGACAGTGCTAAGTTGATGGAACAATTATTCCATCAACCTAGCTATCACCTTTCAGAGAGATGGATTTTCTACAGTGATGGAAGAACCTCTTCCGTCACTGCAGTAAGAGCCCACGCCAAGGATCGGCAACCTTTGGCACATGTTCTGTCAGGGAAAGCCGCTGGCGGGCCGGGACGATTTGTTTACCTGCAGCATCCGCAGGTTCAGCCGATCGCTCCAGGCCAATGGGGGCTGCAGGAAGTGGCGGCCAGCACATCCCTCAGCCCACACCGCTTCCCGCAGCCCCCATTGGCCTGGAGTGGCAAACCATGGCCAGTGTGAGCTGCGATCGGCCAAACCTGGGGACGCTGCAGGTAAACAAACCATCCCAACCCGCCAGCTGCTTTCCTTGATGGGCCGCGTGCCAACGGTTGCCGATCCCTGGCCTACGCTATAATGTTACAGCCGCATAGCTGCAGTGCTGAAGCTGTAGCATTTCTAATGTAGACATAGCCTAAGTTACTTGCTGAAAATTATAGAGAAAGTTTGTGGAAGAGACAAGAATTGAACCCAAATCTTCTGAGTTCCAGACCCTTTTCCTTCTCTTGTGAAGCACAAGGGAGTGAAATATTGGTTCCACTTAATTCAGTGGCAAAATTCCTATTGACTTCCATGGGTTGGAATTTCACTGCAGGTGATTAGTTTTTTTCCTACAGCTGTTTCATAGCTCAAGTGAATGTGGGTGAAGGGAGTATCGGAAATGGTTTTCTGAGAGACATCACTAGTGCTGTTCCAAGTACAAGCTGGTTGATGTTTGACTGGATTGACCCAACTCAAAACTTGTTCTAACCCACTCTTCTTTTTTCACTCACTAGATAAAACCTGTAGAAAGGGCTGTCTTACAACATACCAGAATGATGTAGCTGCTCTATTACCTACAAAACCCTGATGCCATGCTTAATAGATATAGCTATTTATATACATTGATGTTTCATAGTTATCACCCAGACTCTGTATAAACACAAAGCAAATTAAATTTCCTGTAATTGCAATTGTTTGAAAGTTGTTAAAGAAAAACAAAATTACTGAGACACAAAAGAAAACCCATCTGGCCTTTCAAATTTGCTCATTGGTCTTTTTTGCTAGTTTTATTTGAATAGATTATGATTGCTTGTCTGTGGCTGAATTATTCTATTGCTTTATGCTGCAGTTACTGTGACCATCAAATTAAAAAAAATCATAGATAATGATATCAATGCTGCTATTTTTTACATTGTTTAAGAGCAGATGGCAATAGTAACACTTAGTGAGAAAAATTGTCTTTTACAATTCATTTTGAATTCTGTCAGTAATCCTGAAGTGTAACATTCACAGCCATTGATGCTTCTGCAGCACATTAAGCTTTTATGAAAGTAAAAGTTAATTACATATGATGACTAAACTCCAGGGATCATAATTAGCTGAACTGAATGACTGCACATCAGTAATTAAATGTCATTCCTCTTCATCGTTCTGAGCCCTAAACCCAACCCTTAAAATGTCATAGGTGTTGGATTCTGCTGTATCCAGACGGGTGTTACTGCAGGAAACATGAATGCTGAACACTACACAGAAGTTTATTAAGTGGAAACAATAATTAGGTGTTAGGTATATTGCTTT
This sequence comes from Chrysemys picta bellii, assembly GCF_011386835.1. Classification (NCBI taxonomy): domain Eukaryota; kingdom Metazoa; phylum Chordata; order Testudines; family Emydidae; genus Chrysemys; species Chrysemys picta. Next base: position 36,298,263 of record NC_088791.1, read on the forward strand.
CTCATTAGACAGATCAAGCTTTTTCGAAGGCTGTCTGCAGAAAAGAGGTTGTGATTTAGACAGATCTTTTATACTTGGGCTCTAATCTGCCTTTTTTTTTCTTTTTGGATTTATGCATGAATTCCCTGTTTCTTCCTGATTATTTTCTGCATGGCAGGGCAACTGAATTGCCTGCACAGTATTCTGACCATAGAATATCCAGAAATAAACTATCACACATCAGCCTCTGGGTAGTGTTTGACTGATGGTGCATTAGAGTGAGGGTTTTGTACAGAGAAAAGATCATTTATTTTAACTTTACTATAACCAGGGACAGTTTTCTGCCACAAAGAGGCAGCCTGCATCTGTAGTGCAGTGCAGGATCTTGGGACATAACTGGTAAAATTGCTTCTGCACATGCTGACCATGCTGATGCTGCAGGTGTTGCCACTTCTGATGTCTGCAAAGCTTCTGTTTCCACATCCTATGCCACTAGTGCCTGCCAAATGGAGGCTGGATAAAAGAACATCTGGATCTTCATGTGCCAAGATGAGGATATTCAATCTTAATTTCCCCCCCACAGAATGATACCCAAAATCAGTTCTTGTTGGGAAATAATAAATGAAGCCAAGTTCTGGCACTGAAGTCCTGAAAGGAACACCTCTGAAACAGACATAGCTGCTTGGAGGGGACATCTTTATGATTAACTGAAACTTACGTGAAGGATATGGAATAATTTGTCCACTTGTCTGAAATCTCAGTGAGATTTGCCTTATAATTGATATGATGAATATGTTTGATCAAATTTTCTGCTGGTGTAAATCAGTGGACTTTCACCAATTTATACCAGAAGAGAAATTGGCCTGTTTGAAAATAGAGAGAATGAGCATGATTGTTACAGGATATATATATGTGCACATGGTATGTGTACACCACTTTACTAACTGGAAAAAAAAAACATTACTTCTGCAGTGTAGGTAATCCTGTAGTGTTTAGTCAGTCAAAATTCCAACTGAATGAAGGATATAGGCTGCAGATTTTGGTGCATATTAGTAATATGAATAGGGTAGGATCACCAGAAGTACTCTGGCACACTGAATCTTTCCATTCACTTGGTGACATGCTGGGGGTACCACAGCTTTAAGATTAACTTCAGCTGTTAAAATGCATAGGTTTTAGTACTTGGTGCAATCCCAGTAAGCACCTTCTCTGTTTTTGCACTCACATACACACACACGGGTGTGCACACACACACATATACACACACACTTACTTTAGTTACTTTGGTGCAGTCCAGTGGGCAGATACAAGGATAGCCTTGTCCCTTAGATCTTCACAGACCTAGGACTAGGACTGTCTTTTATATCTATCCTCATGGATGGTAAATATGCCTTGTTCACCTTTAGATCCTAAAGGTTTGAACAGGGTCCTGGCATCATCAGTGGTCTGCTGGGGGACTCTCCAACCTCTCCCAGCTATGTCACTTCATTGAGAATAACTGTAGACAAGACCCTATGAACTCTTCTGCAAACCTTACTCTGCTGCAAGATTTCTAAATTCTGCAGTAGTCTGGACAATCCAATCAGTAGAGCAGCCACTGTGCTATTTATTTTGATACTGAAATCCACTTATTTTAAACTGCCCCCTGTATCTTCAGTTTTCAATCTGTCAAACATTTTGTATATTGAGAACACAGATCTGCATTGTAGTATTGAGAAGTACAGACCAGACCTGATCCTGTTCAGCTGTTAGATTTGATAAAATCAGAACCCAAGGAGCTTGTCTACAAACAACATTTTAAAAACAACTTTTTAGATGGTCCCTCCCAAATATTATGTCACAGAGACCAAGCAGGAGTCCATGATGCAAAGTTCTTGTTTTTTTCCGCCTATATACATCTAACAGATTTCATCCAATTCCTTAAAAATGTATGTAAATCATGAAAATCTTTAAAATACCATTCTGCATATTCAATGCATAAAAGATAAACTGTAATTGTTATTATGTAGTACAATTTGTTTTGCTCGGCTGGATTAAGCATCCTACTACCATATGTCAACATTTCTTCTTTTCCATTCACCACCTGAGACAATATTGACCAATGCCAGTACCACAGGAATCAGAGTCCAGCACAAACAGATGGTCAAATTGTAGGAATGCCAAAATTGGAGGACTAGTCAAAAGAGGTTTTTTTTAGTTTGCTGAAAGCACTTTGACCTTCAGAAGTCCCAACAAAGTCAGTAGAAGCCTTAATCAGTTGAGAAATCCTGATCAAAACATGGATATAATTTTTTTTCAAAAATGCCTCTAAACAGCATTGAATAATAGAGTCATACAGAAGAATATACTATACTTGTCCTTATCAACACTCTCAAAGGTAGAATGTAAATCAGTTAGAGCGTACAAATGTAAACAAAGTTATTAACTTTTCTGTTCTAGATTACCTTTAACTACTATTCTGCATGTTCATGTACATTAACCAAATAGATAATCATAGTAATGATAATAAATGTTATTTTTATGACAACTATCAACTTTAAATTTCTAGTAACCCTGGAATCACACTGGTCTCCTGTGATGAGGTTTGGTTCAGAGAGGAAATGTAATGGTCCAAAAGGCTCATAGACTCATAGACTTTAAGGTCAGAGGGGACTATTATGATAATCTAGTCTTAACTCCTGCATACTGCAGGCCACAGAATCTCACCCACCCACTCCCGTAACAAACCCCTAAGCTATGCCTGAGTTACTGAAGTCCTCAAATTGTGGTTTAAAGACCTCAAGGTGCAGAGAATCCTCCAGCAAGTGACCCGTGCCCCATGCTGCAGAGGAAGGCGAAAAACCTCCAGGGCCTCTGCCAATCTGCCCCGGAGGAAAATTCCTTCCCAACCCCAAATATGGTGATCAGTTAAACCCTGAGCATGTGGGCAAGACTCACCAGCCAGCACTCAGGAAAGAATTCTCTGTAGTAACTCAGATCCCACCCCATCTAACATCCCATCACAGATCGTTGGGCATATTTATCTGCTAATAATCAAAGATCAATTAATTGCCAAAATTAGGCTATCCCATCATACCATCCCCTCCATAAACTTATCATGCTTAGTCTTGAAGCCAGATATGTCTTTTGCCCCCACTACTCCCCTTGGAAGGCTGTTCCAGAACTTCACTCCTCTAATAGTTAGAAACCTTCGTCTAATTTCAAGTCTAAACTTCCTAATGTCCAGTTTATATCCATTTGTTCTTGTGTCCACATTGGTACTAAACTTAAATAATTCCTCTCCCTCCCTGATATTTATCCCTCTGATATATTTATTAAAAGCAATCATATCTCCCCTCAGCCTTCTTTCAGTTAGGCTAAACAAGCTGAACTCTTTGTGTCTCCTTTCATAAGACAGGTTTTCCATTCCTCGGATCATCCTAGTAGCCCTTCTCTGTACCTGTTCCAGTTTGAATTCATCCTTCTTAAACATGGGAGACCAGAACTGCACACAATATTCCAGATGAGGTCTCACCAGTGCCTTGTATAATGGTACTAACACCTCCTTATCTTTACTGGAAATACCTCGCCTGAGGCATCCCAAGACTGCATTAGCTTTTTTAACGGCCATATCACATTGGTGGCTCATCGTCATGCTGTGATCAACCAATACTCCGAAATCCTTCTCCTCATCTGTTATTTCCAACTGATGTGTCCCCAATTTATAACCAAAATTCTTGTTATTAATCCCTAAATGCATGACCTTGCACTTTTCATTATTAAATTTCATCCTATTCCTATTACTCCAGTTTACAAGGTCATCCAGATCTCCCAGTATGATATCCCGGTCCTTCTCTGTATTAGCAATACCTCCCAGCTTTGTGTCATCTGCAAACTTTATTAGCACATTCTCACTTTTTGTGCCAAGGTCAGTAATAAAAAGATTAAATAAGATTGGTCCCAAAACCGATCCCTGAGAAACCTCCTTCCAGCCTGACAGTTCACCTTTCAGTACGACCCGTTGTAGTCTCCCCTTTAACCAGTTCCTTATCCACCTTTCAATTTTCATATTGATCCCCATCTTTTCCAATTTAGCTAATAATTCCCCATGTGGAACCGTATCAAATGCCTTACTGAAATTGAGGTAAATTAGATCCACTGCATTTCCTTTGTCTAAAAAATCTGTTTCCTTCTCAAAGAAGGAGATCAGGTTAGTTTGGCATGATCTACCTTTTGTAAAACCATGTTGTATTTTGTCCCAATTACCATTGACCTCAATGTCCTTAACTACTTTCTCCTTCAAATTTTTTCCCAAGACCTTGCATACTACAGATGTCAAACTAACAGGCCTATAGTTACTCAGATCACTTCTTTTTCCTTTCTTAAAAATAGGAACGATGTTAGCAATTCTCCAATCGTACGGTACAACCCCTGAGTTTACTGATTCATTAAAAATTCTTGCTAATGGGCTTGTAATTTCATGTGCCAGTTCCTTTAATATTCTTGGATGAAGATTATCTGGGCCCCGCAATTTGGTCCCATTAAGCTGTTCGAGTTTGGCTTAAACCTCAGATGTGGTAATAGCTACCTCCATATCCTCATTCTCATTTGTCATCCTACCATTATCTGTAAGCTCCTTATTAGCCTCATTAAAGACTGAGGCAAAATATTTGTTTAGATATTGGGCCTTGCCTAGATTATCCTTAACCTCCACTCCATCCCCAGTGTTTAGCGGTCCCACTTCTTCTTTCTTTGTTTTCTTCTTATTTATATGGCTATAGAACCTTTTACTATTGGTTTTAATTCCCTTTGCAAGGTCCAACTCTACATGGCTTTTAGCCTTTCTCACTTTATCCCTACATGTTCTGACCTCGATAAGGTAGCTTTCCTTGCTAATCCCTCCCTTCTTCCACTCCTTGTAGGCTTTCTGCTTTTTCTTAATCACCTCTCGGAGATGCTTACTCATCCAGCTTGGTCTACAACTCCTGCCAATGAATTTTTCCCCTTTTCTTGGTCTGCAGGCTTCTGCTAGTTTCTGCAACTTTGACTTGAAGTAATTCCAGGCCTCCTCCGCCTTTAGATCCACAAATTCTTCAGTCCAATCCACTTCCCTAACTAATTTCCATAATTCTTTAAAGGTAGCCCTTTTAAAATCAAAAACCCTAGTCCCAGATCTATTTTTGTTTATCCTTCCATCTAGTTTGAACTGAATTAGCTAATGATCACTTGAACCAAGGTTGTCCCCTACAACAATTTCTTTTATGAGGTCCTCACTACTCTCCAAAACCAAATCTAAAATGGCATCCCCTCTTGTTGGTTCTTCAACTACTTGGTGAAGGAATCCATTAGCTATGGCATCCAGGAAAATCTGAGCCCTATTATTATTACTAGCACTTGTCCTCCAGTCTATATCTGGGAAGTTAAAGTCTCTCATGATCACAGAATTCCCATTAGTATTTACTTCATTAAAAAGATTAAAGAGGTCTCTATCCATATCGAAATTGGATCCCAGGGGTCTATAGCACACCGCAAGCATTATCTCAGGGGAAGCTCTAGTAGCTTTCTTTCCCAATGTGATTTTTGCCCAGACAGACTCTGTCTTATCCATTCCTTCACGTCTTATTTCTTTACAGTCTACCTCATCATTGATATACAATGCAACTTCCTTTGCCTTTATTTCTGTCTTTCCTAAACAGCACATAGCCTTCAATACCTGTACTCCAGTCATGACTACTATTCCACCATGTTTCTGTTATCCCTATAATATCTGGTTTCACTTCCTGCACCATTAGCTCTAGTTCCTCCATTTTGTTACTTAGCCTCCTCGCATTAGTGTACAAACATCTTAATTTTTGCCTTTTGGTTTCACTGACATTCTTTACCCGATTAGGCACAGACATTCTACCACCAGTATCACCTATTAGACTGGTATCTACACTACTCTTCCTCCTTGAGTCCATTCTCATACCCACGGCTGTATCCTTTCTTACTTTGTTTTCTTCCTTCTCAATGTTAAATTCCAGCATGGAGATTACCTGGACATCTCCCAACCATCTCCCCCAAATTCCTAGTTTAAAGCTCTCTTAATCAGTTGTGCCAGCCTCCATCATAGAAATCTATTTCCCTCCTTACTCAGGTTAAGTCCATCCCAAAGAGAACAGTCCTCTGTCCATGAATGCTTCCCAGTGGCCATACATCCCAAAGCACTCCTTATAGCACCACTGCCTGAGCCATCTGTTGATCACCATAATCTTGTCACACCTTTGTTGCCCTTCTCTAGGAACAGGCAGAATCCCACTGAAGATCACCTGAGCCTCGATTTCCTTAAGCGTCTTCCCCAGCCTGGCATAGTCTTCCTTGATACGTTCCAGCGAGAATCCAGCCGTATCATTTGTTCCCACATGAAGGTCAATCAGTAGATTCTTTCCCGCTCCCGTTAGGATCCTTTTCAGTCTCAGGTCCACATCCCATATCTTAGCACCCCGCAGACAGCACATCCTTCTGTTCTCCGGATCAGCTCTAGTTACAGGCCTATCTATTCTTCTCAGTAAGGAGTCCCCAATCACGTAGACCTGCCTTTTCCTGGTGATGGTGCGATTCTCCGGTCTATCCCCTGCTCCCTCTGGCTGCAAGTCCTCTCAATTTCTATTGTCCCTTGCAATCCTCCGCAACCCATCCCGTATCCTCCTGGGGCTCATATTTGGTGTTGGTATCTCCATTGACTCTTCCCCTCTTCCTATAGGACTAGCTGCTCTTCTCTTCTCCCTTGCACTCTCACCTTCAGTGAACACCTGCTGTGCCCCTTCTTCATTTTCAAACTCCGCAAACCTGTTCCTGAGCTCTATTTCTCCTTCGCTAGTCCGTCTTCTCTTAGACACATGCTTCCACTGTCCACGTTCCTCAGCGAGCAGTCTCCCCTCAGAATTCTTTGGTTCTGCTTCCATCTGCAAGTCTGAGCTTTTTCCTTCAGCCTCCTCATGTCTTTGCTCCATCATCTGCTCGAACCCCACTTCTAAACTCAACCAGAGTTTCCACCTGCATCTCCAATCCTCGGATCTTTTCTTCCGTCAGCTCTATCAGGCGGCAATTCATGCAAACAAAACTCTTTTCAGATACTCCCTCTAGGATCATGTACATGCTGCAGCTTCCACATCCAGTCATCCTCATTGTGTCTTCCACTGCTGCCTCTGTATTGGTCATAGCCTTCCCAGCTAAAACCTGTTAGTCCGGGAAACACAAACCAAACCACCACCATCCACAGCAAAACAAATCCCCAACAGGCACCAAACGACCGGCAAAACACCACCCACTCCTTTCACTAGCCTGTCTATTCCTCTGCCTAGCTCTCTTTGACTCCTCCTTGAACTACATATATTCAATTGCAAAGTCTATGTCTGAGGAATAATTAGTTGTAACCAAGTCAGCATTAACCAAGCTATAGCTAGTAGCTAGTTGCAACCAAGTCTTTATTGTCACCTTGCCTAGGAAGCAAACAGTAGCCACCTTTCTCCCAGTCCAATTCCTCCCAGCAAGAGCCAATCCCTGGCCCCATCACCACTCCCACTATGCAGTGGTATTAGGGAGAAGGCAAGGAGAGGGCAGAGAAGAAAGGGAAAAGGGGAAAATCAGCCCACATGCATGCTGATGGGAAGTGAGATTAAAGCAGATAGCAGAGGAAGCCTGTGGAGCTGAGATCTCCTTCCCCATTCTCCAGGGTTTCTCCACTGCTCCCAGCCCCATCAAAGCTGCACTATGGCCAGCAAGGTAAGCATTTGTTGTTCCACAGAATAATTTTGTTTGTAAATGAACATCTAACTGACATCATAACAGCACTGTTTCCTTCTATGGGTGTGTCAAAAGAGAGAATAAGGTTCTACCGCACCTGAAAGTATTTAAGATATGAATTGTTTACTGTCAGTAAATTAACTTCAGAAAGAAAACTGGATGTTTTGTCTGCATTAGTTTGTGATAAGAGTCCATTGTTGTTTTACAATTTAATTGTAATAATAGAGAGAATTTAATACAGCTTCAAGCAACAAAGCTCTAACCCTTCGACTAAATCTAACATATGCATTTATTTGTTTATTCGTGCATGTTTTTACAAGCACCTATCTATTGCTCCAGGGGCTTTTGAGAAAATCTAAAATATACATCAGTAAAAGAATAAAAATCAAATATGGACAGGCCTGCCCTGTGATAGCAAAATCTCCTGCCATACTGCCCCAATAAACAAAAATCTCCCCCTCCAGCAAACCGATCCCTCAACAAGTTCCCTTGAAAAGTACTCATAAAATACCATTGCAGCATGCCCAGAATGTCAATAGTTGCAAGGTTTGATGGACCAGGTGAGTGGTCACAGGACCCTCTTCCACTCTTTTTAAAAATAAATGTTATGGGTTCATAGTTAGAGCTATAATGTCAGCCCCCTGTATTTTAAACTAAGTGGAGGTAGTTAACTTGGGCTTCTTGGCTGATCTCATGAAAACTGCCCAGGAAGGTAGCTTGCTTTATCTACTGTAAGAAAAATAGGGTATGAAGCAAACCTTAGTTAGGCAACTGATTACCACCTGTCTTAGGCTTCTTTTAATTTCAAAAAGGACTCAAGAGTTTAATTTAGTTTTAAACAGTTTGATTAAGTATCCTAAACAATAGCAACTATTAGTACAGGATATAAGAAGGTAAAAATAGTATTGGACTATGATTTGTTAAGAGAACCTAGAAAACTGGTTGATATTAGGTTTTCAGAATCAAATCACACAACCACAGTAGAAAATAACACTTATCTGTAATCACTTCCTTGAGAAGGACTCCTAGGTGGCCAGCCCCTTCCCGGTCTTCTCCCTTCCAGGTGTCTTTGGCTTTCAGGGAGTGATATGTGCTGAAGGAGAAAGGCTGTTTTATCCCATTTCTGCTGAGTAGTCTAATTTGGTTCCTATTTTTGGAGGTGCTGGTGTGGACAAATCAGATGGTGACCCATACTTCTGCCAAAGACTCACAATATCCAACCAAAATGTTACTCTGAAAAAGATTTGTGGTTTGTGGTGGATAATCAGCTGAAAATGAGCTCCCAATGTGAATCTATAGTTAAGGCTAAGATTTTGTCATGGATATATTTAGTAAAAGTAATGGAGAGGTCACAGGCCAAAAAGAAAAGTTAACAGAAGCAACGACCTGTCCGTGACTTTTAGTAAAAATATTCAATACAAAATGGGGATCTGTGGCGCCCCACGCTGCCTGAAAGGGGGCAGCTGCGCAAGGGGTAGGAGCCGCCTGCAGCAGTCGGAGGTGCGGGGTGCCCCTGATGCCTGCAGCTCCTGGGCTCCCCTCCTGCCCAAGAGGGCTGGGAGCTGTGGGGTGCACCCACTGCCTGCAGATCCCCACAGCGGCCAGGAGCTCAGGGGTTCCCCTGCCAACCCCACCACCTGGGATCTCGGGGGTTCCCCCACTGCCCCCGGCTGCCAGGAGCTATGGGGTTCCCCTGCTGCTGCTGCTGCCCTAGAGCTTGGGGGTTACCCACCATCCCCGGCAGCTGGGAGCTCCACGGTTCCCCTGCCACTCCTGGTGGCTGGGAGCTCGGGGTTTCCCCTGCTGCCACCTAGAAGCTCGGGGGTTCCCCGCTGCCCCTGGCATCCAGGACCTCGGGGGTTCTCCTGCCACCTGGGACTCAGGGGTTCCCCCGCCACCACTGCCCTGTGATTTCCATGACCTCTGTGACTAAATCATAGCCTTATCTATAGTCAAAAGAGCTAATGTCATCCTTGGATGCATAAACTGGGGAATCTCAAGGAAGAGTAGAGGAATATACCTCTCTCTTTGGCACTGGTGAGGCTGCTGCTGGAATACTGGTTCCAGTGCTTGTGCCCACAATTCAAGAAGGATGTTTATAAATTGGAGAGGGTTCAGAGAAGAGCCACAAGAATGATGAAAGGATTAGATAATATGCTGTATATTGACAGACTCAAAGAGCTCAATCTATTTACCTTAAGAAAGAGAAGGGTGAATTGAATGCAGTCAATAGTTTGCCCACCCGGGTTCTATGGTCTGTGTTATACAGGATGTCACACTGGATGATCACAATGGTCCCTTCTCCCCTTGGAATTTATGCACCATTTTAGGACATACCTTGGACATTGGCTTGTTTGATTAGGTCAGCAACTTACCCCTTCAAGTCATTTTCCCAGGGCCCTCTGCAGTGCATCCCTTGGCCAACTTTGCAGTTATGTTTGCTCAGGTTGCAGTTTCTCCATCAACACTCTGCTAGCTGCTGAAATGTTCATTTTAAAAGTTCATATAATTTATAAAATGTCCCTCCATATTCTTTGATGATCTTTAAAGTTGGTTTAACAGTCCATTGTACAATGCAAAGTCACTTCAAAAACTATTGTTCTCTAGCAGGCCAGAACCATGGTATAAATCTTCCACTTCTGTTCTCCTTGTTTTAACAACAATGGTGGGACCTTGGTATTTATGACTGAGCTGAGTCTATGCATTATTAATAAAACAGTTACAATTCTGATTATTCTACTCTGTGATCAAGTGTCCTTATAAATACGCTATTTGGTTTCAGTTCCTTTTATTTACTGGCTCTTTCAGCACAGGTGTATTTCACCAACTTGATAGCATAAGCATGCTTGATTGCAAATATTAGCCTTACTTCTTCACTTTGTCACTAAACTAAAATACGACAATATGAATGTAACCCCTTTCTGTCCCTAGCAGGATTGCCCATGAAGTAAAACCTATCATTAAAGTTTACAATATTTTGGCCAACACTGTATCACTCATAGTTGACTTCCCTTTCAGACATATAACTTATAGACTCATAGACTTTAAGGTCAGAAGGGACCATTATGATCATCTAGTCTGACCTCCCGCATGATGCAGGCCACAAAAGCTGACCCACCCCCTTTCCCTTGACTCAGCTGTTGAAGTCCCCAAATCCTGTGATTTAAAGACTTCAAGTCGCAGAGAATCCTCCAGCTAGCGACCCCCGCCCCATGCTGCGGAGGAAGGCGAAAAACCTCCAGGGCCTCTGCCAATCTACCCTGGAGGAAAATTCCTTCCCGACCCCAAATATGGCGATCAGTAGAACCCCGAGCATGCAGGCAAGATTCTCTAGCCAGACCCTCATTGACCATTGATACTATTTACCAGCGATGGCACGCTGTTGATTAATTGACTAAAATCACGTTATCCCATCAAACCATTCCCTCCATAAACTTATCTAGCTTAATCTTAAATCCAGAGAGGTCTTTCGCCCCCACTGTTTCCCTCGGAAGGCTATTCCAAAATTTCACCCCTCTGATGGTTAGAAACCTTTGTCTAATTTCAAGCCTAAACTTCCCCATGGCCAATTTATATCCATTCGTTCTCATGTTCACATTAGTACTGAGCTGAAATAATTCCTCTCCCTCCCTGGTATTTATCCCTCTGATATATTTAAAGAGAGCAATCATATCCCCCCTCAGCCTTCTTTTGGTTAGGGTAAACAAACCGAGCTCCTCGAGTCTCCTTTCATACGACAGGTTTTCCATTCCTCTGATCATCCTAGTGGCCCTTCTCTGTACCCGTTCCAGTTTGAGTTCATCCTTTTTAAACATGGGAGACCAGAACTGCACACAGTACTCCAAATGAGGTCTCACCAGTGCCTTGTATAACGGAAGCAGCACCTCCTTATCCCTACTAGATATACCTCGCCTAATGCATGCCAAGACCGCATTAGCTTTTTTCACTGCCATGTCACATTGCCGACTCATAGTCATCCTGTGGTCAACCAGGACTCCGAGGTCTTTCTCCTCCTCTGTTACTTCCAACCAATGCGTCCCCAGCTTGTAACTAAAATTCTTGTTAGTCATCCCTAAATGCATCACCTTACACTTTTCACTATTAAATTTCATCCTATTTCTATTACTCCAATTTACAAGGTCATCCAAGTCTCCCTGCAGAATATCCCGATCCTTCTCCGAATTGGCAATACCTCCCAACTTTGTGTCATCTGCAAACTTTATCAGCCCACTCCTACATTTGGTTCCGAGGTCAGTAATAAATAGATTAAATAAAATGGGACCCAAAACCGAACCTTGAGGAACTCCACTGGTGACCTCCCTCCAGCCTGACAGTTCACCTTTCAGTATGACCCGCTGCGGTCTCCCCTTTAACCAGTTCCTTATCCACCTCTGGATTTTCATATCAATCCCCATCTTTTCCAATTTAACCAATAATTCCTCGTGCGATACCGTATCAAACGCTTTACTGAAATCGAGGTATATTAGGTCCACTGCATTTCCCTTATCTAAAAAGTCTGTTACTTTCTCAAAGAAGGAGATCAAGTTGGTTTGGCACGATCTGCCTTTCGTAAAACCATGTTGTAATTTGTCGCAATTGCCATTGACCTCAAGGTCCTTAACTACTTTCTCCTTCAAATTTTTTTCCAGGACCTTGCATACTACAGATGTTAAACTAACAGGCCTGTAGTTACCTGGGTCACTTTTTTCCCCTTTCTTGAAAATAGGAACCACATTAGCTATTCTCCAGTCCAACGGTACCACCCCCGAGTCTATAGATTCATTAAAAATTATCGCTAACGGGCTTGCAATTTCTCACACCAGTTCCTTTAATATTCTCGGATGAAGATCATCCGGTCCGCCCGATTTAGTCCCGTTAAGGTGTTCAAGTTTGGCTTCTACCTCGGATACAGTAATGTCAATCCCCCCTCCTTTATTCCCCTCTGTCACGCCGCCACTATTCCTAAGCCCTTCATTAGCCTCATTAAAGACTGATGCAAAATATTCGTTTAGATATTGTGCCATGCCTAGATTATCCTTAATCTCCACTCCATCTACAGTCTTCAGCGGTCCCACTTCTTCTTTCTTTATTTTCTTCCTATTTATATGACTATAAAACTTCTTACTGGTTTTAATTCCCCTCGCAAGGTCCAACTCTACACGGCTTTTGGCCTTTCTCACTCCATCTCTACATGCTCTGACCTCAATAAGGTAGGTTTCCTTACTGATCCCTTCCCTCTTCAACTCTTTGTACGCTTTCTGTTTTTTCTTAATCACCCCTTTGAGACGCTTGCTCATCCAGCTCAGTCTAAATCTCTTGCCTACTAACCTTTTTCCCTTTCTCGGGATACAGGCCTCTGACAGCTCCTGCAACTTTAACTTAAAATAATCCCAGGCGCCATCCGCCTTTAGATCCATAAATATGTTAGCCCAATCCACTTCCCTAACCAGTCCCCTTAATTTATATTCCCTGTTTTACACTACGGTATCTGACACATCATATAATATCTTACTGTTTGAGATCAATTTTAAAATTAATTCGTTCACAGATAGGTGAAAAAAGAAGTTTCATTTTGGTTGCCCCAGCAACACATTCTCATGAAAAGCTGCAGAGATTGTAAGTTTCCCCAGACAAGCTGAAGAAATCTTGCTGTTAGATCTCAATTTTTTTCTCTTGACCCTCTCTCCTAATGATTCTACTCAGCCTTGACGCCTGGTCAGTTCTTAAATAGTAATAACTCACAATTTGGGGGCCTTAGGTACTACACTTTGTTTACCAATGGATGGATTGTCTAGACTAGCAGTTCCCAAACTTGTTCCACTGCTTGTGCAGGGAAAGCCCCTGGCGGGCTGGGCCAGGCCGGTTTGTTTACCTGCCGCAGATAAGAAGTGTCGAGGATGGTACTACTGGTGGAGTGGAGGATTCGGGGGTGACACAAAAACAGATTCAATAGATAAGAAGGAAGGGGCATTAAATGGCACAAGGAAAGGAATTGCATCATCATCTAGAGAAAAAACCTCAAGCAAACTGACAGGATAAAAATTATATTTCCCAATCTAGACTAACATCTATTATACAAGCAACAAAGAGTCCTGTGGCACCTTATAGACTAAAAGACATATTGGAGCATAACCTTTCATGGGTGAATACCCACTTTGTCAGTCGCATGCGAAAGCTCATGCTCCAATACGTCTGTTAGGCTATAAGGTGCCACAGGACTCTTTGTTGCTTTTTACAGATCCAGACTAACATGGCTACCCCTCTGATACTTGATCTATTATACACAGTTCTATCCTTGTCTCCCCTGGTATACTACCACAGGGATCAAGAGGGCAAAGCCCACTACAACTAGTCAGCATCCTGAGCCACTCAGGCATTGGCAACATGGTCCAGTCCTTTCAGTCACCACAAAGTCTTCATCCTGCCACTTAGAAACAATAATATTTCTTACCTTGACAATGAATTCCAGGGGAAAAGGGGAAAAGGGAGCAGACAAAGGGAGAAAGAGACGAATGAAAAAGAAAATTATTACCTCTATATCTGAGAATGGGGAAGGAATGCATAGCTTAGACTGATTCATTCTCCCACTTACAGGAATATTTGTGTTTTAAAATATAGTAGCTTATTAGCATGATTGGGTTTGGAGAATGCTGAACATTTACGGTTTAGTTTTTTTTTTAATAGTGACAAAACAAAGAAATAGAAAACTAATTCAAGTTAAAATGTGGTAGAGGTATGGCTTTTATGGTTGGTAATATGATTCAAGCCTTAGACCTCTAGATCACTTCTTCAAGTCTAAACCAGATCAGTAAGGACAGGAAGTGTTCCCCTCTGACAGCTGTTCAATGGCCTATGCAAAATGATTTAGTGGCTTTAGTCCCAGTCCTAATGGACAAGAATCCAGATTACAATTGGCATTAACTGGCACACTCACTTGCAGTCAGAGCAGAGGCCAATGCCTGAATGGATCTTAAAGACTTAAAAAAATCTCTCATTCACACTGAAGGTTCGGGTATAGCGGCAGAGGTGTATAGTAGGAACGTTTTCCTGGCTGATAACCATGATGTACACAGTCTGTGGGGGGTTAGATAGAAAACTGCAGTTTTTAGTGCTGAACCTTTCATAAGCTCTTAAATCTACTTGAAATTGCTAACAAAATACAAAATGAAGAACACAAGAAGTATACAAATGATTTGATGGATTAAGAGAGATTCACAGATATGGGAAAGAGAGAGTTAGTCAAACACAAAGGGATTGGGGAGATCACGGAATGCTATTTCGGAAATCTTTGATTGGGCCTGCTAAGCTAGATTGAAAGCTTACTAACTAATAGCCTCTAGTCTGCTACCCTTTGATTCCCTAACCCCTTAGGAATCCTTGATGGGGTAGGGGGACAGTTAACTCAGGTAGATCAGGGGTTTAAAAAGCCAGCTCCTAAGTGACCAGAGTTGCTAACAAACAGGAGCGGCAAACAGAGAGTTTGTGAGGAAGTGTGGGAGGCAGATACACCTAACAAACATACTCTAAACTTAGGCCAATAACAATCCCCCAGAAATAAAACAAAACAACCCCCCCACCAAGAGTAAAAATAATGCAGGCAGAAGTTCAGCAGCAGAGTGGGGAATATCCAGTTTATTGCACTGTAAGATTACCTGCCTTGTGAGCAGGTGGTGTAGGGCTGCATTGCATGCAAGCAGCTCTTGGCCTTCAGAGACACAACACAGGTTCTTGAGGCCAGAATGGCTGAACTGAAGGAGCAAAGGGAGACAGAGAGGTACACAGAAGATATTTTCAAGGACACAGTAGAATGGCCCCAGCCCATGTCTGACAGCTTCTCTGATGTTCAGGAGGATGAAAGTCTAGGAAAGAAGAACATCAAACTGCAGCAGAGGGAAGCAATCCCATAATTAGGACCCTCCTTCCAGATGATGTCCTGGTATCCTTTAGCACTGGTGATAGCCCTCCTGGGGAGGGAACCCCAGTTACTAGGAAGAGCCAGGTAATAGTAAAGGGGAATTAAATTATTAGAAATATATACACAATGCACAGTCAACCTGTGAAACTAATTGCCAAGGCCAAAAGTATTACTGGGTTCAAACAAGGATTAAATAAATTCATGGAGGATAGGTCCATCAATGGCTATTAGACAAGATGGTCAGGGAAGCAACTCAATGCTATGGGTGACTCTAAGCCTCTGACTGCCAGATGCTGGGACTGGATGACTGGGTTTGGATCACTCAGTAATTGCCCTATTCTGTTCATTTCCTCTGAAGTATCTGACATTGGGGACAAGATACAGGGATAGATGAACCATTGGTCTGACCCAGTATCGCCATCCGTATATTCTTATACTATGTTCTTCTTATGTTCTTAGATGGGCTTGTGATGACCGGAAGAATCAAATGGCAATTTGCCTTCTGGGTGTGAAGGGTACAGATCTCATGAGACATCAAGTCAGACGTATGTGCAGTGCTGGGGAGGAGATGATGGTTATGGCACATATAGGACCAGTGACATAGAAAAAGATAGGAAAGAGGTCCTGGAGGCCAAATGTAGGCTTCTAGGTAAGAAATTAAAATCCAGGACCTCCACAATAGCATTTTCTGAAATGCTTCCAGTTCCACATCCAAGGTCAGGAAGACAGACAGAACTGCAGGGTCTCAATGCGTGAATGAGATGATGGTGTACGAAGGAGGGCTTTAGGTTTATTAGGAATTGGGGAACCTTTTGGGAAAGGAAAAGCTTATGCAGGAAAGACAGTCTCCATGTAAATCAAAAAAGAACCAGACTGCTGGCATGTAAAATTTAAAAAGTTGCAGAGGATTTTTTTAAACTGGGGGCTGGGGAAAATCTGACAGGTGCAGAAGAGCACACGGTTTGGGTGGAGACATCTTTTAGGGATGAATTTATTAAAGGGGGAACTACTTGGCCACCTTTGGTTCATTATAAAATGTACTTATGAGACCAAATAACCAACGTCAGTCAGGTTTATTTCTATAACCCAATAATAATATAGTAGAGGAAAAAGGTTCTATATGATACTGGGAAGCCATCTCATGCAGCAATGTTACATCTATCTTACACAGCAAGTGTGTGTGTGATGTTACACTCCATATTCTTCACAGAAATATTGTTATGATATGAATATGGCATAACTAAGATATGTTTTATGCAAGATGGGTCATGTGAGGTATCATCGGAAAGGTTTTGATTTACTGAATGTGTTTATCCGATGTGTATGCATGTATCATTTCTGTATCTAAAGTTAAGAATATTGGCTATGTAACACTTACAACTGAGTGTGTACTTGGGAAACATGCACCAGAAACAGGCCATCAGCCTTGATGGGCCATTAGGAAGAAACAATAAGATTTTGAAGATACTAATTTCTCTCCTTCCTGAGAAGCATCCTGGGATATTGCTTTGACACTACAAGGTCAGGTGTTCATGTTACCTGGACTAAACAGCATCTTGGACTTCTAGTGATTTTCCACTAAAAGGAGAGGGAGGTCAACACTGAGAAACAAAAGGTTCCTGCCTTATGTAAATTCTATTTAAGGCTGGGGAGTAAGTTGATCTTGGTTCACTCTTCACTGAATCCCAACCCAGAATGACGGCTAGAAATAGCTGAGAAACAAAGACATGGGAGGGGAGGGGGAGAAGAGTTGAGCTCAGGCTGGAAAAGGGATCTGATCTGCGAATATGGTGTCTGAAGATTTGAGCTGCAAGCAGGGTAGCTAACCTTCAAGAGGAAGCTAGTTAAATAGAAATTAAAAGGAACAATCTCAAGGATGAAATACTTGTAAACTGCCTGGAAACTTTTAAAAACACCATAATACAGGCTCAAAATAAATGTATACCTCAAATAATAATTATAACAATTAATAAATAATATAAAGAGTAAGAGGACCATAAAATGCCACCATGGCTAAACAGCACAGTTAAAGAGGCAGTTAGAGGCAAAAAAATCATCCTTTAATAATTAGAAGTCAAATCCTAGTGGGGAAAATAGAAAGGAGCATAAACTTTGGTAAGTTGAGTGTAAAAGTATAATAAGGCAGGCCAAGAAAGAATCTGAAGAGCAACTATCTAAGGACACAAAGACTAATATATATTTTTTAAGTATATCAGAAGCAGGAAGCCTGCTAAATAGTCAGTGGAGCCACTGGATGATTGAGGTGCTAACGGAGTACTCAAAGGAAGACAAGGCAGGTGCAGAGAAGCTGAATGAATTATTTCCATCGGTCTTCACTTTGCATGAATGTTTGCATCGAGCCATTCTTTATCGGTGACAAATTTGAGGAACTATCCCAGATTGAGGTGTCAGTTGAGAAGGTTTAGGAACAAATTGATAAATTAAATAGTAATAAGTCACCAGGACCAGATGGTATTCACCCAAGATTCTGAAGGAACTCAAATATGAAATTGCAGTACTACTAACTGTGGTATACCATTTAAATCAGCTTCTGTATCAGATGACCGGAGGATAGCTAATGTAACACAGATTTTTTAAAAAGGATACAGTCAACATAGCTTTTGTAAAGGGAAATCATGCCTCACTAATATATTAGAATTCTTTGAGGTGGTCAGCATGCACTTGGACAAGAAAGATCCAGTCAATATAGTGTATTTGGACTTTCAGAAAGCCTTTGACCAAGTTCCTCTTAAACAAGGCTCTTAAGCCAACTAATCAGTCAGGATAAGAAGGAAGGTTCTCTCATGGATCAATAACTAGTTAAAAAGACAGAAAACAAAGGGTAAGAATAATTGGTCAGTTTTCATAATGGAAAGAGGTAAATAGCTAGATCTCCCAAGGATGTGTACTAGGACATGTACTGTTCAATATATTCACAAATGATCTGGAAAGGGGGGCAAACAGTGAGGTGGAAAAACTGGCAGACCCTACAAAATTATTCAATATTGTTAAGTCCAAAGCTGAGTGTGAAGAGTTACTAAGAGATCTCACTCAGGTGGGTGACTGGCCGACAAAATGGCAGATGAAATTCAATGTTGATAAATGCAAAGTAATGCACACTAGAAAAAATAATATCATTTTTACATACAAAATGATGGGATATAAATTAGCTGGTACGACTCAAAAAAGAGATCTTGGAGTCATTGTGGATAGTTCGCTGAAAACATCCACTCAATGTCCAGCAGTACTCAAAAAAGCTAACAGAATGTTAGGAACCGTTAGTAAAGGGATAAATATTAAAACATAAAATATCATAATGCCACTATATAAATTCATGGTACACCCACACCTTGAATACTGGGTGCTGTTCTTTTTGCCCCATCTCAAAAAAAACCATTTATTAGAATAGGAAAAAGTGCAGAGAAGGGCAATGGTTAGAGGGTTGGAACAACTTCCTAGGAGAGATTAAAAAGACAGGGACTGTTCATCTTAGAAAAGACGGGGAGGGGATGTGATAGAGTCTATAAAATCATGAATGGTCTGGAGAAAATGAATAGGGAAAGAATTACCCAAAACCAGCAGTCACCTGATTAAATTAATAGGCAGTAGGTTTAAAACAAATAAAGGCAATACTTCTTCACACAACACAGTCAAGCTGTGGAACTCATGACCAGCAAATGTGAAGGCCAAAGTATAAGTGGGTTCTAAAAGGAATTAGGTAAATTCATGGATGATAGGTCTATCGATGACTATTAGGCAAGATGATCAGGTATGCAACCCCATGCTCTGGGTGTCCCTAAACCTCCAGAAGTATCTGGTATTGGCCACTATCAGAGATAGGATACTAGGCTAGATAGATCTTTGGTCTGATCCAGTGTGGCTGTTGTTGTGTTGTAGGTTGGGGACTAGGGTAACAGGGCCAGTGATTACTGTATTCTTGCTTTCTACCTTGATTTCTCAAATTTGGTTCTGACTATCAAGAGCAAACCAGTTGGTAATTAAAAAGCTTTCCTTACTTCTGAGCTCTAGCCCTTTTCTGAAAACCAAATAATTTTAAGGTTTTGAAATTTTTAAATAAAGTCACCTCCTCCTCCCCACTTCTGGTTTGCCAAACTACCATGAGAAAGATTTTCCTTGTGAGAATTCTAGCTATGGTGGGAAGTAGAGTGCCAAAAATCTAGATTTCCAGCTTCCTTTTTTGACCAATTTAGAAAAGTTCCAAGTGTGTATATATTTGATGCTTCTGTGAACTGAATTAAGCTTTGAACATTTTGAGATGTAGCCATCACTAGTTAGGGCTGTGAACACAATGGAGTACCCATGACTCGGTGCTGCATACAGGCAGGCTTTTAGTTGTACATTTGGATGGATCTGTGTTTAGGCACAGCCCTGAGCAAGGAAAGGTTGATAAATTGCATCAAACAATGAGCACGGCTGTAACCCAGAATTTGACATTCCCATGTGTACCCCAGAATTTGACAGTACTGTAGTCAGCCATTTTGTATGATGAACCTCTGCCAACTGAAACTCAACACCTCATAGATAGGGATGGGTTTAGGACTCTGAGAGGCAAGTCTGTGCAGCTGCACATTTGCAGTTTTGCTGTCAGGAGGGGAGGTTGGGACAGGGAGTTAAGGTTTCATGAAAATAGAAGGAATGTTTGGACAGGCAACTTTGGTTTTAGGTGCCTCTAATATGTAAGATTTATTGTTGTTATGACTAGAAATGCTTTACTGATAAGGAGAATAATTAATTGCTATTGGCTGTTGCTAGGGAAATTGTTAACTTATTAGGAGCTATTATGTGTTATGTTCATTGTCCAGAAAAAAAAATTATAAAAAGTTTAGTTAGAAAGTGGACTTTGGAGCAGTCCGAGGAAGCTTTCTTTGGGAAAGGATTTGACACTTAAGTTTCCCAGCAGCTGGATGGAAGGAGGGCCCGCCCGAAGCTTGACTACTGATTCCTCAAAACCATCTCTTATCATTAGGTAAATATAAATGTTTTAGAATTCTATGAATCTACTACAGCATACATGTGTGTATGTGTGCTTGAGACCAAATAAAACAGTATTTTTAATTGTTTGTATCACTGTTGTTTCTACCAATCATATATCATATAACCCCTTTGGTTCTTAAGTGTCTAAGGGATCAGTATGAAAAGCCAGGCCCACCCATTCCAGTGGGTTCAAATTCAGGGCCCTGAAACCAGGCAGACAGAATCAGGCCACAAGAACTTCTCTTGCTGTGTCCTGAGCTCCTTCCTATCTCCCTTGGTTCCAGCCTGTAGATCCAGCCTCCCTTCTCTAGGTGGCTTCTCACCAGTTTGCTGGCAGGACTTTCTTCCTCTAGCCTGCTCACTCCTCTGGCAGCCATCCCACCCCTCTGTTTCTCAGTTCTTTTATTATCCAGACTGCTGTGAGGCTGCCAATCCATGCTGGCTGGTGGTTGCTGCATTAACTCCTTAGTTGTCAGGCCAGCATGGGGTCTATACACCCCATGACAGTGCCCCTTTGTTACACAATATATATGGTAAACTCACCTGGAAGCCCTGGGATTTCATATTTTATTAATAGGGAATCTCGTAAGAATGAAACATACTTTTCTTTATTTGTAGTGTTGCTGTAACCATGATGGTTCCAGGATATTAGGGATTCAAAGGATATTGCATCATCCAACCTTGTCATCCTTGCCAGGAAAGTCAAACAATGGTGTGAATGTCAGGTTTAGGTAGTAGCCTGAATTCTCTGCCAGTGGAAGATAACCAAATACTAGTGCTTAGGCAAGTTTTCCAATGTTAGCAGATACCAGTTTTATCCAACTCTTTCAGTCTATCTCTTGAATTCCCGTATTTTTGATTACTCTGTTTTTTATGGTTGTTAACTGGTTAACTCATACCCTGTTACATACAAATTTTAGAACTAAATCAGGCACATCTGACAGATGCCACGTCTGATTAGACTGTAATGCAGTTCAACAGATTCCTCTGTGATGGCCCATTAGAAGGGTGGTTATGAAGAAATTGCTGATCCATAAAGAACTCTCTGCAGCAAGCCACACTGGACTTTTTATATTGCTTGTCTTTTACAATCAAGAAATATTGTATAGTTCTTTGTTATAAATGAATATTCTGCCTGAAATTAGCACCAAAGAGCATGAAATAAAGGCTTTATTAAGCCAGTCTATCTTTTATATCACACTGATTTACCCCATTGATGGGAGCCAGGCATCTTTCTGGATATTAAAAATGGTTTCTGTAATAAAAATATGAATCCTCTATAGAATAGTTTTACAGCTACTATTTTAACATTTTAATAGAAATATAACATCAAAAAACAATCAAGAACATGTTCTTTAAGCAAAAAAAAAAATCTCACTAATTTTAGTTTTATCTCAAAAAGCCAAACAAGGTAAAAATGAAATCTAGCAAAGAACAAAATCTGTTAAACAAATACTGTTAAATCAGCTGTATATTAGAATTCTTTACTTAGTAATTGCTGTAGCGCTAAGGAACCAAATTGATTTTAAAGCAAGTGCAAGGAAAAATAACAAACTGAACTCAGTAAAAGAGATTCAAATGTCAATTGCGATTTCATCCTCAGCATGAGATTATACAGGCTGCTAGTGATAAACACTAGTAATGTAAAATTTTAAAATACCAGTTATTTAAAATAATATGTAAGCCGATATAGAATTGATAGAAGATGTGTTTTCCTATATTTAATTGTACAAGGTGCTGAACTCACCTGTGAGGTGGTGAGCACCCAAAATTCCCTTTGGTTATAATAATAATAATAATAATAATGGAGATATCCTATCTCCTAGAACTGGAAGGGACCTTGAAAGGTCATCGAGTCCAGCCCCCTGCCTTCACTAGCAGGACCAAGTGAGGCTCACTAGCAGGTTCCAGTGAGAGTTTAGAGTATTCAGCACTCTGATTGAAGCTTGCCTCAGACTGTAGTATCAAAGGGCTTCTTTCCTCTCCATTATTATTGAGCAATAGGTAAAAGAGTTACATATACCTGATTATACTGAAATATATAAAATATTAAGGTTGAAGTTTTCAAAGGGTCAGTTAGATGCAGAATCTTACCCTAAATGCATATTAAGAACATCCACAAATGTACATCAACAGAAAATGATACAAAAATATAGACAGAGTTTTGCTTTTTCTTTATGACAATTAAATGTTTTTGTTTAATATAGTGAACATATGACCAAAGTCTGGATTTAATTGGACCCATGCAACATTGACACCATGGAGGTGTAACTAAGGTGAGAAACTGGCCCATTATCTCTCATTTATTGTTATAATATGATGGGTGAGGTTTCTTATACAATTATATCTTAAGTACAAAAACAACTTTTGTGCGTGTTCACTTCTGAAAAACACCAAATGGGTTTTGCACAAAGAATTCCTAGAATTCACCGGTGCAGATGTTACCTCCCAAGAAAGTGTGCATTCACATATTTGTACTCACAAAAGAAATCCAGATTGTGGGTGCCTGGAAAATCAGACTTTATATTATGTACAGAAATTAAAGAAAGATATTTAATGAAAAAAATGTATTTAAAAATATTCAAAAACAATTAAACAAGAAAGATAATGCCATGCTATCTGCAACTGGTATAGTACAACTATCCCACTGCGTAAGAGAGATAAGAAGTATGGCAAGAGACCACCCTGCCTTAACCAGGAGATCTTCAATGATAGTGGTATATCTTGATTTTCATAAAGCTTTTGATACCGTCTGCATGACCTTCTCATAAACAAACTAGGGAAATGCAACCTAGATGGAGCTACTATAAGGTGGGTGCATAACTGGTTGGAAAACCATTCCCAGAGAGCAGTTTTCAGTGGTTCACAGTCATGCTGCAAGGGCATAATGAGTGGGGTCCCACAGGAATCAGTTCTGGGTCCAGTTCTGTTCAATATCTTCATTAATGATTTAGATAATGACATAGAGAGTACACTTATAAAGTTTGTGGGTGATACCAAGCTGGGAGGGGTTGCAAGTGCTTTGGAGGATAAGATAATTCAAAATGATCTGGACAAACTGGAGAAATGGTCTGAAGTAAATAGGAGGAAATTCAATAAGAACAAATGCAAAGAACTCCACTTAGGAAGGGACAATCAGTTGCACACATACAAAATGGGAAATGACTGCCTAGGTAGGAGTACTGTTGAAAGGGATCAAGGGGTCATAGTGGATCACAAGCTAAATATGAGTCAACAGTGTAACACTGTTGCAAAAAAAGCGAATGTCATTCTGCAATGTATTAGCAAGAGTGTTGTAAGCGAGATATGAGAAGTAATTCTTCTGCTCTACTCCACGCTAATTAGGCCTCCACTGGAGTATTGTGTCCAGTTCTGGGGGCCACATTTCTGGAAAGATGTGGACAAATTGGAGAAAGTCCAGAGAAGAGCAACAAAAATGTTTAAAGGTCTAGAAAACATGACTTATAAGGGAAGATTGAAAAAATTGGATTTGTTTATCCTGGAGAAGACAAGACTGAGAGGGGACATGATAACAGTTTTCAAGTACATACAAGGTTGTTACAAGGAGGAGGGAGAAAAAAATTTCTTCTTAACCTCTGAGGATAGGACAAGAAGCAATGAGCTTAAATTGCATCAAGGGAGGTTTAGGTTGGACATTAGGAAAAACTTCCTAACTGTCAGGATGGTTAAGCACTGGAATAAATTGCATAGGGAGGTTGTGGAGTCTCCCTCATTGGAGATTTTTAAGAACAGGTTGGACAAACACCTGTCAGGGATGGTCTAGATCAGGGGTCGGCAACCTTCGGCATGTGGCCCATCAGGATAATCCGTTGGTGAGCTGCGAGACATTTTGTTCACGTTGACCATCTGCGGAAACGGCAAACCGTGGCCATTGGGAGCTGCGGGGGGCCATGCCTGTAAACAGTCAATGTAAACAAAATGTCTCGTGGCCTGCCAGCGCATTACCCGGATGAGCCGCGTGCTGAAGTTTGCCAACCCCTGGTCTAGAGAATACTTAGTCCTGCCATGAGTGCAGGGTACTGGACTAGATGACCTCTCGAGGTCCCTTCCAGTCCTATGATTCTATGCAGGTATAGATCAAGAAACTCCATAAAGTGCAATACAAGAGACAAGAATTAAACATTGAAACTCAAAGGTCATGGAGAAATACCAGTTAGTACTAAGCAAAAGTCACAATTTCATCTTTTGAATAACTCCAATATGTCAACATTTGTCTTTGTCACAAACCAGGATAAAAAGTTGAAATATCAAACCTTTTCATGGACCAAAAATTCAGATAAATTTTGATCTGGAAAGGGTGAAACATTTTATTTCAGCATTTTCAGACCAAATGAAACACTTCCTGAATCAAAATATTTTGATTTGTTAGACTGATCTGAAACATTTAATTTGGGTCAGTTCAACACTGAACTATGTTTCCTTATGGTGGTCCATGCATCATGGCAGTTGTAGTTTGGGGAACTACAGTAGGAAAATACAATATAAAGTTGAACTGCTTTGAAACAAACTTTTCTGGGTAAGTTCAACTCAACAAAATATTTTTATTTGGGTCAAACTGTCTCAAAATGAAAAAAAAATCATTTCATTTTCTTGATGGAAAATTTAGAAGTATCAGCAAAATTGAAACGTTCCCATGGAAAAAATTGATTTTGTGGATATGAATTTTCCATGGAAAAATAATTGTGATGAAACATTCCTAACCATCTCTAATGCTAATACTAATGAGAGAAGAGTATTTTTTCATACTGTCATACAGGGCCAATCAGGGGGGGGGGGCAGGAGGGCCATTAGGAGGGCCTCAAGCTCAAAGGGGACCTCAAATTTAGACACTTGTTAATTTTTTAACATTTGATAAGTTTCACGACTTGTTTTTATTCGCATCCCTGTTGGATCAAAATGTGACACACTCTCTCAGCTTAGAGCTGGAAATTTAAGCAAATAAGAGATGTGATTTGGTAAAAGACATACTTTTTTTGTTAACTGCTATAGATTTTGTCATATTAAAGAGTTAAAAATGTTCATAAATATTAATAAAAATATATCAGTTCTGATGGCACAATATTAAACTGGGATGAACATGTCCTCTCAGATCAGCTGATTATATAAACAAACCACTACTAGCTGATGTTCGATCAAGTGCATTTTGAAAGATAGAGAATTGTTATATTTTAGTGTCTTTATAGTTTTACGTCTAGTTGACAAAGGAATTATTTTTGTGTGAGAATTCTTCATTATTATCTTTATATGGTAGCTAAAAGAGGTGACTGGTTGGTTTGTTGAGCCCTAGCATGGTAGCTTGGCCATCATCATAGGCTTCGTAGTCTATAGGCCCAGATTCAAGATGAAAATTTGTGAGGACAAACTTGTACAGTGTGTTTCATGAGGACACACGTTTGAAATTTTTGGACATTATCCCTCTGTCTCTATCTGTGTCTGTGTTTACTATATATATATATCATCCCTTTATCTTCAGCTCAGCCTGTTATATTATACCTTGTGTGCTTGAGTTTTGATTCAGTGATAAGGATAATAACCTGTCTGACGGTTTCATTTTGTGTTCTTAATTAGTATTCCTTCATTTTAAGTCTTTTCAGCATTTGTGTACCATTCAGCATTTGTGTACATGTTTACAGTGGAAGATTTCAAGTGTAGATAAGCTACTTATTTACAGGAGAATATTTCAAGTGTGGATAGGCGACATATTGACCAGATAGATCACTATGAAGAGGAGATTTGAAAGTGGTGCAAGCAAGAGATGGCGAAAACAATGGAGTGAAGCAGCAGCTAAGAGCTCATAGCCAATAACTTCATTTCTCAAACCACTGGAAAATACACCTTACCCAACAAACAATGCTACAGATAATGAAAACTCCGCAACTGCAACAGGTGATATTTCAATGCCAATACCTGAACATGAGGACAGTAGTCAAGAAGGAGATGTTCCAACAGTAATAGATACAGCAAAGGATCCTGTGTACGATCAAGAAACTCAACAGCAACAGGAAGGTGTAGAACTTATGCAGCAGGTACAATTCATGAGTACTAAAGGTTTGACTGTGACTGACATTGGAATTATTGACAAGAGCAATGCTGCCCAAATGCAATCTTTTCTTCAAATTAATTGTTTTGAAATTCCAAGTAACATTCCACAAGATGCTGATATTCTTTCCCTACTCGTCTTCTGACAAAAACACTTCCGAATGGTGAGACCTGTACAAGAGACTGGTTATGCTGGAGTATGGAAAAACAATCTCTGTACTGTGCTTCATTTTGAACAAAAGTGCTACAAATGCATTAGTTCTCTCTGATCAATCAGGATGGAGCATCAACAGAGGTTGGAGGAATTTGAAAGAACAAATAACATCACATGAGAGTTCAACGTCACACAAAGAAAACTATGTTCCATGGAAATCAGACAGTAATGCAGCATCAGCTGAAAGTTCAGTTGAGAAATTAGTCTTGACCGAACTCTCTATAGAAACTAATAACTGGAAAAAACTTCTTGAGAGCATCCTGAATGTCATCCTTTTTCTTTCTGAGTGGGGATTGGCTTTCTTTGGTTGCAGTCAACGTATTGGTGATCATGCAAATGGAAACTTTCTAGGCATAGTTGAGCTCCTCAGCAAATATGACTCACTTTTATCAGAGCATGAGAGTCAAAAGTGCATGCAAGTCTATTATCTCTAAACACACATACAAAACGAGTTTATTAAGCTATGTGGGTCATTCGTACAAACAACAATTCTTGATGAGATTCGAAATGCCAAGAATTTTTCAATCATTGTTGATACCACTCCAGATTGTTCTCACAAGGAACAGACTACTATGGTTATTCAATATGTTAAGATTGTAGACAGCTCAAAATTTTCAATCGAAGAAAGGTTTATTTTGTTTGATAATTTCACGAGAAAAACTGGAAAAGAAATCGCTGTTTGAGTACTAGCAATTCTGGAAGGTATTAAGTTAGATTTTCAAGTCGGCATTGGTCAAGCCTATGACAATGGATTTAATATGGCTGGGAAGTACAAAGGTGTACAAGCAGTTCTGCTTGAACATAATTCAAACTCCAGCTGTGGAATAATAACATAATTTTCTCCAGCTGTGGAAACCACACACTAAACCTTAAGGGTGTTGACGGTGCTGAATCATGCAAAGAGTCAATTACTTACTTTGGAATGGTTCAGCAAATGTACAATCTCTTCAGTAGCAGTCCACAAAGGTGGGAAATTCTGAAGCAATATTTTCCTGTTTCACGGGATGGTCTGCCCGGATTGATGCTGTTCAAGCAGTTGTGCAGCATTTGAATTCAGTGAGAAAGGCTTTAAATGAGCTTGAATCTCTCAATCTCACTGCACAGGCTCAAACTGAACTTCAGTCTATTCAGAAGCACATGTCCAAATTTGAATGCATTCTCATGTCATCTTTGTGGATGAAGCTACTTATAATGATCCACCAAACTAATCTGGTAATTGAAGCACGCAATGCTACACTTGATGTTGAGAGGGATAACACTGAAAATCTTATCAATGACATTCAACAGATTCATGAACAATGGGATGCTATCCTGACTGAGTCCAAATTAGTAGCACAGAATATTGGCATTTCATATGAGTTCTCCACCAATTGCAACTTACCTACTGAATCTGATGCCAAGCAGCATTATAGGGTCAGTGTCTTCCTTGTCATCGTTGACTCTATTCAATCAGGACTTGCACGTCAATTTGAGTCACTGCTACTAATGTGTACCCTTTTGGGGTTTCTTTGGCAGTTCAACAAACTGAGTAATGAAGATCTACTTTCTGCAGTTGAACAATGTCAGCAACAGTACAACAAAGAAATCTCAGTGATGAGGTCATCTTCCTCAAATGAATATATTCCACAAACTTTAAATAGGATTGCAAGCCAAAGGAATTTCTTCAGGAAATACTAGAACTCTCTGGGGTATTTCCTAAAATCACAATTGCATTGCGCATTTTTGTCAGTTTGCCTGTATCAGATGCTTCAAGAGAATGCACCTTCAACGTGTTGGAGCAGGTAAAGAACTATCACCATTCAACTATGGGACGAGAGCATTTGAATGGGCTCGCCATGCTTAATATCAACTGTGATATTGTACGAAAGCTAGATTTTTTCTCAGTAATTAGTACATTTGCCCAGAAAAAGGCTAAAAAAGCAATTGTTAAATAAAAAAAAATATTCAAATTATGTCTCACTCTTTTTTGGTGCCTTATTTTGTTTTCATATGTCATCATTTTTATTATGGCTAGGGTCTCAAAAGCTAGAAGTGGCCCGGGCCTCTCTGGTTCTCTGAGAGGGCCTGCTGCCATACTGTGTACTATGAGCTTTTTGTGGTTAATGAATAAGGTCTAAAATCTGCAAAGATTTACACCTTTGTTTAACCAGAGATGGTTAGAAATTCTTCTGGAGCATTCTTCAGTCAGAAAAAGTTGATTCATTAAAATCTGAATGTTTTGTGAAATTTCATTTTTAAACCAGTTTCTGAAGAAACCCTGTCTGCTTGGCAAGTTTCAAAACCTGCCTGTTTTTCTGCCAGCTCACTTGACTAGTTCCTCAATAACCTGCTGGGCTGACTGTGGGGGAACCCCAGATTTCAGGCTCCTGGCTCCTCGGCAGCTTGAGCTCCAAGAGCTTCCAGGCTCCTCAAGCTGCCTGGCTTCATTCCTCGGACTCTTTAGGAAAGGCCCAAACAAAATGTCATCTTGACTTTTTCAAAATGACATTTTGGAATTTCCATTCTGTGGGAAATTTGGAATTTTTTTTTTAATTTTGAAGTTTACAATGGAATAGGAATTCCAGTTTCCAGCAAGCTCTGTGTTACATGCAGAGCATAAAGGTGAACAGATGCATAGGTGTTTGATATATGTCGCGGGGTGGTCACCCGGCTCCTGCCCGGAGGGGTTAAAAGAGCCCAGGGAGAGGGCTGCTCAGGGAAGAGAAAAAACTAGGCTGATTGGGAAAGCAGCCTCAGCTGGGGCCATGCCCCAATCAGGCCACAGCTGGCCCTATAAAAGGCTGTGGGTCAGGAGCTCAGTCAGAGTCTCTCTCTGGCAGTAGAGAGAGACGGGCCTGGCTGCTTGTGAGCAGAGCAAAGTACCAGGGCCGGCTCTAACTTTTTTGCTGCCCCAAGCAGCAAAAAAAAGCACCACCCCGCCAAGCCCCTCCCCCCCCACCGCCGAGCGCCGTGCCGCCGGAAACCCCCCACCCAGCGCCACGCCCCGCGCCGCCCCCCCGCCAAGCGCCACGCCGCCGGAGCGCCCCCCCCCCCGCGGAATGCCGCGCTGCCCCCCGCCACCCAAGATTGGCCGCCCCTTACCAGGTGCCGCCCCAAGCATGTGCTTGGTTGCCTGGTGCCTGGAGCCAGCCCTGCAAAGTACCTAGAGTGGAGCAGGGCTGGGGGAAGGCTAGAGGAGCTGGGGGAGCTCCAGCTCCTGCAGGCCTTTGATGAAAGGCCAGGAATGGTACTGGGGTTGCAGAAGTGCAGCCCAGGGTAGGCCAAGGCAGCAGGTCCAACCCCCCCTTGCCAATGATGAGTGGCTTTTACAGACTGCAGTCTGCCCCAGTGAATGGGGTCTAGATGGTGACTGGCAGTAGCCACTGAGGTGAGGTGGGGATAGAGGGTTGGGGGTTCCCCGGGGAGAGGAGATCCAGATTTGTGGGGGTTGCTGCAGTGGGCAGAACCCCTGGGTAAAGGACACCGGGGTCTGGGAGGGACACGGGGGCCAGCAGCAAGTGGGACACCGGCCTGCAGAGGGCAATCTGGAGCTGGAAAAAGAGCTAATTCCCAGGAAACCAGCAGGAGGCACCATGCCAGTGAGTTATCGCCCCATCACAATATACCCTTCTAAACTGAGGAATATTTTTCTGGGGATCTTCCTTTTTTCTCAATATTGAGCCCTAACAATGAAACCGTCTAGCATATAAACATTGCAAGCAAGAAGACAATAAGGCCTTTAAAATTAGATATGGTACCGAGGAAAAGAAATTCAGACTGCTCCAAATGATTTGCTTAGAATTTGCTGCTTCAGCAAACATTCCTGCTAGTAAACTCTTCTGCTAAAATCACCACAGAAACAAATACAAAGTAGTAGGAAGTCAGTCAAAGTTAGTTGGCTTAAATATTTGAGTAACTATTCACAGAGGGTTTGGTTTGTTTGTTTTTGAAGTATTTACCAAGCTCTACTGATAAAGAAATATTGCTTATTTGCATTCATTTTTCATCCACAGAAATCTATATTGTGATCTTTTCTTTCTGTATACAATATTAGTTTGTATATGAAGATAGTTCATTTTTATTTAATGTACTGCAAAATTTATAAGAAAAGATATTGAATTATAAAATACCAGACAATCCTATCTGTGAAGTAAAATGGCTGAATTTTAAGAACATGTTTTTGGCTATAGTTTTATGAGAACAGCAGTTATTAATGTGGTTCAAGAAATGCATTTTAAAGGTTCACTTCTTTCACATTTTGAGTTTTAAGGAGAGGGATGCAGATGCTTTAAACCAGGTATTTCCTGTTGAGATTTTGCACATTTAAACATATTTAAAGCTTTATGAAATCTGCAATTTTGAATTAGGGTGAAGGAGCAAGTTTTGACATGTCAGTTCCAGTTATGTCAGTTACTTATCATTTGTTGGAAACAATTTTGTAATTTTTTCATAGAAATTCTCCAAGGGGATATAAACATTCTGTTCATAAATGTTGGGCTCTTGGACAACAAACAAGAGTCTTTGAAACACCTGTGCTTAATTTTCTATGCTAATTCATTGAGAAACTACAATTCAATGGCCTTCAAACGATACTAGTTATTTGTAATAGTATGGTCTTGCGGTTGTAAAGTGGACTAATATTAATAAATTATGGTCACACTTAGGAGCCATAATCATGCACCAGGATCCCATTGTGTTAGGTGCTATAGAAACAGAGAACAAAAACAAGGTTCTTCTTGCAAAGAACTTCCAATCTAGAGTGAGAAACAGTGAATGAGCTCTTAAGAACTTGTGTTTTATGGCTTAAAATGTATAGTGACCATCTTTCTAATATCTACTTATATTTTGTTGTTGTTCAGCATCACTATAAAGACATTTAAGTGCTACGGACGTGATTCTTAGTTACTCTGTCCCTGTGCTTGTTTGGCTTTAGGTAACTAGGGGATGTTGTAATCTGCTCTAGTTTACACTTGCTTTCCATGATCCTGTGAAGCTAAGAATAGCTGTAGTGCAGTGCACTACATACTGCAACATACCTCCTGCACTGATGGCTGGGAGCAGAGCCTGTGTAGATTCCTTATATCAGCTCTATACCTTCCAGAGAGACCCTCTGTGCAGGGAATAGTTTCAAGAGGCTGCCAACATGGCATAAAGGGGGTTCAATGTAGCTGGAAATTAGGTCCTACGTTTCTAAAAGATATTTTGTTAATGATAAAAAGGCACATAGGAGTCAGACACAGATTGAGAGGAAAATTCCTATGAGAGATGAAATATCTTGAGAGCTTGATTCACTCAGGCAGGCCCAATGGTCAATATTCTCAAATAATGCCAAGAGGTCCAATAGTATCAGTATCAGCCCCTCATCTTTATTCATTACTAGATCCCTAGTCAGTAAAATCAGAGTAATCTCCCCATGATATGCACGCCTAAGCTTAAAGTAAGTCTGAAAAGTCCAAGGAAGGCAGAGGGCCCCAGATGATGCCAGAGTTGCTCTGTCAATATAATCTCAGTAACATTTTCCAAAGAAAGAGAGATGGAGACAGAGCAATATTTAGCAAAATTGTTAACATCATAGTTTCTTCAACATCGTTTTATGTGCCAATTGCCTGATATCTCTTTCCATTCTGAAAATAGGCATGGGCTATCTCCAGTAATATCACTCATACTCCATTTTCGCCAGTTATGAAGGAGATGAGTCCATTACTTCCCCAGAAAATCTACAACCTCTATGGTAAGATTTTTCCAAACTGAACCCAAGTTGTCCAACATTTTCAAAAGTGTCTAGTGATTTTTGGTGCCTGACTTGTTGGAGGCCCAACCTGAGACACCATAAAGGGACTTGAATTTCAGAAAGCAGTGAACACCTGATATCTGAAAATCAGGCCCCTGTAGAGGTATGTTTGTGGAAGATTATAATATAGAGATGCTCCCTCATAAGGGATAATATTATGAATATAGGGATTTAGAAATGTGCCCTGGAAGCTGGGGTTCAGAACACAGGGTAGCTGTGTACAGCAGTTCACCACAGAAACTCTCTAAAAAGAACAGGAGTACTTATGGCACCTTAGAGACTAACAAATTTATTAGAGCATAAGCTTTCGTGGACTACAGCCCACTTCTTTGGATGCATATAGAGTGGAATATATATTGAGGAGATATATATACACACATACAGAGAGCATGAACAGGTGGGAATTGTCTTACCAACTCTGAGAGGCCAATTAAGTAAGAGAAAAAAACCTTTTGAAGTGATAATCAAGCTAGCCCAGAACAGACAGTTTGATAAGAAGTGTGAGAATACTTACAAGGGGAGATAGATTCAATGTTTGTAATGGCGCAGCCATTCCCAGTCCTTATTCAATCCTGAGTTGATTGTATCTAGTTCGCATATCAATTCCAGCTAGGCAGTCTCTCGTTGGAGTCTGTTTTTGAAGTTTTTCTGTTGTAAGATAGCCACCCGCAGGTCTGTCATTGAATGGCCAGACAGGTTAAAGTGTTCTCCCACTGGTTTTTGAGTATTATGATTCCTGATGTCAGATTTGTGTCCATTAATTCTTTTGCTTAGAGACTGTCCGGTTTGGCCAATGTACATGGCAGAGGGGCATTGCTGGCACATGATGGCATATATCACATTGGTAGATGTGCAGGTGAACGAGCCCCTGATGGTATGGCTGATGTGATTAGGTCCTATGATGATGTCACTTGAATAGATATGTGGACAGAGTTGGCATCGGGCTTTGTTACAAGGATAGATTCCTGGGTCAGTGTTTTTATTCAGTGATGTGTGGTTGCTGGTGAGTATTTGCTTTAGGTTGGGGGGTTGTCTGTAAACGAGGACAGGTCTGTCTCCCAAGATCTGTGAGAGTAAAGGATCATCTTTCAAGATAGGTTGTAGATCATCATCAGAGATCTTGGGAGACAGACCTTGAAGCAGTTCCACTCTCTGGGATTTAATAGATGCTAAATTTTAGTTTCCCTCATTGCAGCTGTTTGATATATATGGGAACACATTCAAAACATAATTTCCTACCTACCCTCATAGATCTCAAGTATCCTCTCAACAAGTCTTCAACTATCACCAGTCATCTGTATACCAACTTGACTTATGAGGATGGTATAAAAAGACTGAACATTTAGGAGGAACCATAGCATTAGAGAAGAGCAAGATATTATTATACTGCTCTACAAGGCCTTTAAGAGAGTAGTCTGTTCTGTAACCTATTTGGTTCCATTAAATTCTAAAGGCAAAAGGTAAAATGGCTTTACTGCCCTGACAGGAACAATGATAAATCTGATTTTGGCCATTGCTGGTAACTTCTTTTCAGTACTTGCTCCCTGGTTACTGGTCAGTAGTTGTCCTGTTCTCAGTGCATTCTTCCTTCTTTGCAGAACATCCATTTTTTATTAGATTGAACCCCTCCATAGACATTTCCCCTATCTTCTATTTATTCCTCTTCCCAATTGCTACATTCTTCTATCTGCTTTCTTGTCCCTTTATAATCATATTATTCATGATCTCACTCTGCATTGTTTCAATGATCCCTTCCTTTGTATTTCATCCATCTTTGTTTCCTCAATATCCCCAATATATATCCCAGAAATCAGCTTATACAATAGAACCTCAGAGTTACGAACACCTCGGGAATGGAAGTTGTTTGTAGAGCTGAACAAAACATTATGGTTGTTCTTTCAAGAGTTTACAACTGAACATTGACTTAATACAGCTTTGAAACTTTACTATGCAGAATTAAAATGTTGCTTAATTTAAATGAAACAAGTACAGAAACAGTTTCCCCTACCTTGTCAAATCTTTTTTTTTAAACTTTCCCATTATTTTTAATAGTTTACATTTAACATATCATTGTACTGTACAGTATATGCTTTTTTTTTTTGGCCTGATTACATACTGCTGGTTCCAAATGAGGTGTGTTGTTGTCT
The DNA here is from genome assembly GCF_011386835.1 of Chrysemys picta bellii. Lineage (NCBI taxonomy): Eukaryota > Metazoa > Chordata > Testudines > Emydidae > Chrysemys > Chrysemys picta. Next base: position 36,333,107 of record NC_088791.1, read on the forward strand.
AGTCAGTTTGTAACTCTGATGTTTGTAACTCTGAGGTTCTACTGTACTTGCTATATATGTAGGCTACCTTGGTTTTTTTAATAAAATGAATTTTGCACAGATTGTACATCAGACTGGCTGTACTCCATCGATGCCAATTATATATCCATGGTATATTATTTAAGATAGTTCCTTCAGTTGTTGTAATGTCCAGACATTTCAGCCTCTGCATTTCAGGAACTCCCTCAGTACTCACCTCTTTGCAACTCTCTGTCTGCAGCTTACAGAATTCACTGGATCATAAATATATGTAACCTTTCTGCCAGGTTATGTCAGCAGCAACAAGAGCCAGGTTCAATGGCTATGCGTTCCTTTTAAAACTGCAAAACAAAACTGACTCAAGCTGCCACCCAGAAACCTGTGAAAACTAAATACCTCCCCTGGGTGTCTCTAATAGTCAATACTTCCCCCTTCGCAAGCACTGACTGTGTATAACAAAAATAAAACTTTTATTAAGGGGAATGGGAACATAGCAACAATGACTCAAAAGTAAGCAAACAATAAGTAAAACATCTGCCCTACCAAGTTAATGAAAGTAGAGGTAGTGACACAGATGACATTGAGAGCCTGACACTGTATTACTTTGCAATGAGAAAATGACATCATCATGGCAGGTGAAGAGCATAAAGGATCTTATTTCTTGGCCTTGTATAAGCTCTATACTTTCAGTTGTTCTCTTCCCCTCCCCTTCTTTCCATAAAAGATACAATCAATAATATAGACAATAAGGGGCAGATTGTCTCTTGTCCCATAGCTCCACTCTGCTCAAGAGAGAGAGGGAGTGTCCAGGAACCGGTTCTGGTTTACTGATTCAGAGCATCAGTTTGAGTTCAATATCACTTAGAGCTCCCAAGCAGCAGTTCTAAGTTATGGCACTGGTGTAGAGTCCACCAGCAGAGGATTGGTGGAATTAAGTTCCACCTTGCCACCTCTCTACCAAATACATGCACCCTATACTGGGCAAGGGTAATTAATAGAGGTGCAGAGCTGGCAGTGGCACCAATGTGCTAGGTGGGATTTCTCCTATACAAGGGAAATTCACAGCTTGCAGTTTGAAGCAGGATTATGACAGCCTCATGCAAAGTGGCAACAGCCAGGCTTCTGAGTCAAGCCCTGAGAATGTGTAAAAAAGTTAGATGATTTGTATTCATTTTAGCATGGGAGATTGTGTCAATTTTCATTTCCAAATATGTATAGAATCTATTTCTAAGAAAAAACAACCACCAAAAATATCTTTTTTCTGTAAAAGTTACTTTTGATTTTTTTAAAGTAATATTCAATACTGGAGTGGTCTGGCCTATTGCAGTGGTTCAAACATTCAACTCAGGGTCCAGAGGGTCATTGATGGAGCTTACACAAAACAAGATTAAGTGTGCTCATGCAAAGCAAAGGACAAGATTTATTCATTGATTGATTAATTTGATTGATTACCAGTCTGACAGAAGAGGCAGTTATGGATGTGTTGTGGGTACAGTAATAGAAAATGCAGAGGGCATAACTGTGCAGGGAAGGGCACAGTTCTGCAGCAGGAGCTAGTGATGACTATTTAAATAATTGTCTATTTGCCTTATACAAAATAAAGTTGAGGACCATTAGTGTAGTGTGTACACATGCCTCAGGAATAGGTAGAGACAGGAGAATATACTTCCATTTTTTTCCTGATCCATATACAATAAAATATAAATACAGCTAATTTTAGTATTAAGAATACAGAGTTTGTGTTTGGCCCATTTTAGAGATAAAGGGTAATTTGCAAAATTCAGATCCAGATCTGGGTATGAATTTGCCCAAATTTTGGTGGTGCATGGTTTATGTTTTAATATTCATCGGTTACTCTCACTCTTCTCCTTCAGATAGCTACCAAAGACTCCCTAGTTCATTGAAGCACTGAAGCTACAGCACTTTTTGCTGCATCTCTTGTTTTATTTTATTTTGCTCTGTATTGTATCTACTTGTATATTCAGGGAAAAACTCTGTTATTTTTCTGGCATATTTTACAAATCCAGAGCATTACTCACCCCTGTGCAGAAACAGAAACAATAAATCACAATAGCAATAATATGGTAGAGTCTCTCCCCCTAAAACTGTGAGCAAATATTTAGATATTGGTTGATTCAGATGTCCAACTCTTGACTTGGTTAATATCTTACCCATTCATTTCATGATAGGCCATTAAAAACAAATCTATTTTACTCAGTCATATGGCACTATACTGGATGTCAATTCAGCTACAGTATTAATGGCATTAAAATGAAGAATGAGCTCACCTCTGAAGTCTGTGCCTTTTTTATTGAACACCTTCCGTGTCGGCATCTCCCAATACATTGTGATGTCTTTACATCAGAAGCAGGATGGAAGCCTGGTAACATGTAGTAAGAATACACTGTACAAAACACCTTAGCCAATTGTTGACAGCTGTGTTGTGGAGGAGGGGACACTCTAGCAATCTCTCTATTGATTGCTGTATGCACCTGTAACAAAATGAGTTCCTCTTCTTTTTCTAAAAAAGCCACTTAGTGTGCCTTTCTGTCCCCTTTTACTAGCCGGACCTTATACAGGTTTATCAGCCACTATTGCTGGAGCTAAAAGACAAGGTCTGACATGAACAGCTGCAGCAAGACGTGACAGATCCCACTTTTCTTGACCCCATGGGCTAACATCTTTAATCCATTTGTACACAGAGAGCAAAGGAGAGAAAAGGGAGGTAATCTTCTCATTGAATGCGTCCAGTAAAAACTACCTTGCTGATCAATGCTGTTACAAGTTGCTTACCACAGTGGAAATCAATTATAGGAAGTACAATGTCATTACTGTTAAACTGAAGGTTGGCCATAAGAGGAGTGAAAGTCATGTGACATGCATGCTAGTAATTCAAGACTTTCACTCCAGGATAAGCAGGTGCCATTATGGGTACTGTACTATGATATTTCAGTTCAGAAAATCACCTAAGGTATTCAGCAGCCACTTTTCATTCTGTCCCAGGAGACAAACTGGGTGCATTCACCAGCTGAACAAATCACAATCTGAACCACAAAACACCAGTTACCAGACTGTTCTTTATGTTAATGTGATGTCTAAACTTCAGTAGTGTTTGTGTGTTGCATTTCACCAGATCTTAATCTCATATAGTACATTATGAAGCATCACAGCTAGCCACAACACAAGCCAAACCAACAGTGGAAGTGGAATATGCAGCTATGAAATAAGATTCTGTCTATGGTTAGAGCAACACAGGGGTAGCCACAGATATATAGAAGATCAAGGGGTTAAATCCTAGCTTCACTGAAGTCAATGGCAAAACTTCCGTTGACTTTAATGGGGGCAGAATATCACCCAAGCTGTTTTACTGAATAACACACAGAGCAACATACATTTATCCTAAAAGCATTTTGTATGACACTTTAGAACCTGATGCTGTCATAATTACTCACACTTAGTAGTGTGAGAAGAGCCTTTTAAATCAATGGAACTAATCACATGAGTAAGTGCTACTCAACATAAACATTGGTGGAATCAGGCCCATAGTGTTTGGCTAGTACATAACAGCAAAATAATAATGCGAAATATGGTACATAACTTACTGTCAATGGAAAACAGTACACAGCACATGAAGTTTTTCTAGCTGAAACACTGCATAGGTAATAACCCATATGGTATTGCTAGGACTAGGGGAATGCTGCGAACAATCTACCACAAATCATTTTAAAGTAAATCTGCTTTGACTGGGCCCCTTTGTGTACACTTTACACTAATAAGCAAATGAGCTTAGTGATAGAATATTCAGTGAACAAATACTAATTTAAGCACACATTGAAGAATATCGGTGGAAAGTGAATTCTGAATCTTAAGCTTGAGGTTTCACACTAGAAGCTTGATTCTAAGTGTCATCCCATTTGGGAACCAAAGTATTTCATATGACCTGTGTGTCCAATAAATAAAACCAATGCTATCTTTCAATACTGAATAATCATAAAAAACTGCTTACAGATGAGGCACAGGGCAAGAATCATTTGCAGAAGTTATTCAACAAATAAATTCAAATAAGAAATATATCTGAGTACATAATAATCTGTTTCTTGACAATTGGCAAACAGAAACAGAGGCAAAATCTGTCAGATAAATGACACACTGTGAATTATTCACTCAAATGTTGCGACACATTCCAGTGTTTCTCAAGCTTTTTGATACCCGGGACCTACTTGCTGCCTTCCTAAACTGTGTCAGGGAGATCTCGGGGACCGGTGCCGGTCCATGGACTATTTGTTGAGAAACACTGTATTATACTCAGTAATCAAATACTGTGCAACACACTTCACTACAGGGATTGAGGAGTGCAACAGAAAACTGGGTGCTCAGCATACCATCAACCTGAGGTTCCAGAGTTCAGAAAAAAAGCTGGGTCTTACAGTTTTAACCCTTCTACTCATTTGTCTCTACAATTTGGATTGTGTGATATAAATCATAGGCAATAATCAATATAAGATTTCCCCCTCCTTATTTTAACAGCATGTTTGATCCCTTTCTGTCCTGTTTGTGAAATGTACTTTGTGGCTCATATGATTTCTGTTGAATGTGTTTCTACATACTGGAGGAAAACTAAGCCTTTCCTCATAAGCAAGAAGCCCTTATACTCTGTTCTTCAAGACCAAAGCAGGTCTCAGCAATTTTTGGACTAACATTTTGGTGCAAACATTAGCACACCATAGTGAGATACTACACCATGAGTTAATTATTCCTTGTGTCTGCTTACTATATAACTAAGAATGGTTAAAAATCAGTATCATCATCCAGTCAACAAAACCAAAAGTGCTTCAACTGGTCATTGAAACGAAGGGAGAAGCCACAGAGATGTGGAAGGAAGGAACACCTTATTGCACAATAAACAGAGCTGTATAAGTGTATTCAGAAATTATGATAGTTAAAAGAGATGGACCCTTGTAAGGAGTCAAGAATATTGCATTTGTCCCAGAGAGATAGAGGCATTACTAGGATTAAACAAGGACTATACATGGTCTCTCTCTCTCTAACTGCTGTAAGAAGTACTGCTTAACAAATAAAATGATAAATAAAGTAGGTACTAAGAAGTGGAAGTGTGGGGCAAGTGCCACAGATTAACATTAAAAAGAATAGGAACTCAGCCTTTTGCAAACATAGCATCAATATCATTCTTCATGGCATGAGTAAGGGAATCACTGTACAGAGCAATACACCATACTGCAGACTGTTATGGCAAATGTTAACAACTTAGCAAATGAAAGAGACGGTTCAGCTGCTGTGACTTATGGAATGAAAACATAGCACATGATTACTCTGCACTTCTATCCAACAGAAATTACATGAGAAATGGTACAAAGAAAAGATGCAGGATGCTAAGGGAGGCTGAAGCCCAAATGCAAACTGCAATGTTTATTTAGGAGGTGAGCATGTCCATCAGATAATCCGTTGTCAAACTCAAAATGCAGTTCACCATGGCACCACACTCACATGCTGGACAAAGCTGGTAAAGAAACTTCTGTGCAACACCTGGCACGCTGCAAAGGTATTGCAATACATTTAATTTCCATAGCTTTGCCATATGGCACTAGTCATGAAAGTGCAAGAAAATACACAGAATGTTGACTGTTAAATTAGCAATAAACAGAAGTTTACACTGTGGGGGTTGACACCAATTTCTGAGTGCCATTATCTTTGTACAATTGAAACTGTGCTGATGGTAGCTGCCATGAGTATACCATAGACTAAATTCTGTAAAGTGCTGAGTGTTTCCAGTTCCTACTGAAGTCAGCAGGGACTAAGAACTATCAGCACCTCACAGGAATGCTCAGTACCTTGAGGCATCTAGCTCATAAGGAATCAGTTTGTGAGCTACTTGGATTTTCAGAAGATGTAGATTGCAATGCAGAATGGCACCACTCTCAATTCATGTTTTCTATGGATGATTACACATTACAGAGAAAAGATTATAAAGAGAAAAACCGAACCATCAGTGAATACATTATGATGGTGAGTTTGAGATCCATCTGAAATGAGTAAAATTCTGAAAAAGAAAATCCTTGTGCTCTGACAGAATGAACGTGACTTAAAAGATAAACTTTCATTCATACATACCCCACTGCCTTGGTGCACCGCACCCCACCCCACCCCACGAAGTGGACCTTTAAGAAGAGAAGGGCAGTGCGTTTGGACTTCCAGGGTTGCCTAGAAAGGCCTCCTGGATCATCCATTGATGAAACCAGTGAGACTTGGTCCTCCAGCAGCTAGAAGTGCTGGGAGCAGGCAGAAGCCAATCAGTACCCAGCAGGCCAAATAAAAAGGCTGGCTGCCTCTATCAAATGGCAGTTCCTGCATGAATCTCCAGTGGAGGGAAGATGGAGCTGACTTGACCATGACCCAAGAAACCAGGCTTGTTCAGGGCCTATTGTTGACCACACTTTGTGTTTAAGTCACTGAGAAACCTTTTTGAGTTACTTTGTGTGAATGGGAGGCCATGGAGGACCAACTTGAGTTTAGACATCAGTGGACTATTGAAAACTAGGTGAGCTTACTTCATAAGACACCCCTTGAGTCACGCAAGCCAGTGATAGCAGTCAGTGCCTCTCTTTTGATGCTGAGCACTGTTATGTCTCAATGAAGTTAATGTGTGAGCGAGGGCTTCCAGGAGGGCACTCAGAACTTTATAGGATCAACAAAACGAATAAAGAATGAATAGAAGGAGAAAAGTGAATGTTAAAAAAATTGTGATATCAAGCAGCATGAGAGCTACAGTGTTCCGAGGCCTGAGAATAGCGAACATCAGAACATGTGTCCCATAGTCCAGGATATTTTTCAGATGAACAGTTAATGGGCTTCCATCCCCTCAAGGGCAGAAGAGGAAATGCAGAGAGTATCTCATGCAGAATAGAAAAGATAGGTCAGCATTCTGTATGAATAATTTTAGATAGGCATGTCAAACTATCACCACATCCCATCACATTAACTATCTTTTGGAGAAGATGAAGTCACAGGTCACATATCAAACTAAGAGATTATGAGGGCAGTGATTGAAGATGGTGTCAGAAGTACAAATTGTCTAAAGACAACAAGTATCCTTACTGACAGCAGAGAACTCTTTACCCAGCTGATGAATGAATGATAAAGGTTTCCCACCCACAAAGCATCCAAGCTTAATTCATTGTTGATCACCAAGTTGCTGCTATTTAGGCATCCTTTTCAATGTAAAGCATAATGAACCTCCCACCATCTTGCCTACCCCTGCTCTGAAGCAACTAATAAGCAACTTGTCTTGCTTTGTCCTCCCCTTCTGCCTTCCTTGGGACACACAAATACATTTTATCCACTTTGTCAGTGTTCTTAACTGCTCACTTAGCAGCTTCTCACATAAATATCTCCATGCTCCCACACAGCCCTATGTGTGGCACAACCTCCCTGAGCCCATCAAGGCCCTTGTCCCCTCGACCTTTAAATCCTTCAGTAGGTCTTACATCTGTCACGTTTCCAACAGTTTGTTAAGGGAGTGCTCTATGCGAGAGATATGTCTAGAGATATATGGACAGCTAGTTAATACAGCACCATCTACTGGCAGATAAGAATATGTAACATTATCAGCAAGGTAGTAGATGCAATAAAGTTGTTGCTACATACTGCAATGTGATGGGGTGCTCACCCCACACTTGCCCTGAAGCGCTTAATGTAGATTGAGAAGGGGATAATTAACCCAACAGGCCACAGTTGAGGGGAATCAGGTGGCTAGGTAATCCCCTGACTGAGTGAGGGAGCCCAGCTGAAGAAGAGTGAGCTGGGCTGGGCTTATGAAGGCCGGAAATTGGCAGCAGAAAAGGACTGCTGAGAAATAGGATACAGACTCTCCCTGGGAGAAGATACGAGTAGGGTTGCCAACAGTTCAGTATTAAAAGGGACATCCCTTATTTAAATAGAAAATTGCCTGTACTAAATCAATATGGGATGTCTTTTATCCTGTATTTCAACAGTAGGGTCAAGTACTCCCGGGCACATCTTTCAGCTCAAGCACCATTTACAATAATGGCTGACATGAAGAATATACTTAGTGGGTTAGACTACTTAAGTGGAGACATGTCTAGAGCTGGCTGAATAATGAGAAGTATCAGGGGATAGCCATGTTAGTCTGTATCCACAAAAATAACAAGGAGTCCAGTGGCACCTTAAAGACTAACCGATTTATTTGGGCATAAGCTTTCGTGGGTAAAAAACAGCAGCTTTGACCAAAAAAAAAAAAAAAATACAAATTTCCTGTAAACATATTTTGTTTGTTATCAAAAGTTAAAACCAAAAACTAAAACAACTTTGGTTTAACCTTTTGAGGTTCTTTGTCTTAAAAACAAAGTAATAATTTTCAGTTTTTAAAAATAAACATCGTTACAGAAAAGTTTTACCAAATAGTTTTTTCTACCAATATGAAAATGTTTTGTGAAAACTGTAGCTTGGCCAAAACGCCATATTTCATTGCTAAACAAAATGTTATGACAAAAAAATTAAACAATTTACACTAGCTGAGGTGTAACAATTTATACCATCTGGCCTTACATTTCTATTTTCTGGCAACTACATTTTTTATAAAAAGCAAGAGAGAGACCTGTGGCACCTTATAGACGAACAGATGTATCGGAGCTTAAGCTTTCGTGGGTGAATACCCAAATACATCTGTTCATCTGTAAGGTGCCACAGGACTCTTTGTTGCTTTTTACAGATCCAGACTAACACAGCTCTGATACTTGACATTTTTTATAGTGGCTCATTCATGGTATGTTTAAGAAAACAAGTTTTTAAGCAGATCTAGGGTCTGAAATGAAGGAGCAGGAATTGGAAACCTAATTAGACATGTCATTTATAAGAGTTTGAACTTAAATCCTGAAGAGCTGTGTTATCAACCATGATCCTGTCTGGTGAAGTTCAAAACAACATATAGGAGTTGTTCTCAGTACTATTTTTAAGCTTTAAAAAAAGAGTTGTTAACTTTTTTCACTTAAATAATAATAAATCATAAATATTAACTGTCAATCCCCTAAAGATATACAGATCCGACAAAGTAACATCCAAATGGACTAATGGAGATACGTTGTGTCTTCCCATGTTCCTTTTATTCAAATGATGGTGCCACAGTGCAAAGAAGTAGCTCATGAGGTTACATTATGGGCTATATTCATTGCTAGTATAACTTCTTTAACAGAGTGGTGGCTGCAGATAATTTGGCCCAATGATTCAGAACTCAATGTGGTTAACAAAAAAGTTTGCTTTTTCAACTTCTTACTTCTTTGTCTTCATTAAATATTAACAAAAATCTTCTTTTCAAACCACTAAAGTACTTTAAAAATGAAAAAAATGGAAAGCAGTTTCTTTTTTAGCTGCTATTGGGTCAAATTAATCTCTGATGGAACTCTAATGACTTCTGTGAAGCTCCATTTAGTCTTAAAAATTTATTTTTCAAATTCACTTATTTAGGAACTGAGTAGCTCTGATATATTGTATTTATATAAAAATAAGTTACATGTAAAGAATTTGTCAGGCACTGCATAAATTTACAGTTTTAAATTTTAAAACTTGTTTTCCAGCATCTGAGTGGCTCTAAATATTAAATAAGTTGGAGCTGCTCAGTGCCTGAAAAAGCAATTTGGAAGTACTTTTTTTTTAAAGTACTTCTTTTCCATCTGCCTAACTTCACAACAGGATAAATATCAAACTTATTTTTTCTAGACATCAGGCAACTGGACAATGAGCTCACCTCAAGCAATATCATTGGGATGCTCCACATCTCAAGCAAACATCTTGTAGAACCAGTACTACCAAATATTAAAGATGAAGTCAGGCCAAGTTGACCAACAAATTTATACCTTAAGGGAAATAATTCTTCACAAGACCCAGAAAATACTTAATCTGGGGGATCCAAAGAAATCAGTGTTCTGATTAAATAAACAGAAAACCAAACTATGGTATATTTAAAGATAGCCAGAAACAAATATAACTACTTCTCATAGAGTAATACTCAAAATGTTGTACATTCCTGGCAATTTGGGTCCAGATTCTCTAGCACAAACTGGCAATTTTGCCCAGCTCAGGATGCAAACATTGTATGGATAAATAGCAGAGAATTCTGCCAGTCTAAACATGGCAGAGTTTTTATATTCACCAGGCACACCTTTCAAACCTTGTGTAGAGGGTATGTCAAGGGAAGTGAGAGATATGTCAGCAGCAGGCACAGACACAAATCCTATAGAAAACCTGCAGAAGAAGGTCAGAAGGCCATTTACTCTATAGCTTCATCTCACAGAGTTTCCAAGTATCCCTAAAGGTGGGGGCCTTGTTAGACAATGTCCCAGTTAGATATGATAATGCAGTGTCCTTCAGAACAGACAAGAGGCAAGACTCAGATGTAATGAATATATAGATTTGACTGAGTCTACTGAACACAGAGAATACCTTGTACAGAATTTCACAATGGATCCCTAGGTCCCAAAGCAAGCACTTGTTTCAAAGCTTTAGATCATGGGCAATTTAGACATAACTATTCCACTTCTGGTCACCACACAGGATCTCTCTAAAACCTGGCCTAGGCAAAGCCATCACAGAAGAGACTGCTGACTAACCTATAGGTATATAGGTTAACAAAATAGTCTGAGACTATCACACCCATTAAAACATTTGCATTTGCCAACAGTTACAACACAGTGGAATCTTTGGTGCCTTAATATTTCCCTACAGTTAGACTAGGAAACAGCTGTACTGTCTCAAGTAAGTTGGTAAATGCTGATATATTAATTGTGATCTCTGTTTCTACTTCAGAGAGACCCTGCCAAGTTTTCAACCTCACATTCAGGCCACTAAGGATATATATACTCTTGTTTTTCTTTCTGGGGAATTGATTTTCTGTATTTTTGTTTGGTTTTCCATTTTTATTCAAATTTACAGATTAAACCGAATATCTCTGTAATTTCAAAGCAAACTGCATACTTACCAGAGGTTCCTTCCCCTGCATCAGCCTCGCTCGTGCTCGACTGTTGGGACTGGCTGGATTGCCGTGGAGTCAAAAACATGACTTGGCTCACTATGCAGCTGGATCCCCTGGTTGCCTGTCCCCCATATACCTCTTCCTCTTACTCCTCCACCTCCTCCTCCTCCTCCTCGCTGTTCATGCCAGGAGCCTGTGACTCGGGCTCCTTGGAAGTATCCACTGTGCTTTTGGGGTGGTGGTGGTGTCTCCACCCAGAATGGCTTGCAGCTCTTTGTAAAAGCAGCAGGTCTTTTGCTCAGCACTGGATCAATTGTTGGCGACCCTGGCCTTCTGGTAGGCTTGCCATAGCTCCTTGGCTTTCACAAGGACTGCTGTTTGTCCCTGTTGTATCTCCTTTTCTGCATCACCTGAGGAATCTGATCATAGATGTCCACATTTTTATGGCTGGTTCAGAGCTGTACCTGCACAGCCTCTTCTTCCCACAAACCCAGAAGATCCAATACCTCCTTTGTACTCCAGACAGGAGTGGGCCTGCAGATTGGGAAGTTGCACACAATAATGGAGCACTTCTAGGTGTGCTCGCCAAGCCGTGCAGCCAGGAAAAGGAATTTCAAAAATTCGCAGGGCTTTAAAGGGGAGGGGTCTTCCTGTCTACCTGTCCTCCAGAGTTTACAATGGTGACCAGAGTAGTCAGTGTGGGTGATTGTGGGACAGCTCCTGGAGGCCAGTAATTGTCTATGTAAGTAATGCGGTGCCTACACTATCACTACATTAACCTAACGACATCATCTGTGATGCTACACTGCTTAGGGAGGTAGTGTAATTAAGTCAGTGTAGCGGGGCACTTACGTCAGCAGGCGCCAAGCTTAAGTGAAGATACATCCACAGCTAGGTTGACATAAACTGCCTTGCCAAATATACACCTCCAAATTCACAGGATTACAGCTTTCAGCTGGTAGGATTGTTCTTTTCAATGATGACATTCAACGTGGCCACTTAGGCTTGAGATGAAGCACAAACTTTAATAAATGTGCAGCTGCTAAGTATGGGCAAATCCTCAAAGTCTTAGAGGTATGGTTTAGATAAATGCTCAAAATTGCAAATGCTTATCTGATCTATCTGAACTTCTTAGCTCAGGAAGATTGGACTGTAAATCATATGAAAACAGGTTTGCTAGGGGGATTTCTGGTGCTTGCTTTTGGTCTGGCTGGAAATGTTCTGGGAATATCCTCACTGGCAGTAGTTTTAACTTATTCTTTCTGATCCAAGCAGAAACCTCAAATTTCAGAGGTGTGTGAAAATGAAAAAATACTCACCAAAGTTAACTTGTTTAATACAAATACAAAAACAAACGAACAAACCTCAAATAAACTTTGGTTTGGGTTGGTTCAAATTCTGGACAAGTTTTTGAAGAAGTTTCTTATTTATCTTGAACTAATTTGTATCTCCCTCAACTTTAAAGGACATTAGGTATTAAACATACTAGGTTGTTTTGTCTTCTGAAGGTTTTGAACCTGTGTTAAATCATAAGTAAAAATAAATTTACTAGTCTGTCCTTTGTCCCCATTTTTCTGCATCAGGGATCAGGCACTCTATCTGACAGTGCCTAAAACATTAAGAAGAGTCACCAGTTAACGTCATCTATTTGCTTAATATTGACTGTTCATTTTCCTAAAAATATAATGCACATTTAAAAAATTTCATTGCATGTTTAGGCCTTTCAATTTGACACAACCAAACACTTTTTGGCAGCCTTTGCTCAACAGAAGCCCAGGACTGGAATTGCAGAATGTGTAAGTAAAGACTGAACTACACTGGCAAAAGTTATGTGCATATTTGGCACAATAAATGCCCACCCAGTGCCTGGCTCTTGACAGTGCTGTTATTCCTTCATTTTCACGAGCACAGAAAAACAAATTTATTTTTTTGAAGTGATAAAAACAAACCATTAAACCAGCAAGACATGTAAACCATTCAGTTCTAAGTATGGAAATCACTGTAATGTCAGAAATTTAAAGTAATGGTAAGAATAAGTTTTCTTTTGGCAGCAGCAGGTTTGTGAAACATTAATTTTGCTGCCAAGAAATATCAAACCCATGAAGTTATTACCAGATTTTTAGGTTTTGAACTTCTATGCTGCCTTGAAGTACTTATATGAATATAGCCTATACCTGACAGGTTTATTTTTAATAGTAGATACATGAGCTTCTAATTTCAGTCTGTGAATGAAAACTCAGACACATTACAAGCAGAGCAGGTAGGAAAATTTCTAGCTCACGTTATTGGACATTTTCATTATAAGATCCCATTTTCAATTGCTTATAATTTTGCAAACTTTAAGCATTGGGGGTTCAATTTTTCCATGCCAGAATGACATTAGAGAAAAAGATGTTTTGCTGCATTGAAATATTGTTTTGTAGAGAAACTCTAGCACCTCTTTATTTTGGAACAAGGACTTGAAATTTGGCAGGAGGACTATCCTGGAGTGTGGATGTGCCTTTGGCTGGTCCCATGAAAATCTGCCCCAAAATCTCTAAAAATCTCAGTTTGCACATGCTCAATAGAGACTTATGGTTTTGCAGTTATTTCTCTAAAGATTCTATCTGAATGGGGCATATTCCAGCCCTTCACAATGCTGAAAGGGTGACCTGACTGATTATGCTCAATCCCAGGGTTGCAGGGGTGAGCAGGATTTTTCTTGCAATTGCTCCTCCAAATTCCTGGGCAGTATGGTGGCGTGAGACACAAAACTGTCTCTTTTACAAAGGCTCATGGTTGATTCTCTATCAAATCCAGATTGGGTGTTTTTTTCTGAATGATATGGTCTAGGAGTTGTTTTGGTAAAGTTCTATTGCCTGTGGTATAGAACACGTCAGACTAGATCAGGAAGCGGCAACCTTTGTAAGCACCCTGGTGGGCCGGGCCAGTTTGTTTACCTGCCATGACCGCAGGTTCGGCTGATTGCGGTTCCTACTGACTGCAGTTCGCCGCTCCAGACCAATGGGGGCTGAGGGAAGCGGTGGCCAGCACATACTTCATAATCTGTGAATCTCTCACAGAATGTCTTTCCAGTGATCTAAATGCTCCCACTAGTGACACCCAGACAACATGGAGAACCTGGAGGAAACAGCAACATGAATGCAGAGGAGTAAGAGGTTGGGCCTGGAGATGTGATGAGGGAGGTGACTGTGGCCAGGGACATCACTAGGATGAAAAGTCCAGGGTGTGTGGAAACTGGGACGAGAAAATAATAGGGGATTGCAGAAGGACTGGGTCATGAAGTCAAGTGAGTTAGGGAACTGGGATAGAAAATTGGGGGAGAGTCCGGGATTGGGATGAGGATCTGAGGATGCAGTGGAGCAGGGTGGGGATTAAGACTGGCATTTGGAGCCAAGGATAGGTTGGGAACACGGGGGGAAGCCTGGGACATAGAGCTGAGGAGGGTGGCTCTGGGTCTGAGTTGTGGAGCTGAGGAGTGGACAGATTCAGGGGTAGAGGATTGGGTCTGGGATGTGACTCCAAGGGAGAAGACTGGAACTGAGACTGGGAAGTGGAGCCAAGGGGAGATGAAAGTAGACTGGTGTGATGAACTACCTCTAAGCCTGAGCCTTCCTAAACCTGAATTACCTCTGAGACTGATTCTGTTTAAGCATGATGGGTCATCCCTGAACCAGAGAGTGTGATGAGTCATCAGAGGCAATTACCTGCAGGTCTTGTGATAGGCCCCATGCCATTCAACCAGGGTTCAGCCAATCCACAAGCGAGTACTCAGCCAGATGATCCCTAGGCTCCTAATGTAAGCAATCTCTCTAGTCCACTCAGTATCATTTCTGGGCTGGGAACACTCCTATTGCCTAGTAGTTCTAAACCGACTGTTCCAGTTCCAACTGGCCATTGTTCCTTCTCCTGCTCTTGCCTGATCCCACACTAGCCAAATGCTGTTCTAGCCTTTGGCTGCTCCTGCCTCAGCCACCCACCTGGTGATTGTGATAATTGGGAATGACTTGTTCAGCTTCACAAATAAGTTGGAGAAAGTGTTTCAGAAATTTGGAATCTAAGGGCACAGGCAGAAGACTGGTAGGTCCAGTTAATAAAGTGGATACTTGGCTTATGTTATACAATGAATTTGAAGGAAAATAGAAGGAACTTTTATTATTTATTCAGGGTGATGAATGCTTTACAGCAAAAAATAAAGCACCAGGGTTCATCTTGGAGATCTGGGGATTGTGGCGACTGAAACCCATGTATGTCCCCTGGGAGGAAGCCAATCCCAATAGGGCAATAGGGGGAACTCTATAAAAGGCACATCAGAGAACCTTTCTTCCCCTTATGCTTGTCCCTTCACAGACATTTTCCTGTGGGACTGAATGATCAGGCCACTTTTAAAAATGGAAGTGATGAGTGCAAACATCAGACAAATTTGTGCCTACAAGATGGGTTAGGCATCTGATGAAAAAGAGTAACATGAATAAGAATATAGGCTTGTTTAGGTTTGTCATGAATGCATTTTGGTAAGTTAGTTTGTGAAGTGGGATATTGGGGTTTTTTGACATATATTGTTTGCACATTATGGGTTAATGTATGTAATTATTACAATTTGTCCTCTAATTGTCCCTCTCCTTTCCTTCTATACATTCCTTTCATTTATTTGCGTGGAAAACTGTGAAAAGAAGTGTAAAAGAGAGCAAGAAAATAACTGAGGAGTGGGTGTTTTGTTTTTGAAGAAAGCAATATAAGAAATCCATAAAATGAGAGGTGAGACTATGATGTCACAAGTATATCATGGGCACTGGGGGGTTTGGATTCATTTAGATCAGTGAGAGGAGAAAATAACAGAAATAAGTCAAGAAGATCCATTATTTCTCTGTGTGTGCGAGTATGTATGTGTGTGATAGAGATTTTTTTAAAACCATATACACACTATAAAAGGAGGAATGGTTAAGCTTCCAAAGGCCTGGTAACATCAATACAGATCATAATTAACTATTCCAAAACTTAGATTTCATGGTAGCTAAGAGGAAGGATGGTCTGGTGGTTTAGGGTACTGGCCAGAGACTTACGAGACTTGGCTTCAGTTCCTTTTTCCTCTGCAAACTTCCCTGTTGGGCAGGTCACTCAGAGCTAGGGTTACCAGATGGCAACTGTGAAAAAACGGGACAGGGGGTGGGGGGGAATAGACGCCCATCTAAGAAAAAGTCCCAAAAACCAGGACTGTCCCTTTAAAACAGGATAACTGGTCGACCTACTCAGAGTGAGAACCATGAAGTGACTCAGGAATTGCAACATTGAGCACCATCCTTCCTAGAAAACCACAGGAACAACGCTGTGATCCTCAAAGCTGACTTAGGTGCCTATGCTCCCTATGCAACAAATAGGAGAGATAGGAACCTAAGAATGCAATGCACAAAAGTCAGCATTCTAAGTATGTAGCCACCTAAATTATCCAGTAGGAGATGCTGATGAGAGGGTTGTGTCCTAATCCCCACCCTTCTCTCAGAGGGAGAGATCATCTTAGTGATCCACAAATGGGAACCCACTGCTTGGTGTCAGATGCTTAGGATCCTAAGATGCTTTGTGAGAAAACGAGATAGGTGCTTGCCTCACTCATTCTACACAAAATGGTGGTGGCAGCAGCAGGAGGAGGTAGTAGTGTGCCTGTGCACATTATAACTTTTATCCTGGTGGTTAGAGCACTTGCCTGGGATGTGGGAGACTCAGATTCAATTCCCCCCTCTTTGCCAGAGGGGAAGGAAGGATTTGAATAGGGGTCTCCCAGTTCTCAGGAGAGTTCTGAGTTACATGCCAATAATTTACATTAAATTATTCAATGAATAATTGTGAATACACAAGAAAAAGCATAATAAAAAGTGCAAAAATTTAAATAATTGTCCTGTACAAATTATTTGTCCAACTCTAGTAAGATGACAACAAAATGAATGAGAGCCACTTTTCATATCTGCTTGCTAACATAAATAAAAGTAATGGGTATCATACATCTGATACACCTCTAACTCGATATAACGCTGTCCTCGGGAGCCAAAAAAATCTTACCGTGTTATAGGTGAAACCACGTTATATTGAACTTACTTTGATGCACCGGAGTGTGCAGCTCCCCCCTCCCCCCGCATCCCCGGAGCACTGCTTTACCGCGTTATATCCAAATTCGTGTTATATTGGGTCGTGTTATATCGGGGTAGAGGTGTATTTGCTATGTCTACTTTTTCATGCCCTTCTGTTGTCCATTACTCTTCCTCTCATCTTCCACATTGGATTCTGTGTTCTTGTTATCACATCATTCAGTCTACCTCACCACGCCCTTTTTTCTTGCTCCAAACCTCATTTCTATACTTTTTTTCTATGCTTTTCCATAATTCTGGGACTCTTTTCCTATTCCTGTGCACCAGTGTCCTGATCTAATGTCCATTGAAGTCAGTGCTTCCATTGACTTCAATGGGTATTTGATCAGTCTCCAGGGATCCACATGATATTCACTGATAACCTTCCTGAAAATTCCTTTCTTCCACAAGATCTCTAAATATAACTCATTGCACAAAAGTTGTTACACTTCCATTAAATTAAGCAGCTCACCCCATTCTCTGGGTTTCTCATTGTTTCCTTGTTTTTGTCCATTTAAGCTGTAAGCTTCTAAAGGCATGGCTAATGTCTTCTTATAAATCATAGAGCACTTACCTCAGTGATGACACTTAACAAATAACAATAAATAAAAACACTAATCTCTCTCCTGATAAGAATATTGCAGTAGCTGCAAGGGAGAAATTAACTGAATAGCCACTTTTTGTTGCCTATATCATGTTATTAAAAAGAAAAAAAAAGTAGGATTTTATTTTTTTTCCTTGTGTGCTCATGTGACACGCAGAGATAGAGACTGTACAATATTTTAACTGAAGCTCTCCCACACTCATTAGGTTTAATTGGCGCACTTTATACTTATCCTTGTCCTCCAGGATGAGAAGAGTTTAGGCGGGGTATGTGTAATTTTATTATCCAGAATAGCTGCAGGCGCCAAAATGATCAGATATACTGTTGACAGTAGGCACCCGGGTGCATAGAATCCAGATGCTTCTTCAGTCGTTGAGGCTTTAGCAAGTAAATATGCAACATTTCCCCAGCCATGCATTGGGAGATTTTGCTGCTTGACACTTTATATATGTTTAGTGTTTGGAGGCGGAAGGAGATAATCCCTCCATTTCATTTGCTTTATCCACCATCACCACACTCAATAAATGGCCTACCTCAAGGTAAAGCTCTCTGGAGCTGAGAGGCGGGATGTGGTTCCTTAAAGAGTACATAAATGCCACTCAATGTCAATTGCAGCAAATGTACAGTATACAAATAGTGACTGAGGACAATAGCTTTAAAATATTACTTGAAAGTCAATAGAGTTCCTATGTTACAACTCCTGCCTGAAGTTGAAGCAATATTACAAAATGGAAAGAACTATTTTTCCACAGGGGCTATTTCCCGCCCTGGTTCTTTCTCTCCGAGCCAGTCTGTACTCATTGGGGCTGCCTTCCCCTTCTGCTGCTTTACCGAGGCAGAAGCAATATTCAGGGGAGAACTGGAAAATTCTGAAGTTTTGTCCTTCCAGCTAGAGCTGCCTTGGGCTGAGAAGGGGCAGCATGTGGGGGTGCAGTTTCTGCCTAGCTCCAGCAGGAGCTTACTAAGAAAGAGTGCCTCTCTAATCTATGCACCCATCACCTTAGTGCTAAATCGTCACTGCCAGGCAGCAAAGCACACTTCCCTTAATCCCCTCAGGTTGTGACCCCAGCTGAGTCCCCCTTCTTGCCAAGTGGACATCCTAGCCAGCCTGCAGAGATGCTGGACGCAGCCAATAAGTTTTTGAGGATCTTCGTATAGGACAGTGGTTCTCAACTAGAGATCTGGGGGTCCCCGGGGACCCTGAGTAGGTTTCAGGGGGTCCTCCAAAATAAACCCGAGTGCAGGGCTGGCATTGTACTTGTTGGGGCCCAGGGCAGAAAGCTGAAGCCCGAGCCCTGCCGCCCAGGGCTGAAGCCAAAGCCTGAGCAACTTAGCTTCGCTGGGCTGCCTGTTGTGTCAGACCCCAGGCTATTTCCCTGCCTGCTATCCCACTAATGCTGGCCTTAGCTTTTAATCTACTGGATATGCAGAAAAACAGTCATTGTGGCACAGATGGGCTGTGGATTTTTTATGGCATGTTGGGGGGGCCAGAGAAAGAAAAAAGTTGAGAACCCTTGTTCTAGGGGGAGTCAGGAGATATGTAACTGGCACTTGTTGCTACTGGTAGTGCTTTTCAAACTGACACAGCACATGTGAGTGATGACAACTAATAGACACTATTGCCCTCCCATCTGAAGGTCAAAAGAAAAAATCTATTTTTAATCATCTGACCAGTTTTAACCAAGGGGAATTATTTTTAAAAAAATTAAAGAATGTTGAATATCTCTAGGGACCTATCCTGTTCCCATTGTACTTAATTTAAAATGTGTCACTGCCTTTAATAAAATCAGAATTGGCCCCTAAATATTTATATACATAACACTGTGTTTACATTGGATTAAACATAAAGTACTGAAACTTCTTAATGAGTTTTACTGTTATCATGGCCAAAAAGTCGAACCTGGTTACCTAACATTAGACTCCTAAATTTGGGCTAGATTGTGGCTAGCTGTGGCATAGGTGAGCATGAGGCAACCTCTTACTTCCCTGAACTGGCTACCCCTATTACTGGCAACAACACTGTGGGAAAAGTGCATCCTCTCCAGGGCCACCCTCCCCTCCCCCCCCCCACCATTCCCGCTTGCACATGCAGACAAGCAGGGGTAGAGGATGGACAGATCCAAGGCTGTGTGCTCCTCCCCCCTTCCCCCAAACACGTTGGCCAGCATTTCAAGGGAAGAAATCTGGGTCACATATAGGACTGCCACTCGTTACTTCTCACTGGAGCAATAGGAGTCTGGAAACTAGACTGTGACTCTTGCGTCTGATGAAGTGGGCATTCACCCACGAAAGCTTATGCTCCAATACATCTGTTAGTCTTAAAGGTGCCACAGGACCCTCTGTTGCTTTTTACAGATTCAGACTAACACAGCTACCCCTCTGATACTAGACTGTGAGTGAGTTCCACATCTGCTCCTGTGGCCCCTTTAAATGGGGCTTGTGGAAAAAACATGATTTTGTTACCTTTACATAAGCACCTAAATAAATGGCCTGATTTTCAGCAGCCCTGAGCACCTGCCACTCAAGTCAGAGAGTTAAATAGACTCTAGAATCCCTGCCTATTGCCCCCTAGTTACTTACTCTGCTTCTCTCAGATTCTTCACCTAAAGCCATTGTCTCCTTCTACTCTAATTTTTTCACCTTCTTCCATGGCACACTCAGAGCTACCTCCTTCTCTACTTTCAAATTTCTCTCATTAACATACTCGCCTTGTGCCATCTCTCCTAATACTGACCCACCACATAAACATAGTCATGAGTATAAATTAATATAAAGGGGAAAGTATGTTGACCTAATAACTGTTTTGACTTTCAGCCTAAGTGTTGTATTTATGTGTAATATGCTGGGAACATATTGTCTGTGTCCAGTTTAGATTGTAAACTCTTGGGTCAGAGTCTGGGATGTTTATTAATGCTTTGTACGGGGATGAACACATTGACGATAGTAATAGAAACAGTATGTATCAAAATAAAGGGGGTGATTCTGGTTTGCACTTTTAAGAGGTGCAGTACAGAAATCCCATCTCAGGGAGAGGGGGATAAAGTGGCTGATTCTGGGCTGCTCTTGAGGCCAAAACAGCTCTTGAAATAACATAGGCAGCTCTACATGGCCGTCTGAGTTGCAGGAAGGAACTTAACCTAGCTGCCTATGGGCAGGCAGCTGCACTGCTCAGAATTCCCACAGCATTGCTGATACATCTACGTCATGACTCATATGCCAGGGCTTGTGTAGAGGGTCCTTGGAAGACAGCCAATGGGCATCAGATGCAGTGATAATCTCACGCAAAAATTAGAAAAGAAGATAAACATGTTCTTCTACAAACATTTCAGTCTCTTGGTGTGGCCAAATTCTCAGCTTCACTTTGAAAAGAAATGCATTCCACTTGAATATACTGCCACACTTTATATCAATGGTTCATTTATAAGTAGTCCATTTAAAGAGTGACTTTAATATATTTTCTCAGCAAAATTGTTTCATTTCTTTTGTTCTCAATTAAGCAAACCAAGAAGAGGGAAGTAGCATTGTATGAATAAGCATTGTATTGACCCATCATTAATTCAGTGTTAGCATAGCTGGGTTACTGTTTGGAATAATATTATGTGAACTGCATCGACTCTGTTTAAAACACCATGAGCAAGACAAGAGCTGTACCTGTCATTTCTGTGTTGAAAAGCACTGACCCTTTCAGAGAGAATTATTAGACGTGGACTGTGATGACACTTTAATTCCATTATTTCAACACCGACATTGTAATGACTGCTCAGATTTAGTAAAAATCACCTCAGGAAACAATAAATTAATAAAACTTTCTTTTTATCTCTATGTGCACAAATAATGTGGTATTTATAGAGGTAAGACAGGGATAAAGGCATCAAAAATGTCCTGGGAAGAAAAGATCATTTGTCTAAACAAACTTATAATGACCAGTTTATCTCAGTCATACCTTTCTAATTTTGACGATACTTTTTTCAGTCCAAACCTTCTATATCAATATCCAACAATCTTTTAAATCCATGTGTAGTGTTTTTATATAATGTGTTACTTGCCAGTGTACTCCATATATTAACTATGCTTTAAACATAAATTATATGAACCCTATTTTTTTATTTAACTTCCTAACTTTCACACATTGTCCCCTGACTTTTGAAATCATCACCAGTATGAACACTTTATCAAGTTATAAACTATCACTACTCTTCATAAACTTGAATACACTCTCAGCATGGAAAGGCACTGCTGTTACACAGGGAATTATCTCAAGATCTTGCAAAGCTCACTGTGAAATAACAAAAGATTTTGTGATCTAGTCATTCCATTTTATTCAACTAAAATAATTGTATAATGGGATTTTGTAGTAAATAGCTTGAGAGTGGACTTGATAAATATGCAACTTTTGCCATCTTGGTACTTTTCGTTCAAACATTTTTTTTCCTCTAATAGAAAAATAAAATCCACATCAGCCATTTTAATTTATTATTATTTTTTTCTAGGCTCAATACAATAATTTATATAAAAAAAACAAGATTTAAAACAAAGCATTATGAACCATAAAAGGAATCACAATAAAATAACATTTCCTTGCAGCCTTAGCTTCTGGCAAAAGGTCTTCAACCTGGCTTGTTGCTTTGACCCTCCTGTCCCCCTTCTGCTGACCCCCCTTTTCCACTCTGTCGAATACAAACTACTTGTCTTCATTTTTAAGGCCATTTGTGGCTTAGCACTCTAGCCTACCTATCATCTTTCATAAATTACTGAGCCACAGACACCTACCTTGGCTTCATCAGTGATGCTAGCCTTCATTGCCCATTAGTTACGTTTTGTCCCAAGCACTGTTGCACTTTCTCCTGATGAAAAGAAGATGGTCCCTGTAAAACTCCATGATGCCACTGCATTATCCTCGAAATCTCTCCTTAAATTTCACTTCTGCTATGCTGCCTACAAAATGCTTGACAGTTGGCTTCATGTAATGGCTGCTTATTCCACGAATCTTAATGGTCTTGCTGTCCACCTGTTTGTTAGAACATAAGAATGGCCATACTGGGTCATACCAATGCTCCATCTATCCCAGTATCCTGTCTTCCAACAGTGGCCAATGTCTGGTGCATTAGAGCAAATGAACAGAGCAGGTATTCATCAAGTGATCCATCCTCTGTCGTCCATTCTAAGGTACTGGCAAACAGAGGCTAGGGACACTTCAGAGCATGGTTTTCCATCCCTACCCATCCTGGATAATAGCCATCGATGGACCTATCCTCCATAAATTTATCTAGTTCTTTCTTGAATCCTGTTATAGTCTTGGCCTTCACAACATCCTCCGGCAAAGAGTTCCACAGGTTGACTATGTGTTGTGTGAAATTATATCCATTAGTTGTGTCTTGTCTTATTTTCAGATTGTGTACTCTTTAAGGCATGTACCCTATTTTCAGTGTATGTGAGTAAGTACAGTGACTACCACACAAGGCCCTGATGCCTTTAGGTGCTACTGCAATACACAAATAAATAAGCCTACAATTTCAATTTCAGATTGAATGCATTATGGGATTATTAGAACTTCAATATGTGGAAAATCCTGATAAACATGACTGAGTTAGAGTCCATCAGGATTACAGAAGGAAGGAAGGAAATCCCAATTTAAATTCCATCCACACTTAATGGGCTGGAAAAGTAAACTAGTCACAGCAGGACTCAGCCTTTTCTTTTATCTATGTGATGGTCAATTGCTTTCTATATCCCAGATTTTGGAGAACACTCAACTGGATTATTTTTACCACTGTGCAATTTTTCAACAATCATAACAGTACATATTTTTCAAACAAATACTGGAGGAGAATCAGGCCTTCAGTTTTGCCAGAGTTATTTTTCACATCAATATTAATTTTAAAAGCTTTTACCAATCCTCTTTCCTCTATTTGTAATAATTATGTAGATATATAGGTCTTAAGTGACTTCACTGGAAGTTGGATCAGGCTCTTAGGTGATTATAAGATTTGTGGAGCTGCTTGTGACAGAAATTTCAATCCCATGCAGTAGCTTTGGGGACCATTGTATTACATTTATGAATGGTTTATATAGGATTGTGTTTAATGAGGTAACCAGGCTGGTGTTAGACTTGCTGGGGCCCGGGGCCGAAGCCAAAGCCAAAGGGCTTCTGCCCTGGGTGGCAGGGCTCAAGGTTACAGGACCCCAACTGGGGCTGAAGCCTTTGGGCTTCAACTTTGGCCCCCTTGCCCGGGATGATAGGGCTCAGGCTTAGGCTCTGACCCTCCAGCCCGGGGCTGCCGAACTCGGGCGGGCTCAGGCTTCGGTCCCCCCGTCCTGGGGTCGTAGTGGTTGCGGTGCAATGAAGTTTGAGAACCCCTGGCATACAGTAAAAATAAGCAAAGTTTATTTTTAATAGAAAAATCAGATTCAAAGATAAAATAGTAAAGAAAAGCAAACACATAGAAGTTACACAGAAAATAACCATAAAGACGCAACCTCAGGCTTTATACCTCTATATTAGCTAAATTCCCTTCTCTCATACAAGTTACCTGTTGCCTCTTAACAGTTCCCCAGTGTGCCCTCTGTCCTAGAAGGGATCCTGTGTTTCCTGGACTGCATTTCTGGATAGCCTTCCCTTCCAATCTCTTCCCTTTTAACAGGGTTTGCAGGTTTTTTCTCTCTCTCAGACTATAGTAATTCATGGTTACACAGAGTATTGAAACTCCCTCCTTTGCTAGTTTTCCAAGACTGGGGTTTTCTTTTCAATTTCAATGCCTTTACCATTAAGTTTCATGGTCCACCATTGTCTTTCCTCAGGTTGTACATTGTTAGGTGCTTGGAGTAGTGTAAATAATTAGCCTTGGAAGTGTCTCCCCTGTCCCCACCTGACTGCTTCCCCACACTGCTGTGAGGTGATGCTGTAGTTCAGGGATGGGCAAATTTTTGGCCCGAGGGCCACATCTGAGTATGGAAATTCTATGGCTGGCTACGAATGCTCACGGAATTGGGGGTTGGGGTGCGGGCTCTGGCAGGGGGTGCTGGCTCTGGAGAGTGGCCAGAAATGAGTTCAGGGTGTGGGAGGGGGTTCTGGGCTGGGGCAAGAGTGTGTGTGGGGGGGTGAGGACTCCGACTGGGGATGCAGGCTCTGGGATGGGTCTGGGGATGAGGGATGAGGGGTGCAGGACAGTGCTCCGGGCTGGGGACCGAAGGTTCAGAGGGCGGGAGGGGGATCAGGGCTGGGGCAGGAGTTTGGGTCGTGGGAGGGGGTCAGGGTTCTGGCTCTGGGCGGCGCTTACCTCAAGCAGCTCCCAGAAGCAGCAGCATGTCCCCGCTCTGGCTCCTATGCGGAGGCATGACCAGGTGGCTCTGTGTGCTGCTGTGTCTTCAGGCCCTGCTCCTGCAACTCCCAGCCAATGGGAGCTGCAGGGGCAGCGCTTGGGATGGGGGCAGCATGCAGAGTCCCCTGGCTACCCCTATACGTAGGAGGTGGAGGGGAGACATGCTGCTGCTTCTGGGAGCTGTGCGCAGTGGGACAAGTCCCTGACCCTGCTCCCCAGCTGGAGCACTGGAACAGGGCAAGCCCGAGACACTGCTCCCGAGTGGGAGCTCGAGGGCCATATTAAAACATCTGGATGGCTGGATGCGGCCCCTGGACCACAGTTTGCCCACCCCTGCTGTAGTTGCACCTTGGATACAGTTAGGGGTGTTGATTAATTGCAGTTAACTCATGTGATTAACTCAAACAAATTGATTACGATTTTAAAAATTAAGCGTGATTAATTGCAGCTTTAATCACACTGTTAAACAATAGAATACCAATTGAAATTTATTAAATATTTTTGGATGTTTTCCTACATTTTCAAATATATTGATTTCCAGGGCCGGCTCTAACTTTTTTGCCGCCCCAAGCAAAAAAAACAGAGCACCGCCCTACCGTAACAACCTTCCCCCCTCCCCCGAGCGCCGCGCCGCCCTGCCGAAACACACACCCCCAGCGCTGCGCCGCCCTGCCGAAGTACCCCGCCTTGAGCACCACACCGCGCCACCTGCCGAACCTCCCCCGAGCACTGAACTGCCGAAACACCCCCTGCCGAAACACCCCCGCCCCCGGAGCGCCGTGCTGCCGAAACACCCCCCTGTTGAAACACACCCCCGAGTGCTGCGCCGCCCTGCCCTGCCTAAACAACCTCCCCGAGTGCCGCACCGCACCACCCCACAATCCCCGCCAAAACAATCCCCCCCCCCCCCCCCCCCGAGCACCACCCGGCCGAAAAAAGACAACAGCAAAAAACCTCGACCTCCACCCGGCCAAACAAAAAATAAATAAATAAATATCCCCGAGTGCCGCCCCGCTGAAACAAACAAACAAACAAAAAACCCCGAGCCCCCCCTGCCACCCCAAGATTGGCCACCCCTTACAAGGTGCCGCCCCAAGCACGTGCTTGGTCGGCTGGTGCCTGGAGCCGGCCCTGTTGATTTCAATTACAACACAGAATACAAAGTGTACAGTGCTCATTTTATATTATTTTTATTACAAATGTTTGCACTGTAAAAATGATAAAAGAAATAGTATTTTTTAATTCACCTCATAGAAGTACTGTAGTGCAATCTCTCTATCGTGAAAGTGCAACTTACAAATGTAGATTTTTTTTGTTACATAACCTCTCTCTCTCTCTGTATATATATATATATATATATATATATATATATAAATAAAACTTCAGAGCCTACAAGCCCACTCAGTCCTACTTCTTCTTCCGCCAATCACTAGGACAAACATGTTTGTTTACATTTATTGGAGATAATGCTGCTCGCTTCCTATTTACAATGTCACCTGAAAGTGAGAACAGGCATTCACAGGGCACATTTGTAGACGGCTTTGCAAGGTATTTACATGCCAGATATGCTATACATTTGTATACCCCTTCATGCTTTGGCCACTATTCCACAGGACATGCTTCCATGCTGATGATGCTCATTAAAAAAAAAATCCATTAATTAAACTTGTGACAGAACTCCTTGGGGGATAATTGTATGTCTCCTGCTCTGTTTTACCCACATTCTGCCATATATTTCCTGTTATAGCAGTCTTGGATGATGACCCAACAGATGTTGTTCATTTTAAGAACACTTTAACTGCAGATTTGACAAAACACAAAGAAGTTACCAGTGTGAAATTTCTAAAGATACAGCACTCGACCCAAGGTTTAGAATCTGAAGTGCCTTCCAAAAATCTAAGAGGGATGAGGTATGGAGCATCCTTTCAGAAGTCTTAAAAGAGCAACACTCTGATGTGGAATCTACAGAACCCAAACTCCTAAAAATAAAATCAACTATCTGCTGGTGGCATCTGACTCAAATGATGAAAATGAACATGCATCAGTCCGTACTACCTTGGATCATTATCAAGCAGAACCCATCATCAGCATGGACACATGTCTTCTGGAATAGGGGTTGAAGCATGAAGGGACATGTAAATATCTTATGACGCTGGATACAACAGTGCCATGCAAACACCTGTTCTGACTTTCAGGTGACATTGTAAACAAGAAGCGAGCAGCATTATCTCCCGCAAATGTGAACACACTTGTTTCTCTGAGCGATTGGCTGAACAAGAAGTAGGACTGAATGGACTTGTAGGCTCTACAGCTTTACATTGTTTTGTTTTTGAATGCATTTTTTTTACATAATTCTACATTTGTAAGTTCAACTTTCATGATAAAGAGATTGCACTACAGTACTTGTAATGGGGGAATTGAAAAATACTATTTCTTTTATTTTTTACAGTGCAAATATTTGTAAGAAAAATAAATATAAATTGAGCACTGTACACTTTGTATTTTATGTTGTAATTGAAATCAATATATTTGAAAATGTAGAAAACATCCAAAAATATTTAAATGATATTCTATTATTGTTTAACAGCACAATTAATTTTTTAATCGTTTGACAACCCTAGTTATAATTACAATTTTCTACACATATATACATGTGTACATTTGTAACCATAAACTGTACAGATACATTACATGCTTTCATAAAAGACTGCACCTGATTTTTTTTATATATGTTATTGTATATATATAGAGAGAGAGACACACACACACAACAACAACATTGTATACAACCAGTTGATTCAATTGTTTATGCTTTGGGGTTTCCCTGTGTTCTCCCTTTAAGGTGTCTGGACCCTGATTGTCACTGTGTGATTAAGGCAAGTCGCTAAGTCAGTAAACTATTCCAGAGAGTTACCATCCTTGGATTGGCTTGCGTATACTGATTAAACTCTGATTAAACTGATTAAACGGGAGAAACTCTCCCGTTGGCATAGGAGCACCTTCACTAAAATGCTACAGTGGCACCAGTGCTGCTGTGCCACTGTAGCACTGTACATGAAGACAAACCCCAAGAGACAAAGAAATAACTTAGGATATATAAAGGCTGAGTTTAAACGGACTTGGGGTCTTCCTTTCAACTCAGCAAATGGGCAGGAACTATAGTCCCAATGGGCCCCCAACCTTGCTGAGGGATTGGAGAAGTCCTAAAATTTGACTGGGCACTCCTAAAGTGGACCATGGTGGGGAATACACATGCAGTTACCATGAAACTGTGCATCTGCTATGTACTAATTTTATTAAAACTGTATTTGGCCTAGTTATTGTATAACTAGATAAGGGTTAGTGGAATGATTATTACATGCCAATTCATTGGGGCAGTTGGAAAAACAAGCAGGAAGTCAACATAGTGGTTCCTCAGATTAAAAAAAAAAACATCTTGGCTCACACTTCAAAAACAATGAGGAAAGCTATTAGCTTTGAGGAGCCCCAATCTCCTCTCCCCCGTGAAGATGCAAGTCTTGTTTTGCCAGGCTGGGAGCATAGAAAGCAAAAGGGCACTGAACAGTTAAATAGACCCTTTCAGGAGATGAAGGCTGGGCCAATTGTTAGGGGTTGTATAGGAAGACAGGCTGATGCAGAGACTAGGTCTGCAGAGGGAGTCTAAAGAAGTTGAGTGTTCCATAGATCCAGGGATGGTAGTCTTAGGGGTAGGCAGGCATGAATATAGACTGCTTTATTGTTATAAGATCTGTTTTCTAAATAAGTCTGTTGGTTACTAGATACCATTCTCATAGCTCCTGGAAGTGAAAGAACTTAAGGCACTGAAGATAGAATCATAGAAATGTAGGACTGAAAGGGACCTCCATAAGCATCTAGTGCAGTCCCCTACACTGAGTCAGGACTAAGTATTATATAGACCATCTCTGACAGATGTTTCTCTAACCTGTTCTTAAAACCTCTAATGACAGAGGTTCCACAACCTCCTTGGGTAATTTATTCCAGTGTTTGCATTTGTCCTTATTGAATTGTATCCTATTTATTTCAGATCATTTCTCCAGTTTGTCAAGATCATAAATCTAATCATGTCCTCCAATGTACTTGTAACCCTTCCCAGCTTGGTATTGTCTGCAAACTTTCTACATATATTCTTTATGACATTATCACATCATTTATGAAAATATTGAATAGAATTGGATGAGGGACAGATCCTTGTGGGACCTCACTTGATATGCCCTTCCAGCTTGATTATGAATTACTCTTTGAATATGCTTTTCCAACCAACTGTGCACCTACCTTATAGTAGGTTCATCTAGGCCAATGTTTCTCAACCTTTTTGATACCAGGGACTGGCTTGCTGCCTTCTTAAACTGTGTCAGGGAGATCTCAAGGACCAGCACTGGTTCATATACTGGTTCTTGATAAACACTGGTCTAGGCTATATTTCTCTAGTTCGTTTATGAGACGGTCATATGAGACAATATCAAAAGCTAAAGTTGAGATATACCACATATGCTGCTTCCCTCATCCAAAAGGCTTGTTACCCTGTCAAAGAAAGATATTAAGCTGGTTTGACATTACTTCTCCTTGACAAATCAATTTTGACTTACTTATTACCTTATTATCTTCTATGTGCTTACAAATGCCTTGCTTGATTATGGAAGGGATAGCTCAGTGGTTTGAGCATTGAGCTGCTAAACCCAGGGATATGAGTTCAATTCTTGGGGGGCATTTAGGGAACTGCAGTAAAAATCTGTCTGGGGATAGGTTGTTCTTTGAGTAGGCAGCTGGACTAGATGACCTCCTGAGGTCCCTTCCAACAATGATATTATATGATTTACTCCATTTTCTTTCTGGGTACCATAGTTAAGCTGCCTGGTCTATAATTCCCCAGGTTGTCCTTATTCCCAGTTTTATATTTGCCCTTTTCCAGTCCTCTAGGATCTTTCCCATCCTCTTCAAGTTCTCAACGAAAATCACAAATAGCTCATAGATCTTTTCAGACAGTACCTTAAGTACTCTAGGATGTATTTCATCTGGGCATACTGACTTGAAGACATCTAACTTTTCTAATTCTTAACGTGTTTTTTTCTTATTTTAGCCTTTGATGCTACCCTATTTACATTTATGTTCACTATGTTGAACAACTGTAAACTTTTCTGGTGAAAACTAAAATAAAAAGGAATTTAACCGTTCAGCCATTTCTCCATTTTATGTTATAGTCGTTCCCTCCTCATTGAGTTATGGGCCTACCCTGTCCTTGGTATTCCTCTTGCTTCTTATATATTTGATGGATGATTTCTTGTTTCCCTTTATGTATCTAGCTAGTTTAATATCATATTGTGCCTTGGCCTTTCTAATTTTGTCCCTACATGCTTGTGTTCATTTTCTTATATATTCATTCTTCATAATTTGACCTCATTTCCACTTTTTGTATGACTCTTTTTTGAGTTTGAGGTAATTGAAGATCTCCTGATTAAGTCAGGGTGGTCTTTTACCATATTTCCTATTTTCCTATTATGCATTGGAATAGTTGACTCTTGTGCTCTTAATGATGTCTCTTTAAAAAAAAAAAACTGCAAATTCTCCTGAACTCTTTTTTTCCTCCTTAAAATTGCTTCCCATTGGATCTTATCTAACAGTTCTTTGAGTTTGCTAAAGTCTGCTTTCTTGAAGTCCATTGTCTTTATTCTGCTGTTTTCCCTCCTACTGTTCCTCAGAATCATGAACTCTATCCTTTCATGATCACTTTCATGCAAGCTGCCTTTCACCTTCAACTGGTTCCTCTCTATTTGTCAGAATCAAATCTAGAATAGCCTCTCCCGCAGTGTCTTTCTCCACCTTCTGTAATAAAAAGTTGTCTCGAATGCATTCCAAGATGTTGTTGGATAATCTGTGCCCTGCTTTACTATTTCCCCAATGGATGTCTGGTTAGTTGAAGTCCCTCATCACAACCAAGTCTTATGTCTTGGATGATTTTGTTAGTTGTTCAAAAAAAGCCTCATCCACCTCTTCTTCCTGCTTAGTTATCCTATAGAAAGCACCTACCATTACATCACCCATGTGTTTTTACCCCCTTTATCCTTACCACGAGACTTTCAATAGGACTGCATCCCACTTCTATCTCTACCTCAGTGCAAGCTATATCTCTTTGCTATACAAGGCAACACTTCCTCCTTTTTTAAAAAATTGTGGTTGATTGCAGGGGCCTATAGTCCAGGGCCCAGTAAGAAAAGAGGAGAATAGTGTGATTCTCATTTGATAGCTTGAGGCCCAACACCTGAGGGGTGCACTCAAGAAGATCAGTAGGGCTCAGAAAACAGTATGGTGACAATGTTTTCAAAGTATTAGAGTAAAACAAGTTCTCGTGTTTGTTATCAGAAGTTTTGATATCTAACATTAGTATTTCCCAGATTAAAATGTTTCTTAATTTCTATGGGACATACATTTCCCACTTTTATATACATTTTATATTCTTCTACAAGTTTCCATCCAAGGTTCTTCATTGTTTTCTCTTGCAATATTATATTGTGGATGGGTGTTAGTGAAAAAGTATGGACTTGTCTACTTGAACATTTAGTTCCTGATAAGCTAGGGTATGAATCTACCTTGCAGTAGCCTGCTGCAGACTAACTGCCCATGTGGATCCTACTGACATGCATTAACAGTTAATGCACTGGCAGGGGTCAGCAACCTTTCAGAAGTGGTGTGCCGAGTCTTCATTTATTCACTCTAATTTAAGGTTTCACGTGCCAGTAATACATTTTAACGTTGTTAGAAGGTCTCTTTCTATAAGTCTATAATATATAACTAAACTATTGTTGTATGTAAAGTAAATAAGGTTTTTTAAATGTTTAAGAAGCTTCATTTAAAATTAAATTAAAATGCAGAGCCCCCCGGACCGGTGGCCAGAACCTGGGCAGTGTGAGTGCCACTGAAAATCAGCTCGCGTGCCACCTTTGGCACGCATGCCATAGGTTGCCTACCCCTGCACTGGATCAAAGCACACAAACTAACTGTTAATGTGTATCAGTAGTATTCATCTGGACAGTTAGTCTACTGCAGGCTAGTGTGGGGTAGATTCACACCCCAGCTTGCCGCAAACTAAATGCGAAGTTTCTTGTCTCTTTCGGGATAATTCACTTTTTTTGTTGTTAATTCTCAAGGTGAGGTTTATTAAAATCTCCTGATTTTTTTTTGGTCAGTCTCATGATTTTTAGACTTACCAGATTGGTGGTAATGAAAACCTCGGGGTTTCTAGTGCTGCAGATGTGCACATGATGTAGAATGGAGTAGCCCCATGAAAGAGGGATGGCTCCTCTTCGAGCTCTCAAAACACACTGTTTTCTGGAGCCATTACAGTTGAGGAATATGTTGTTTCCCTGATATTACAAAGGACATTTATAGAGTTTTAGGTAACATGAGAATGAGAAACTTGAAGACAAACATGCACAGAGCTCTCAAAATGAGAGTTTCTCAGTGTTTTCGGTTTCCTATAGAAGGCAGGTGTGTGAGAAACAGCATAGGCATTGAGAGCTGGGTCAGGGGAGAACGAGAGGTAGCTGCTATTGTCTGAACTATAGCTGATGCTACAATCCCTAATGACCTGAAAGAGAAGCTGCAGCAGAAACTGATCAATCCTTATTAATGTGTGCCATTTCATGGTGATAGCAGGGGGTAAATCTATGAGTATCATACACAGTGCATGAGACTGCAGCTCTGGGAGTTCCTGTACACTTTTCTGGGTTAATATCTGGATTTATGTACAAACTGAAAGCAGTTTGTATATTTATCATAACCCTGATCACAATTCTTTAGTATCTCTCCTGATTAACATGCCTCCAGAGGTTCTGTTTAATGTGTACTCTTCATTTGTCTGAATATTTATTTTTTACCTAATTAAAATATTTTTATTTGCTGATTCAGTCACTTAAAATATCAGAACCATGCTTACACTGTTTTTTCCCCATTATTTGTTATACTGCCAGCATTAGTCATCAGCATACTTTGATAATTGCATATTTCCTCATTTTCAAGAAGTACAAACAAGAGAGGTTTCCAAACAAATTCCTGAGGGATCTCACTAATATTTATTATCATTAATCAAACAGAACTTAGCTGTAAAAAGCAAAACATTACAATATGTAAAATGCATGTTTTTTATCTCTGCTCACCTTCTCCTTGTCTCCATGGATTTTCCTGTGCAACACCCATTAAAATACAGGGGAGTCATATAGCCAAATCACCACACAAGGCTCTGAAAATACATCTCTTTAATTTCAGTTTATCAGTGCTGTTAAGTAAACTGTCTGACAATACTGTGAGGGGTTAGATCACAGAACCCCCCTTGGGAGCTGCCACCCGATGTGCCAAGACTACTTCTACCCCAGCTTTCCCTGCCAGCTCAGGATTCCAGCACCCTGTCTTGCTGAGCCAGACACTCCCGTCTGCTCCAATACAGACCCAGGGTCTGAATTAGTTGCCCCAAAGCTGCAGGTTTACCTGAAAGCAGCTAACAGAAGTGTTCCTGTCTTTAACACTCAGATGCCCAACTCCCAATGGGGTCTAAACCCAAATAAATCCGTTTTACCCTATATAAAGCTTATGCAGGGTAAACTCATAAATTGTTCGCCCTCTATAACACTGATAGAGAGATATGCACAGTTGTTTGCTCCCCCAGGTATTAATACATACTCTGAGTTAATTAATAAGTAAAAAGTGGTTTCATTAGTAGGATTTAAGTGGTTCCAAGTAGTAACAGACAGAACAAAGTAAGTCACCAAGCAAAATAAAATAAAATGCGCCAATCTATGTCTAATTGATCTGAATACAGATAAGATCCTCACCAGTTCCAGAATGCTCCCTTTAACAGACTAATCTCCTCTTAGCCTGGGTCCAGCAATCACTCAAACCCCTTGCACACTGTCCTTTGTTCCAGTTTCTTTCAAGTATCCTAGGGGATGGAGAAGCTCCCTCTTTAGCCAGCTGAAGACAAAATGGAGGGGTCTCCCACGGGCTTACATAGACTTTTTCCTGTGGGTGGAGACCCCCTCCTCACTCCTATGCAAAGTCCAGCTCCAAGACGGAGTTTAGGAGTCACCTGGGCAAGTCACATATCCATGCATGACTCACAGTTTTTACAGGTAGCATCCATTGTTTACACCTTGAATATCCACAAGTAGACTTCTTATGTGGATTGGAGCATTCCAAGATCCATTGTCCCTTAAGTGTTTCTTGATTAGGTACTTAATTTCAACGTTCCTTTCTCCAGGAACTGACCAAATGCTCTACTAAGGTTATTTAGAAATCAAGCCAGTACAAAGCCAATATTCATAACTTCGAATACAAAAATGATACATGTATGCAGATAGGATTAATAGATTCAATAGATCATAACCTTTCTATAGATATGTTACATAGCATATGTAGCATAGATAGCTTCAGTAGATCATATTCCAGTTATGTTATATTCCCATAAAGCATTATGGGGTACAGCATCACAATGTTTGTTTCCAGAAGCTGTTCTGTGTCATCATGAACAAGACAGAAAAGGAGTTAGAGATAAAAGGACAACTTTTATACTTGCATTGGGGCAAATTTTTCTGAAGTCACTGGATTTAATGGATTATATTAGTGTAACTGTGAGCAGAAATTTGCCTACAGTGTGTGACTTGGACTATGATTGCAACCAGACTCAGGGCCAGACCCATGCATAGTTCCTACTTTGTGATATGATTGATGTTGATGTTCCTTCTCCACAAGCAAACAATAAATGACACTGGAGGACTATAAGAAAAATATATGGGAGCAAACAACACAACAAAAACAAAGAAATGGATGTATAGCCTTGTTAAGGTGGAGCTTTGACTTTGGTAAAAGAAGGGTTGAATTAATGAACAAGATAACTTTCAATATTTTCTCCATTTATAGTGGGCACAATATATTATATCCACTTAGCTAGATTTGCAGGTTATGTTTGTTAGATTACATCAACTCAGCCTTTGTTGATGTTTGTGGTTTTGGGTGTCTGAAGAGGCTTAACCACAAACTTTAAACTACCGTCCAAGAAAGCCTGAGCTAGGCAAAAGTGGCCAAAGTATGAGGTCCTAAAGCAGGCCTGCACAACATGCGGCCCGTGGGCAAGCGGCGCGGTGGGGCTGTCGGGTTCACCCAGATGCAACTGGTGCAACTGTCTGGGATTTTCCCTCCCTGCCCTCACTTCCCCTCATGCAGAGTGTGGCGTGGCTGATTGGGCGCCTGGGCCTGATTTAGCTGCTCCCATTGGCCTCGCAGCAGGCAGAGTCCCCCCCGATCCCCACTGCCCCCTTCCCCAGTCTCAGCATCAGGTCGCAGCACTGCGGGGAAGCACTGCTATGTTCTCAGCAGCTTGTTTGGTTGGATCCACATGGATCCAGTGGCTGGAGCGGCGTGGTGGTAAGGGGAGACCTGGGGGACAGTCAGGGAGCAGTTGGAGGGTTGGATGGGTCGGGAGTACTGGGGGAGGCTGTCAGGGGGCGGGGGGAAGGTTGGATGGGTCGGGAGTTCTGGGGGGGGTCTGTCAGGGGCGGGGAGTGGTTGAATGGGGTGTGGGAGTCCCGGGGGTTTGTCTGGGGGTAGGGGTGTGAATAAGGGTTGGGGCAGCCAGGGGATGGGTAGGGGGTAGAGTCCTAGGGGGGCAGTTAGGGTGGGGGGTCTCAGGAGGGGGCAGACAGGGGACAAGGAGCGGGGGGGGTTGGAGGTTCTGAACGGGGTGGGAAGTGGGAGGGAGTGGATGGGGTGGGACTCAGGTGGGGCTCTCCCCCCATCTTCTTTTTTGATTGTTGAAATATGGTAACCCTAAAAAAGTGGTGCCCTGGCTCGGCAGAGAGGAGCTGCCTTCTGGAGGCACTGGAGAGCCAAAGTGTCGTCTTGCAGGGGTGGCAAGCCCCAGCCATGGAGGAGCTGGCGCGGCACAGGTGGGCAGCAGCCCTGCAAAAGTGGGGGCACTGCTAGTGGGGAGAAGCCGCGCCCCCGGCCGCTCCTACCCCTGCTACAGCCTCCCCTCACTGGGACTCCTGTAGGCTGCAGCAGATGCATGTGGTCGGTGGCCCCTGTGCGCCCCCTGGCTCCCTCCTCGCCACTCTTGGGCTTTGCGGCTCCCGGGCGTGTGAGCCGCCGGGGCACGGGGCCCTGAGCCTGCTCCAGGAGGGGCAGCGGCAGTGGTGGCTCACACTCCCAGGAGCCACAGAGCCCAGCACGGCGGGGGGTGCATGGGGGCCAGTGCACATATGCATCTGCTGCAGCTTGCAGAGCCCCGGGGGGGAAGGCGCTGGTCTGCAGCCTGGGCAGGAGGGGCGGGGGGCCTGGCTGCTCCCCGCTAGCCACGCCACCACCTTCGCAGGGCTGCTGCCCCGCTGCACCGTGCCAGCTCCTCCATGGCTGGGGCTCACCACTGCCGCAAGCGGGATGATCTGGCTCTCTGGTGTCTCCAGAAGGCTGCTCCTCCCTGCCAAGCTGCTGCAGCGGCCCAAGCCTGGCAAAGCCACTGAGTGGACTCGGGGTGGGGGCCGCCTGGATGGAGTGGGGTGGGGAGGGCTCGCGGGAGGGCTGTGCACCCTCCAGGGGAGTTAGGGGGGTGGGTGGGGGAAACCTGGTCTGGAGTAGACCCTGGGTACGGCTGGCCCCTGGGCAAGCTGGCCCCTGCGGTCTACAAAGGCTCATTGGGATTTGCCCCTCAATGAACTGAAAAGAGTTGCAATATCTCTCATTAAATTTTCAAGTTAATTATGAAAAGTACAAATGTTTTCTTTCAACAGAACAGGTGTTTTTCATTTTTCCATAATTCATAAAAAAATTAAAATAATTTTAAAAATTGTTTGCTTTAATTGAAGAATTCTTAATAAAGTATCATTCCCTCCCCCCCCCCCAACCTTCCTCTTTGGCCAACAGCTGTTTTGGCGGAGCGGCGCTAGGGAAGGGGGGTTTGTTTCCATGGTGAGGGCAGAACTGGAGGTGTGCATGTTGTGTTTCAGGGGGTGGGGGGGGTGGTGTTTCAGCGGTGCTGGGAGGTGGGGGGTTGGCCCTCAGCTGTTTTCTTTGGAGTAATATGGTCCTCGCTGCTTTACGAGTTGCGCAGGCCTAAAGAAAGGATGATATGATGGCTGCTGCTCTTCCACCAGGACACACTTACATAAAGATAAAAAATAGAAAATGATATTCCATAATTTGTGAGCTTAGGCCAGATGAACAGAGTTATTTAGGTGCATATCTCCCATTGAAATCAATGAGAGTTAAGCACCCAAATACTTCCGAGGATCTGGGTCTCAGTTTCCTGTCTGTAACTGTGTGCTCATCTCTCGTGAGTACAAGATATGATACTAGGTGATGTTCACTACCGGATCCTGCAGGCTTGCTGAACTCTGACTGTAGGGGCAAAAAATACTTCAAGTTACATTTATGGTCTCTGAATCCTTGTACTCTCCAAGAGCTGGTCTGGTCTCTGTTGTAAATTACAACAACCCTAAATGGCCATTCCACTCTCTGGGGATCACCAAGGTGAAATGGCTCTTTCCACTGGGAATACTCCCGGTGCTGAGAGCCAGCAGATGGGGTGATGTAGTCTCTATTCTGACATACGAGGGTACAATCCAGACTAATGAGTAGATGTGTCACCCCCACCCCATAACCTAGTGTGCCCTTTGCAATGCCTTGCTGCTCACAAACAGCCTCCAGCATGTAAGTCACTCCCAATTATGTCTGTGTGTGCTGCAGCCAGCCAGTCACACCATGGCTCTTATTAGCATTCAAATTATCACAGGGCGACCCCAACATACCCCCAATCCGAGATTTACCGCCCCCAGAAACTTATGTCCTTTACAGCCAAGTCCTCTCCTGGAAAATACCAATACATTAAGTCTGCTATTCTTTTAAGGGAATAATATTCACACAATTTGTTATCTCAAATGGAGTTACCCAGACACTTCAACACACTGTATTAGGTAAAACAATAAAACAAGTGTATTTACTACAAAGAGATATTTTAAGTGAGCACAAGTAGTGATGCATAAAAATCAGAAATGGATACAAGAAAAATAAAGGTTAAGATGTTTACTGATGCCTAACTTAACAAAGCGAAGTTTTCTCACCACATGCTTCATCAGCAGTCTTACTGACCAAACTTTAGGTCAGGACCCCTCCCAAAAAGTCCAACAGCTACTTCCTTTGTCTCTTCAGATGCAGTGAATGCAATGGGCAGGGAGAAAGAGGTGGGTGTCTTGGGGTGTTTGTCCCTCCTTTTTATAGTTTCAGTCCCCCTCTTGAAAAACATTGCCAGCTGGGACCCAGGAGACAAAAAGTCTATGTGGAAGGATATTTCCTGCTGTTAGTTATTTACCTATCCCCACTTCCTTTGTTTTCCCTCCCTGCTTTATGACTCTATTTATTCCTTAAATACAAATGAAGGCAAACACAATTCCCTCCATTATTTATCACACACCTGACATCTGCCTGGGCAGGGCTGTGGAGTTTGGAATGTGTGTTAATAACATCATACAGGGGTATCTTATAACTTCACATACAATGTTGCCACACATTTTACCAGGATAATACTGATCAGCAAATTATGAGTTTTCAAATGATACCTTACAAGGCATACTTTGTAAGAGGATTATTGCAATAGTGTGAATACAGGAGTGTTCTAAGGGAATCCACAAAGGGCCAGATCCACAGCCATCAGAGCAGCCTTGCACCACTGGAATAGCAGAAGGCAGCCAGTGCATGACTGAGGATTTGGCCCCTTTTGTGACCAGAATTTTGTAAGTAATTTTTCATCATTCCTGTTGCCATGATAACCTGTGTGAATTCCCTTCCTCTTTGACTATAAGCACTACTGATCATAAAAGATTATTTCATCTCATGAAAACAAAGGAGACATGTTTCCTTTAACCCTGAGCTCCCTCTTCACAGCAGAAGGCAGTCTCCGGATATATCTACACAGCAATTAAACACCCACAGCTGGCCTGGATCAGCTGATTCGGGCTGCAAGGCTGCAAAATTCTGTGTAGATGTTCGGGTTCCGACTGGAGTCTGAGCTCTGTGACTCCATGCCGGGGGGGGAGGTCCCAGATGCTAGGCTCCAGCCTGAGTCTAAATGTCTACACAGCAATTTTTC
The DNA here is from genome assembly GCF_011386835.1 of Chrysemys picta bellii. Taxonomy (NCBI): domain Eukaryota; kingdom Metazoa; phylum Chordata; order Testudines; family Emydidae; genus Chrysemys; species Chrysemys picta. Next base: position 36,372,315 of record NC_088791.1, read on the forward strand.
GCTCTGCAGCCCACGTCAGGTGACCCTGGCTACCCATGGATAACCTATTCCACTGTAGATGTATCTTCAATGGCTTCCTTTGCATTGCACATTCCTCTGCTGTCCTCGGCATGATTCTTAGAGTTTATGGATGGATCAAAACCCCCTTCTGTTGTGTGTCACACAATTTGCATTTTGGCCCGTTCCAGACTAGAGGGAAACCACACTGTTCTGCTTTTAAAAACTTTTTTTGTTGAACTAGCAAAGAATTTAAACAACATTTTTTTTCTCATTAGGTATAAAACTTTTCAGATAGCCATAGAGAGAAAGTTCCTTGTCATTCATTATTTTATTGCTGCTCTTACAATGTTTGGTATTGCAGATTTAGTTCTTATCATGTTCTTTCAATTATAGTCTTTTCTAACACTTTTTAAAATAATGAACATAAAACCATACCGCAGCAATGTAGTGAGCTTCCTCGGTGGGTGTGTGTGTGTGTGCTACCATGATGTAGAGCAAGATAATATGAGAAAATAACTCACTCTTTTCTTCTAGCTACATTATCTTCTTTTAAACACTAATTGAGTTAAGACAGGTTGTGCTGATTATCTCCACACAAGCTGCTCAGATAGTGAGAGGTAACTAGTGTTCAATTCACTTCTGACTAACCATATTGATTGCTCACTTGCTAGCTATTGTAAGATAAATAAACCAATAAATAATGCTTGGCCTTATCGCCTCACAGCATTACACAACTCCTCCTGTTCCCCGCCCATCCCTGCTCCCTGGCAACTAATCCTATAGAACAAGCCACCTGTCATTTCTGGCTAACATATGAGCTATGTCCTATTACTTAATATATCATTCCCCTGGTTGTACATCAGAGGCAACTAAATAAACCAAAGTCACTCCCTGATGAACACCAGCTTCTTTGCGAACCACATTCCACTGTTTTAGTCTTGCTTTAAATCAATATTTGTATTGAGCTGATTTTTAACATCCTCATTTGCTGGTTATAACAGCTGTTCTCTATACCCATGCATGGTTGCATTTATTTACTCTTTTCTCAGCTTCAATCGGCTTAGTACTTTCTTTAGCATTACCTTATGTAATGTAATGCTAATGTGTATCTGTTCATCCACTAGGTGGCACTGTGTGTAAAATACCTTTTTTAAACAAACCTCACCCTACCTGGCAGAGCATTAAAGGATATTATGAACACATATTGTGCATATAAGTAAGCTCTGTAGCCAGTCCATATCAGGTTGAGAAGTACATGACATGGTGTCAGAAGTGTCATGAGCTCAAAGATGATGTCAAGGCATGTGTGGATGCTGTGGGCACATACAAAGGAGTGTCAGAAAAGAGACTATTCCAGTTACAAAAAGCAACCTTGACAGACATGCAACTTCTGGGAGTTCTAAGTTACATTAGGGGCAGCTGGCCCAAGTATATAAAGGACACTAAGGAAGTGACAAGAGACTACTTTGTGGTGTGAGGACAATTAATTAAGTCAAATGAACTCATGATTTAAGGCAATTGCATTATAATTCCAAATGAAATGGGAAGAGAAATCTTAAATATCATCCATGAAGGACATCAGGGATTAACTAACTACCATGAATGAACCACCAATTGTGGTGGCCAGGCATCAGCAAGGATATAAAGAATAAAATATCTGCAATGTTCAAATTGTAGAACTAACAAACTAAAACAACACAAAGAACCTTTAATAACAACACTGCTACCAGACAAACCTTGAAAGAGGCTAGCCGCAGATTTATGCAAGTTCAGAAGACATCATTTCCTGGTCATCATGGACTATTTTTTCCAGTTATATATAACTAATGTACTTTAATGGCATAACATGTCACAGTGTTATCTAGCTGCTGAACCATACGTTTGCTCACTTCAGTATTCCAGATCAACTAGTGATGGACAATGGTCCTCAATTCACTGCAGCCAGGGCCAGCTCCAGGATTTTTGCCGCCCCAAGCAGCGCAAGAAAAAGCCGCGATCTTTTTGCAGTGGCAGCAATTCGGCGGGAGGTCCTTCACTCTGAGTGGGAGTGAAGGACTGTCCACCTAATTGCCACCGAATAGCTGGACGTGCTGCCCCTCTCCGAAGTGGCCGCCCCAAGCACCTGCTTGGCAAGCTGGTGCCTGGAGTCGGCCCTGACTGCAGCAGATTTTGTCATTCCAAACAAATATGATTTGATCATCTGACTAGCAACCCACATTACTCACAAGCAAATGGAGAGGCTGAAAGAGTTGTACGGACAACCAAGAAAATTCTACAGAAGGAAGATCCATTACTTACGCTTACGAGTTACAGATTAACACCAACAGCAGCTACTAGATATAGGTCTAGTGCCAGGGGGGAGGGATAGCTCAGTAGTTTGAGCAGTGACCTGCTAAACCCAGAGTTGTGGGTTCAATCCTTGAGGGGGCCACTTAGGGATCTGGGGCAAAATCAATACTTGGTCCTGCTAGTGAAGGCAGGGGGCTGGACTCAATGACCTTTCAAGGTACCTTCTAGTTCTAGGAGATAGGATAGCTCCATTAATTTACCACTCCTGATGAGAAGACAACTCAGAACTACTATTCCCACTTTTGAAAATAACCTATTTCCAAAGTGGTCAGACATGAAGAGAGAAGCCAAATGGGATAAAAAGGCTAAAAGAGCTTAAGGACACTTCTACAAAATATGTCAGTCAGTCAAAGAACTGCCAAGTCTAGAACCCAATTATGTCAAAATAGATGGAGAAAAAAATGGACAACTCCAGCTGTCATAAAGGAAAACAATTTCAGTGCCCAGATCATATGCTTGAGACCAACACAGGAGAGTTCAACACAAACCATTAACATCCACAGTTTGTTCCTCAGAAAGATCAATCACCAGAGCAAACTGTACAGATGGCAGATGCAGAACAAGAAGAAAAGGATTCCAAACTGACCACACCCAGTAGTTGCAACTAATGGACAGCCAGATGAGCAAATTGTTATGTGTTCAGGACATGTAAGCAGAAAACAAGTACAATTCAGAGACAATTTTGGCTCAGATATTAAAAAAAAAATTGACAAACTTTTTCACAAAACATTTGGGGTTTTGACAGATTTGTGCAACCAGCTCTACTTTAAATATATTTCTATGCCCAACATGGCCACATTCCAAATCCTTCTGGCTAAAATGAAAGCTAAGTCAGGCACAGGAATATATTTAAAGTAGAGCTGGTTGTACAGTTTTCTCTTGGCTTCAGGATGGAATTTCTGGTTAAAGTTAAAGAAAGACAGGGAGAGATTCCAGAATGCCCAATAGTTTGGTGGTAGGGCACTCAGCTGGAAGACACAGGTTCAGCAACAAATCAGGCAGAGCGGGAATTCCCATATCCCACCTGAGTGCCTTAACCACCTGGCTATTTGGCTTTTCGGGGGGGAGGGGTGTCACTCTGTCTTTTGTTTTTCCACAACAAAAATTCAAATTTTTGTTCTTCATAAGAACCAAAACAAAGTTCAAACCCTCATTTATTTTTTTCAGAAAACAAAATTGCTGTTTTCTGGCCAGCCCTAATTTTAAGGCACCTAAATACCCTATACTTTACCCTGTTGCATATAAGGAAAAAGCAAAATGAAAAAAAAAAATCAAATGTATCTTTAAAAATCTGGGTCCAGAAATTTATTTTAAACTAATCATAAGTGTATAGTTTTTGAATGGTGTCACTGTGAGGCATAGTTTGGATTATTTGGCTGTATTAACTGTGTGTCTCCATACCTTGACAATTTTCAGTTTATTTTAAGTGCGACCTTACCTCTGAATTCCCTGGATTTGTAATGCTTGATTTGGGGCTAATCACAACATCCCTGTAGTGATTTGACTGTTAAATTACTGATATGTACTCAGATTTAGTAGTGCTTTCTTTTTTAATCTCAGAATGTATATAGACTCAGTTTGCTAGGCGCTTTGCAGATGTGTAGGAAAGGTCCCTACACTCAAGAGATTGTTGTCTAAAAAAACAATGTATCATGGTGTACCTAGTTTCGGGTGTTACAAACAAACAAAATACAATGAAGATTAGAGCCAAAAGAGAGATCAGAGTTAATTTATGTAAGGCCTTAAAGCCAGAGCAATGAAATTAAATTGAAAGCATAAAGTCAGGAGGTATTCAAGGTAAGTACCGTAAAGACACTCAAAACAGCCTAGACATGGTAAGAAAAGTGAGCAATGTAGATGATTTTGTGGCAGCATTTTGAACAACTGAAGATTGTCATGGTGATGTCTGTGAGGCTAAAGAGGTCTATGGTATGGGAAATAATAGTTTTTGTGTAGAAATGGGGAGGGGGGTGTAGCAGGGTAAAGATGACTCTGGAGATGTATAGGAAAAAACAACAGGATCTAGTGATGACATCCATAGATAGACCGGTTTTGGTGATTCCCTTAAGCCAATTTTGCAGATTCCTGATGGATGTTTGTTAGTACAGGCTCTAATGCTTATTGGTACTTCATATATGTTAATATGTCTCATCATATCTTTGGAAGTGGAATATCATAGTCGGAGCATCTCTGGAAACAACTTTTTTCACCTTGATACAAATTCCTATTACCTTCCTGCCAGACTATTTCTACATTATATGCATCCCTAAGCCTAACATCTTACCACTCACCCCAAACTCTTCACTAGCTGAGAATAGCAGTATTTCACACTGGAGTTCAGTGTAAAATTTTCAGGATCATTTCTCCTTTACAGGAATTTTGAGATTTCCCAGACCTAAACTTCATGAGTGCCACACTCCATCAGCTTCTCTAATGCAGAAATTATCCACCTGGTCTCTACAATGTTCCTGCTGTAATTGTTAAATCATTGACACATGCTCCTGCAGGATGGTTGCATGACCCCTGTTCTCATTAATGGGTCTCTGCACTCCATTTGCAGCTGATGTAGCTAGCAGTTTCACTGCTAATCTAAAAAATGTTACAGAAGGTGGCAATTGTGTTATAATAACCTGTCTAACCCTTTGATGACTTCTCCAGCCTAAAGCTCTGAAAGAGCGGCAATGTTTTCTAATGAGGGACTATATCTGTCAGGAGTGTAATGCTTGCTTACATGGTTAGTTTTATTGGGGTCTTCTCCAGCGCCACTTGAAGTCAATGGTAAAAAGCCATTGACATTATGAGCAGGTTTGGGCCCTTAAAGAAAAAGAGATAAAAGCTATCTAAATTAGACAGGTCAAGGAAAGGTAGAACTAAATTGCAATTGCTTTTTACATTTGCACTGTAATAGCCAAATTGTATTCACAAGCATAGATTCCTATTATAGAGAAGCATGTTCTCTTTCCGTAGTTAAGGCTGATAACCTTTGGTCCAGCATCAAAAAGATTATTTTCCTTTCTCTATTTAGCAAAGGAATTGTTGTACTTCCCTTGATATCTCTTGAATCTTCCTTCTTTTGGTGTAAAATAGTCTTTTGATTTTTATCTATTCAGTGGCATTTTTTTCTGGCTTTTAAAGTCATTATGATTCATATTACATTATTATCTGTCCTACTTTTGTGTTAGGATCATTGGTAACACTGGAGCTGTGTAAACCATAATTAAAAAATATGCTACAGCTCAAATAAGTTGTGGGTGTGACAGCTTGGATCACAGAAACCCCCTTGGAGCTGACACCTGATGTGCCAAGACTACTTCTTTCCCTGCGTTCCCTGCCAGCTCGGGACCCCAGCACACTGTCTTGCTAAACCAGACACTCCTGTCTGCTCCAACAGAGACCCAGGGTCTGAATTACTTGCCACAAAGCTGCAGGTTTACCCGAAAGCAGCTAACAGAAGTGTTCCTGTCTTTAACACTTAGATGCCCAACTTCCAATGGGGTCTAAACCCAAATAAATCATTTTACCCTGTATAAAACTTATACAGGGTAAACTCATAAATTGTTCGCCCTCTATAACACTGATAGATATGCACAGTTGTTTGCTCCCCCAGGTATTAATACATACTCTGAGTTAATTAATAAGTAAAAAGTGATTTAAGTGGTTCCAAGTAGTAACAGACAGAACAAAGTAAGTCACCAAGTGAAATAAAATAAAATAAAATAAAATGCACAAGTCTGTCTAATCAAACTGAATACAGATAATCTCACCCTTAGAGATGCTTCAGTAAGACTGGACCCCTTCCAGGCCCGGGCACAATTGTTTCCCCTAGTACAGCTCTTGTTCCACCACAGGTGTTAGCTAGAGGATTCTTCACGATGGCTCCTCTCTGTTCTGTTCCACCCATTTATCTATCTTTTGCATAAGGCAGGAATCCTTTGTCCCTCTGGGTTTCCAAACCTCCCCCCCCACTGGAAAAGCAACAGGTTAAAGATGGATTCCAGTTCATGTGACATCATCACATGTCACTGTAAGACCCTAAGCCTTCATTCCTCCCAGCCTGACTCACAGGAAGGCTTGCCTGCAAACAGAGCCATGCAGTCAATTGCCTGGTTGATGGGAGCCATTAAGATTACAAACCACCATTAATGGCCCACACTTTGCATAATTACAATAGGCCCTCAGAGTTATATTTCATATTTCTAGTTTCAGATACAAGAGTGATAGGATGATCACACTCAGTAGACAATAAGCTTTGTAATAATACCTTACAAGAGACCTTTTGCATGAAGCATATTCTGGTTATATTATATTCATTCATTATCAAATTTTTATAAAATCATATAGACTGCAAAGTCACAGTGGGGTTGGTGCAGAAATAATTGAATGAGGTTCTTTGCCCTGTGTTGTGCCCAAGGTCAGGTGAGGTGATCACAATGGTCCCTTTTAATCTTTAAATCTAAAAAATTGGTGAAAATATTACCACAGAATATCACATACTAACTTTCACTGCTTAATTTTGCATATCAACTTTAAAATGATACTATCAATATCATTCTAGTCTATAGACCAGGTTTTCAAGTTCTCAATACCCACAGCTACGGCCATGTTTTAGAAAGAGCTCATCTTCCACTTAGGCACCCAAATAAGACCTACTATTTCAAAAAAGCTCTGCACTCCACTGCTCCTACTATGACATCTATGGCCAGATTTTCATAAGAGCTCAGCAACAAATATGCGAATGTCTTTTGAAAATCCAGCCTCTTATTTTGGTGCTTAAATGGGAACTGGGCTGTTTTGAAAAGTTTGACCTTATTTAAAAAGTGTCAGTTCTGATTGTTTTTTACAGTCAAGTTTTTCTTGCATTTTTAATTGTTCCACATTGCTGTGGGAAAGATCTCAGAATCAAATGAGAAACTGACTAATTGTCTATACATAGGAAAGAGTGGAATTGGCTATACAGAAAGTGCTGTCAAATTCAGTAAATAAACTGAAAAAAAAACAAAGAAATATTAGTTTCTCTACATTCTTCCAGTTTTAGCAATCTTAAGTGTCATTTGCAACAGGTGAAAGATTTCAGAAAAAAAGTATGATATTTAAGTTGCAATTTACTGCAGTTGAGATGGTTCAATGGTTAGGGTGCCAGCCTGAGACTTGGCAGACCAGATTCAGTTCCCTCCACTAACACAGACTTCCTCTGTGACCTTGGGCAGGTCATAATGTCTCTCCATGCCTCAGTTTCTCATCAGTAAAATGTAGATATTTGCACTTCCCTACTTCACAGGTTTGTTGTGAGGATAAATACATTAAGTTTTGTGAGGCACTCAGGTACTACTATAATAGGGGCCTGTAGTGAGTCGGTGTGGCTCCCCTCCTGCCCTGAAGAGGGAGCCCACGTGCAGGCACCAGAGTGGGCGGGACCACCACCGCCTGTCCCCGCCCCCCGGAAGTCAAGGGGCGGGACAGGAAGTATAAAGGCCGGCCGCCAGAGCTCAGTCGGCGGCCAGCCACCACAGGGAGCAGACGTGCGGCCGGGAGCTCCCGGCCAGGAGACCGTGGAAGACCAAGGCCTGGACCCTAGCTGGCCCGAGCTACCCCGGGCCCGCTACGAGGAGGAGCTGCCGGAGCCCGTTCACGCCCGCTACTGGGAGAACCCCTGGGAACCGCACCCCACTAACCCTGAGGGTGAGACTGGACCCGAACCCCTTCGCCCCTGCTGCTATCCAGAGGAGCCGCCTGAGGACCACTGGTCGGACTTCCCAGCAGAGCTACCAGACTTGCCGCCGAGCCCGGGCAGAGAGGAGCCCATGCAGGTGGACTGGCCCGATCCCGGCGCTACGGACGAGGTAGGCTTTGAGGGGGATCACGGAAGTAGCCCGGGGGTAGCCGACCCCGGTCCGGCTGCAACTGAGTGTGAGCCTATGTCAGTGTGTTGCGGTCTGGATACCCCACTGACCAGCAGCGGCAGCAACCGCTGTTAGGGCCCCGGGCTGGAACGCAGTGGAGTGGGTGGGCCTGCGTTCCCCCCTGCCACCCTCCGCTCACGGGTGGCAGGCTTCCCTCTCACCCAGCGCTCGGCCACAGAAGGCCTAGGCGTACCGTATCTGAACTATTTGCTCGCTCAGCCCTGCAACAAGGGCCTGAGCTAACTGTGTTTGCCCTGCCCTGATCCAGGGCCTGGGCTCTGAACTATTTGCCCGCTCAGCCCTGCACCAAGGGCCTGAGCTAACTGTGTTTGCCCTGCCCTGATCCAGGACCTGGGCTTTGAACTATTTGCCCGCTCAGCTCCCTGCAAACAAGGGCCTGAGCTACCTGTGTTTGCCCCGCCCTGATCCAGGGCCTGGGCTTTAAACTGTTTGCTCGCTCAGCCCTGCACCAAGGGCCTGAGCTACCTGTGTTTGCCCCGCCCTGATCCAGGGCCTGGGCTTTAAACTGTTTGCTCGCTCAGCCCTGCACCAAGGGCCTGAGCTAACTGTGTTTGCCCTGCCCTGATCCAGGGCCTGGGCTCTGAACTATTTGCCCGCTCAGCCCTGCACCAAGGGCCTGAGCTAACTGTGTTTGCCCTGCCCTGATCCAGGGCCTGGGCTTTAAACTGCTTGCTGACTCAGCTCCCTGCAACCAAGGGCCTGAGCTAACTGTGTTTGCCCCGCCCTGACCCAGGGCCTGGGCTCTGAACTATTTGCTCGCTCAGCCCTGCGACAAGGGCCTGAGCCTACTGTGTTTGCTCCGACTCTGCACAAAAGAGCCGGAGACTCGGGACTAACTGACTGCTTGTTCCCATAGTAGTGAGTCGGTGTGGCTCCCCTCCTGCCCGGAAGGGTCGAGCCCCGGCTAGGACCTACTACATTTGGCGCCCAACGTGGGGCACGAGCCCCTGCCCCTGTGAGAAGGGGCTAGAGGGGGAGTGGCCGTCGCCCCCCGTTTTAGGAATGGATATGGAGCGGCTGTTTCAGCTGCTCACGGAGAGCCAGGAGCGACAGCAGACGGCCCAGCTGCAGCAGCAACAGCAACAGCAGGCCGCTCAGCTCGCGCAGCAACAGCAGCGAGATGCCGCCCAACTCCAGTTGCAGCAGGAGCAGCACACAGCCCAGCTCGAGCAACAGCAACAGCTGGTACGGCAGTTGGGAGTCCAGCTGCAGCAGCTGCTGGTCACGCTCCCTCGCCCCGCGCCGGGGCCGGCAGGGGAGTCTGCGGAGATGCCGCGGTTAGCTGCCCCCCTTCGCTTGACTAAGATGAGCCCAGACGACGACCCGGAGGCATTCCTGGTCACGTTCGAGCGGGTAGCCCTCGTCGCCGGGTGGCCCAGGGACCAGTGGGCTACCCTCTTAGCCCCCCACCTGACGGGGGCGGCCCAGGTGGCCTATCGGGGATTGGCGGCTGAGGAAGCACGGGACTACGACCTGGTGAAGGCCGCGATATTGGACGCCCTCGACGTCAGTCCCGAGACTTTCCGACAAAGGTTTCGGGGCCAGACTTACCCCCCCGGGGCCCGACCGCGGGTAGTGGCCCAAACCTTAAAAGAGGCTTGCCGACGGTGGCTACAGCCCGGCACCCGGACGGCGGAGGAGGTAACCGAGCAGGTGGTGTTGGAACAGTTCGTGCACACCCTACCCTCCCGAGGGCGCGCCTGGGTGCTTCGCCACCAGCCGACGACACTGGCCCAGGCAGTGTCGCTAATGGAGGACTTCCTAGCCGCCGAAGATGCGGTAGGATCCACCTTCCGACGCCCCGGGCCCGAACCAGCCCGCGGCGAAAAGAAAGGGGAAACCCCGAGCGGGCCACGACACCCCGCACCGAGGCCCGACCCCCGCCGCGAGACCCGAACCCGGCACACGGACCCGGCTCCTCGGACCGGACCAGTGGCCCCGGGCCAGGGGCCCCCAAGGGCTCAGCGAAGCCCCCCCCGGAGCCCAAGCCGAGAAGGCCCCCGGAGCAGACGACCTGAACTTGGACCCTGCTTCAGTTGTGGGAAGATGGGGCACCTCCGGCGGGACTGTCCGGAGATGGATTGCAGCTATGGGCAAGTGTGGGCGGGCCACACTCGAGCCAGGCCAGCCATGAACCCCAAGCTGACCATCCCGGCGACCGTCGGAGGACGGACTACGCGGGCCTTGATCGACTCAGGTTGTGGCCAGACGTTGGTCCGCAAGGACCTAGTACCACCGGCTGATACCCGCCTCGGATGTATTCATCTACAGTGCATCCATGGGGATGTCCGACCATACCCCAGCGCCCGGGTCCCCCTAACCATTGCGGGGATCACCCGACACCTGGTGGTTGGGGTAGCTCCCCATTTTGCATACCCGGTGATCCTCGGTCGGGACTGGCCGGCCTTTGAGGAAGTCCTACGGTCCACGCCGGCCCTGGAGGCTGATCGGTTGGGGTCCTCCTCCGAGACCCCCGAGCAGGGTCTGGCGACCGAGATAGACGACACGGATGCAGCGGGACCGCCGCCGGAGCCGGCCCCTCAGCCCCGCTTCGATACCGATTTCTGTCGGGACCAGCGAGAGGATCCCACCCTTAGCCGCTTCTACGAGCAGCTCGCGGCAATAGACGGGAATGTTGTGGACCCCCAGCGGGCCACCCTGTGGCCCCATTTTGAGCTGCGCCGAGACCGGCTCTACCGCCTGGACCGTGACCCCCGCACCCAGGAACCACAAACCCAGCTGTTAGTGCCCCTGTGTCACCGGTGGGCGGTAATGAAGTTGGCCCACGATGTGCCAGCCGCCGGGCACCTGGGGCGAGAGAAGACCCTCGCTCGAATCCTGGCGCGCTTCTTTTGGCCAGGAATCTCTCAGGAGGTGAAAGAATATTGCGCCTCCTGCCCAGAGTGTCAGAGGGTCGCCCCGCCCGGGATCCCCAAGGCACCCCTGGTCCCCATGCCAGTGATGGAGACGCCTTTTGAACGGGTCGCCATGGACCTCGTGGGCCCCCTCCCGAAAAGTGCCGCGGGGTTTCAATACATCCTGGTTTTGGTGGACTATGCCTCTCGGTTCCCCGAAGCCATCCCCCTGCGAAGTATTACCGCCCGGACTATCGCGGGGGAATTGCTGAAAATCTTCGCCCGAGTAGGACTGCCTAGAGAGATCCTGACCGACCAGGGAACGAACTTCACGTCCCAATTGTTGCGACAGGTCTGTGCCCTCTTAGGCATCAAACAACTCCGGACGTCTGTGTACCACCCGCAGACGGACGGGTTGGTGGAGCGGTTTAACCGCACGTTGAAAAGCATGTTGCGGAAATTCCCCGCAGAGGACCTCCGCCACTGGGACCAATTCCTTCCACCCTTGCTGCTAGCCATCCGAGAAGTCCCGCAGACCTCAACGAAATTTTCCCCTTTCGAGCTGCTGTATGGACGCAGACTCCGGGGCCTCTTAGACCTGATGAGAGAGACCTGGGAACAGTCAGCGTCCCCAGCCCAGGGCCTCCTGAAATATGTCATCCAGTTACAGGAGTACCTTGCCCAGGCCGGAGCCCTGGCCCGCGAAAATTTGAAGACGGCGCAGGAGCGGCAGAAACGAACCTACGATCAGGGAGCCCAAGTCCGGGAGTTCCAACCAGGAGACCGTGTCCTACTCCTCCTCCCGTCTAGTGAGTCAAAATTGTTAGCCCGGTGGCAGGGACCTTACGACGTCGTGCGTAAGGTCGGTCCCGTCACCTACGAGGTGCGGCAACCGGACAAGCGGAAGGGAACCCAGCGGTATCACGTAAACCTGCTGAAACGCTGGCAGGACCGGGAGGGCCTCTTAATTAACCCATGCCCGCCCGAGCCGGAATTGGGACCCCACGTACCCTCGACGGATGACCCCCCGGCACCCCAACTCGGACAATCGCTCACGGAAGAGCAATGTAAACAGACTAACTGCCTGCTGCAGACCTTCAAGCGAACCTTCACGGCCATACCGGGCTACACGTCCCTGGTCAAACACTCCATCCGGACCGAGCCGGGGAAAGTGGTTCGAGAGACGACCCGGCCCCTGCCCTATCGGATGCGGGAGGCGGTCGAGGAAGAAGTAAGAGCCATGCTGGCTCTGGGCGTGATTGAGCCGTCCCAGAGCGAGTGGCGTAGTCCGGTGGTCCTGGTGCCCAAGCCGGACGGTACCCGCCGCTTCTGCATCGACTTTCGGAGGGTAAACGCCATCTCGCACTTCGATGCCTACCCGATGCCCCGTGTGGACGAGTTACTGGGACGCCTGGGGGAGGCCCAGTATATCACCACCTTGGATCTCAGCAAAGGCTACTGGCAGATCCCCCTCGAGGAAACCTCAAAAGAGAAAACCGCCTTTGCCACTCCAACAGGGCTGTACCAATTCACGCGGATGCCCTTCGGTCTCCATGGAGCCCCAGCCACCTTCCAGCGGCTGATGGACCAACTTCTGCAGCCCCATCAGGACTATGCGGCAGCGTACCTAGACGACGTGGTCATCTATAGCCGCGGCTGGGAGGACCATCTGCCCCGGGTTGCGGCGGTCCTAAGGTCCCTACGACAGGCGGGCCTGACCGCCAACCCCAAAAAGTGCCGTATTGCCTGGCAGGAGACCAACTACCTCGGCTATACCGTCGGGGGCGGGCGGGTCAAGCCCCTCGTCGGGAAAGTCCAGGCCCTCCTGGACTGTCCCACCCCGTCGACCAAACGGCACGTTCGGCAGTTCCTGGGCCTCGTTGGGTATTACAGACGGTTCATCCCCCAGTTCGCGACCATCGCAGCACCCTTAACTGGGCTTCTGACGAAGGACAGCCCCCGGCAGGTACGATGGTCCCCCGAATGTGAGGCGGCCTTCCGGACACTGCAGAAGTGCCTCTGCCAGGAGCCGGTTCTCTATAGCCCGGACTTTAAACGCCCATTCATCCTACAGACCGACGCCTCCGGCGTAGGGTTAGGGGCAGTCTTGTCCCAAGAAGTGGAGGGACAGGACCACCCCGTAGTATATCTCAGCCGGAAGCTGTTCCCCCGTGAGAGGAATTACGCAGTGGTGGAAAAAGAGGCCCTCGCGGTGAAGTGGGCCTGCGATGCCCTGCGCTTCTACCTCCTCGGGGCCCCGTTCACCCTCGTCACAGACCACGCTCCCCTCCGGTGGCTAATGCGGATGAAAGATAATAATGCCCGCATTATGCGGTGGTACCTCGCCTTACAACCCTACGCATTTACGGTCCAGCATCGAGCTGGTAAGGACCATACGAATGCGGACTTCCTATCCCGCATGGGGGAGATGGAAGGACCTGGCCCCGACATGCGGGAGCCAGTCTTAAGGGGGGGTGTGTGTAGTGAGTCGGTGTGGCTCCCCTCCTGCCCTGAAGAGGGAGCCCACGTGCAGGCACCAGAGTGGGCGGGACCACCACCGCCTGTCCCCGCCCCCCGGAAGTCAAGGGGCGGGACAGGAAGTATAAAGGCCGGCCGCCAGAGCTCAGTCGGCGGCCAGCCACCACAGGGAGCAGACGTGCGGCCGGGAGCTCCCGGCCAGGAGACCGTGGAAGACCAAGGCCTGGACCCTAGCTGGCCCGAGCTACCCCGGGCCCGCTACGAGGAGGAGCTGCCGGAGCCCGTTCACGCCCGCTACTGGGAGAACCCCTGGGAACCGCACCCCACTAACCCTGAGGGTGAGACTGGACCCGAACCCCTTCGCCCCTGCTGCTATCCAGAGGAGCCGCCTGAGGACCACTGGTCGGACTTCCCAGCAGAGCTACCAGACTTGCCGCCGAGCCCGGGCAGAGAGGAGCCCATGCAGGTGGACTGGCCCGATCCCGGCGCTACGGACGAGGTAGGCTTTGAGGGGGATCACGGAAGTAGCCCGGGGGTAGCCGACCCCGGTCCGGCTGCAACTGAGTGTGAGCCTATGTCAGTGTGTTGCGGTCTGGATACCCCACTGACCAGCAGCGGCAGCAACCGCTGTTAGGGCCCCGGGCTGGAACGCAGTGGAGTGGGTGGGCCTGCGTTCCCCCCTGCCACCCTCCGCTCACGGGTGGCAGGCTTCCCCCTCACCCAGCGCTCGGCCACAGAAGGCCTAGGCGTACCGTATCTGAACTATTTGCTCGCTCAGCCCTGCAACAAGGGCCTGAGCTAACTGTGTTTGCCCTGCCCTGATCCAGGGCCTGGGCTCTGAACTATTTGCCCGCTCAGCCCTGCACCAAGGGCCTGAGCTAACTGTGTTTGCCCTGCCCTGATCCAGGACCTGGGCTTTGAACTATTTGCCCGCTCAGCTCCCTGCAAACAAGGGCCTGAGCTACCTGTGTTTGCCCCGCCCTGATCCAGGGCCTGGGCTTTAAACTGTTTGCTCGCTCAGCCCTGCACCAAGGGCCTGAGCTACCTGTGTTTGCCCCGCCCTGATCCAGGGCCTGGGCTTTAAACTGTTTGCTCGCTCAGCCCTGCACCAAGGGCCTGAGCTAACTGTGTTTGCCCTGCCCTGATCCAGGGCCTGGGCTCTGAACTATTTGCCCGCTCAGCCCTGCACCAAGGGCCTGAGCTAACTGTGTTTGCCCTGCCCTGATCCAGGGCCTGGGCTTTAAACTGCTTGCTGACTCAGCTCCCTGCAACCAAGGGCCTGAGCTAACTGTGTTTGCCCCGCCCTGACCCAGGGCCTGGGCTCTGAACTATTTGCTCGCTCAGCCCTGCGACAAGGGCCTGAGCCTACTGTGTTTGCTCCGACTCTGCACAAAAGAGCCGGAGACTCGGGACTAACTGACTGCTTGTTCCCATAGTAGTGAGTCGGTGTGGCTCCCCTCCTGCCAGGAAGGGTCGAGCCCCGGCTAGGACCTACTACAGGGCCATATAAGTACATAGGATAAATCTATAGTCCTGATTTTTAGCAATGTAGTGAGAGAAGAATCAGCCCTGAGATATCTGGGCTGGCTGCTAATATGGAAAACTTTTGTATGTGCCAATAAAGGGGTCAGTGGAGTAATACAATACCTATCCAGTCAACCAAGATCCGAATCAACCAGTCTCTTACCACATATGCTTCTGGATTTTTCCCTCTTAAAAATAAATCAGTTTTCTGAACATTCTAATTACATTGGCCAGTCCACATGTTCTTGAAATTATCACTTGTAAACATATTGCTACAAAGAACAAAATATTTTGCACATCTGATTGTCCATTTTCCAGTAAAGTGTATTAAATCCTTTTTGCAGTGAGGTTATTTCTTTCTGTTACTATTTTCTCTAACATTTACAAGTAAAGTAAGATGATCACTCCACACCTCTCTCTTTGTATCTACTCAGACACTACTCTTTGTGTTTCTGTATCTCCCAAGCTACGCCTCCAATACATTCTTGCTTCAGCTCATTCAATCGGTGGCCCTTCTTTGCTGTCACTCCTTCTGGGTCTAAGGCTAGCTACCTGTCTTCCTGAAAATTTCAACCTACCTCACTAAATAGGTTATATGAACTCAGTCAACTGACTAGACTTGCTTTCTAGCAGCACACCATGAGCAGGAATAATCAAAGCAAGACATTACATGTAATATAACTGCAATGTACATATTTACAAAATTGATGGCTACTTCTGAAATAGGGGAAGTGGCTTCAGATGCATATTATTCATTAAAAGAAATGTCTCCAATCTATCCAACTCTTATGTAAGTAATGAGGAAGGATGAAATGTACTTCTTTTCTAAATATTATTTTCAACCAGTGTAACCAGTAAGATCGCTCCACTTTCTCTTTCCTGCCGTTCTCTCTGGAGACAAATAAACAGCCCATTTTGGCTTCTAGACAGTTAGTTTTCCTCTACACTAAGAGTATAGTCACACAGCTGTATACAGAGAATACAAAAAATATAAAAAAGTAATGATAGAAGCTACAAAATGAACATTAATGTAAAAATTGCTAAAAACCATAGCCCAAGAGAAGCTCTACTATATAATGCAGAAAAACATATTCACCAAAACCTATCAGTCCCTCATGGCACCAGGATTGGGAAATGTGCTGAAGACTGCCTTGATGCATTGCCACAATGCTCTAATCAGGCATCAAATGAAGGCAACCCAATTCGAACATAAAACCTTCAAGTCCAAAAATTCAGTTTTCCTATCAAAAAAGTGAAAGCAGCACCAGCAGTCAGAGTTATTTAAATACAACAGTTCTATCTCATTACAGTGCAGAGAAGTGGTACATATATACACCAGTTCATTACACACTGATTATTCATAGGTCATAGAAGACACTGCTAGAGGCATAAATTGTGAAGAATATTGAAAGTGCTGGATCACAAGAGGCTTTACTGGGCAAAATAACCAGGCAGTTGACAGAACGCTAAACTCTGCTGCAGCTGGAGATATCTGCTTAAGGCCAACTTAGACCATCTTCAGCAAATATAATAGTTGAGATTTGTTGTTGTTTTTTTTAAAGCCCATTGTGCAATGTAATAAAAACAGAATCGTTTTCTCTTTAAGATCAAGTAATTCTTTTTATTGATGGGAATAAAGACCTTTTTCACTTGTGGGTAATTACCTAAGCTTTTAATTCATCTATAAAAAAGGAAGAACTAATGTTTCATGCCTAAATTAGAGTGCTCTGTAAATAGGTCCTACCTCCCCCTTTTTAGTGATGTTTGAACCACACACCTGTAGACTGAGCTGTAGATTATGTATTAATTATACTGATTACTTAAGAATTGCCAGTTATCACTTTGAGGGTTGACAGGTTCTTGTCCCAAGATCAGGCCCAATATTATTCAAATTATTATATAGCTGGGAACCCTGATGTGCACAGCTACAACATTCACACTGTAGGAACTCTTCTATATTGAACAATAGTTTATTAATACATTGAGCACAGTCACAAACATGCCAACTTAGTAAGGTAGATAGAGATACTAAAGAATGTACATCTGCACATCCATATACTCACAGCATTCCTTGCAGAACAACCTGAAATGTTAGCCATGATCATCCTCACCACCATCACCCCCCTAATAATTACTAGGGGATAGGAAAATATTCTTCCTAGACAATTGTACACAGGCTAACTGAATCTCTACCACCATCAGAACATTTCTTAGCCAAAGCCCAGGGGGAAAAAAGATGGCCTTTGCAGCATGACCTGAAATTAATTTAAAAAAAATCTGGATGAAAAAGGCAGTGAGTGAGTCCCATATCTGAGAATCCACAGCTTGCTTCTGTTCAAACCACTGGGAACTCCATCTAGAACTCCTCCCATGACTGTAGAATTGCAATAATATTGTATAGGCTGAGAGATTACTCAGGTAACTAAGTCCCAAACTATTTGGAGCTTTTTAGGTCAAAATCAAGAGCTTGAGCTCAATTCAGAGCCACTACTGATAAGAACAGAGGTGTTCTATTCTCGCTCCATAAAACCTTGCATAATATGCAAGTGGCAGCTTTCTACACTAACTTCATCCTCTGATTGTTCCCTAGATCAGAGGTTCTCAGAGCTGGTCCGCCGCTTGTTCAGGGAAAACCCCTGGCAGGCCGGGCCGGTTTGTTTACCTGCTGCGTCCGCAGGTTTGGCCGATTGCGGCTCCCACTGGCTATTACAGTCACTTCTGTCTTCTTTGTTTTTATAGAGTTGCATGAAATAAGCATCCTTAAAATCTTGGGGAACAGTTCCTTCCAACAGAGTAGCAATACCTCATACAATCTTTACAGCAAGCCTTTGTTTGCACATTTGTAGATTTCAACAGGTAAACAGTCAGGTCCTGAAGCTTTGTTATTGGGAATCTTTTTGATGTTTTGTTCAAGTTCCTCCAGTGTAGGTTTGGCACCCAGCAAAGTCATAACTTCAAACCCAGGCCATTTGTATGACATACTTTGGTCTACTATATACTCCCTCTATAGTGCTCAGTCCACCTCTCCAGTTTCTTCCCTTTATCGGTTATAATATTGCCATCCAGATCTTTCAGTGGAGCTGTTTAATTCTTTATTGGCTTAATGGCCTTTCTAACACCCTCATATAACCATCTACTGTCACCTGTGTCAGCTGACTGTTGGATGCTGTTGCAGAGACCCAGCCACAATTTTTGAGCATACCTCCTGGAAGCTATTTGAACAACCTTACAAGCTTCTCCTAGATTGTTGATGAATCAGTAATAGGAGTAGACTTGTAGGTGATCAGGGCAGATCTTTTCTTCTCAATGAGTGGCAGCAATATCTCCATATGGTCTATGAACCAGTCAACATTTTTCTTAGCATTGTTTCCAAAACTCTTGATTGACACATGGTACATACTTGTCTTCGGGATTTCCCATGTGTCTGAAGTAGCTTCATTCATTCACTTCTTCATTAAAAAGCTGTTTTTTGACAGGATCATTGATTCGACACAAGTCTATAGAAGGTTGTACAGCAGATTAATTATGGTGGATTTTCTTAGCTTGAAATGTCACTTTGCAGCAGACAAGAGGGTGGCCTATGTCATTCCAAAGTCTTCACTTTGGAAGGATCATGTATTTAAGATAGCTTTCAAATATGTACATCTTGTCAGGACCAAGTCCAGCTGGTGCCAGTACTTGGACCTCGGGTATCTCCACGATGTTCTTCTTCTGTTGTTACCAGCAAAGAAGGTCTTGGTCACTGATAAGCCTTGACTGTCACAGAACTCGAGACCTCTCTGACTATTGTCAGTGTAGACATATCCTTTATGTAACTCATTTTCTTTCCCCTCTGGTACATAAATATCAGAGCTGGGAAAAATTTTTCTTCCAATAATTTTAAAAAGCTATATGAATTTTTTTATATTGTCATATTACAAAAATATTTGACTCTTACACAGTAGTCCCCGCAAAAGCAAACTGGCTATCTTAGTGCTATTCCTTTCTTTGCAAACTGAATACAGTACAATAAAAACATCCGAAAATGGATATCCTCTCCATTATTTCAAGTTATGAATATTGGTTCTACCCTGGCCCTCAGTTCCCATCAATAAAGTGGGAGTAATAGTCTCCTACCTTTCAGGGGTATTATAAGGATAAAATAAATTAATGATTGTGCGGCACTCAGATATTACGGTAATTAGGGCCATATAAGTTCTTAGAAATAAAATAAAATTTGAGAGGAATTTTTCCTTGGACCAAAATTTTTTTCCCATTGGGCCAAAAAACTATACAAACTCTCATCCTCCTGAGTGCAACCTCTTGCTGGAGGGGTGGAGGGAAGCTCCTATAACACAGGGGATCTATGGATGGTGCTGAAGTCTTTCCCCACTCTTGTGAATGTCCCTAAATTATGCAATGGTCTCCCAAAAGCACCTGAAAGTTTAAAAACCTTAGCTCAAATGCTTGTTCTGCCACTCTCTGTTCCTACACTATGCTCATCCTCTCCTCCACCATGCAATGTTCCATGTGCTTCAGTAACTATTTGGAAAGTATTAAAATTCCTTCAAGCCACCAGGAAATAATTCAACCTCAGCATGTTTAAAATAGGCCACTTGTATTATGTGAACATCCTCTGTGCTGTTACTAGAACCAGACAGTTGCTGAGTAACTTGATTGGGTGTAAGCACAGGAAGAATCAGGGGGACTGGGTAATAGGCACACAGAACTAGAAGAAAAATACAATTAGCTATGGGACTCCTGCCCCACCATTCTGTGAGAATTATTCAACTGTAAAGTGAGGTAGGGAGGGGAGATAGGACAGTGTTCTAAATCCCATACAAGACCTGGCCTGATATGTGCCCTGTTTCCAGGGATATGTTAAGGAAGCAGGGTGCCTTTGGAGAAGAGGATGGGGAAGAACCACAAGGCACAGGTTCTGACAATTTTTTACGAGACTAATGGAAGATAGTAATATTCATATCAAAATCTGTTAGCTCTTCATGTCTCAAATGAGTATGAATATTAGTTTCTGTTCAATAGTTATATTTCACATCATCTTATAAAATATGTTTCACAGAACTCGCAGAGCTATAGATTGTGTAAATGAAGAAATGAAAGAATGGAGACTTTGCATAGAGTGCAGTACACAGAGATCCTAACTAGTCAAATTTTTGATATATCCAGTAAGAGATGTATGCTCAAGAGATCCTCTTACATGCAGAGGGAGCGGATGACGAAAAAGGTCAGAACTGATGGTCCATGACCAAAGAAATTAATTCTAGATGCTGGATGAGAATTAGGCTCCACAGGGAGATGAATTTGTGAATTAACTACTGTTGACAGAGCCGCAAATGCAATTTTCATTCACCCACTATTCAGGTATTCAAAGAAAGTAGACTGAGGGTTTCTCCATGTGAATATTGAATGAATTAAAAACTGGAAATTATCCCAGAACACCAGTTTTATGCATACACAATGAATATAAACATTGTCCTAAAACCCATTCTTATATTTAAAGGAAAGATAGGCCTAATACCACTGTTATTAACGGTTAAGTATATTTGAATTAACTTGTGCATGTATATACAAAACGGCACCACACAACCTATAACTAAAATAGAGTAGCGAAGGCCTTGAGCAGCAAGGCACTTAAGCATGGGCTTATCTTTAAGCACCTGAGTATTTCCGCTGAATTCAGTAGAAATATTCATATGATTAAAGGTAAGAATATGTTTGCTTTGCTGGAGCTGGTCTTAATAACATAAAGCCGTTGTGTGCCCAGTTAAGCAAAGAATCCATCATTTTAATGATCTATATGAATCCCTTATTAAATGAAAGAGCTTGGATGTAGTGAAGTTTGAGTGTACTGGAAAATGACTGTGTAACTTATTTCATGATCTGAATAAATACTTGACTAGAGCTGTCTTTGGAATTTTCTGTCTTGTGAATTTTTTATGAGAAAAATATGTTTTGGTTTTTTTCCAATTACCTTAGTTACTCAAAGCAATGATTGCTTATGGACATACTTAAAACTTGTCTACACAAGAAAACTGCACCCATTCTAACTCATTTTGGAAATTGATTATTAAACTAGTGGAACCTGCTTAAATATTTTGTATATTAACTTTGTTGGTAACTTAAGCAAAATGGATATAAACAAATCTGAAATCAATGTAACAGTGTCTACCAAAGGAGGTTGCACCAGACTAACTAAATCTGTTCCCAAACTCAAATCAGTACATTTTCTTGTGTTGACAAGGTTTTAGAGTTGTCTAATGGGTGTTCAGGAAAAGAAGGAATTATTGTAGAAAGATGAAAGACCCACGTTAAAAGAAGAGCAGTGGAAAGAAACAAAAGCTTTTCAACTGGTGAATGAATTCAGTGTCTGTAGTGTATGGATGAAATCCTGGCTTCATTGAAGTCAATGTCAAAATTCCCATTGACTTCAATAGGACAAGGATTTCACGAACACACATCCATGTGAGGTGTTCAGATACTATTGTGAGGAACACCATAGATACATCCATGAATATAATAAATAAATAAGTGGCTAATGCCAGACCTGGATTTCTCTTTGGTGCTAGACAATAAAAAATTGTTGAAAAGAGGGGTTTGGTAGGAAGGTTGAGAGAAAATTTGAATAGCCTTTCTCTTGATTTTGGTTTTCATAATGAAAATTATTCTTCAAGTTCTTCATTCCACCATAGGTGTGTGCAGGCCCAGCACACAGTGGTACCCTTGGGGTGGCATGAGCACCCTCTGCTACTTCACACTACTGCATGCAGGTATGAAGGGTGGAGCCATCCCAGACCTCTCTCAGTTTCTTCTTACTGCCTGTGACAGTTGTTGGAGCATGTTACTTCTTGCAATTGCAAGCCCTTCCCTTTCTTTCTTGTATATAGCACCCATTTTTACTAGTTTAGAGTAGTTTATAAAGTTTTAGAAAGATAGATTTTAGATAGAATTAGCATTAAATTTAGCTTTTAAGACTTTGGCTTCACCGGTTCCCGACTAGGTTCCAAAGCCAATACCAGGATCATGCCTTGGTCTTCAGCTTTCCATTGACATATCAAGGAAAATAATCTGCTGGTAATAACAGATAACACCTTAGCTGTGTTTTATGTGAACAGACAAGGAGGAGCCTGCTCCATTTGATTGTGCCAAGTGGCAATTCTCCTTTGGGATTATCCAACTCTATTCACCTGAGAGCTGCATACCTTCCAGGGGTATGAAATCCATTGGCAGATCAGCTGAACAGGTCATTCATCTATCACCACAAATGATCACTTCACCCAGATGTGGACCTATCTATCATTCAACTGTGGGGAACTCCCTAAGTGGACCTATTTGGAACAAGGGCCAACAGAAAATACCTTCAGTTTTGTTCCCAAGTGGGTCACAGCTGTGATTTGTTGATGGATGCCTTCCTGCTACTCTTGTCTAACATCCTACTGTATGCTTTCCCTCCAACTCTGCTCCTGCCCACAGTCTTGTCCAAAATCAAACAAGACCAGGGTCTACTCATATTTATAGCCCCAGCATGCCCCTGACAGAACAGCTTCATGGTGTTACTGGCCCTATCAATCAGACCTCCACTATCTCATCTGATGGATTTAGATGTGATCTTCCAGGACATCTGGCACCTCCTTCACCCTAACCTGCAGGCCCTCCACCTGACAGCCCAGATGCTTCATGGCTGATACCATTAGAAGGGGATTTTTCCAGGAAGAAGCAGGAAGTGCTTTTAAATAGCAGAAAGTCTTTGACTGGGAGTACTTACCTGTCACAATGGAAAAGATTTTCCCTCTTGTCCCATCAGAATGGTGTTTTCTCCAGTCTGGGCTCCCATCCATCACGTGTTGGACTATCTTTATTTCTAAAACAATAAGGTGTAGTAGTTAGTTCCATCACAGTTCACCTAGTGGCTTTTCGGTGGATAACCATTCTATTTTTTCCAACCCTATGTCTATCAGATTTTTAAGGAGGCTGGACAGATTATACCACAGGCAGAGGATCCTAGTTCCCCATTGAACATGAACCTAGCTCTAACAAAGTGGATTGGTCCTCCCCTTTGAGCTGATGGAGTCCTGTTCCCCACTACACCTTTCTATTAAAGTGGCCTTTATGATAGCTATTACTTCAACAGGAGAGTGAGGGAGTTGTGGGCTCTGATATCAGAAGCTGCCTTCATGTTTTCCTTCATTCTTACGCAAAGTTCCTTACTAAATCGGTTTCTTATTTTCACATAAATCAATCAATTTACTTATCAACCTTCTTTCCAATGCATTATACATATAAAGATGAGGGAAAGCTTCACACTCTGGACATTAGAAGAGCTTTGGCTTTTTACCAAGATTGGACTAAGCCATTTAGGTCATTATTGCAGCTGTTCATTGTGATTACAGACAGAAGGAAGAGCCGTTTTGTGTCCTCCCAAAGAATCTCTTCCTACATTTCAGCCTGTATTTTTATGCCATCGGTTGGCTATTGTGATACCCATGAGTAGAGTCTTACCTTATGCAACCAGGTCTCATGTAGCTTCTGCAGCCTTTCTGGCTTATGTGCCTATCTTGGGCATTTGTAAAGTGGCAGCTTGGACATCTGTCCATATGTGTGCCTCCCACTATGCCAACTCTCAAAACTCTAGAGATGATGCCAGATTTGGTCATGTGGCTTATCAAACTTTGTTCTAGTAGACACCCAGCCACCCTCAGTTCACACTGTCTGTGAGTCACCTACAGTGGAATGGACATGTGCAATCACTCAGAGAAGAAATAGCTACTTACATTTCTATAACTGTTTTTCAATATATGTTGCATATGTTCATTCCACAACCCACCCTGCTTCCCCCCTCTATTGGAGTCTACTGGTAAGAAGGAACTGAGGGGAGACAAAGGTGAATTTATACCTGTGCACAGTATCACGAGGCAGCAGAGGGCACTTGTGCCACTACAAAAAGTATGCCTGAGGGGAAAACTCTCCAACAACTGTCCACATGGTGCATAAACACATACAGTTGAATGGACATGTGCAACCTGGGATGCCCTTAGCAATGCCTTGCTGCTGTAACCTCCAACCTGAACTGCTCACAAACAGCCTCCAGCATGTAAGTCACACCCAGTCTGTGTGTGTGCTGCAGCCAGTCAGTCACACATTTATTCTTGCCAGCCTTGGTTATGCTGCAAGGTAACCCCAATGCACCCCTAGTCCCAGATCTTCCCCCCAAAACCTTTATGTCCTGTACTGCCCAACCCTCTCCTAGACAGTACCAATATAAGTCCATTATTCTTTTAAGGGAGTAGTATGCACACAACTTGTTACCCTAATGGAGTTACCCAGACATTTCACCTTGAACACACTGGATTAGATAAAACAAGAAAATAAGTTTATTAACTACAAAGAGAGAGATTTTAAGTGAGAACAAGTAATAAGAGATAAAAGTCAGAAATGGATACAAGACAAATAAAGATAAATTGCTTACTGGTGCCTAACTTAACAAATTATACTAGATTCAAAACAAAGTTTTCTCACCACATGCTTTCAGATGTCTTACTGACCAAATACTTTAGGTCAGGACCCCTCCTCCAGAATAGAACAGCTACTTCCTTTGTCTCTTCAGATGCAGTGAATGCAATGGGCAGCGGGGGGGTCCTTGTCGTGATTGTCCCTTCTTTTTATAGTTTCGGTTCCCCTCTTGAAACACATTTCCAGTTGAGACCCAGGAGACAAAGAGTCTATGTGTAACAATATTCCCTGCTGTTTTTTTTCACTTGTTTGAACATCCTTTGTTTTCCCTCCCTGCTTTATGACTCTGCTTACTGATTTAATGCAAATTAATGCAAGCACACATTCCTTCCTTTGTTTAGGCTAGGTCTAACTTCTGCCTGGGCAGGGCTGTGGGGTTTGAACATGTGTTAATAATGCCATACAGGGGAATCTTATAACTTCACATTAAATCTTGCCACAGATTTTACCAGGGCAATATTAACCAGCAAATTATGAGTTTTCAAGTGATACTTTCCAATGCACACTTTGTACAAAGATTATTACAATAGTGTGTATGGTGTGAATACAGGGGTGTATTCCATCACAGATAGACTTCGGTGAGTTGTGGAGCTTGTCTCATTAACAGAGGAAGATATTATTAAAATAGTTTATTTTTAACAAATCTTTCCATAGTTATGAAGCAGGCTGGTAAGTAGAGTAAATGATAGTTGATAATAATTTAAAAATAATTTATTTCCACCTTTAAACATGATGGAGCATCCAAATCCTCTAGACAGATTTGAAATTATCAGCCCAATATGTAAGTTTATTTTCATCCTAAAGGAAATTAATTATATATATATATTAATTTAAATTAATATGAAGAAATGAGAAAGCTACTAGAATTCATGATATCTTGATTTATATATTTTTAATAAGGTTCCTTGTCAAATAACCCTGCCCTGGAACTGCCATGACTTAAACTTACACAACTTCCTTTTGTAATAAAATGATTTTATAAAACATATATATTTTACTTATAGCAGAGTTTGACATACATTTAGTATTGAATGGAAAAATATTTGATTGTTGTTAGGTGACTGCTTGCTGCTGTGGTGAATAAAAAAACTAAGAGGAGGGGAGACAGAGAAGAATGCAAACTAAAAATAGAGTAGGACAAGAAGAAAGTTGGATAAGGAAATGTAAACAGAATGTAACATAAAAGGAGAAGAAACTGCTGAAGCAAAGTGTGTGAAAGAAAGAAAAAGACAATACCTAGGAGTACATATATATAAAGATTCTGGGAGTGTGTATTCTGGGAGTATGTGTGTGGCTGAAAACAAGAAAGATTAGAAAAAAATATTTAGGATAATAATCATCAGTAGAGGGAAACAGTATATAAATGTAGAAAAGAAAACCATTGAATGCCCCGTGAAATGTCAATTTTATGCCATTCATCCATCCTCGCAGGCGGAAAACTTCCCCGTTGTGTATTTTCCTACTTTGCCACAGGTGTCTATTTCTTAGCTGCAATGAGAATAAATTAGCATTGTAGGCTGGATCTAGGAATGGTGAGTCAAGGCATTATTGGGGGAGGAGTGTCTTCTGCCCCTGGTAAAACCTAGAGGTGTTTCCTTTGTGTGTTTATTTCATTTATATATTTTATTTTGCAACTTGAGATGTACATTCACTTAATCCTGTTAAAAATTAGCTGCATAATTCTTAATGGGGATCATCATCATTTCAGGAAAGCTGGAAAACATTAATGACAAAAATCTGCAAGGTCAACTGGGTGTCTATCCAGCTACTTTAGGACTGCCTACAGTTGATTAATGCAGTCTTGACTATTGAGATGTAAAATGAAACACTTTGTATACACTCTATTTTACCCAGAGGCTATCATTTTTCTGATACCTACTACAAAATAGAAATTTAAAAAGGTGGAGTCAACAAATTTTCCATTTTGAAATGGCTTCTTTAAAGTTGGAAGATACATATTTTAATGGTTCCTCTGCAGCTACAACCTTCTATTTTGTATGGAGACCATAACTAATATATAGTGAAGTTTTGGATTTAGGATATGATTAGTTAGAATAAAAACGTTTTCTCTTTGTGTTGTAGCCTTGCCCTAAATTGCATTCCTGTCTCTAATTATGGTCCAAAATTTCAGGATATTTAAATGGACATTGGATATATTTAATGTGATTTGTGATTAATAGTTGTAACAAATATGATCCCTGCTTTTACTACTCTTGATTAAAAAATATGTTGATCACAGGAAAATGTTGCTTGGAATTAAGATATATAATGAAGATTAATCTTGAACTGTCTCTAAAATATTAAGCTGAATTTGAGAGAGCTTCATGGGGCAGAAACTGCTGAGGAAGGGTTGGAGACTGGAGGAGGTACAGCCTCACTGTGTGGATTCTGAGGAAGTGTAGAGAAAGGAAGGTATAGCCCATTGGAAAGCCTCCCCAACCAAGGGGATAGGTGTCTCCCTGTTCCTGTTGGCCTCATGGGGTCCCCTGGAATTCTTTCATTGGTAATAACTTCCTGCCTCACATAGCTCCTTTTTAAGTGAGTGCAGGTGTGGAGTCAATGTTTCACTTCTATGAAAATATCGGTAGAACTCAAAGGGAAGCCTACCACCAAGTGGGGCTGGTTCCCAGGCAGGCCCCTTGCACTCCTGGCAGATTCCACCCAACCTGTCATACGGATTTGGGGAGTAGATACTTCTGTGGTCTTGAGGGAGTTTGGACCTCCTTTCAAACTTTCCTCATAGCTCAGCGTTGGTGCATATAGAGCCTAATTTTCAGAAATTAACCCAAACTAACTGAATTCAGCATTAGCTGTAAATCTCTGAAAATCAGGCTCATAGTGAAACTATTTAATAGCTTTATTCTCATGGACCAATGTTTTCCAGGATCTTCTGAGTACAGCACCCTTACTGGAAAGAGGCAGATGCTTTTTCAGAATGCAGTCACTTCAAACCGATAAACACCCAGCAGCTCAGTGTCTAAGTCTCACCCAGCAGGGTTCATAAACTAGGTTCTCCACCACCTATCTTGCCTGCAGGGCCAAATCTAGTAGATGTGGTACAAAGATTTGTACCCAAGTTTCTTAAATCCAAGGTGAGGGTCTTACTTAACTCATGGAGTATGGCATACTCTCAGGTGCATCTTTCTCAATCGCTCTTGTTGACACTCTTCCACCTTATATAAAATACTTGTATAAAATCCCAAGTGGAGATAGGGGCCTAACTCCCTTTGAGGGTTGGGGATTAGGCCTCACACCTCTTCTCAGCATTTCATGCCTAGCTAGTTTATTCAACTCCTTACTCAGAGTTCTGTCTTCTGTGAATCCCTTTATAAAGTGATTAAATTTCCCTATGCATTGTGTAGGGATCCCAGGTGCCTAACTCAGGATTGTGAATTCTTTTTGGCAGCAGAGCATCTAAAATATATGTGTTGCAATGCTCAGCCTATGTCCCCCTTATGAATCCCACTCTCAGCTGTTTCCTACAGCATTTCTGACCTTGGTCTGTGATACTGATGAATATACAAGGCGGGGTTTCAGTGTAGAAACTGTGGGCCTGGATGTGACAGCTCCAGAACTTATACTTGCCACCTGAACTGGAAAACTTGAAGGACCTCACATGACGTCTAGCCCCTAATCAGCTCTACACCCTGCCTGTCACAGTCAATGCACTACCAACATTTCAATATAACATAATAGAGATTTCATTTATACAAGTATTTGACCTGAGTTTCTGGTATCAAAAATGATTGGAAAGAGGAGTGGGGGGAAATAATTCTTTAGTAGTTATTCTTAATTAATTATTGATCTCTGAATTCTCTTCAAGTACAGAAACTAGTAATGACTCATAAAATCTACATTTTAGACTAATTGAATTCTCAACAGACAAACAGAGGTCGGGAAGAGAAAGAAATAGATTATGATAGCAAAAGATAGGAAAGGGAAGAGTTATCATGATTATGTAGACATGATCAAACTGGTTGGAGAAATCATTTGGGAAGAGAAAGGAGGCAATGATATGTTTGCTGTAGGAACATGTTCAGATACAAGAGCTGACATGATAAAAAACAAAACAAAAAACAGAACATGTATAACATAAGGCAAGGGGTTCTGTGAAGAGTTTATTTTGTGTCTTTCTTGGAATAGGCTGATATTGCCTGGACCTGAATGAGGGACAACCAAAGTGACATCCATGTCCTTAATGAGGTAACATATAACTCCACTATACACTTGCACACTTTCTCCATTACACAAGTGAGCTATGAAAAACCTAACTGGAGCTTCTTGAGAAGTTTTGTAAAAGTTTTGTAAGAGCTGTTAATGAAAATTATGCACAGATGTTTGCTTGGTGGACAGAGAACAATGGAAGAATGTTTTTGAAATGAACAAAGATAAAAATGTAGCTTGGAAAACTAATCAGTATGGAAGAGTAATATGATATAATAAGGTGGCTGTCTATATCTATCTATACCCTGTCCATCACACCCAAGTAATCTAGGTCCTGAGTACAGGATTAGAACCGTATGTTTTGCTTTATCATGATAGGACCATCATCTTTCTATCTTAGGTACTTATATGGCCCCCATCACTGTAATATCTGAGCTCCTCAAAATCTTTAATATGTTTATTTTCATAACACAAGTATTATCATCCCCATTTTACAGATGGGAAACTGAGATACAGAGAGACTGAATGACTTGTCCAAGATCACAGAGGAAGTCTGTGGTAGAGCAAAGAATGGAATCCAGGTCTCCCAAGTCATAGGGTAGGTCTCTAGTCACTGGACCATTCTTCTTTTCTCTTTCTAAGCCTCATGTTAGATAAGAGAAATCTAGTGGGAGGAGGAGGCGGTGAAAGAGGTTTTAATGATTTTATAGTCTTCTTTACTGGAAAAGGAATGAGATGCACCTAGACCAAAGCCAGTGGAGACTGATGACCCCAGGAGAACAGGCAGAACCACCCACAGAGATACGACACAGTTCACCAGGTACAGAGAAAAAGTTTTGCCCACTCTAGTTGAACGTCTGTGACTTCCCGCTTTGAGCAGAACACACAGCCCAAGGGGACAGGGATGGCTAGGTGACTTTAAGTCTTCTTTTATGTTCCCTTGATTTTGGGTTGCACACACACACCACAATCATTTCACTGACAGCACTGCCTCTTTTGTGCCCCTAGGTCCAGACTTGGGAAAGGCTCCTTGAGAGGCAGCCTTATGGCTGACTTTTTTCAGTTCTTGCACCCAGTGAGTTCTCTCCTAGTCAGGCCTGTGGCTTTTAGAGTCCCTTTATGCCACTCAGAGAGTCATAGAGTCATAGACTTTAAGGTCAGAAGGGACCATTATGATCATCTAGTCTTTCCTCCTGCACAACGCAGGCCACAGAATCTCACCCACCTACTCCTGTAATAAACCCCTAACTTATGTATGAGCTATTGAAGTCCTCAAATCATGGTTTAAAGACTTCAAGGTGCAGAGAATCCTCCAGCAAGTGACCTGTGCCCCACACTGCAGAGGAAGGCGAAAAACACCTAGGGGCTCAGCCAATCTGCCTTGGAGGAAATTCCTTCCCGACCCCAAATATGGTGATAGTTAACCCTGAGCATGAAGACTCACCAGCCAGACACCCAGGAAAGAATTCTCTGCAGTAACTCAGATCCCACCGCATCTAACATCCCATCACAGGCCATTGGGCATATTTACCGCTAATAGTCAAAGATCAATTAATTGCCAAAATTAGGCTATCCCCTCATACCATCCCCTCCATAAACTTATCAAGCTTAGTTTTGAAACCAGATAACACCGGGGGGCGGGGGGGGGGAGGTGAGAGCATGGCCAAGAATCTCCCGTCTATGTGGAAAAGAAGTCTTCATATGTGGTTGTGGTGGGTAATCTTTGCATGGTCCCAGCTATGGAACATTATTATGATGTTCACGCATCCTTGTGCCCAGAAAAAAAAAATCTGTGGTTGCATTCAACAAAAATGCCTCTCAAACTTCTGTAGTTTGGTGAAATCCCCACAAAGTAGAAATAGGGCAGATGTGTACATAAGAACATAAGAATGGCCATACTGGGTCAGACCAAAGATCCATCTAGCCCAGTATCCTGTCTTCTGACAGTGGCCTATATAACTAAGGCAATTTTGTTCCAACTAAGCGTAACATTTCTAAAAATATTTTTAAAAGTCTATGTACCTTTATATATGTGTCTATTAGGAAGGAATTAACTGCCTCATTGACAATGAGTCAGACAAGTCACAAAAATTCTGAGACTATCTTGAGAATTAAACTTCCTTAATGTTTACACCTATTATGAATTAAGCTAATAGGTAAATTGACAGCATACTAAAAAGGTTACATAAATTACTCTGGATAAAAGTTTCTATGTATATTTGGGGTGGGGAGAATTACAGTAACTCTGGATGAGACAATAGATTTCTGACAATTAAGTGGTGAAGGCCAGGGGAATACAACATATTTCTGCTACAGGCAAAGCACTAGAAAGAAAGTCTCTTTCATTTTAAATATTTCAAGTTTGAGGAAGAAATGCAAATTTGGCTACAGAAAAAGAATTCAGCTATCAAGTTTAGTAAAGGACAAACGTAAAATGATTTGTTCTATGTTCTCTTGATATGCATAATTACAAAATAATAACTTTGGTTTATTAAAAACTGAAGTTGTACTATATATGTGATACCTCCAGGAGATCTGGATATTGGGGAGTGGTTGAAATAAGCCCTTGTGTGCTGAATACCTATGAAAAATGACCGTCTAGCCTATTTCTATAGTAAGAGCCATCACTAAATATACTTTAAAAAATCTGTGTGCCTCTTTGCCATCTGCAAATAAGGTATGGAATTAGATTTCTAACAAAGTCAAATTCCCAGAACTTCAGATGTCAATCAAGTGAATTGTTCTTGAGAATGCTCAGTCCCTTTGCACTTTTACATATAGAAAGTACAAGGTGTAAATATATGTCAAGGTTTTTCAGCATGTCAGAAGAAGTCTAAGTGAATGAAAGTACCTTGGGAGTCATACCATCATGTTTTTCATTTCAGTGATTTGTTACAGCCAAACAACTGTTTTCACACAGTGAGCACAATATATATTATTGAGGCAGTGAAATTAGAGCCTGGAAATACCTGTTGGGGCATTTAATCCACCTGCCAATGCAACATTATTCCCTATTGCTCATTTATCAGTGCTGACATATAGGGCATGTCTACACCACCATCTTAAGTCAACCTATGTTAGGTCCACTTTCAGCCACTGCAGTAATTACTGTGGTGGCTGATGTTCACAGTACCCTCCTTCTGTTGGTGGTGTGTGTCCTCACCAGGAGCACTTCAGAAGAGGGGAAGTGTGGGGAGCTGAGAGTCAGGGCTCTCAGCTCCACGCAGCACCACACTGGGAGCACAGCTTTTCCCTGGGGGTTCTCACCTCCGGCAGGCAGATCCATGCCTGGAGTCTGGTCAGCTGCCAGGCTCCTTGTAAGGAGAAGGGAACTGGGCCCCCGGGGAGCAGCAGGGTTTCCTAAGGTGAGGGGCAGGGTGGGAGCCTGGCTTGGAGCAGAGACCCAGCAGCAGCCCAGCTGGGGAGCCGGGAGCCAGCTTTCTTGTTTCAGGGCTACAGCAGAGCTGTGAAATTGACAAGACAGCCAATGTAAGGAATGCAGTGTCTACACAAGCACTGCGTCTCCCTAACTACACCATCATACGCCCTATGCCTCTCATGGAGGTGTAGTTATTATGTTGCTCTAGTAAGGCACTTACATCGGCAGGAGCAAGACTGTAGTGTGTACACTGACATAGTTAGCTGCTTTATGTCGACCTAACTCTGTAGTGTAGATGAAGCCATAATCTTTTGAATACATCCTGGTCCTCATTAGGAGTGCTTTACCCATTCAAAGCTCTCCCCAAACCAGCTGAACTGGCCACTAGAGGATTCCCACTGCATACTGGGATCACTGAGTAGTGCAGAGCCACTGTGGTTATATCATCTCCCTTCCCTGATGCTGGTATGGGACGCATGGCCTGAACTTCCCTGCCCTCTGGCTATCCCAACTGCTGTACCAGACTCTTGGAGCTGTTGGGAGATGGAACACCTCGGAGCAGCCCTCAAGGTATTCTCACGTTTGCCAAAGGGATTGGCCTAGCATACAGTGGGATTTGAGGAAAAGCAAAGCCACTTTTGCACCACCCCGTTGGAGTTGTGCCAAGTGCTCTTTGGCTGCAATCAAGGTCCTTTTCTCTTATTGCATTGCTCCTCATCCCATGCAGCCCACCAGTGATCCCAGCCCCAATATCCTGTTTGCCTGCTTCTCCCACGATTGTCTTAATACTTTCTTCCACACCTTCACCACCCATGGAAACCCCTTCTTGAGCTGCTCCACAAGCCCACAACCCATTTCTCATTCAGATCTACTTCTGCAATGGCACCTACAAAAAACAGACAACAAATTATGACTGGGTAGAGGGGCATTTGGGAATAAAGTATACATACTAAATAAAATAAACAACATAAATATGTTGTATCCTGTTTTCTCCACATTTCATTGTCTGCCTTTCAGATTGTAAACTCTCCAGGGCATGGACTGTCTTACTATAGGTCTATATGGAGTCTAGCACAGTTTCATAAATATTGTTATATAAGCAATAATTTGCACAGATGAAAACATGAACCATGCAGCCTACAGAGAGAAAGAGAGAGAAACAATATGAAAGTTTGGGTCTCACCTGATTGAGCAGGTAGATTGAAATGACTGTTTGAAGCAGCAGGAAAAAAATAACAGAAGCAAGAACTGGCAAAGGCATCACACTGGCTTTGCCTCCACAATACATCACCATAACTTTGTCATCAGTACATCTAGTGTGCCTCCCAAATGTAAGAGAGACAGCAACTTGATACTTCTGGATGAGGTAGAAGCCTAGCAAAACTCCCTTCTCTGAAATATATTTCTCAGGGACGGAAGTTCTCATTTCATACATGATTTCCGGCTCACCATGGAGATTATTTTAAATACATTTTGTACAAAGTTAAGAGGGGGACAACTATTTCTCATATTTTTTTCAAAGTTCACTAGTGTTGCTGTTTAAGCACATTAGGTTCTGATTTAAAGTAATAGTATTGCAATAAATTATTGGAACTATTTGTACCCCAGTATATAACTGAGTTACCAGTACTGCACCTCATCACAAAACTTGGGTAGAAAAACAAACATGACATCTCAATTTTTTTCTTTATACTTTCAACTTTTTGTTTAAACTCCCAAACTCTGACAAATCACAGACAGGATGATTAATTTTAAAAAGAAGG
Organism: Chrysemys picta bellii; assembly: GCF_011386835.1. Classification (NCBI taxonomy): domain Eukaryota; kingdom Metazoa; phylum Chordata; order Testudines; family Emydidae; genus Chrysemys; species Chrysemys picta. The sequence goes on from NC_088791.1 coordinate 36,406,255, forward strand.
GGGTATTTCAGGGAATATTTTCTACAAAAAAAAAAGAATTTATTTTTTCTTTGTTGACACCATTTTAATTGAGGTCACAAATATAATCTTTTTTACATATATGCACCACCAAAGCTGTGCATGGTGTCTGGTCTACAAATCAGAAAGGCATCTTTTCTCAAGGAGTTGTCAATCTAAGTTACAAAATTATTTTGTGTATATATAACTTTTGTATACAGTGGATCCAATCAGGAATGGAGTTCATTGTTCCAGGTGCTGTATAAACATTTACACATATACACATACACAGAAAGTCCATGCTCTAAAAATTTACATTCTAAGAATTTTTGTATTTTTTTAAATGTACAAAGCGATAAAGCACATGCAAGTATTCTGGTGTAGATCCTTTAAAGTGTTATGTATTTTACCTTATGCAACTATTTTTCCATAGCGGTGTAATCAGCTTCAGTGGAGTAGCTTGTGTTTTGGCTTGACATGCAGTCTTCAAATCAAATGCCATACCAGCTTGTGTCTGTATTATTTAACCTTTAATTATAGATGAAGACGGTAGAATCACTTTATTATTATTAAGGTTGCTCAACACGTCCCTTTATAGGACCCAGTTTTCAGTTGCTTATACCTTTGTCAAACTAACTGTTTGGGCTGAATTTTTCCATATTCTGTTGTTCTCAGACTGGATTGTTTTGGAAAACTTCAGTCAAAATGATTCACCTATTTCTGAGATTGAGGCTATGGGGAAAAAATGTTGCTTTACCCAAGATAAAAAAAAAAAAATTGCATTAAAAAAAAAGGTGCTGGGCTTTGGAATGTGGTAAGGGGTGGCCTTTGCTGTTCCTGTGAAAATCCATCCAAATTTGGCCAAGTTATAAGACAGGAAATTTTCAGTCTGCACATGCTCACTAGAGATGTCTTTGATTTTAGCAGCTAAACTCTCCAAAGCTTCCATCACCACTGAGCATGCTTGAGCCGCTCACAGCTCCTCCGAACTGTGCATACTCCATTCCCCACAGAGTGACTGAGCATGCTCCACCCCTTCATAGCTCCTGTGCTGACCAGACTGTGCATGTGCCTTCTTCACAGAGCAACTGAGCTTGCTCCAGTCCAGGACTACAAAGGTGAAGCTGAACTTTCCCTGTAATTGCTGCTACCAGCTGCTTCAGGTCTGGTTGGGGCCTGGAACTGAAAGCAGGGAGCCCCATGCTGCCACCCACACAACATGGAGGAGGAAACCATCTGATTTAAATGTAGTGAGGACAAAAGTTGGATCAGGGGAGAGGGAAAAGAGTGGATGGAGGTAAGGAGTCCGGTTAGACTGGGAATGGAAGGGGAGTAAAAAAAACCCTGGGCACTGGGATGAGTCTGGGATTGGCTGGGCAAGGAGAGTGAGTCTGCTGGGTGACCGTAGGCAAGTCATGTCTCTTCTCTGTACGCATTTCTCTTCCCACCCTTTGTCTTGACTATTTATATTATAAAAGCTCTGCAGGGCAGGGACCCTTTCACATTGTGTGCTTGTATGGCATCTAGCACAATGGTGCCCTGAAACTCAGCTGGGGACTCTAGGCACCTCAGCCATGTGAAAATGATATCTCAGATACTTTGAGGGTGAGTAATTGCACCCTGGTCCTGTTATCAGATCCCCACAGGCAGACTTACCCCTACATGAAATTCCAATTGATGTCAATGAGTTCCACACAGGTACACAGGTCTGTTCATGTGGATCAGTCCTTCGTATATTAATGTGTGTACTAGGCAATTCATTTTCATAAATACAAGGCACTGATTTTACAGGTTAGTTGAAACAGAACCACTATGATATGTAGTTCTTTGGGTATTGTCCCACACACAAAGGGTTTAACCACATCTGCTAAAGTGGTGCTCAACGAACTTGTTCTGCTCTGTCTTGTAGTGAAGTCATTTTCAGCACTGGTTCAGCTGCACTCCTTGCTAAGATCCACTGTTGGCAACAACAAGTCATTTCCCAAAGTATATGAGGCTTCAGGGAACCTAGGCAAGCAAGTTTAGCATTTAGTACCAAAGAAGGTCTTGTCAATTTAAGGCTAGGGAGGCTTAGACAGCAGTGTAGGGACAATTTGAGGACTTGAACATAGAGCTGTGTTTCAGCTACCACTTCATGTGTGCATGCTTAGCAGGTGCTTTTGCTGTTTATCCATCCTTGTTGGAGCCAATAGCCTTTGTGCTACTTGCAACTTGCTTTATGTTGAAGGGAGTGGCTGGGATCTCCACATGACAGCAGGCCTATTGGCCCATCCCTCCTTGGATAAGAAGGCTCCACAGAATTGGACTCTGCAGTGCACATCACCAAATGCTGCTTCTCTCCCCTGAGTAATGGAATGTGCCAGAACTTCTGAAAGGGGACTTTCAGGTCAATTGGGGAGAGAAGGATTTTTCTCCATTATTAATAAAAATAGACAAGGAAAGAATACTCCAAAACTATGTCCACCTTCAAAGAAATATCCCACTCTAGAAAGCTTTGGAATCTGGAAAAATAAGTATTTATGATCGGTTAGTACCCTAACCACTGGATAAAAGGAGACCCCCCAACCTGTACAGAATTTAGGCACCTCCCTCCAGGAGAGAGTTCACAGCTGAGAATCCCAAGTAGATACAGATGCAAGTCCTGAGAGGGTTAGACATTAGGCCACTCCTTTCTCCTCAACATTCCCTATTGGCTAGCTTAGGTGGCTCCCCATTCAGTGTGCTGGCTGGATTGTATAGGGAGTCTGGGAGCCTAACTAGGGGCTGTGGATCGCACAGGGTTGGAAGGTGCCCCAAATTAGTCATTGCATAAGTCCTTTAGTGGAACTAGCCCCAGTGCTTTATTAGCTTCTGTGAAGTAACCAGAACAGTTTTGGGTGCTTAAGAACTATAATAAAAATAGCCACATTTTCAGATTCTAAATGTGTGTATATTTGATTCATTTCACTCATGTTTTTTTTTTATTTTTTTCAGTTCAAGTGTAAATTGTAAAATTGTAATAATGCAATAGAATCCTAGGAGCAATGCTATTCTTTTCAGATAAGTGAAAATAACTTCTTTTTTCCCCTGACCAACTTACATGTTTTTAAAGAAAAAGATATCGGGAAGAAACAGTTAATGGCACAGCACAGAATTAAATGTTTATGCTTTCAAATTATCTGTTCCACCATCAGAAAACTTCACCTTTAGAAGTGTCAAGGACTATAAAATTTGCTAAATATGCATGTAATTGTCAATACAATTGAGGAATTAACTGACATTTCAGATCAATAGGTTTATTAAGAATTATAAACAATTATTAAGCAAGAGTCTTGAAAATCTGATTAAAAGATTAAAATTATTCATTGGATCACAGAGAATAATCAAGGGATTTGCAAATATATTTTTTAAATTAAAACTACACAAACTAAGTAATACAGAGCCTTCATTTACTGTATAAAGGTATTTATGTATGTGCACTGTTTACATGCATTTTTAACCTATGAAAAACATGTCTGAGTGCATAGTTTTGGATAGTAGCCTCACATTAAATGCTCCCCAGTCCCCTGAATTAATAGTAATATCTATTTATTTTAAAATAAATAAATTTTCCAAAAGTACAAGACAGTCTACTGTCTCTACTGTGTTTAAATACTGTATGTGGTAAAGACATACTGGTAAAGACCAGTGTCCATTGAAGTCAATGGAAAGACTCTAATTGACTTCAGTTGGGCCATAACCACTTTTATTATGCTTCTCCCTAAACATCTCACAGTCATATTTTCATTTCTGAAATATAGAGAAATGCATATGTTATGTGAGGGCATGTGAAATAAAAAAATCCTCTGCAGGAACTTCTGAAAGATACCAATAAATAGATTTATTAATAAAATCAATCACAATGGTTGAAAGATCGGCTAATGCTTGAATGCAACTTTATGTTACCAATGTTGAAAGCTGTAGGGAGACAAAGATTTGTGACAGATGGTAGGCTTTTAATTGGATCTTGTTCAGGAAATATACATGCTAACAATCTGTGGTCAAGTCACCAGTTATATAATTGTCAGTGAACAAGAAATCGACAGTAGTAACTGGAAATTTCTTAAGACTTGAAACTGAGCTTTGGTGCTTTTCAGTTTTTAAAGTTATTTTTCTTTTATCAAAATATACTATTATAACAACTGTGCCCCCTGATACTGTATTTTATCTTAATACCACATTTTTAACTTACATAAAAGGCTTGCTATCAGCAAACATGAATCTTAGAACACTGTGGGTCATGATCCTCTATAACGAGCTGAAAGGCTATTGGATTTAGGATATAGTTTTCTATCCAAACTGCTCATTCACTTTAAGGGTGCCTAAAATTCCTCATCTGGGCTGCAAAAAGATTGTATGATTTGAAGTTTCCTATATACTAGTAAAATTAATTCCTCTTCTTATATGATAGCCACACATTCATACTGTCACATTGAGATACATACAGGTCATGCTCAGTTACAGGATGCACTGCAAATCTTGTGCAGTATTCCCTTTTAAGGTAGGTGATTTAATATGATATAGACTGAGTCATTATAATATAAAATGTCCTGTTTCAAACACAAAGCATACATCTTAGACTACATATATCTGACAAGATGACATTGGAAGCAACACAGTACATATTTAGTAACCATTTAAGATCCTCTTGTTTCTTAAACAATGTTGGTTTTCTTTATAAACATATCCCATTAACATGCAATATATTTTTCCCAAGAATAAAATCTTATTACTGAAAATATTTTTAATTTCATTTTTTGGAAATAAGCATATGAGTAGAGATACTTATGTTCTTGGTGTCCACAAGAATGGGGCCTTAAAATAGAGGGAGTGTCTTCCTATGTTTTTTGTATAGCACCTGGCATAATGGAGCTTCAATCTTAACTTGGGTCTCTGGGCACTTTTATTTTAAAATGAAAATTATAAATAATAATAAGAAATCCAGGTCTAATAACCAATATGAAGTTAACAGAAAAGGATATTTTAACAGGGCCAAATTCTTGTCCCATTGAGAATTCAGTAGTGACTTGTAGTTTTAATATCAATGGCTATTAAAAGGGAATAGAGATCTTCATGGAATGAAGTATCTTATCCTCCTTTGGTGACTTAGTGTTCTTGAGAGCTGAAGGGAGGATTGCTTTTCTGAACAAATGAAATGTCTACTAAATGCAGATATGTTATATTAGTATTTAATATTTATGTATACACATACACTAGGACAAAGTCAATGTACAGAAATAAGAGGCATCATACTTGCTCCAAAGAATCTAAAATCTAAAATAGACTAATATAGCACACAACATACAAAAGTGTAGAGAAGGGGAAAATGATAACATGAACTATACACAGTTGTGTATGACAATTAGGCATATCAGTTTTTTCAAACTGAGAATGAGGATGTGGCAAAAGGAGATGAACAGATGAGAGAGGAGGAAAGATCAATGTTGAAAAGCATAGAGGGATTTGGAGGTGTATGGTGGGAGAAGAAACAGTAAAATAAATAGTCATGAAAATCAAGAAAAAGAGTGTATTGAGGAGAAGCTGATTGTTGATCACATCAAGAACTGCAGAATGACCAAAGAAGAGAAGTGACCCTCAAACTGGAGAAAGAAGTGGTCCCTAATGATTGTTACAAGGGCAGTTTCAGTGGGATGGAGAGGATGGAAGCCACAGTGTGCAGGATCAAGAAGTGAGTTGGATGAGAAGTCAGTCCACCAGTAATAAAGCACTGAGCTATAGGTAGGATAGGCAGGCACAGTAAATTAGAGCTAAATGAGAGAGGGTGATTAGGAGAGGAGAGGAGATAATGAATGATGAATATAAAGCGTTAAGGAGACAAGAGGTGATGGGGCTGAGAGGTCGAGTCTTGGCCATTGAGGCAGACAGAAGTTTAGAGACACTGGATAAAGGAGAACATAGAGTTTAATAAAGGCTTCAAAATGACTCCTATCACGGGTTAAGCAGCCTGAATAAAGCAACTGGGAGTCTACAAATAGGCAAAAATATGAAGTGTTTATGGTCATTAGTAATGGTAGGAAATTATCCATATATGTCTGAAACACAGATATGGATAGTCCTTTGAGAGTAATAGCCTCAAATACAAATACGTCAGTTAAAATATGCAACAGTGATGATACAAGCTGGGCTACCTTTACACTGAGTAGAGATGCACCTCCTTCTTAAAAACGAGTTTTTTTCTTCAAAGATCAGAATAGAGCCCTCAGTTAGGGAACCATGATTTCAATTTCTCATATTTAAATTGTATACTCTATTCAAATTAGCACTAATTGCTCTCCAGAGAGCTGAAAATGTCCCCTTCTTGATCTGTGTAGCTATCCTACCTGCTCTCCTGGGACCACAGGAAATATTGGAGGGATTATACAGCATGCAGTTTAAATGGAGTTTAACAAAACAGAAGATGCATACAATTTAGGAATGTTATGCCTATCTCAAAATTGAATTCTCCAGTTGTTTTATATATAAAGCAAGAGATACAAAACAGCTTGATGAAAGAGAACCTGGTATGTGATGTAGTTGATTACATGAGCCAGGTGTTTCTAATGACAGTTGATTTTGTTTACTTTACAATTTATGAAAAAATGGAAGATAGGCTATCATTTCTCAGTTGAACACAAGAACTATTTCTGAGTCTTTGGCCAAAAAAAAACAAAACAAAAACAGGTCTCTAAAGTTAGGTTCTTTCACAGCCACTCAGAGAATTTAGAGGCAAAAATTTAGAGGCAAAAATATATCTGAAATTAACCAGAGTTTTGCATCTACATATTTAACTATGTTCTGTAGTTCGAGCAGCTGCAGGTACTTCTATGATAATCTCATTTCAGTTGCATTAAAGATTAGTTTGCCACTGTGGACATAAAGAAATCAACCAAATTAATGATTTATACTTTAACAGCTTTATGTCTTTCTCTGAGATGTAAGCACATTCACTTATGTAGAAGCTCATTTTAAAAATATATACAGATTCGTTGTTGCTAAAACAAATTAGTTAGTGAAAATACCATTGCCCTAAAGAAAGGTGACACTGACATATGTGATATGTTAAGCCTCTCAGCTTCAAGAATATACAAAAACATTTTAAATCATAATAAGAGATGACTAGGGTCAGAAAAGTCTAGGAATTAGAAGTTAAAATTGTCTTCTTCCAAAATACAGTGGAAAGAAACTAAATCCACATAAGAAAAAAATCTAACTGCAGCAGTAGTTCAATCCATTGTTTGACCAGCTCTGTTTGTGTAATAATTTAACTTATTTTGTCAAATTCTCAGGGATGAGACTAGAGGGGAGATTCTCAGCTGGTGTAAGTGGTCACAGCTCCACTGAAGTCATGTATATATCTCTGATGCTCTACTAAAGTCGATGAAGTTAGGGCAATTTATGCTAGATATGGCTCTGTCATCATGTCTTTATTGTTACTGTAAAGCTCTAGGTACATCCCTGGAGTGACATAGAAAACTGTTAATAAAAAGAGAAAAATTCCACAGCAGATCTCAGAACATGTGTGACTATGAAAGACCTTGCCCCTCCTGCCTATTTAGTGAGTGGAAACCTTATGATACCCCAGCACCACCTCCATGATGGAGTGAAAGGAAACTCTAGAATAGAAAACATGCACAATTTCCTGGTTCTTCAGTGGGTTTTCACAGAGGAAGGGAAGATTTAGCTCTCAAAGAGCTTGTCCTGTGTACACACAGCCCACCTGTTTTATTCACCTTTTCTGTGATGACCCACTTCAGTTGGGGTTCTGTGGGATGCAAGTCAGGTCATAGTGTGGACTAAGAATCTGTTGAAAAGGGCAGAAAATTACGTGTGCTCAGTTCAGAGCAGGCCCTGCCCCATTTTTTAAATGCCAAGTGGTGTTTTGTAAAATTGAAGAGGGGTCAGATTGTCAGAAGTTCCATGTTAGACTCATCGGTCCAAGCTTACCAATAGGACCCAGAATTGCTTGCTAAAGACAAATCAATAGGCCAGATCTTCAACTGGTATAAATTAGCGTAGCTTCACAGAAGCACTAGGGGATGGTGAAATCAGTGGATCTATGCCAATTTACTCTAGTTGAGGATCTGGCTCAGTTTGTGAATATAGGGCTGTGGTGGGGTAGACAAACCACACATGAGTTAGGAGAAGGTGAATGGGCTGCTGAAAGCCCTATCAGCCCCAGCCCGAGACACCTGAAGCAGGTACCACGCTTTGAGGGAGGGACTAAAAAGGGAGGCCCCATCTCATTTGCTGCCTGGATTGGAGGGAGAGCAGCCCTTGACCCCGATTGTGGGAGAGAAGATTGTATGGGGCCAGGAAGTGGGGAGACTGATGTCTATCAAGGCTTCCCTAAGGGAACAGTTGAGTTTATGTTCCTTGTCTTTATTTTGGACTTTGAAAGGCATGGGACTGTTATGTGACATAGCTGGATGGCTAAGTGACCTCACCCAGAAGGCTTTGTAGGCTTGGTGGATCAGCTGAAGGTTCAGAGTGAAATAGAGGCAAAGCCACTGCCACACCAATCTGTGCTATAAGGGTGCACACCAGCAAGGTGTGTGGCCACCGGACAGAGTTGCAGAGTACTTATTAAGTCCTTACTCAGGCAAAACTCCTTCTGACTTCACTGGGAGTCTTGACTGAGTAAAAGGATGTTGGGATTTGGTCCAGAAAGATTACAGAAGGCATACTGGTTTGGATTACTAATAATCCTTCTGAACCTTCTTTGCTTACACCCTGTGACACTGGCAAACTAGGTGCCAAGGGTCCCATGCCTCATTTGAGTACTGATAAACATATAGAGGGAATCTATCTGGTTTACCTGTGTATCTATCTGGTTTACCTGTGTATTAGTATGGCTATAATAGGTATTAGGCTTTATTAATCCAGGAAGCCACTCACAAGCATTCAATCTCATGTATAACATCTGTATTCCATACAGTAAAGTAATATTTGAACATTTGCAGTTGTAAGCCTCTGTACCTGTACAAGTCACCAGCTTGGAGAGAATCATTAAGTATTGTGAAATACCAGTCTCCAGCAGAGGTGTTATCTCTTGACCTGCAAAGAAGGCTCATCAAGATTAGACAAACTATTGCAAGTCCAAAATCAAAATAGTGTTGCATGTTTGTACTGACAAACCCTCCCATGCCTTGACTTCTTGCAAGACTAAAGGCTTTTATCAAGAATAAGGGGTTGTAGTCACGTAATTCTCATTTTAGCAGTGTTTCCCTTGCAAAACATATCATGTTTTCCTCCTTCTCCTCACTTCCATGCTTGTGTTGGTCATTCAGAGGAAAGGAGACCCAGTATAGCCAGGAAATAACTGGCCTGCTTGGAAACAGGTTACAGCCTGACTGGGGAACGAGTATTTAAGGTCCCAGATGCCTGGGTGTTGAGAATTTCTAGCTCCACTGCTAGTTGAAGGATTTTTTACAGAAACATGCCATGGGCACAGAGAAGCAGCAAGAGTAGCAGTCTGACCTGTAGCAAATATAGGAGGAGAGCTTGGGGGCTTTCTGTATGTGTCTGCCTCTCTCACACACTGTGGCAAGGACACTTCCTTCAAGTCCTCAGGGACATCAACTGCGGGGGTGGGGGGTTGAAGCTGTGGTGTTCAAGAATGTTCCAGGGTCCTTCTCTTTTTGAGATCTCACCTAGGGATCTCCCAGGTGTTCTTGCCTCTGGTTTCATAGATTAGTCCAGAGAAGAGCATATTTACATTGGCTTGTCCGGTGGGGAAAAAAAAGGAATCGCTGTGACAGCACCTGGGGACAGGAATGATTTGGCTAGAGCGTGGCTTGGGGTTGGACCTCCTGGGAGACTGGGAACTCAGTTTGGCCCAAAGGACAATTGGAGTGTCAGCTGTAATTGGGGAGTAAGGGGCTGGACTTCATGCCAAAATTTTGATGACTGCTGCTCAGAGACACACATAAATCTTCCACTGAGTCACTTAGTGAGGAGGCTGCACCTGAGCAGAGTGAACGAGTGATACTGTGTTCCTCTGTAGTGCCCCCACCTGCAGGCCTTTGGTGTAACTGGGGGTTGTGTTTAAATGAGGGCTCATTGCGGTCAATTCTCTTCTGGGGACATGCAGTCACTCATTTCTTATGTCATCCAGAGCAAGTAACTTTTCCTTCAATAGGAGGGTCTCATAGGTCACGGGGACATATGAGTGGGTAGACAATACCTCAGTGGCCAAAGGTGTGGGATCAAAGTTGGGGCCACCCTTAGGAATACACAGTACAACAGATGCTGCCAGTTGCCCACCAATGGTCTAAAGTGTTTTTCATTCTTCTTTGACAGTAGGAACAAAAACAACGAGAAGTCCTTGTGGCACCTTAGAGACATAAAATGTATTTGGTAATAAGCTTTTGGGGGTTAAAACCCACTTCATCAGATGCATGGAGTGGAAAATACAGTAGGCAGATACTAATACACAGCACATGAAAAGATGGGAGTTGCCTTGTGCTGTGTATTTACACCTGCCTATTGTACTCCATGCATCTGATGAAGTGGGTTTTAGCCCACAAAAGCTAATGCCCAAATAAATTTGTTAGTCATTGGTTTTGGTGATACAGACTAAACGGCTACCACTCTGAAATTTGACAGTAGAGTTATTAATGAATGGTTGATAAATAATTTTTCAAGGCTCATTGATTTCATTTTTTTACGTTTATTTTGAGAATTTTTTGGATTTTTATGGAGATGGCCAAAAATTAGGGGAGGGGGCATTTCAGGGCTTTCTCTCTGTATATACCATATACAGGTAGCATATTCTGTAATGAATAATCTCTTTGTAATGTTATCTGATGAGCTTTAATGCAGGACTGTTTCAAACAGCACTAAGTTCAAGCATACTAGGGATCATTTAGTGTGCACCAACAGTGTCTACACAGATTGATTAATGTGCACAGCATATTAGTGCACTTTACAAATCACATCCTTGTAGTCTGCATTACTGCCCCTTGTAGACAAGCCCCTAGATGGAAGTAACTATTTCTAGTGAGTTGCAGTGTATATTGGATAAACATACTTTTTTTTTTTTTTGTATCAGGGATATGTTATTGATATTTAACAGTTCAAAATAAAAAATCAGAAGCCCTATAAACAATCAATGTTCTTATTTTCATTTGCTAGTCTTTATCATATTGACTGGTACACTAGGACTGTTTACTTTTAATATGGGAGACAAGCTAATGGACAAGAAAAGCAAATATTAGTATTCTACATTTGCCATCTGCTTAATGCCTAGTGACTAAAAACAATCTCTATGATTTTCATAGCTCCTATGACATTTGTGAGCTTGGGAACATGAATAGCTCTTCTGGAAACCACTTGATCTGAGGGCAAGTGTGTGTTGGTGGGATTGAAATAGTTATAGACATTCATTTGGTTAATTAATGTATTCACATTTTAAAACCACAAAGAAATATTGATGAAGCAAAAACCATGAAGCCATTGCTATATTACATGCTTCATGAAAATAATCTTAAATGTTCATCTGCAAAATATTTTGTTTTATAAGGTTTGCGTAGGTCAAATGTTTATGAAAATAGGAGTTAGAATTCCTATTTTTATGTGGAGAGATTGATTCTTTCACCTCAGGCATCACTCCTTCATTAAAAAAAGATGTATCTGTATTTCCAAGTGCCCTTTTTCTGTTGTTTTGATGTATAATATCACACCGAAGCTGCTAGAATCTTTAGAAAAAGTTTTACCCTATGAAAATAGTTTAAAAAATAGACAATGAATTTTACACCTTATCCTTTAAGAAGAAGAACTCCCAAAATTAAGGATTTGCAAACTATTTATGGTTGTAGGTAAGGTGTACATTTCAATACATTCAACAATGTAAGTTTTTGAAGAATATCCAGGGAACTCATTAAAGGCCATGACCTTGAGTAAAGTTTATTTAGCCTGGAGGTTATTGAAATAGTGCAGTGGGTTTTTTGGAGTTGATGGTATGACTGCAGAATATTAAATACTTTTTGAAAAAGATTTTCTTGCCACAGTACTTTTATATGTAATTCTACAGGGATTAGCTTCCTCTACACCGCTCTTCATCCAAATACACTGTCTTTCATTCACTGCAAAAACAGAATAGGATTATAGAATACATAACACAGAGAACTGTACAAAGCTAACTGATGTCTTATATTATGTGTGAACTAAGTGCTATTCACACACACCCTTATAAAGCCATAAAGGAAAAATAGATATGATGGGCAGGAAAGCAGGAACCAAATGTGTCAGATTCGCTGAGAGTTTAAGGGATGAAATCTAGGAGAATTCATCACACAAACAATTGTCACAATATTCAGTTGCAGCAGAACTGAAAATGTGAATGTTTTCCGCCCCCAAACTGTTTCAAACAAAAAACACATGTTAAGCACTCCACAACCCCTCTGTGACAGAAGCCATGTAGAGATACTGTAGAGCCTAGTTTGTTTACATTTATGGAAGATACTGCTGCCTGCTTCTTATTTACAATAGCACCTAAAAATGATAGCAGGTGTTCACATGGCACCTTTGTAGCCAGCGTTGCAAGGTATTTACTTGTCAGATATGCTAAACATGTGTATGCCCCATCATGCTTCAGCCACCATTCCAGAGGACATGCTTCCATGCTGATGACACTCGTTAAAAAAATAACGTGTTAATTAAAGTTGTGACTGAACTCCTTGGGGGAGAATTGTATGTCTCCTGTTCTATCTGCATTCTGCCATATATTTCATGTTATAGCAGTCTCAGATGATGACCCCGCATTTGTTTGTGTTAGGAACATTTTTACAGCAGATTTGACAAAACGCAAAGAAGGTACCAATGTGAGATTTCTAAAAATAGCTACAGCATTCGACCCAAGGTTTAAGAATCTGAAGTGCCATCCAAGTTCTGAGAGGGATGAGGTGTGGAGCATGCTTTCAGAAGTCCTAAAAGAGCAACACTCAGATGCAGAAACTACAGAACCCAAACAACCAAAAAAGAAAATCAACCGTCTGCTGGTGGCATCTGACTCAGATGATGAAAGTAAACATGCGTCAGTGCGCACTGCTTTGGGTTGTGGTTGAACCATGAAGGGACAAATGAATCTTTAGGTCATTTGGCACGTGAATATCTTGTGATGCTGGCTACAGTAGTACCACATGAACGCCTGTTCTCACTTTCAGGTGACATTGTAAACAAGAAGCGGGCAGCATTATCTCCTGCAAATTGTAACCAAATATGTTTGTCTGAGTGATTGGCTGAAGTAGGACTGAGTGGACTTGTAGGCTCTACATTTTTCCATTGTTATTTTTGAATGCAGTTATTTTTTTATACCTAATTCTACATTTGTAAGTTCAACTTACATGATAAGGAGATTGCACTACAGTACTTGTATAAGGTGAATTGAAAAATACTATTCCTTTTATTTTTTACAGTGCAAATATTTGTAATAAAAAATAAATATAAAGTGAGCAGTGTACACTTTGTATTTTGTGTTGTAATTGAAATCAAGATATTTGAAAATGTAGAAAACACTCAAAAATATTTAAATAAATGTATTCTATTATTGTTTAACAGCGTGATTAATTGTGTGATTAATCGTGATTATTTTTTAATTGTGTGATTCATTACAATTAATATTTTTAATCGCTTGACAGCCCTAACCGTGAATAATGCAAATTTAGAATGACAAGTCACACAGACTAAAATTCATGAACCTTTTCACATTTTCACAGACAGCCCTGATATGCACAGATATTCCTGACAGACACTTGCCATAGACATACTTGTGAGCAAAAAACAAAACAAACAAAAATCATGCAAAGCTGATCCACTTTTTGTTTGTTTCTTTGTTTGTTTGGTTATACAGATTGTGAGCCTTGTACTTTTGGAACAAAGTTACTTGGGGCTCAACAAGCTGATGGGTAAAGCACCTCTTTTGCACCCACACTCTACAAGGTGGAGATGTAGCCAGCCATTCTGATGACGCTTGTTCTATTTCCATAAGCTCTTTTCTAAAGCAAAGTGCCAAGTGTGCCTCAAAAACCAATGTGCAAAAGGGGTGTCAACCTCATCCCATCAAAATTAACCAATTAAAACTAACATGTAGAGGTTCCATTTCTGAACGTTTGCTCCCACTTTAGAGGCCTCTTTTGTGCTGCTAAAACAATTTTGTGATCTCATTAGGAGCGTTGAAACTCACTAAAAATAATTGTTTTAGTTTAAATACATTCCATTTTTTCCAGCCTTTTTAGATTGCAGTTGATACTTATTTTATAATTTTTAATACCATTTTTTTCCAGATCACCATCACCTTCTGCTGCCCTTTACCCACTTTACACAATTCAAAACTACATCCCAGGCCTCAGGAGTGTCTCACATCACTCAAGAGCCACAGTTTCAACAAATGAAAGAAGGACATTAGTAAAAAGAAGAACAGGAGTACTTGTGGCACCTTAGAGACTAACAAATTTATTAGAGCATAAGCTTTCGTGGACTACAGCCCACTTCTTCGGATGCATATAGAATGGAACATATATTGAGGAGATATATATACACACATACAGAGAGCATAAACAGGTGGGAGTTGTCTTACCAACTCTGAGAGGCCAATTAATTAAGAGAAAAAAAACTTTTGAAGTGATAATCAAGATAGCCCAGTACAGACAGTTTGATAAGAAGTGTGAGCATACTTACAAGGGGAGATAGAATCAATGTTTGTAATGGCTCAGCCATTCCCAGTCCTTATTCAAACCGGAGTTGATTGTGTCTAGTTTACATATCAATTCTAGCTCAGCAGTCTCTCGTTGGAGTCTGTTTTTGAAGTTTTTCTGTTGTAATATAGCCACCCGCAGGTCTGTCACTGAATGACCAGACAGGTTAAAGTGTTCTCCCACTGGTTTTTTGTATTTTGATTCCTGATGTCAGATTTGTGTCCATTAATTCTTTTGCGTAGAGACTGTCCGGTTTGGCCAATGTACATGGCAGAGGGGCATTGCTGGCACACGATGGCATATATCACATTGGTAGATGTGCAGGTGAACGAGCCCCTGATGGTATGGCTGATGTGATTAGGTCCTATGATGATGTCACTTGAATAGATATGTGGACAGACACGGCTGCTACTCTGAAAAAAGGACATTAGTGAGGCTCAAAGACAGTCTGATCCAATACCCCCCAAAACAGAAGAATGGAGGGGACAGTTAAAGTAAGGAGAAATAGGAGGAATGATAAGACTTCCAACGCTGAGTTGGCTTGGAGAGATGTTCAAGGCAGGTTATCTTTACTTGGATGAGGGGAATATGGGTTTTCAAGAGGATCACCGTCATTCTCCTTGCCATTTTCATGTCGCAAGATAACCTGATAAGGGAAACTTCTATATGTAGCTGTACCAGTATAATCTGACCACTTATTAAAATCCAGCCTGAAGCATGAATCAGTTAGAGAGATGCCACAAGACCTTTGTATAACAGAGTGTGGCTTCCTTTTTTTTTTTTTGGAACACAGAAATACAGTGACTACTGAATGAAAATAATCCTGTGAAGCAAAACATCTGTACAATAGACTTTATTTTCCTCCCATTTCGTGTATGTTTTACACAAGTGTACCTCCAATGATCTCATTTGACTGACTCCGGTTTCACAGTTTTCTTGTTCCAGCCTGCATTTAAGAAAACACTTTTGTTCTTTTTTCCAGCACACATTGACTCAGAATCTCCCACTTTGTTCTATATGATTTTTAATAGGCAAGGAGGCCATAGCAATTTTCTACAGTTACTTTTATTACCTCAATTTGCATATCATCATTCACTGAACTGTGAAAGCAGCATTATGATTCTCAGGTAAGTGACAGATGAAAAATCATGATGAACCATAGATAAGATCTGGAATCAGATCGCCTTTCTCAGATCTCCCTGCTGTAATTAGAACATGTCACTGTCCTGAAATTGGGTAACTGGAGAGCCATGCCTTTTTGTACCATCTTAATGTGAAAATAAGGTTCCTACTGCTTGGTGTCATAGTATCTGATAAAAAAGCACAGACCAATATACCAGTTCAGCAGGTGGCAGAAGAGGCTCAGAAGCACATTCTAGAGCTGTTCCATTTGTGAATAGTATTGATCAGAGACAGTGTCCTAATCATAGAATCATAGAATATCAGGGTTGGAAGGGTCCTCGGGAGGTCATCTAGTCCAACCCCCTGCTCAAAGCAGGACCAATCTCCAACTAAATCATCTCAGCCAGGGCTTTGTGAAGCCTGACCTTAAAAACCTCTAAGGAAGGAGATTCCACCACCTCCCTAGATTCCAGTGCTTCACCACCCTCCTAGTGAAACAGTTTCCTAATAGCCAACATAGCCAACCTAGACCTCTGCAACTTGAGACCATTGTTCCTTGTTCTGTCATTTGGTACCACTGAGAACAGTCTAGATCCATCCTCTTTGGAACTCCCTTTCAGGTAGGTAGTTGAAAGCAGCTATCAAATCCCCCCTCATTCTGGACACAGTACTCCAGATGAGGCCTCACCAATGCTGAATAGAGGGGAATGATTACATCCCTTGATCTGCTGGCAATGCTCCTACTTATACAGTCCAAAATGCTGTTAGCCTTCTTGGCAACAAGGGCACACTGTTGACTCATATCCAGCTTCTTGTCCACTGTAACCCATAGGTTCTTTTGTGCAGCACTGCCTAGGTCCTTTTCTGCAGACCCGCTGCCTAGCCACTCGGTCCCTACCCTCCAGCGTATCTACCACTCTTCCCAGTTTAGTGTCATCTGCAAACTTGCTGAGGGTGCAGTCCAGGCCATCCTCCAGATCATTAATGAAGATATTGAACAAAACCAGCCCCAGGACTGACCCTTGGGGCACTCCGCTTGATACCGGCTGCCAACTAGACATGGAGTCATTGATCACTACCTGTTGAGCCTGATGATATAGCCAGCTTTCTATCCACCTTATAGTCCATTCATCCAGCCCATACTTCTTTAACTTGCTGGTAAGAATACTGTGGGACACCATATCAAAAGCTTTGCTAAAGTCAAGGAATAACACGTCCATTGCTTTCCCCTCATCCACAGAGCCAGTTATCTCATCATAGAAGGCAATTAGGTTAGTCAGGCATGACTTGCCCTGGGTGAATCCATGCTGACTGTTCCTGATCACCTTCCTCACCTCGAAGTGCTTCAAAATTGATTCCTTGAGGACCTATTCCATGATTTTTCCGGGACTGGAACTAATACTGTATGGTCCTGATGAAAAAGCCTGCAGTTATCTAGTGACTTACACGTCATGATAGTTTAACTCTTCTGTGAAACTGCCAGATATTTTCATGAACTTTGTACCACTTTTGCTAGTCCCTATCCAAACTTCACGGCTAGTTCTTTTTTTTTTTTAAGTGGTGGAACTGAACCTTCAGATCAGAATAGTTCCTGAACCTTGGATGAGTTTGCTAGTTCAATGCAACCAGATCTACATTGACAGACCTGTCCTGTACAGAAATCAATTGGGTCTGCCTAAATGGATCTGATTTCAGGTTGGGGCTATCGTTTGTGATAATTTATGTTCTCTTTTATTTTTCTTTCCCACAACCTCAACATATTGCCTAATAAGCTGCACTATCTATACTGCTTCATTTGAGATACATTTTAATACAGTGTTAATCTAAGATTATGTCCATGCTACGAGCTAGGGGTATGATTCCCATGCTTGTGTATATACCTCACGCTAGCTCTTATCAAACTAGCACAAGTATAAATAGCAATGTAGCCATGGGTAGCAAAAGCAGAGGCAGGACTGACACGTGTGGAGTACAAACCTGCCTGAAACCAGTGGATATGTACTTAGCACGGCTCAGCCATGCCTCTGCTGCTATCCATGCTACCATGGCTACACTGCTATTCATACTTGTGCTAGTTCAATGCCAGCTAGCATGGGTATATGTACAGGAAAATCACACCCCTACATTGTAGTGTAGACATAGCATAAATGGAATTTGGTTACAAATAATGAAGTGTATAAGCAACTGAAAATTTGTATGCACTGTTCTGTTTTCCTTGATATTTTATTAGCATGCTCAGATTGCAGCTCTTTAGATATATGCACAGTCGTACAAATCTCTCTGGTGAGACAGAAACCAAAAGGAAGAAAAGAAGCACATCCCATAATTACAGAGTACCTAAAAGGGAGTTAACCATAAGTGTTGTGTAGGCAGAAGTCCCGGGCATGGGAAAGAATAAAGGGAGGGAGAGGCATACACTGGAGAGCGCCCCAGGGAGAGGAAATAGTGAACCCGATTTTTTTTCTAAACGTGTCAATGACACTTGTCCCAACCAAGGGCAAAGTGAATGATAAGTGGGACACTTAAAAGTGAATCCGATTTTCAGTTGTGTGAGTAACAAAAGCTGAAAAATGGGGCAAGAGGCCTGAAAAAACCTGAGTAGCATCCTTTCTTTTTAAGGTGTTTAGCCTAAATAGGTTCAACTGCACTTAATTAGCTTCAAGTGCTTATCTCAGCAGCCCCTGAATTCTGTCATTTCTAGGTTTTACAGCCTTTCCTCTAAGCACTGAAAGGAACCTGCTTTTCTGAGGGCTGATAGCCCCATCCTCTCTGCTCCATTCCTCTTGACTGACAGCTATGCATCCCTGAATAGAGTAGTCCTTGGCTTTTTCTATTGCTGGATTGCCTGCTTGATGCAATGTGCCTCCCTGGGTGGTTCTTGGCCTGAGGGAAGAATAAGGAACCAACAGCTGGAAGTGCTGAGTGACATCAGGAGCACACACCAGGTGAGGAGGGCAGACTCCTGACAGGAGATATGGTGAGAGTCAGGACTTTCAGTGCCCTAGAGTCCTGACCCAACCCTGTTTCCTAATGGTGAGAAACCCTACCACCTCCCTAGGCATAGACAGTCATTGGTCACCCCAAACCCTGAAAGTTGACAGTGGCAAGGTGCCATGTACCAGGAACGTA
Organism: Chrysemys picta bellii; assembly: GCF_011386835.1. Taxonomy (NCBI): domain Eukaryota; kingdom Metazoa; phylum Chordata; order Testudines; family Emydidae; genus Chrysemys; species Chrysemys picta. Next base: position 36,425,214 of record NC_088791.1, read on the forward strand.
GCTAGTTTTCACAGGGTGAAAATACAGCAACAGTAACTCCAATCTCAATAACAGGGCTGCTCAAACAGTGGAGTTATACAAGATGTTCCCTCTGTAGGTCTCACTGTGCTTTGCTAGTTTAGCTTTTCTCTAGTTCTTCATCAAATTCCTGCAAACACATTTCTGCTTCATTTACCCTACACAGGTATGGCTGTGAGTAGGCATGGCTTATCTCTCTTACTCTAACCATTGTCTTATTGGTATCTGTTCTGCTATTGACTTTCAAACTCTGTTGTCTTTAGCATTTTCCACTTCTTCAGTTCTAATTTCAGCTTAACGGTTTAATCCTTATCTGCTACGAGGACATTCCAAGCATTAAGTTTTCTAATTCTGTAAGTCTCCCTCTACAAATTCCTGTTTTATCTGTCTCTTAAATGACTTTAATGCATTATTAGAACACTAAAGTAACAAAAGAAATACAACCTATTGAATCAAATGTGTACCTAGATGCTTTGTTGTCCTGTTTTTATCCTCTCCACTGACATCTTTGATCTGTTTGTTATTGTCTTTGAGAGACAAGGTGGCTGAGGTAATATCTGTTATTGGACCAGCTTCCGTTGGTGAGAGAGACAAGCTTCCGAGCTTATATGGTGCTCTTTTTCGGTAGTAGTTATAGCGGTGCTAAAGGGTCACTTCACCCTTTATAGTCTCTTAGATTGGAACATGTGTTAACTACTTATAGTAAACTATCTGTTGTATCATGTATTTAGTTGTGACACTTTGAGTCCCTTTCCCATATCTGAAGAAGAGCTCTGTGTTGGTCCTATAAAAGATATTACCTAACCCTCCTTATCTCTTTATTAGCAAAAGATAAGTCAAAGAAGTGAGTTTTGATTTTAGCTCTGAAAGTAGTGAAGTCAGTGCTCACTCTTACGTCTTACAGGAGTGAATTTCACAGTCTAAGTCCAGCTCCTGAGAAAGTTTTGATTCCTGCACTCAGAAGCCTCCTCCTAATGTCAAAAGTGTTATGGTTCCAGTGCAAGGTAGCATTATGGGAGTTTATGGTTAAAAATGGAGAGATGATCTCAGATAGTTAGGGCCAATCCTTTGGAGGGCTTTGAATAGGACAGTGAGGATTGAACTGGGCTCTGCATCCAATGGAGAGCCAGCACAGAAAGTGGAGCACTGGTATCATATTTTTATGACGACCCGCTAACCAGATGGGCTGCTGGTGTTTTGTACTAGCTGGAGCTTTTTCAGGGTGCATGGCTTCATTCCTAGATATGTGTTACGGTAATATAAATTAAACTGGTATAAATCCAGAGTCAGTCATTTGCCTTCAGATTTACAGCAGTGTAAATGAGAACAGAATCTGGTCCAGTGTTTTCTTTGTTCAACCTGACTGTTTCCTTGGAATAAAATTGTAGAGTATGACTGTGTTTCTTTATTATTTATACAACAGCAATTTTCAAAATGTTGGATGGGGTTGGCTGAAACTAAACTGTTTTTCTGTGGAAAATTGGGTTTCTGACGAAAAGGATCTCTTACAAAAATATTTTTTTGAAAAAAGTGCCTGCTTTCTGCAGAAATTTTTTATATATTTTCTTTGACACAAAACTGAATATCCAAAAACAACAAGAAGAAAATTGCTAACCTGAAACTTTTCAGTTTACAAATGCCATCCCAATTCCTCTTCAAAGTTGTGGTTCAGCCCTCATTCTCCTCTTTGGGTTACACTCCCTGCAGGAAAAGAATTACAGATAGCTCTATTGTGGGGTGCATTTCAGATCGTTGGAAAACTCAGTCCATACCTCAACATGCTTTTAATGTAAAAAAGATCAAAGGGGATCAACATATATACAAAGTGTTCAGGTGAATGACTGGCACCACTCTTGTTAGTGCTATTTATTTTATTTTATATATACATATATAAAACGATCCCATTGTTAGTTCTTGATCTAACTCTCATTCACCAGCCTCTCTTCTTGCATCCTTTCCACACTTCCTTACCAAAGCTTTGCCTCTTTCCTCTGCATAAGTCCCAGTACCAAAAAGATTAGATACTCAAAAATGTCACTCCTGACACCACAAGAGACATCAGATGGGGTTGTATTTCCTGCTGGCTCCTCCACAACTGCAGGCTCAGTTTCTGAGCTTCTGGCACCTTGCCCCATCCTGGAGAGATGTGACTGCTGCCCCAGAGTCTATCTATCTAATGTAACTAATTTCATTTGACTCTGAAAATTTTGGAGTTCGAGGTTAGCTCATGTTTTGTGTTACTGAGGAATAGAATAGGGACTTGCTATCAGTTTTCATATAGCAGAATGCTGAGGTACAAATAGCAGTGAGATTATTCAGCAATCACCTAAAACTCAGCCAAGCGTAGACTTGTAAGTCAGAAGCAAAGTTTTTTCCCTCTCCCTCTCTCCCCATCCGCCCCCCCGCATCCCTTCAAATTATTCTCAGAGCACAAGGAAACGTTTTATGCAAAGTACATGTGTCCTTGGGAGAGACAGATGTTTCTGAAGGATCTTTATCCATCTGTAAATAATTCAATTTTGAATGTGGTAGAAAGAAATAAGATCACTTTACTCAAATCATAATGCACTGACACACTGAGTGTCATCCCAGCAAATGTGGTTTGAAACAGTTTTTTAAAAGGAAAAATATTCTAGGATGGATATAGAGCCAGAATAAATCCTACCTTTGTTTCTCTTGCAGGGGTTAGGAACCTGGATGCAGTGGGACCAACATGATGTTATCTGCAGATGAATAGGGGTGGTATTTGCAGAATCTACATTTAGGTATGCAACCACTGTCTGCTACAGAGTGCAGCTCTGTGGGGATGTCTGAGATCAGCAGAGCTCTGGGTGGAAAGATTATGAATGCAGAAGAAGGACAGGCCAGAAGGTCTGTGACTAGGTGACTTATGGGGATGTGGGGGAGGGAAAGGGGGTTGGAATGATTCCAGTCATGGGGCTACTATAGTCCTAAATCTGCAGTATTATTTGAAAAGCAGGTTTCTCGACACCCTGCCTCCCCAATGTGCACAGCATGGTGATTTGGCTGTGTAGTGAACATGGAATTTGAGTTTGTACATGCTCTACAAAAAATGTAAACAACTGATATAGCCAGTGGCTTCTCCTTTTTATTGTATTTCAGAAACATCTAATTGCAAATGAACTTGTTGCTTATACGGAAAGAAACAGAAGAGATGTGTCTTCACACAACTAGAGGACAGACATGAAATTATAAAATGATCTCCTAGCATACCATGTAGAAATTAAATTCAATTCATTTGACAAATTAAAGAAATGTCCTGTACTTATGCCAAAGTATTGAGCTCCTCAAGAGGCTCAAGGAAACCACAGGCAGAACATGCTCCAGAAGACTGTCTGGCATAACTTTGACAAACTGAAAATATAGTCAGGAAATATACACACCGTATTACATATTGAGTTTGTGTTGCATTGCATTGTTATTTCACAGATGTAATTTAAACTGTTTGGTATCAATGATTGAATACAATTTGTCAATAGAGCAGTATTTTAGTTGAAACTCAACAGTGAAGGTAATTATTTGTTAACATGCAAAGTTGCATATTCTTTTTTCTGAGGCTATTCTGCTTCCTCTAGGCAGTTTGCTGTTTTCTTTGGAACTATCCGTTTTGTCTAAGCTTGATGATTTATACACAGCCATGCATAGGGTCATTGTAGAGTCACACTTCTCTTTGAGGAACTCTAAGACTGATTGTACCTCGGAAAGGCCCAATCCTTCCTTGAGCAGCCAGGTGCAGGAGTATTGTGTAGGCTGCATCCTCCTTTAGGGATGATGTGCGCTGCTTCTCCATCTGTATGGCTAGCTTATTGTACAGCTGATGCAAAATGGGTTGTAGCCATGTCCCTATTTCTCCCTGCCCCCAACGTTCAAGGGCCAGGCACAACAAGGGAGCAGACTCCTGAGTGCAGGAATTTCAATTGTAAAGAGTGTGTGCCACATTGGACTGGGGAGAGGGGAAGTAGGAGGAGATTCCTTTCTTCTCCCCTTCCCAGATCCTCAGTTTCCTCCTATGGGTTCACCATAACCTTAATAAGCCACACTTCCAGATCAGCACTGGCTTATTAGGAATGAAGAGGGAAGTGAGGATTGACCTTTCCTTCTTTACAATTTAGTCCTCCTCCTTGTCAAAGAGAGCAACTCTGAAAATTATCATCTTTAATCTAGCCCTTAGTACTGTAGAAACTGCCCTTGGGCAGTGTTTATGTATTCACCTACACAAGCAACATTTCCAGGTGATCTTTAACCGTTTCTGGGCTCTCAAGAACATTTTAAAAAGGGGGACAAAATTTAGACTTGGTGTAAATTAATCTACAATGACTGACATGATGGGGCTTGCACTCACCCACCCTGAGTGTGAATTTCTGGTGAAATCCTGGTCCTTTTGAAGTTGGTGGCAAAGATCTTATTGACTTCAGTAGAATTAGAATTTAACCCAGTAATCTGATATGTTTATATTAAAACTGATTTCTTATTGGCACAAGTTTTCACTTCCTTCTCTACCTGGTATTTTTATTTATTTTTTAAACCATATTGAACTAGTGTTGCATGAAATATTCACCATGAAATTCAAAAACGTTTTCATTTCAGGTTTTACATGAAATCAGATATTTTTTATTAATTTGAACTCAAATGTGAAAACATCTAAACTATGTCTATATATTTGTATTTCAGCCATCACTGAAGCACATGAGTACCAGCTGGCTCATTCAAACATGGTTCAATTTTTAGCAAAACTCACAAAATATTCTAAATGCTATTTTCCCATTTTTCTCTCTTTGGCTAAGTCAGATGTCGTCATGTACATTAGTTGTTCTTGGTATCATTACTGCATTTTATATCAGCACATTTGGAATCAGTAATTGTTCAGAACCAGTTAAGACTTAAATCCCGATACTTAGACACCAGCTTAACTCCATGCAGGTGAGCAGTTCCACTTGACTTCAGTGGGACCGCTCACATGCTTCAAGCTAATCGTGCTCAAGTGCTTTGCTGGATTGGCATCTAATGCAGTGACAGAGGCTGCTGTTGTATGGAGTGGAGTTGCAGCTGTTGGTGACTACATATGCAAAATAGCCCAGGCACTGAGCCATAATCCCATTGTGGTACATCAATTGTGCCTAAATATTTTACTTAATTGTAAAAAAAAATGCACATGCTAAAAGTGGAATTATTAAAGTAGCTTTATTTTTTCTAATCCTAGCCTGATTTATTCAGCAAGTAAAGTAACTAAAACATCCATTAATTATTTGTTTGTTTGTTCAGTGACTTTTTCACATGTACATTTTTAATATTTTCCTCAGGTTACATTATAACTGACAATACGGGCCCCACCAAAATGCTCGATTTATATTGTTTTTCTAATGCTTTTCTTTATTTTACATGACTCCTGTATAATCTATTCTAGACAGTCTTTTAGACAAAGAAAATTATACTGAGGAAATATAATCATAATTGGGTTCGGTGGATAAGAATGCACTTGGATTCTTTCTCTCTTCTCAAATTACTAATATTCCCTAGGAGCCGACTTGTGGTGAATTGGTCTTTTTCATGTCATTTGTCTTCATTCATTACAGCTGTTATTTATAACATGACAAAATGTTTTTCAGATTGCATTTCTGGATGATTTCTATCTACTGTTCTGAAATACATCAAGGGTTATAATAATCCAAAACTGATTAGACTTTAAGGTGAGAAGATGTTAAACGAATAGAGCCTGCATATGTGTACTAAGATGGTTAATCATCTTTGGGGGGGGGAGATGATAGTAGCTGCAAAAAATAATATATATATCATGTATTTGGCAAGATATTTCTTATTTTTTTCATCTTACTTATCTGATTGTCAGAATTCCCAGATGGATCTATAAACTGACTGAGGTTTTCATGGCATTTGCTGCATGTAATGATCATAAACTGGCTTGCTTTGCTATGGTAACGTAAAGCTAATTGGGTATACAACACTGAACAGGTATTTCCAGAATCATTGTACATCTAGCGGTTTTTCAGAGTTGCAAATGATGAGGGAAGTTATGGTGGTTAATCATACTGAAAATTAATTAACTGTTTAGGTTCAAATGCCTTGATAATCAAATTATATTGGTTCAGTTGTCTGGAATATGATGTTGAACCACATGACCAGATTTATTATGAAGCAGAAAGAGATTCTATGACTTTAGTGTGAAATTTCATTGTATTATGCCATGCCTCTAAAACACATTTGTTAATTTTCTTTTGGGGATGGGAAATGAGAGTGTGTAGGGGAGTTATCAGTTAATAAAATTATAACTTTTCAGCAAAGGTGTTATCCTGTGACTGTTCTGTTTGCCACTAACAGATGACTAGAATTAATTACAGCATCCACAACATTCATTGTTTTGTGTAAAATAATTTAATAAATGGCATTTACTTAACTGTTAAATAATATGGCCCTGATTATCTTTCACATGGTGGCTCAGTTGTACTGGTCGCTCCTGTCATGGATAGAACTGGCTTAGCTGGCTACTGGGGAATCCTTGAGCAGTGAAGAGCTGGAATAGCAGTGATGAGTAAAATATGAGAACATAAATAGAATATTCATCCTTTACTTCCTTTTCCTATTAACATACCCTCGCTGCATTTCCACCACACCACAGGCCTCTGTCTTATCTATCTATCATAATATAAATGGAACTGGCATGGCATTTGATGACCAACACTTTGATGGTTCATTGTATTTTTCAGTGTGCGTGTGTGCCTTTTTTTTTTTTTTTGGTTTCTGTTAGATTTGTCTCTTCAGTTGTGATCTCTTCAGAACAGTGGCTGCATGACAGTATCCTCCCAAGAGGTCCCTCCATGCTGAGGGGAAAAGAGTTCTCACTCAGTCTTCACTAGGGATCTGTGGTCTTGGGCCCTGATCAAAGGCAGCAATCAGGACCTGACCCTGGAAACTTCTCCTACTGGCTTCCCAAGATCATACTTTCTCCCCGGAACACATGAGTAACCTGTCTCTTTAGGAATGGTCTCTAAGACAGAGTTTCAGTTTTCTCTCCTCTGGGTGGAGGTCATGGCTAGCAAAATTAAACTTAGATTCTAATCTGCCTCTCCCGGAGGTGAACTGCAAAACCTCTTGGGAAAACAGCAGGTAAACTCCTCATCCCAGCAACAGGCCCTTTATACTGGTTAAAAGGATCAGAGCAATATAAAAGGGGACTCAAAATCTCCAGCTGTGACTGAGGGAAAAAATGTCCTGGGTGCCGCCACTGTGGAATACTACCACAAGGATGGCTTCTGAGAACCTCTGCATAGGTCTCATTGTAGAGGTTGTGCCAGGATGGGAGGGGTGTGTCAGGATCAGGCTGCAGCATGAAACAGAACAGTTACAGAAATGTTCCATAACTTAGACAGGCCTCCAGAGACGTCTAAACTCTTGCCTTCACTGCAAAAAACCAAATGTGCTTAACTTGGGTTAGCTAATCTGGGTTAAAATACCAGTGAAGTCAAAGCAATTTAGCTTTTAAATCAAGTTAGCTACCCCAAGTTAAGAACACACTTTTTTTCAGTGAAGACATACCCTACAAAGATGGCTGTGAGCAGCCCAGGATTGGCAGGATGATGCAAAAAAAAGTGGTAGGTTTTCTTAATATTCAGCAAGTAAGATCTATAGCCTCCTTGTGACAGGTGACACTTCTCAGGAGAGTTCTGCTGGTAAACTGAAAAGCCCCTACTTATGTCCAGTCCCCAGAGAAAACATCTAGTATACCTATGCTCATGCTCCAGTAGATGAGTAACCCAGTGACTTCAGTTAGAATCAGAGTGATTAAGACATGGAAGAAGACATCATGGAAGAAGATAAACTAGGCAAATACAATTTAGATGGGGCTACTATAAGGTGGGTGCATAACTGGCTGGATAACCGTACTCAGAGAGTTGTTATTAATGGTTCCCAATCCTGCTGGAAAGGCATAACAAGTGGGGTACCGCAGGGGTCTGTTTTGGGACCGGCTCTGTTCAATATCTTCATCAACAACTTAGATATTGGCATAGAAAGTACGCTTATTAAGTTTGCGGATGATACCAAACTGGGAGGGATTGCAACTGCTTTGGAGGACAGGGTCATAATTCAAAATGATCTGGACAAATTGGAGAAATGGTCTGAGTTAAACAGGATGAAGTTTAACAAAGACAAATGCAAAGTGCTCCACTTAGGAAGAAAAAATCAGTTTCACACATACAGATTGGGAAGAGACTGTCTAGGAAGGAGTACGGCAGAAAGGGATCTAGGGGTTATAGTGGACCACAAGCTAAATATGAGTCAACAGTGTGATGCTGTTGCAAAAAAAGCAAACATGATTCTGGGATGTATTAACAGGTGTGTTGTGAGCAAGACACGAGAAGTCATTCTTCCGCTCTACTCTGCTCTGGTTAGGCCTCAGCTGGAGTATTGTGTCCAGTTCTGGGCACCACATTTTAAAAAAGATGTGGAGAAATTGGAAAGGGTCCAGAGAAGAGCAACAAGAATGATTAAAGATCTTGAGAACATGACCTATGAAGGAAGGCTGAAAGAATTGGGTGTGTTTAGTTTGGAAAAGAGAAGACTGAGAGGGGACATGATAGCAGTTTTCAGGTATCTAAAAGGGTGTCATAAGGAGGAGGGAGAAAACTTGTTCACCTTAGCCTCAAAGGATAGAACAAGAAGCAATGGGTTTAAACTGCAGCAAGGGAGGTCTAGGTTGGACATTAGGAAAAAGTTCCTAACTGTCAGGGTGATTAAACACTGGAATAAATTGCCTAGGGAGGTTGTGGAATCTCCATCTCTAGAGATATTTAAGAGTAGGTTAGATAAATGTCTATCAGGGATGGTCTAGACAGTATTTGGTCCTGCCATGTGGGCAGGGGACTGGACTCGATGACCTCTCGAGGTCCCTTCCAGTCCTAGAATCTATGAATCTATGAATAAGATATGGAATACATTTCATAGCTGCATTTTGGGTAGGATGGGTAGGAAAGGGGACAGGTTTAGTATCAAAATAATTCAAGAGAAAAGAGTATGAGCTTAATTTTTCCCATTTGTAGCTTGAGAAGACTGCAGGCCATCTGAGAAAAGATCTCAAAAAAATAAGAAAAAAGGCAAGACTGAACTGCAAAAGATAAGTGCAACATGGAGAAGTCATTGTCATATTTAGGAGTCCTATGCTCCTTCTCCAGGAACTAGAGAGCAACTCTCACTGAAGACAGTGGGAATTAGTTATATCCTGCAGAAGGAGCATAGGGATCCTAGATATTTTCTCTAGAAACAGAGCATAAATAAGAGAAATTTATTAATGGGACTTTGCTGGAAAAGGTCATTTTAATACCAGTGAAGCTGTGGGTAGTACTGACGGGGTGTTAGGAAGGCCTACCAGCTTCTGGATCACCTGCCACATTTCAGACAGCTGGATCCTTTTGCCTCTATCTTTACTGCCGGCTGCTGACTCCTGCTTTCCTCCAACTACCTACTTTTAATGACAGGACTTTGTTCCTAACTTAACTCAGCCATGGAATCTTATTTCTATCTCCTTATTTTATCTTCTTTTAACCTAGAAGGAATAAAATATTTTAATATTTTTCTTTTGCTGCAGGGCGCAACACCTTGCAGGGAACTTTCTCTATACTTTAGGCCATCAAACTTCTTGACTCTCCATAGTAGCACTGTCTGCAACTTAAGACAGCGAGGCACACTTATTTCTATCCCTTTATCTCATCTCTCTTTGACCTGCCAGGATATTTTAATATTTTCCTTTGCTGCAGGGCACAATTCTTTGCAGGGGAACTTTCTCTATACTTAGGGCACTGAGACTTGCTTGACTTGTCATGATAGCACCATGTGCCTGATATGCTTTCTGTTCCTGTCCCTCATCTTAAACACCCCCCGTAGCATTCCCATCCACTTCTCCAGTATGATGGGCCTCTTTAATCCCAGCTATGATGTTACTTTATCACAGCAGCTTCCCTCTGCCTTGCTACAATAAAGATTTTTGTACAGTGATATGTAATCCAACAGAGCCATGATAGCATTCTGTTTTCTATTGATACAGTCTGGGGCTTTGAAGGATATTCGTTTTGCCTCTCATATTTACATCCTGATGTACTTGCACAGAAGTAGTGAGGCTGTCAGGGTTCCAGTTATGACAGAGGCACATGCCAAAATGCTCAGGGCCTGCGTTGCTCCCATTTTAGAATGGTATAACAGTTTTGTTAATATATTGGATGTAACAATTCTGGTCTTAAAATCTGTGTATGTATCATCTGAATTTTGTATTCTTCTTTACCAGGTCTCTTGTTAACAGTCTGTTACCAGTACATTATTAATTATTTGTAGTGGGGTAATGCATAGTAGCCGCAGTCACGGACTAGGAGTTAATTGTGCGAGGCTCTGTACAATACATAACAAGAAGATGGTCCCAGCCCCTAAGAGATTACAATCTAAATATAAGATGAGAGACAAAAGGAGGATGCAGCGGAGCACAAGGAAGCAGCTGGACAATATAGCTCTCTTACTATCTTCACTTGCTCTGTTTATGATAATAGTGGACAGTGGGCCAGAGTCTCAGCTGATTGAAATTGTGGTGGCTACATTGACTACATTGGAGCTACTGTACTGTGATTTATTCCAGCTGAGGAACTGTTCCACTATATGGCATGATTTTTGCATGGTACAGGAAGAGTATGGACAAAAGCTCCAAATTAACCGGGATGTGTGCATACTTAGTAAAGAGCTTTCCTCGTTAAATGTGGTGTATTATTATTTAGTGCTAACAATCATCAGAATGGAAAACATAGTATCAGAACAAAACATTCTTTATTTCACCTGACATATACAATAATTAAGTGTTTTACAGCGTATTCTCCCCTCTGTCCTTGAAGAGAACTCTGGTGTCAATGCACACATACAGAAGGGAAAACAGATGAGTATAAATAAAGATTGAGGGAATATTTCCCTCTTTGCCCATATGGTTCCTGCTATCCCTCCTACCAGTATCTAAGATCATGCAAACAAATGAAAGTAAGATTAATATATCTGATTCTCCTATATATGTGCTTGGCAGTTTCTTGAAGGATGCACCATTGTTCCTCTGGCCCAGACATGGCCTTCCCGCCACTAGACAACACAACCACTGGCATGGCTAGCCACTTATTTATATATTTGAATTTATGGGTGGGGAGGACATGGATTTAGGATTTTGTTTCTTTGAGAGGGATTCATTCTGCTGTGTGAGGGCTGTTTAGGGTAGTGTTTGCTTTGTTCAGCCATCTTGCTTTCTTCAGGGTAAGGAAGGGTGTAATGAATTTGAATCCTTCTCCAGGTCAGGTTACTTCATGGCCAGGGAGTTTTTATGTGGAGCCCATGAAGCATGAGAGGCTATTAGGATTAAGAAGGATTTGAGGTGTGTTTTAGCATGTGATGTCATGGGGTTGACTCCACAGTTGATTGGTTGATGGGGGTGGTATTCTTGATGGACATTGCTTTTGTAGTCTGGAGGCCTTTCTTTGGATGCACAGCTGTGTCCCTTTAAGGGTCACCTTTGAGGTCTTGTTAGGGAGTACTTGGGGTTCTTAATCTTAATGGCTGTAGAAAAAGGAAAAGAATTAAATCCAAGACATTAAGATGTTACTAAAGCTAATAATAATAGTTAATTCTTTTGTAGTAATTGTCATCCAATCCAAGCTTTCAAAGTGATTTGTTCCTCAAGTGTGCAACTCCGGGGCTTTTTTTTTTTATTATTTCCTCTCTTTTTTGAGGATCAATCAGGAGCCAGAATGGTCAGAATGTCCTTTTTTCACTCTAATCCTGATCAGGAGGCACTCTGTCATTTCCTCTAGGAGTCAGAAGATGCTATCATTAGCCTTTATCAGTTCTAGATTGGATTACTGCAATAAACTCTGAATACCATTATATATGAACTCCCTGTAGAAGATGAAATTTACCTCTGCATGTGGCATCCTGCTTGGTAAATGGTGTATCTGGCAGTTAATGCATGGTGCAGTAGGAGCTTAAGGTGTTGGGTTTGACTTGTAAATCACGAACAGACTTGGGACTTCCTTCCTGAGAGATCACATTTCTCCCAAGGTGAGCATGCCACAGCAAAAATCAAAGGTGGTACTCAGACTGGAGCTTCCTTGATTTAGCAGAAGGAGCTACTGTCAGAATGTTTTTCCAGGAGGGCACTGTGACTTCGGAATTCACGCTTCTCCCTCCTTGGTTCCAAATTTCCTAAATCTGATTATCTTCTGTGTCTGCTGCAAGTTCCATCTATTAGCTCAGGTATTTGAGGAGGGCTCAGGTGTGTGGGGTAGAGGAAGTTATGGGGAGGGAATTACGGGTTGTTGTTTATGTTTTCTGTGAAAAAGCTAAACTTTGTGAAATCTGCTGTTACTATTTTCTATATTTCACTTGTTTTTTTCAGTTTCTTATAGAGTCTATTCCAAAGCATGCCAAAGTCAATGAACAATTCCACTGAACTTTGAATAGGGCCAATATAATACATTTTAAATATTTTCTTAAGGCACTTAGATCCTGCGTTTAGCATCTTTTCGTACATTTTAGATGAAAATAAACTAAATAATGTTTTTAAAAGCCAGCATTCATATAAATAAGTTTGCATTGAAGTTACTTTAGTAGCTCAAAGCTTTCTTGAAGAATGTGTCTAATTTTCATGTAAATTGTGTGGTGTTCTGCCAAAAACTGGAAGGTTATGTCTTGTGTCTTTATCTTTGTTCTGCAACAGCTGTTATTTCCAACAAGCTAGAAAATAAATGAGCAAAAGGGCCATACCAATAGAAGCATAATCTGAAGAAGGAGCTTTATATTATTTGCAAATGATTCATAACAAAATGTATTTTAAAAATGTTTATGTAGTGGTGGTTAATACAGAATATTTGTGTTGAAAGGTTAAAGTGACAATCAGGAAGGATTTGTCAAAAGCTTTCTGTGTCAGAAAGACATGTGGATAGGTGGCAATATGCATTGTGTGTGTGAATGACAAACAGCACTTCAAAACAATTTTATTGAAGAAAACATCAGAGATGAGTGATGTGTATACAGTATAAGAAATTGCCATTTAAAATGGCTAAAGATTTATGAGGAGCATATCTTTGTGTTAATAGCCTTGTTCAACCAAGGTAGGAAACTACCTGCTTATTTGTTTATTTTATTTTAAATGCAATTAAAATTTGAAAACATACTTTGTTGATTAAATTCTAAGAAATTGGACACTGAGGAAGTGATGTTAAAAATTATGTCCTATAATAAACCAGATTTAATTTTAATACTTAACTATGTGTCCACGTGGGACAACCACTTGAGATTACAAATGCCTGGTTCTTTAGGGAGACTAGGAGACCACAATTTCCAAATTTGGATGCCCAAAGTTAGAAAGCTAACTCCACAGTTATGGACATAAATAACTTTAGTCTAGTTTTCAGGGATGCAGAACATCTGCAACTCCCATTAATTTCAGTGTAAGTTGAGGATACTCAGCACGGCTGAAAATTAACCACTTGTATTTAAGTGTCTAACTATAGAGATAGGTGCCTTCTACATATCTTTAATTACTTGTAAACATATGTCCTTATGTCTAGGGTTCCCCCTCCTGTCCAGATACAGAGTTGTGGAGGACTTTGCCTCATACTCTTTTGATGATCACTCTCTAAGCTGTGATGATCAGTCTCAGCTGATCTCTTCCCCAGATCCTCTCAATAGGTCTGCTGTGGCTCAGTCCTCCAGCCAAGTCACACAACAGTTCAATTTCCTTTTTGGGTTTAGCTCTAAACAAAAGACTGGTACTCAACTTCAATTCCTCCCCCTTCCTAGGGTACTGACTCCCCAGGGTTTTCCCTGCTGGGAGTCCAAGTACCACTTAAACTACCGCTCCACCCCTCACAAGCTTCTATCTCAATCCCTGGTCCTCACAAACCATAGCTCAGGGCTCCTCTCTATTCTAGGACCCTACCACAGGTGTTAACCCTGCTTCTGTAGCTCTGCTTTCGGAAGTATTTACCACATCACCATATCAGAGATTCGGGTAAGTGTTGTTATATAATTCTTCTTTTTCAATATACCTATCATCCATTTATTACACACCAAAATAAATTTACCAATTGAGTCCTACTTATAGAAAGGGAATTTCTAATTAACTATACTAACTGAACTCTGGCTGGATTTCTATTTAATAACTTTTGTATACTCTTGTCTTATACATGGTTTGGTAGCAACATGAGAAGAGAAACAGTTCAAGCATGAGAAATCTACTGAGAGTGACTCCCTTTAAATAGAAACCCAGCCACATTGTGGCTGAGACACCTAAGTAAGGAGAAATACCATTGCATCTCTGATATGGTGGTGTGGTAAATATTGCTTTGTTAATGGCTACCACTGGAGAGACCTAAAAATATCTGGAAGGCACAGACAGATTTCTCATGGTTGTATTTTTTATTATCATAGCTACAGTTTTGAGAGTCACTGGTGGGTTCAAAAAATTGTTAACGGAGAGTAAATGCTTTCAGCTTCAGGTAATTTGAGTTGGTAGTCTCAGATAGATTGTAATAGAGAAATGTTCACATCACAATTAACATTTTCATTCTAGAGGCCAAGGACTGAAGTGAATGTAGTTCCCTGAGACGCTGTTAAGCATAGGTTCCTACCGAATAAGGAGAAGATACATTGTGGTGTATATATAAAGAATCTTTCATTGCTGGTGCCTCTCCTCTGAGAGACAGTATTGAGAGTGAAATCCTCTGTATATTTATTGCAGACACTCAAACATACACACAAAAAGAAAAAAATGGTTCAAGATTATTTTGAGGACAAGTTTGAAGGTTTTGAACTGTATCAGAACTAATTCTCTTTTTTTAAAATAGGGACAGTAGAAAAGCATCTGATTAAGGTTTATTTCTTTGGTCTTTATTTTGTTTTTAAAAATATGGTGTATAACATAGGAAAAATAAAATAAGAAAAAGAGTCTCAGTGAATGTTATATTGATTGCCTTGACCAGCACAACCTTATTGTATTTACCTTCTTATTTATAGAGCAGAACAAATAACAAAATAACATAAACTGTACCCTCTAATAAAAATAACTACAATAAAAGTGTGCTATTCATTTTAGAAATGTATTTTTCAATTTTCTTTTAGATTACATATACTAGCCTGACTTGATTGTGGTCATGAAAGGCATCCAGGGGCTGAGTATATCAGACCTAATTCTGCTCTAACTTACACAAGTGAAAATCAAGAGTAACTCTATTGGCGTTATATCCATGTAAAACCAATATAACTGAGAGCTGAGTATGGTTCACAGAGTATTAAATAGAGGAGTCATTGCCCACAAGGAGTGTTTCTTCTGAGAACAAAGAAAATAACATGCAAGAAAAAATAGTTGCCTTGTGGTCTTAGTATCAACAAATTAAATAACTTGATAATTTTTAACCTATACATTTGCAAACAAATAATTTCTAGTGAAAATCCTCCTCCTCCATTATGGGATTGGTTATCATTTTGTACAGCCATGTACCCTAGAGTCATCATTCAGAGTACATTTTGCTTTCCAAAACCTCCTCTGCTACCCGTATAACAGCTGATATTTTGAATGCAAAAATAATAGTGATGAAAAATGACTAGCAATACCTTATAAGGAACTGGGGGGGAAAAGAAGTCAGTGTATTTTAGTATTTAGCAAAGCTAACTAAAAAAGGAACCCCTAGATGCAATTGTGTTAGTGTGTTATGGATTTCGGTGGGTTTAACTCATGTGAACAGTTACTCATATGGTTAAGCAATTGCAGTGTTGGGGCTTAAATAATTAACTGAGATTAAACAAATAAACAAACCAAGTGTTTTTTAACAAATACCAATTAGGAGGCTAATATGGCACCAAGGCACCAAGCTGGTAGCTGAGAGAAGTGGCCTCTGTATCCTGGTCTGCTAAGAAATTTGGGCTTGATTCTCTAAGCACTGACAAAAGTATGTAACTCAGGAATGACTCCACTGAAATTAATGGAGTTACACTGGTATAAATGAGTAGAATCAAACACTTCAGATCTCACTTTCCTTGGTTTTGTACGTCGGTGACTCCACTAACTTTAAGGGAGTTACACTTATGTGAGAGAGGAATTGGGCCGCCCTACTGTACCGTCTTGGACAAAGTCACCTAACCTCTGTTTGCCTCTGTTGTCCCATGTGTAAAAAGAGGAGGAGGAGGCTAATATTCTTCAATTATTATTTGTGCAGTACTTTGAGGTCCTCTAGGTGCCACAGATAACCAAAATATCACTATACAATAAAATAGTATATATGCCTGTGCAACTATCGGAAGAGAGAATCTTTCATCTAGTAATACCACTGTATATGTATTTCATGTTAGCTGCCATCTAAGGAGAAGCCCATTAACACAGTATTCTATAAGCATCACAACAAACCACCAGTAAGTAAACTGGGAGAGTTTGTGAGTTATTGTGGGATTTTGGAGAGTTAAGATTTGTTGAATGGTTGTTTTGATTATGTAATATAACATATATTGCATCATATATTGCATAATATGTAATATACTTTGACTTAGTCCCACACAACATTATGATTAAGAAACTAGAATGATACAAAATCAACATGGCAAATGGTAAATAGATTAAAAACTGACTTACTCATAAGACTCAAAATAGGGAATCATCAAGTGCATGTTTGTCCAGTGGGATTCCACAGGGATTAGTTCTTGGTCCTATGCTATTTTATTTTATTTTTTTTGTCAGTGACCTGGAATAAAAGATAAACTCATTACTGATAAAGTTTTCAGATGACCCAAGAGCAGAGGTGTGGTAAATGATGGAGAGCATGAGTCACTGATACAGAGCAATCTGGATCTCTTGATAAACTGAGGTGCAAGCAAACAATATGCATCTAGGAACAAAGAATAGAATACTTGCAAGGTCAGAGATTTTATCCTCGGGAGCAGTGACTCTCCAAGAACTTGAGGAACATGACAGATAATCCGATGAACGTGAGCTCCTAGTGCTACACTGTGCCCCAAAGGGCTAATACAATGCCTGGATGTATAAGGGGTAAGTGGTGACTTGATCATACTCTAGCTAGAAGCATCTACATGGGGAAAAGACATTTGATCATTCAGGGCTCTTCATTTTAACAGACAAAGGTATAAGATGATCCAGTGGCTGGAAGCTGAAGCTAAACAAATTTTTGGTGCAAATTTTTTATCAGCTTTTTGAACAATTATCAAGTATTGTGGTGGTATTCTTCAGTACTGGCAATCTTTAAATCAAGGTCAGATATTTTTGTCTAGAAATATGCTCTATTTCAACCACAGCTCTTTGATTTGAAACAAGAATTAATACAAAGGAATTCTATGGCCTGTGTTATGCAAGATGTCAGATGAAGATCACAGCAATCCCTTCTGGCCTTAAAATATATTAATCTTATATTGCCCTAATAATCATAGTAATCAGAATATCTATGATAAATGTTAAATTTAAAAGCAACATCAGTAATGATAACTGGATTACCCCTTATTTCCCTCGTAGGTTCTGCCCATACTTCTGCAAAAAGTGGCGGACAGCAGGAGATACACACTTGATACTCCCTCTCCTATGTAAGGGGAAGTAGATGAGGAGTGGATCTGAGGGAGAGTGAGAGCTATTCTGGAGACTGTCGCTGTCCAGGCATATTAGGGAAATAAGCTGCTCCATGAAAATAGGTGAAATAACTTACTCCCAGGTCCTTCTGGAAATCAAGAGACCTAGCAGGAAAGGATTTCATTCTCTGAGTCACAGTTCATTTTCCAGGTTGCTCCTGGAAAGGAAAAGCTGTGAGTTGCCTCCTATTCAGGGCAGATTGCAAAGCTGCAGTACAACTACATGTGAACTGTTAAATTTCCTAAGCTTTTGGATACCTTTGCATATAAAAAGAACAAGGAGTATTTGTGGCACCTTAGAGACTAACAAATTTATTTGGGCATAAGATTTCATGGGCTAAAAGCCACTTCATCAGATGCATGCAGTGGAAAATACAGTAGGAAGACACCATAGAATCATAGAATCATAGAATATCAGGGTTGGAAGGGACCTCAAGGGGCCATCTAGTCCAACCCCCTGCTCAAAGCAGGACCAATTCCCAACTAAATCATCCCAGCCAGGGCTTTGTCAAGCCGGGCCTTAAAAACCTCCAAGGAAGGAGACTCCACCACCTCCCTAGGTAACGCATTGCAGTGCTTCACCACCCTCCTAGTGAAATAGTGTTTCCTAATATCCAACCTTGACCTCCCCCACTGCAACTTGAGACCATTGCTCCTTGTTCTGTTATCTGCCACCACTGAGAACAGCCGAGCTCCATCCTCTTTGGAACCCCCCTTCAGGTAGTTGAAGGCTGCTATCAAATCCCCCCTCATTCTTCTCTTCTGGAGACTAAACAATCCCAGTTCCCTCAGCCTCTCCTCATAAGTCATGTGCTCCAGACCCCTAATCATTTTTGTTGCCCTCCGCTGGACTCTTTCCAATTTTTCCACATCCTTCTTGTAGTGTGGGGCCCAAAACTGGACACAGTATTCCAGATGAGGCCTCACCAATGTCGAATAAAGGGGAATGATCACGTTCCTCGATCTGCTGGCAATGCCCCTACTTATACAGCCCAAAATGCCGTTAGCCTTCTTGGCAACAAGAGCACACTGTTGACTCATATCCAGCTTCTCGTCCACTGTGACACCTAGGTCCTTTTCTGCAGAACTGCTACCTAGCCATTCGGTCCCTAGTCTGTAGCAGTGCATGGGATTCTTCCATCCTAAGTGCAGGACTCTGCACTTGTCCTTGTTGAACCTCATCAGGTTTTTTTTGGCCCAATCCTCTAATTTGTCTAGGTCCCTCTGGATCCGATCCCTACCCTCTAGTGTATCTACCACGCCTCCTAGTTTAGTGTCATCTGCAAACTTGCTGAGAGTGCAGTCCACACCGTCCTCCAGATCATTAATGAAGATATTAAACAAAACCGGCCCCAGGACCGACTCTTGGGGCACTCCGCTTGAAACCCGCTGCCAACTAGACATGGAGACATTGATCACTACCCGTTGAGCCCGACGATCTAGCCAGCTTTCTATCCACCTTACTGTCCATTCATCCAGCCCATACTTCTTTAACTTGGCGGCAAGAATACTGTGGGAGACCGTATCAAAAGCTTTGCTAAAGTCAAGGAATAACACATCCACTGCTTTCCCCTCATCCACAGAGCCAGTTATCTCATCATAGAAGGCAATTAGATTAGTTAGGCACGACTTCCCCTTGGTGAATCCATGCTGACTGTTCCTGATCACTTTCCTCTCCTCTAAGTGTTTCATAATGATTCCTTGAGGACCTGCTCCATGATTTTTCCAGGGACTGAGGTGAGGCTGACTGGCCTGTAGTTCCCCGGATCCTCCACCTTCCCTTTTTTAAAGATGGGCACTACATTAGCCTTTTTCCAGTCATCTGGGACCTCCCCCAATCGCCATGAGTTTTCAAAAATAATGGCTAATGGCTCTTCAATCTCATCCGCCAACTCCTTTAGCACCCTCGGATGCAGCGCATCCGGCCCCATGGACTTGTGCACGTTCAGTTTTTCTAAATAGTCCCGAACTACTTCTTTCTCCACAGAGGGCTGGTCACCTTCTCCCCATATTGTGCTGCCCAGTGCAGCAGTCTGGGAGCTGACTTTGTTCGTGAAGACAGAGGCAAAAAAAGCATTGAGTACATTAGCTTTTTCCACATCCTCGGTCACTAGGTTGCCTCCCTCATTCAGTAAGGGGCCCACACTTTCCTTGACTTTCTTCTTGTTGCTAACATACCTGAAGAAACCTTATTTGTTACTCTTAACATCTCTTGCTAGCTGCAACTCCAAGTGTGATTTGGCCTTCCTGATTTCACTCCTGCATGCCTGAGCATTAAATTAGGCTTAAATAAAGACTGGGAGTGGATGGGCCATTACACAAAATAAAAACCATTTCCCCAGCCTAATTTTTCCCCTACTGTTACTCACACCTTCTAGTCAATTGTATGCAATGGGCCATCCTGATTATCACTTCAAACGTTTTTTTTTCTCCTGCTGATAACAGCCCACCTTAATTGATTAGTCTCATTAGAGTTGGTATGGCAACCCCCATTTTTTCATGTTCTCTCTGTGTATATATATACATATATATATCTTCCTGCTGTGTTTTCCATTGCATGCATCTGATGAAGTGGGTTTTAGCCCACGGAAGCTTATGCCCAAATAAATTTGTTAGTCTCTAAGGTGCCACAAGTACTCCTCGTTCTTTTTGCTGATACAGACTAACACGGCTACCACTCTGAAACTTGTTTGCATATAAAGAAACTTTTAAGAACTGAAGTTCCAAAACCCTCAAATTGTGGCCAAATACAAAACCCCACAGCTCTTCACACTAAGTTCACAGTTTAAATGTGATGATTCCTATATATATTCCAAATATATGTGCTTGCAAATTTTGAAGGCATGTTTTCAAGTAGACTTGTGCTCCTAAATTACTGAGGTTCTTTTGAAAATTGCACCCACAGTGAAAATTTGGAGGCCTAATGAAAATTTGTTCCTTAAGGAAATCTGTGTCCTTTGCTGTTTGTGTGAGAGAGACACTAAATCAAAGGAATCCAGGTGCTAAAACTTCATACACAAGCACAGAAGGTGGTTTGTAAGGATAATTTCTTTTTCATACAAAATGGAAAAGGAAGTTGTATAATGCTGGTTTTATTTTGTTGTTAGCAAAACAGTTTGTTAAAGCTGCACAAAGTGGGATGACATTTCTATATATCACTAAAAAGTCTCCAAGGAATAACACACACTGACAGCAGCTGTTAAGCTGCCTATAATATGCCTTCTTTGTGAATTGCTCTTGTCTGATTGAGGAAATTAGTTTGGCAGAACAAATTCTATTGCTTCATGAATATATAATGACAAAATAAATACAGTTACCTGTGTGCAAGGAAAGTGATGAGCATGCCTTTCACTGAGCAGATTTGTTTTAGAAGATTTAGCAACAGAGAGTTTCAAGTAGTTATTTTAATTAGTAATGGGTGAACTGCAGACATTTCAGAGGTTTGGTTCCAAGAGTCAAGATGGATAAGAACCATAAATCTTATATGCATAATATCTGAATCTTTGAGGTGAAAATCAGGATAAATATCTAAATAAGGCAACTTTTCATGTGGTATTTCTTTATTTTCTTACTTTCAGTTCCAACTGCAGCCAAAATCAGGAAGTTGAAAGCATCTGGAAATGTTCAAAAACAGAAAGCTAAGAAAAAAATTGTGAGCCTTGGTGTCACCATGCCTCAGTGGGTCACAACTGAGAATACTAAATATAAGACAAACTGCTGAGAGACCACCCCAAAACTGGTGGTTATTCTTACATAAGATATATCAGACTGTGACAGGGTCGGTAGCTCACCGCTGTGGCGCCTCCTCCTGGCCGCTTTGGGGAATTAGTTTTGCACCAGTAGAGCGCCCTCTTTGGGTGGCGTTCCGCCTGTCGTCTCGCCTCTGTGGGGTGCACGGACTTGCATTGCTCCCAACGTCGGCGTCCTCTTCCGGAGCACTGCCCTCCGACAGTGTCCCTTTGTCCAATCACACCCCCTTCCGGGGGGGGGAGGGGGTTAAACAACAGCCCCACGCCCTCGAGTCCGGTCCTCAGAGTCCAGGACCCGGTGTGGTTCTGACCGGCCGCTCCCTGCGGCCCGTGGCTGTGCGTGGGACAGCACAGCAAACAAAGGGGGAAAAAGGGGGGGGGGACTCAGGCCCGCCCACTACTCTGAGTCCCGGTCCAGAGGCCCTTGGACGACAGTCTCACTGTCTTCCTTCTCCTTCCTCCTCTGACTATCCCTCTGGACCGCTTCCCCAACAGCCCTTCGCTACGCTAGGCCTCCTCCTCCCAGGCCTGCTGCCTAGCAGGCTATGGAGTAGGGTCTTCTCCCTCTCTCTCAGGCAGGCCTGCACTGCGCTGTCCGTGGTGCTGGCCTCCCAGCTCTGGAGACAGACCTTTCCCTCTGAAGGCCTGGGACAGACTGACTGCTCCTGCTCTGGGCAGCCTTTTATATGGCTAAGCCAGGCCCTGATTGGCTGGCTACAATCTGCCTTCTGATTGGCCCTCTGTAAGCCCTTCCCTGATTGGTTGGGCGACTGCGCAGGCGCCTAGGCCTGCTGCAGCCCACCCTCTCTGAGTGTGGGGCAATCGCCCCACCACACAGACGAACATCAAAAGTAAACTTCTGTTTCTCCACACTAGCTAACAAGAAGTCAGAAAAGCAGTCTCCTTACGTATTCCAGTTCTTGTTTCACCACCAAAAACACTAAACTTAATGATGAGTGATTATTTAAAACTAATTTCATCAAAGTGTTCTTCTGATCCCAAAGGACCAGCCACACACCTAAGTCAATATACAACTCAGATCTTACCCAATAATCACACTGTTGCCAATCCTTTAGTATCTAAAATCTAAAGGTTTATGAAAGAAAGAAAGAAAGAAAGAAAGAAAGAAAGAAAGAAAGAAAGAAAGGTGAAAGTTAAAATTGGTTAAAGGAATCAAATACATGCACTAATTGCAAAGTTATTGGATCAGACTTGTAGCAGTGATGAAATAAACTGCAGGCTTGTTAAGTCTTTGGTTGCTTCCAAATCATTGGAAGGTCCTCAGTCCCTTGATTAGAATGTTCCCATTAGTACAAGTTCATAATCCAGAGGTTTGAGCAAATAGTATAATCATATTCAGCAAATCATAACATTTCCATAGACAGCTTATATGACATACTTTGTGCAAGATTTGTTACAATTATATAACAGTGGTAGCAACAATGGTCTACATGCTCATATTTTAATCATATAACATCACATTTGAGAGGACAGAGAAGAAGGAGAAATTGGATCAAGCTTTGAATAAAAGTTTCACTCATCTCTTGCTTTCTCCAAAAGCAGTTTAATCACCAATATTAATAGTCTCCTATCATCCAAATGTGACATGAGCTCATGTGACTATTTGCAGATGCTTTGGAGCAATTTTAGTTTCCCATTAATTTTAACAGTACTTTGTGTAAACCATAAAAATTGTTACTGTGTACCTGTAAACTCCTTTTTCTCAGTATGACACTGTACCTGACAGATACCCTTTTAAGGTTTTATAGATTGTACTCCAAAATAAATTAGGAGTCCATGTAGGTTGTGTAAGATAGATGCAGATTGGACTTGATACCAGAGCTACCATCTCACTGATTTCTGAATCTATTTATCACCACAATGTGTCACAAGTTCCTCTGGAAGAAAGACATATAATAGAGAAAAGCTGACCCCAAAGGGGATAATCCAGGTGAAAGTTCAACTAGATAGACAATCTGTTGTTTTCCCTTTTTTTGTGATTAAAAGTTCTTGGCTTGAGACACTCAAGGTGAATTGAACCAAGATCAAGGTGATCACCAAAGCACCCCAAAATCTTCAAGAAATACTAGACAGACACTCCAAATTTTTTGAAAAAGAGCTTGGAGAGATAAGCAATGTGTCAGTGAAGCTCACTTTTAAGTCTGATAGCCAGCCACAATATTCCAAGCCCAGAGTTATGCCATATGTTCTGAAGCTTCTGGAGAAAGGTGTTTTGGACCACTTAGTGAGCACTGGAGTCCTTGTCACCAGTTTCACAGAGTGAGTGAGCTACACCCATTGTACCAATGATCAAGAAAGATGGCTCAGTATGAATGTGTGGATATTTCAAAGTGACAATGAATCCAGTTTCATGTGTAGACCATTATCCACTACCTCATACTGAAGATTTGTTTGCTACTCTTAGTGGTGGACAGTGTTTCAGTAAATTGGATTTGCCTAGTGTATATCTACAAATGGAGATTGATCTGGCATCTTGCAACTATCTTACAATCAGCATGCAAAAAGGCTTATTTTGTTACAACAAATTGCCTTTTGGTATCACATTGGCACAGCCTTGTTCCAGAAAGCCATGGAATGAGACCCTGTAGGGACTGAACAGAGTTCAACATCCTTGTTACAGAAAAGGATCATGAGGTTCATCTTCAAAATTTGGATGCTGTCATGAAATGTTTGGATGACCATGGACTGAGAGTACATTGCGACAAATGTGAGGTTTTCAAACCTGCAGTTGAATATGTTGGGCATGTAATTGATGCCACAGGCTTAAGAAAATTGCCAGAGAAAAAGAAGGTTGTTCCTGAAGTGCCTCTGCCAGAGAACATGTCAAGTTTACATTCATTCTTAGGACTGCTTAACTACTATGGTAAATGTCTGTATAACTGGCTACAATATTGGCACCTCTACATGAACTCTTACAAGCAAAGGAAAAAAACGGAAATGCATTAAAGATTGTTACTGTGTTTTTAAAGAAGCAAAGAAATTGCTTTAATGTGTCACTACCATTGCAATTGGCGTGTCATAATTCGCCATATGAAGTGGGTGCAGTTCTTTCCCACTTTTTTCCTGATTGCCTTCACTTCATGAACATTCACCATGCTGAGAACTATGCACAAATAGAGTGAGAAGTTTTCTGCATTATCGTCAGAATTCATAAGTTTCATACTTATTTATATGGTAGAAATTTTGCCTTGCTGATGGATCATTGCCCATTAATTTCAATTTTTGGACTGAAACATGGAATTCCATTATTAGCTGCTGCTTGTATACAATGATGGGCATTGCTACTTTCAGCTCATTCCTCTACTACACAATTCCACAAAGGTATTCAACATGGCAATGCTGATGGGCTGTCACACCTGCCATGCCCAAATTCTCATCAACCCATAGAAATTTCAGACAAAGTGATCTATCTCAATTTGATGGGTTGGTTACCCATTAATAGAACAGATATCAAAAAGAAAATGTTGTGCTTTCTTTGTGAAAGGAATGGTACTACAGGGTAGAGCGTTGGATCAAAAGAATCACCAGTTGATATAATTCATGTCAAGTCAATGTGAATTATCTGTGAATAATGGTGCAAGTGATCATTCAGAAATCTCTTCAATCTCACGTTTAGGAAGCTCTTCACAAAGGTCATTTTGGCACTGGATGGATGAAGGCTATATCCTGGAGTTGTGTCTTGTAGCCAGAGATTGAAAAAGATACTGAGGGCATGACAAAGTGCTGTCCTTGGATGTGTATTCATGTGGACTTTGCCAGACCTTTAGAAGGTTGTATGGTTTTGGTCATAATCGATGCCCATTCAAAATGGCCAGAAGTTTTCAGAACTACTACCTGATAGCTACTAAGACCATTACATAGGCATAGGAACTAAGGGTGCTGCAGCACCCCCAGTTTTTGTGCAGGGTCCCAGCTGCTGGCCCCGTGCCTGGGGCTCTGGTACTGGCCCTGCACGTGGGATCCCAGTTGCTACTGGAGCCGCGCTCAGGGCTCTGCTCCCACCCCCAGCAGTGATCCAAGCCTCAGCCCCTTTACCCCATCCGCATCCCCATCCCCCTCCCCCCGGAACCACGGCCCAGTCCTGGCCCCAGCTCTGCGGAGAGGGGGCATGGACAGGGGTAAGGAGGGGTGTGAGGTAAAAAGTTTGGGGACCACTGGCTTTCAGCACCCCCACTGTAAAAATTGTTCCAGCACCACTGGCCCATTAGACATCTTCATACCTTGTTTAGCCAGTTTGGTTTACCTTTACAGTTGATGAGTGAAAATTCTTAGCTTCAAATGTAATTTGGCACATATGCTCTGCTCCATACCATGCTTCTACACATAGACTAGCAGAACGCTTTGTACAGATACTTAAGCATGCATTAAAAGCAAACAAGTCTATTTTGAGCCATCAGCAGAAACTGGACAGTTTGTTGCTTGTCTGCAGGAACACAC
Source organism: Chrysemys picta bellii (assembly GCF_011386835.1). Taxonomy (NCBI): domain Eukaryota; kingdom Metazoa; phylum Chordata; order Testudines; family Emydidae; genus Chrysemys; species Chrysemys picta. The sequence continues at coordinate 36,451,112 of NC_088791.1, forward strand.
CACATACAGGTGTCTTCTGGGTAGTAGCAACTCTTTTTTTAAATGATTTTGCTTACCTGTTGGGACCAGCTACATCCTGATATTGCCTCATGTGTAGCCAAATCCCAAGCTATATAGCTCGATTGACTCAAGACTTGTCATCATTCTTTTCAGTTAGGAGACTTAGTGTGGACTTGCAACTAGGATGTGCAATGAAATGGGTACCTGGAGAACTTGTAAAATTCCTGGGACTTGTTTCATTTGTGATAAAACTACCTGACAGTATTTTATGGAAAGGAAATGATATATGGAGCAGTTGCAGCCCTAACAAATCCGGGGATGTTCCAGCCGTACTTTCTGCTTCTCCGATCAAACCTCCTTCTGTTACAACTCCTAATTTTGATGACTTGTTGGGAGAAACTTTGGTACAAAATCCAGTTTATGCTTTACCACCAACTGTTCCTGTTGTTCAGGACACTGGCACACCACCATCACTCTGTTTTCCCAATAGTGTGCAAAAACAAGTTGTATGCCTGTGAAATTGTTTAGTAAGTGAGTTGCTGTTCCAGGACAGAATAATCCCTTGAAATTTGAAAGTCTGCGGTACTCTACCCACAACCATTAGTTTGGTTATATAGTGTTTTATGTTAGCCATGTAAACAACAATGTATGCATATTTGGGAAGTTTTTGAAAGTATGGCGGAGGAATGTGATGTCCTGTCCCTTTAAATGTTTGAGCACTTCATCTCCCTCCCCTGCTGCAAAGCCTCATATTCCTGTTGTTTTTAGTTTTGCTGCAAGAACAATAAAGCCACCACCACAGCAGACAACAGTGTTTCTAACAGCTCCCTCTGTGTCTATGTCTATCTCCTTCTCTGCCGGGCCTAAATATAACAATTCCAGTGCATCAAATGAATAGTTTTGATTATATAATGAACTAAATGGTAAATTAATTAATTCATGGTTCTCCCTCAGGTTTTACCCCCAGAAGCATGAGAACATGTGTTTGCTGACTCCTTACAATTGAAAATTATTGATTTCCTTTAGGAATTCATTCTTTTTGACTGTGAATAAGTCCATTTTATTCAAATCAACAATATAAATCAATAGAACACATAATCTTTTCCCCTTTTTGCCAAAAGCTATATTTAATGTTTGAATTATTTACATTTCCTTCAACACTTAAATATGGATAAGATACAAAAGCTATTTTCTCTTATGAAACAAATAAATGGGTTTGTTATGCTGATGCTCTATTCCATGATAATTCTTAGCTAGAATTGCTGAGTAACAGAACAATTCCAGGGTAGCAAACTGGCCCCATCAAAGTCACTGGGAGTACTCCTATTAACTTCAGCAGAGGCAGGATTTCACCCAGAGGCCTGAAGACAAAGCACAGGACTATGAACCAGAAAACCTTGGTTCTATTCCTAGCTTTGCCACTGCTGTTCTGTATAGCTATGGCCAAGTCACTTCACCAGCTTTCGGTACCTCTGTTTCCTTTTCCAACCTTTGTCTGTCTATCTACTTATACAATAAGCTCTTCAGCTCTGTAACAGCTTAACACTAGTAAATGGGTCACTTTCACAGGTTCCGAAAGATACTACTATCAGTCCACAATCTGAAGTCCTCACTTTCTTTTTATTATGTATCTTCTCTGGCAAAACTCGCATTGAATTCTGCTATCATCTTCTTTGCTGCCATCCCTTCGGCCTCCACAGCCGGACATGTGGTAAATTAGAGGATGATTCAGTCCAAGTGAGCATTTTGCTTGAATAAAGACTGAGCGTTATGATTTGCCTTATAGGAATAGGTCTCTGTTAACTCCAGAGAGGCCTCCCCTTTTGGCATAGCCTGGCTGGGAACACAATGGGTGTTAACATAGATGATACATAGGGGAGGCATGCAGAGTTAACCATCCCCCCCCAGATTTCTGCTTGGCCTGTCTGGGGCTAGCAAGAGGGGCTCTGTCCTTCTCCTGCTGTGCCTGCTCCTGGCAAGCTCCCGGCAAGTAGCCAGGCCCAGACAGGGAGCAGAAGGGGCGGGACCAGCCGCTTCTTATGCCTTCAGCTCTGGATTGCTCTGTGCAGTGTAGTGGCTGCCTGCGAGAGCCCAGCTGGGGAAGCAGTGGCAGCATGTCCCCTTTGCTCCCTGGCTGCCAGGCTTCTGCTGCTTCCCCATATGGACTGTCTCTCAGGCAGCTGCCATACTGAACAGAGGCAGAGACCTGGAGCAGCCAGCTTCAGCCGGCGTGAGAAGTGGCTCCGTCCCGCTTCCTGCCCAGGCCCGGCTGCCAGGGAGAGCAGCTGAATGTGCCGGGGGTAGGGGAGGCACAGCAGGAGAAGGACAGAGTCCCCCACAAGTAACTCTGGTGAGGCTGGGAAAGTGCTAGGGCTCTGGGTCGAGGGCAGGATGGGGGCAGGAGTCAGTGGGGAAATTGCTAGGAGCAGATTCCCTGGCCTCTGCTCAGCCAGAGGTAAGGGCATTGCCCACTCCCTGTGCCTCCCCTGCTGAGGTGTCCATGAGTTCCAGGAAGACACTGGTGCTGTGAGTCTCCGCGGGCTGGGACTGGACTCAGCAGCATGTGCTTCCCTCTCCTGTGGCCCCATCCCTGCAGGAGCTGGCGGGATTGACTGCCCTGTCCCAAGGAGGTGGGGCTGGAAGTTCCTCCCAGAGGAGACACATGGGGTGGTCACATTTCCCCTCCTTTACATTCCCCCCCCCCATATCAGGTGGTACCAGTTGTCTATGGGTGGTAACCTTATACAGTCTTTGTATAATCTCAAGAGCTGTGATTGTACTTTGCCTCTGCGTGTGGGACATGAGGGGAAAAGGTGCTTTCATTGTCCCCGCTTGCACGCCCATGCAGGATCTTAATGCATGAATGTAAATACAGCAGAGTGTGTACCAAGAATGTGTATGCATTGTTAAAAATTGAAATTCACTGAAACTAGCTTGAAAACCAATTATAGCCCACTCTTTAGCTAGGTATTGGAAAATAAATTTCAGAGTTCATGTGTGCACGCATGATGTTGCCAATTTTTGTTTTTAAGCAAGCCTTTAAAATATGATGCCTCACTTTCTTTCCTGCACAGTGTTGTTATGTCACTTTTATGAAACTGAGAGGGATACTTGGGGTATCCCTAGTGTAGTCATGTAGAACCTGAAGAGAGCCATTGGGCACATTCCTCTTACCATTTTGTATACCTACCATTAATTTTATTCTGGTTCCAAGGGTCTTCCTTGATAGTCCCTGAAAATAGTTTAAAGTATGACATTTTCTATTCTGTTTCTGTACACAATAAACAGAGAGAGAGAGAGAGAGAGAGAGAGAGAGAACATGCAAGTGTGATAGGCTGTGTCCTGAAGATTTTGCCTTGTCTGTTGTATCATTCTTACTCAGTGTGTGTAGCTATAAAATAGATTTTTAGAATAAATTTTCATTCCACATTAAGTGGGTTTTAAATTCTTCAGTTCATTGATACAGACTATTGCATCTTTCAGGGGTTGGAAGTAATTTATCATTGGTTTAAAAATTAACCCCTTCACTTTCACCAGATACATAGGAGAACTTGATTCCCTATTCCTCTCAATCTGTGATTTTAGCCCATTAAACTGGATTATTGTAGCTTCTGAGACAGATATTGGTACCACATGCAATATCTTTGGTGACTATATTTTATTAAGTTATGACTTATGTATTATTGTGGTCCATTGATTGTAAACAAATCAATGAGGGGCGGATTACCACAGCTCTAGGAACAGTGGGGGATGATTACTACAGGCCAAGATTGTAAATAGCTCCAGAGAAATACCACTCCATGCAGTGGTTGGCATGTACTGGTTTAGGGAAGTATCAAAGGAGAGGCAAGGGACAAAGAAAGAACTTGTGATATATAGGCTGAGTTATAACAGATTGGGGGTCTTCCTTTTGATTCGTCAACTGGACAGGATGTTCTGTCCTAAGGTTGCCCCAACATTTGCTGAAGGGTTGGAAAGATTTTGGCCTACAAGGGTCCCATTAGCCTGACAGCCTATTTCTGTTACATTTATGAAGTGTGTAAATCCATTTATTTTAATATATTATGCTTTTACCTAAGAATACATGTGTTTATTTTGGAAGAGTTGTCACTGGAAAAACATGGTCATTGTCCTTGAAGAATAACTAAAGAGCATGGGGCTGGACACTAGTAAGACCTGCTTGGGATATAGCCTAAAAACCCTGGTTCTGGAAAGAGAAGGGATGTGGTTTCCTGTCCGAAGAGAGGTGAAGGCTAGAGGCTTCAAACCTGAATGGGCATTTTCAGAGCAGACCCCAGAGGTCAAAGATGCAGTGACCCTGAAGCTGTGTCAGCTCCTTCTTAGTTTCTGTCATCATAAGATAATATGATTGTTATTATTCTCCAAGGGCAAATACGAAACATAGGGCCGGATCCTCAGCTTTTTAAAATGGACTCACTCCATTGATATCATTTGAATTATCACCAATTTACACCAGCTGAAGATTCAGCTTCATTATTCCATTTTTACTCTATTTGTTCCAGCAAAAGTCCCCCTGACTTCCACTGAATTCAGGCTGCTCGGCACCTCTGAAAATCAGGCTGTTGCTGTCTCAAGTCAGGCACCCAAAAACTGAGGCATCCAAAATCGGAGAACAGGTGTGAAAAACTGGACATAGTGATTTACCCAAGGCTACACCTGAGAAATTAGTGGGAGAGCTGGAAATAAAACACAAATCCTGGTTTACAGTCATAAGCTCTGACCACTGGGCCACTCTTTGGTTCTGGTTGCTTGGCTCCGTGTTCTGTAACCTCCAATTTCATAGCATCAGGTCTACATTTATTTTGTATTCTTATGAGTCATAATGCCATCATAGATACAGAACCTTCCTGTTTGCTAATCTGATTTTCTGCTACAGTTATTTTTTTCTATGGGCTACAAGTTTGTGTTTAATTTGGAAACATTTGAATCTACATTTGTAATCTGCTCTGGAAGTTTCACAGACCCATCTTGAGTTTCTTGGTCAAATAGTAATACATTTTATTACATTCACTTCCTAATCTTTGAGTTATTCTCACATGCTTTGGATAAACTCTGATGTTACTTCTCCCTCTTACTAAGATGTGTTGTGAAGATTCCTGATAAAGGTTGCTTATCTTGGGGCTTGTTTATATATATATGGCATTTCTGTTAATCTTCCTCTTTTATTTTTTAACCAGTAGATACCCAAGTTCTAAACTATAGAGTAGAAAAATAAAATCAGATTAAAGAAAAAAATAAAATCCTTTTTTGCATTTTATCTGTATCCATATGGGAAAAAAAGAGCTCCACAAAGATGGAAGGAAAATTAAAATATATGGTCCAGATCCTCATTGAAACTAACATATCTCCACTGAAGTCAATGCAGATAAACCGATTTACACCATTTGATCTGGTGTAATCTGTCTCTATCTATTGATCTATCTTTCTTATCTAGAATTTCACCTCTTCCTCTATACTGCAGTAGACATATAACCGATAGTTTTACACTGGTCATTGTCAGGTAGGGTGACCAGACAGCAAGTGTGAAAAATTGGGACGGGGTGGGGAGTTATAGGAACCTATATAAGAAAAAGACCCCAAAATCAGGACTGACTGTCCCTATAAAATCGGGACATCTGGTCACCCTATTATCAGGCTCTAATTAATTTTAAAAACGCATGGAAAAGGGACCAAGGAATTACTGTGGGAAGTTAAAAATAGGAGGAAATTTGTGGGAAAGCTTTATAAAGTGATTAGTGGTGGCAGCATTAAAGCCTGTTAACTTCACAGCACTAACAAAAGCTTTGTAACCTAAGATATGTTGTCAATTTCTTCAGCTATGGAGTCCAGTCAGAGTTGCAATTTTGATGCGCACACAGGCACCTTCAAACACATACAATAATAGACATTGGGGATTATGCCTTTCAGTTACTATGGGGATGGACAGCTGTACAAAACTCTAAAGCAGAAAGTAAAGGTTCAGATTGACCTGCTGTAGTATTTGTAGAGATTGGTATGAAATATGTCGGAATAAGTCTAGGAATAAATAATTGAAAATTACTAGATTTAGCACTGCTTTTTACTAGGGTCAAGATCTTTAAAAGTTTTGAGGTGCCAAACTCTCACTGATTTCACAAGAAAAGGTTTATTTCAGTAGGATTTAGGTATCTAAACACCTTTGAGTGTTTAATACATTAGCTTAGTGCATATGGCCTGGGGGGGGGAGTGCAAATTAAGGTTATGATTCCCATTTCCCCCATGTCCTTTTCCCAATCTACTCACTCAGTTGTCCCTAGGGTGACCAGACAGCAAGCGTGAACTATCTGGATGGGAGTGGGGGGTAATAGGCACCTAAATAAGACAAAGCCCCAAATATCGGGACCGTCCTATAAAATCGGGACATCTGGTCTCCCTCGTTATCCCTCCCCACCACAGGTCTGGCACTTTCCACTCTGCATCTTAATCAGAATGATTTTCCCTTCACGGTGTCGGGGTGCCAGCAGGTGGAGCACTGAGCACATGGGAGAAACAGTCTCCTGGCTTTTGGTTCTAGTGCCTGTCACCACACTGACCCACAGCAGCTGAAATCAGCAATTACAGGGAAAGTTTTGTTCAATGCCTGCAGCAGCCTTGGTTTGGAGCATGTTCAGTGCAGATGGAATCTCCAGAGAATTTAGCTGCCATATGCTAACAAATCTCTACTGAATATGTGCAAACTAAGATGTAATCAAAGGCTTTTGATTAGGCTAAATGTTGGTGGTTTTTCATGGGGAAAGCAAATGAACATCCCTGGCATAAAGGTCACCTCACTGGTAAATTTCAAGTCTCTGCTCCAAATGATTGAAGAACTGGAGCTTATCAATTAAACAATCATAAGATTTTTTTTTGTAACAGGGATAAAATGACATATTTTTTCCTAAATCTTATTCTGAACCTTTTTTTTGCTGAAATTTTCTCAAAAAATTCAGCATGAGGCAAGCACCCCCATGGAAAAACTCAGCCAAAGCAGCTGAAGATTGGCAAAATTATAAGCAACTGGAAACAGTGTCTTATCATGGGAAATGCCAGGTATCTTTAACACCAGGTCACTACTTGCACAGCCAATAATACAGGAGTCTATATTCCATACGCGCCAACTCCATGGGTTCTCCAGGATTGGAGCACTCGTGGGGAAAAAATGGTGGGTGCTGAGCCCTCACCAGTGGCCCTGCAGATCAGTGCCTCCCCTTCCCTCCCAGTGCCTCCTGCCCACTGCAATCAGCTATTCCACGGCTGTACAGAAGATGCTGGGAGGGAGGGAGTGGAAAGGGGTGGGAAGAAGCAGGGTGGAGTCGGAAGAGGTAAGGTGGCAATGGGGCCTTGGGGGAAGGAGTGGGGCTTCGGGCAGAGCCGGGGGTCGAGCACTCCCTGGCACATTAGAAAGTCAGCGCCTCTGCTACATACCACAATTTATTTTCCAACCTTTTCTTGTGAGTGGACCAAAATGTACTTGTAAAACACATCCTTTTTGTCCTTAATGGCCAAGTGTTAGGATTCCCCTGATTCAGACTGCTGGTGATTGTCTAATTTACATGTGAACACATATTCACTGAGTCAGTTAGTGTTAGTTAATTCATCCTTAGACATAAGTTCTTCTCCACAATCCCACAGGTGAAAAATGAACATTTTATCCATTACACCCTGCAACTCCTCACAGTGTTTTGTATGCTTGTCAGAGTAGGAATATTGGCCTTCTACTTGTGGTTATATTTTTATAAATCTGGGCTGTCACATATTCTTTTGAGGGAAAGGAGTATCTTGGGACTTGTAACTTTGCAACAGCAACCTGGTGCAATTTTGTAACTGAGAAGAAACTGTTACTAAAAAGGGTTCTTCTGAGCTACATTATTTATAATGAATACCTGGCAAATATCCTAGAATTCAAGAAGGAGGAGAAAACATTAATCTCTGTGTGTGCACGAGGGGAGGAAGGGAAGAGGAGACATGTTTCTTGTGCCTGAATGATTATTTCTGTTAGACCCCCCACCAAAGGCACACTTTAATTACAGTGCAGTCTTGAGGAAGCCACAGGAGGAAGCATTGGTCAGAGGTGGTACCACCATACTGTGATAAATGTGTGAGCTACTTGGATCAGTACTAAATAAGACACAAGTGCACAGGTACTGTAGGTGGTTTGCAGACTCCCCATTTTCTAGGCTCTTCACACACTGTTAATTTACTGTCTCTCCTTAGCTTGAAGCACAGTACAGTAAATGCACTGGTCTAACCACATTCTTTTAGGGGCTGCGGGAATTTGTGCAGATTTTAGACATGAAAGTGGAGTGGACCAATAGTTGTCTCTTTCTCAGAAAGAATAGCTAGCAAAAAGAGTAACAGTACTTCCTGGCTGCTCCCCATATAATGGTGCTACAGGAAGATTCAATGACTTCTGAATGGGGCAATGTGCCTTATAACATTCCCGATAACAGCAAGGCTTTTCTATACAATAGTGAATAAGAACAATACATCAAGGTGACACTTACTTGGCATGTTGAGGTTACAGCAAGCCCCCCAAAGTCTGCAATGGTCCTGCTACACAGGATATCAGGGGGCTTCAAAGAGGCTTGTGCATCCCTGGCATATTCTGGAGTTGGATTCTGCACTATTTTTTTCTAGGCTAGCATGGAGCAGTTGTGGGGTTGTGTCACTAAACTGTGGCCATTGAGCCTACAGTTACACAGATCCAGTGACTATGAAATCCACACTAAATAGTATGCAACCCATATGACAGATGTGGGGTTACAGTAGTGTCTGTGGGGGGTCCTGTCCATTCTTTATTTAACTGGATAAACAATAGGGAAAAATAGGAATAAGTGGGCAGTTTTCACATTGAAGACAGGTAAATAGCAGGGTCTCCCAAGGCTCTGGACTGGAACCTCTCCTGTTCAACATATTCATAAATAATCAGGGAAAGAGGGTGAACAGTGAGGTAGCAAAACTTGCAGATGATCGACAATTACTCAGGATGGTTAAGTGCAAAGCTGCCTGTGAAGGGTTAAAGAGGGATCTCATTAAACTGGGTGACTGGGCAACAAAACGGCAGATGAAATTCAGTATTGATAAGTGCAAAGTAGATAGGAGGGTTCCACAAGTATCTAGACTGAGGCCTGTGCTGTGCTGTTCAACATATTCATAAATAATAAGGAAACACGCAGGAAAAACAATCCCAACTACACATACAAAATGATGAGGTCTAAACTAGCTGTTACCACTCAAGAAAGATCTTGGAATCATCGTGAATAGTTCTCTGAAAATACCTGCTCCTTATGCAGCAGCAGTCAAAAAAGCTAACACAATATTAGGAACCAATAGGAAAAGAATAGAAGATAAAAATAGAAAATGGCATACTGCCACTATATAAATCCATGGTATGCCCACATCTTCAATACTGTATGCAGTTCTGGTCACCCTATCTCAAAAAAAAAAAATAGAATTGGAAAAAGTGCAGAGAAGGGTAACAAAAATGATTAGGGGTATGGAATAGCTTCCATAGGAGGAGAAATTACAAAAACTGGAACAATTCATCTTAGTAAAGGGACAACTAATGGGTGAGGGATATGCTAGAGGTCTATAAAATCATGAATGGTATGGAGAAAGTGAATAAGGAAGTGTTATTTACTCCTTCATATATCATGAAAACTAGGGGTCACCCAATGAAATTAATAGGAAACGGGATTAAAACAAACACATTTACACAATATATAGTCAGCCTGTGGAATTTGTTGCCATGGGATGTTGTCAAGATCAAAATTATAACTGGGATTAAAAAAGAAAAAGATAAATTCATTGAAGATAGCTCGATCATTGACTATTAGCCAAGATAGTCAGGGGTGTTTAATTCTTGTGCCTAAAGAAATATAAATATTAATTGTTCTTGTGTCTTTTTAAGATTACATTTACTTTGATGAACAATAACAATAATGAAAATTTGATAGTATAGATACAAGTGAGTTGAAAGTTTTCACTAGGTTGGAATTAACTACTTGAAAACTCGTGGACTATAGTACATGTATTTGCCATGTTTTCCTGTATTGGAAGGGTAGGTGTCAAAATTCCTCCTAATCTCCCCTTGGAACAGCTAAGATTGCGAAGAAAGCTCAGAGATATGTTTTATAGTTTTTGAGTAAATAATAGATATAAGATGAGTTTCCACACTGACTCAGGGTCTGCATGCTCCATTCAGCACAGAGTAGGGACTGGTCATGTTCATAGTCCTTAATAATGATTCTCAAGACGAATGTGTTTCTTTAATGGTCATTTTGTGACTTTTTCAATAATGAATCAGTTACAAGTTCTGCTCATTACCAATACTAAACAAGTGTTATATTTTATCCTTTGAATTAAGTCATCCCTCACTGTAACAACTTATGTTTTGATTCAGAGGTTTATGTTGCAATGTAGGGTTTACTTCCTATAGTAATAAAATGTTTCCAAGTAATAAAAAATAGTAAGAGTCATGCCTTGATAACAAGCAGATGCATTGTCTGATAATATGTAGTGAGTAGGCTTATTGAGATCATATTTTTAAAAAAACAACAACAATTGCAATGCATTAATTTCGTATTAACATCCAGCAATGCTACATCAGATAAAGATCTTTCACCGTTTTCATTACTACTAGGATTTGCTTCTTGGTATTATTTTTAAATGAAAAGTATTCCAGTGTTTACTGCCCTTCTTTGTGAAAGGTATTGATGGGGTGGGGAATAAAGCAAAAATAAATAAATACATCTTTGATGAGATTTTGTTATTTTTTGTAAGTGAAAGATAAATCTTTGCAGAATTTTCATTCTAACTGTGGCCTGAAGGCCTTTACTTATTAAAACCCCACAAACCTGAATTGTTTATGTTGTAGAAATTGTTCCCTAGTGGCAAACCAAAAATACTGAGAGTAGATCTTCACTACAGCAACATTTAGATCCACATTCAGAAACCTTTCCCCTTGTTGAGTAGTATTTCACTCCTTGAGAAGTCTCATGTTGAAGAGTAAGTGTGGAAGAATTTGGCTATACAAGTTTGATATTCAAATTCCAGTAACTAAGACACCTGAGTACAGCACAAGGAGGAAAACATTTTAGAGCTTCACATAGAAGAGGATGCCACAGGGTGGCACTGGCCCTTTAAAAAGAAATAGGCCAATACACCCGTGACTTATCAGCTGTCTCCTAATTGAGTCTGAAGAGAGGACACCTGAGTTATATAAATGGGAGCTGCCTGAGGGTCAGTCAGCAAAAGGGCAGGTGAGAACTGCTTGGGGAGTGAGATCAGCAGGTAAGGTCTGACACAAATCAGGTGACTGTAGGAGATCCCTGAAGGAAGCTATAGGTGATTCCTGGGCAAAAGCTGAAGACAGGAGACCAGTAAGAGGCATTTACTGACAGACGTCCCCAAGCCAGAGACCCAGGGCTGAAGGCCAGAGAGCAACAGAGGGAGCTGACAGCTGACTTTTAAGCCAGAGAGCTGAAACTGATGCTCAGAGAGGGCTGAAGGCAGGGCAGCAGCAGACGGGCTTACCCACCGATGTTTCCCTGCTGGAGAGCTGGAACCAGAAGGCTGGAGAAGGCTGATGGTGCACTACTAGAGAGGACAAAATCCCAGAAGAGAGGCTGTAAGCATTCCTGCTGAGAAGAGCCCAGTTGCACTGCAGCATGGGGGGGGGGTGGCTGTTCTGGTAAAAGGACAGGAGAGGACTGAAGAAGCGCCTGGGATGTGGTAGAAGATGCTGGGCAATGGTGTGTGCTGTGTTGGTGGAGTTATATAGGATGTAGGATTTCAAGGACTTATATACACTAGGTATGAGAAATGGACTGTGTTTAGGACTTCGTCGTGGAATTGTTTGAACAATGTTTTAGTAATAAACTGGCCCCAAAGACAGTATTATTGAGACCAGAAAATGTGCATAGAGTTACTGGGGACTCTGAAGAAAGGAATGTGAGGCAGGCACAGCTGTTCCACTGCAGCCTGTCACAGAAGAGTACCCATGGCGGGTCTGCCTTATTGCAGAAAAGTAAAATGTGTGGTGCAATCATTCTGTGCATAATAGAAGGAAAGCAGGTGAGACAATGTGGGCTTCCTCTGTCCAACCACAGGCAAAAAGAGTAGTGTAAACAAGTGCATGATGAGCAGGATCCTGATCCTGAATTAATGAGAGTGCTGATGCATGAATTCCATTTTTCTCTGGCTCATATCTCCCAATATCATAGCCAGGGATTGTGTGAAAAATGGGAAAGAAATGCTTGAAACAATTGGTGCCACTTTTTAAAATTTCAGTGGTCCTCCTTCATATAAGCAGCTTTATTGGTGTGAAGTAAGAGAGAGAATTGGGTTTTCAGGAAAATAAAAATTGTAATGGAAAGAATCAGCTTCCCTTGGAAATGTTCAAGTACTATGATCAGAAAACTTGGGGGAAAAGCACTGGTCCCAAACTAAAAAATCAATTACCGTATTTTCCGGCGTATAAGACGACTGGGCGTATAAGACGACCCCCAACTTTTCCAGTTAAAATATAGAGTTTGGGATATACTCGCCGTATAAGACTACCCCTCTTCCAACGCACACCAAAAAAAAAAATTAAAAAAACATCAGATTTGATTTCAATATGGTAATTTTAATTCAAATGCTTATGACATACAGGTACTTAGCAGGAAAACTGTCACTTATAAACATAAGGCTGTTTGTCATCAAACATGTAAACATAAAACAGTGCAAGTGGATTAAACTTTTCCTAATTCACTCTAAAGCTGAAAGGAAGGATAAGACAATAAACCCATGGGAGCTGCCATGCTGTTTGTTTTCTAAGCTGTCAACCAAACTGGAACTGATGATGATAGGAGGAAGATAACAAACAAGAGAGAGAGAGCAAGTGCCGGGCAAGTCCCTGGCGAGTTAGCAACACCCATCATAACTGCAAGCTACGGTATTTTTACAGGTTTTGCTGGCGTGACAGTTTCCCTTTAAAAGCCTTCAAAATCCTCCTGTTCGTCATCTGATATCATAAGTACATCAATGACATCTTGTGATACATTTGTAAGGCAGTCATCGTATGGATCGAATTCCGTATCAGATGGTGTGGTCTCAGCTTCGGCTTCCTCTTCATCTTGCCACAAGTAGTCGTCCTCCATACCATCTAATGAATTTGATATGCCACACTTCTTGAAATACTTGATTACTGTTTCTGCATCAATATCATTCCAGGCTTTTATGACAAACTTGCACAAAACATCCAACTGTGGAGCACGCATGTTTCCTCCTTTTGTGAATGACTTTTCGCCGCTAACCATCCATTCATTCCACTGTTCTTGAATGCGATCTTTAAATGGCTTGTTTAGGCACACATCCAGTGGCTGTACCAATGATGTCAATCCTGCAGGAATAACTGCCGCATCTGTGTTTAGTCTTGCAAGCATTTGCTTGGTGCTGGGAGTTAAATGAGCCCTGAACATATCCCACACCAGTAGACTACATTTTTGAATAAGTCCACCTGGTCGCCTGCTCCATACATTATCAAGCCATAGCTTTACCCCTTCTTCATCCATCCAGCCTTTTTCATTCACATGTACAAAATAACCAACAGGGAACTTGAATTTCGGCATTGTTTTTCTTTTAAAAATAATCATTGGTCTCAGTTTGGCGCCATCAGCTGTGCATCCTAGTACCACTGTAAAACTGGACTTCTCATGTCCTCTTGTTTTAATTAAAATTGTTTTTTCACCTTTTTGATGGACAGTTTTATTTCCAACCATATCAAAATTCATTGGAGTTTCATCCATATTTCCAATACTACTTAACGCATAGCCATGTTTAGTGCGCTGTTGTATTACGTATCGATGGAAACTATTTACTTTGCTATCAAGATCTGCAGGTAATTTTGGGGCAATTTTCATCTTTTGCCTCAGTACCATATTATGCCTTCCCATGAATCTAGTACACCAGGATACAGTGGCCTTAAATCTGTTGCTGCGATCTGGGTTAGATTTGGCCCACTGAAGTGCAAACAAATGTATTTTATTTCGTGTCACTACATAACCGTTTTGGCGATGCTCATTCACCATGTCTGCTACATGTTTTTCGAGTTCTGGCCAATGTGGAGTGCCTCTTCTTAATGCACACTTACCCCTTGGCATACTCTTTAATGCTTTTTCATTTGCTTTCCAGTCCCGAACCATCTTTTCTGTTACTCCATATTGTCTTGCAGCAGCGCAGTTATTATGTTCCATTGCAAAGTTTACAACTTTAAGTTTGAAACTGGCTTCATATTTCTTTCTTCTTGCTGGTGGAGCCATGATGGGGTTTTGACTGTTGGACATTTGTATACTGTACTGTATGTACTGGTGCTATACTGTATGAACAGGTACAGATACTGGTGCTGTACTGTATGTGGTACCCAGTATACAACAACCAGCCAATCACGGCAAGCGATGTACCTTACCGGCGATTGGCTGGTTGTTGTATACAAAGCCTGCTTGGATTGGTCAGCTCTCCCTGCCTGCCCAGCCCTCCCTGTCTCCAAGACTATCAGAGCGGTAGCGCAAACACGCCTCTTTCACCCGTCTGGCCCGCCCTTGTATCCTATTACCTCCTTCTCTGCCTCTCAGATCTTGCACATGCGCGCCTGCGCCGCTTCACTGCAGTCCTCAGGCGCGAGATCTGAGAGACAGTGAAGGAGGTACGGTAATAGGATACAAGGGCGGGCCAGACGGGTGAAAGAGGCGTGTTTTTCTGGGCACAGCGCCGCTCTCTTTTTTCCATACCCCGGGCATCCCGGACGCCTGCAGCTTGCTCCGCCCTTCACTTACACCTTCCCGGTGAGGCGCCCCCTCACCTCGTCATCGGGCGGGGATGCGGCCGCGGCCGTTTTTGAGCTCCCCCCACCATATGTGGCGACGGCAGATTCTCCAGTCCGGCTCGGAAGTTTCAGCACCCGCCCTATAAGACAACACCCGGCGTATAAGACGACCCCCGACTTTTGAGAAGATTTTCCTGGGTTAAAAAGTAGTCTTATACGCCAGAAAATACAGTAGTTTTTGTGCTTGTATTTGTTTTAATGATTAACCTTTCCATGGGAGGGAAGAGGCATTTACTGACTAGTTCTGACATTAGAAAGTCTGTTTACTTAGGTATTTACCTAGGCGACACTGACCAATGTGTTAGCAGTAGAGCTGTAGATTAATCACAGTTAACTCATGTGATTAACTCAAAAACATTCATTGTGATTAATCGCACTGTTAAACAATAGAATACCAATTGAAATTTATTAAATATTTTTGGTTGTTTTCTACATTTTCAAATATATTGATTTCTATTACAACATAGAATGCTAAGTTTACAGTGCTCACTTTATATTATTTTTGATTACAAATATTTGCACTGTAAAAATTATAAACAAAAGAAACAGCATTTTTCAATTCACCTCATACAAGTACTGTAGTGCAATCTCTTTATTGTGAAAGTGTAACTTACAAATATAGATTTTTTTTGTTACATAACTGCACACAAAAAACAATGTCAATCTTTAGAGCCTTCAAATCCACTCAGTCTACTTCTTGTTCAGCCAATCTAAGACAAACAAGTTTGTTTACATTTATGGGAAATAATGCTGCCTGCTTCTTATTTACAATATCACCTGAAAGTGATAACAGGTATTTGCATGGCACTTTTGTAGCCAGCACTGCAAGATATTCATGTGCCAGATATGCTAAACATTCGTATGCCCCTTCATACTTTGGCCACCATTCCAGCGGACATGCTTTCATGGTAATGATGCTCATTAAAAAAATAATGTGTTCATTAAACTTGTGACTGAACTCCTTGGGGATAATTGTATGTCTCTTGTTCTGTTTTACCTGCATTCTGCCATGTATTTCATGTTATAACAGTCTCGGATGATGACCCAGCACATGTTCATATTATGAACACTTTCACGGCAGATTTGATAAAATGCAAAGAAGGTACCAATATGAGATTTCTAAAAATAGCTACAGCACTTGACCCAAGGTTCAAGAATCTGAAGTGCCCATCCAAAACCTGAGAGGGACGAGGTGTGGAGAATGCTTTCAGAAGTCTTAAAAGAGAAACACTCAGATGCAGAAACTACAGAACCCAAACCACCAAAAAAGAAAATCAAACTTCTGCTGGTGGTATCTAACTCAATGATAAAAGTGAACATGCGTCAGTCTGCATTGCTTTGGGTTACAGTTGAAGCATAAAGGGACAAATGAATCTTTAGGGCATTTGGCACATAAATAGCTTGTGATGCTGGCTACAACAGTACCACATGAACACCTCTTCTCACTTTCAGGTGACATTGTAAACAAGAAGCAGGCAGCATTATCTCCTGCAAATTGTAACCAAACTTGTTTGTCTGAGCGATTGGCTGTAGTAGAACTGAGTGGACTTAGTGGCTCTAAAGTTTTACATTGTTTTATTTTTGAATACAGTTATTTTTTGTACCTAATTCTACATTTGTAAGTTCAGCTTTCATGATAAAGAGAGTGCACTACAGTACTTGTATAAGGTGAATTGAAAAATACAATTTCTTTTGTTTTTACAGTGCAAATCATGAGGGAAAGAAACGTAAATAAAAGGCTGAAATTCTCATAATAACATGGCTCCAGGAGCTGGAGCTTTAAGAAAAAAAATCAATGGTAGTAAGATTTGCAATAAAATCTTAAGAGCTGGCATCACTAAAATCCTTGCTAACATAATGGTAGGGAGCCTTTACAAGCTTTGTAAATGAGAATGGATTTTTTAAGCTGTTCCAAATTGCACCATGTGATTCATCCCTTGACTGTCCCCTAAGGTTGTAGGAAGTGGAAAGATGGTTGAGATCCACTTTTCCTTCCCCTGCTCAGCTGTGCTGCACCTGAGCCCAGTCATATATGAGGTCCATGCAGAGCAAAATAATGGTCAACTACCTGTAAAAGTTTCCTATTTTTCTAGGAGAAATTTGAAGCAAAAACACCAATAAAAAACTGCTTAGGTTTCTCACAAGGACTTAAACTTAACTTTGGCCATCAGTCAGGATTTGCCACACAATATCTCTGATAAAAGCCTACAGCATCTGATTAAGAGAATTATCTTGTGGGGCTCTGATTAGTTGTGCTGACTGCCTAATCATGTAGTAAAAACCAAAAAAGACTGAAGCATGGGTTTGACTGGGATTTTCAAAAGAGCCTAAGCGATATTGGTCCCCAAATTCAATGGGAGCGGATCACCTACAGCTCTAAAGCTTCTTTGAATATCCTGCCTTAGCCCCAGGTCCTCAGATGCTATAGGCACCTAACAACACTTGATTTCATTGGGAGGTAGGTACTTAAAGACCTTTCAGGATCTGGACCTTAGTGTCCATCTCTTAGCTTCACATCAAATCTAAAATGCAATAAAAGCAAAAAATCTCACAATCACTTATAGTTAGATTCACAGAACAACTTGGTGGCATATCTAGCCAAAGAGACACACTCTTAGCTACTGAGCCCAAATTGCTCATGAGACAATTCCAGCATATCATTTGTTGATTATTGAACTTTATCAGTGAGCTGACAAGTATTTTCTGCATCAGTGGTTATGAAAAATGGGCCGCCACCACCATCCTCCATTAAAACAATATGGCAGCAAATCTTGATGCTCAAAGTGAATGCAGGGTGTAATGGTGGGAGTTTAATATAGTTAGGAAAAACTTTTTTTAATTATTTATTTTAGAAAACACCAGCACAAGTTTCTGGCTGTAGGTGGACATTTGTTTTCAGTACACAGCTGATGAGGTAAGACACAAGTGGCTCTGGCTGGGAGGCTATGCTTATACTCCTCAATATATGTTCCATTCTATATGCATCCGAAGAGGTGGGCTGTAGTCCACGAAAGCTTATGCTCTAATAAATTTGTTAGTCTCTAAGGTGCCACAAGTACTCCTGTTCTTCTTTATGCTTATACTGTAAGGGAAGATGTGTAGGCATGAGTCTGATTCTTATGGCTAGCTGGACTGGCCAAAGGGTTGTACTTTTGACATCTCTGATTTGTATACAAGCAAAATAGATTTTGTACCTTCTGAATTACTGTAATATATCAAGACAAAATTTTGCTCATTAACAAGAGGTACAGTTCTACCATGCAAGCTGCCTTTTAAGAAATGTTAAACCAGTATCATGATAGACTCGCTGCTGTGATCTAATGTTGTAACCATTGCTACTGCAGGTGAGAAATGAGAAATAGGTAAGACATTTTGAGAGCTATTAACATAAAATTTTCACTGTAGATCAGCACAAAGTTACTTTGCAGCAGGCTTTCCTGCCGCTATGATGCATAGGGGACATTTGCAGTGTTTAATGACACCCAAGTTCCCATGCTAAATGTGTTGTGAATATTGGTCCGTGTAATACAGAGTAAAGCATGTTGGATATTAGCTCACTAAAGACATTATATGGTTATTTGGAATCTGTTATTTTGTGTGCTGTACCTAAACTTTTCTAGCCAAGTGTATATAATAGCGGTCATTACTATTCTGAATGCCTCTCCTGGACTTTAAAAAAAACAAACAAAACCAAAATGTCCAATGGCTAAATTTTTAGACCTAATAGGTGTGAATGTTACAGTGGTTTGGGAAATTTGGTGACTGGAGAGAGTTAATTATCACCTTTAGAGATAAAGCCGGAGAGTTTAAAAATGTGTACTCTCGTTCTGGACCCAAATGATTTAAGGTCAGAGTAATTTGCAGTACACGGCATATTTCTTGTTCCTGTAATCTTGCACATATGAATGGGTCTGATTCTCCCCTTGTAAATCTGGAGTAATTCCACTGCAGTCAATGGAATTAATCCGATATTAAATCAGTGAGGAGGAGAGGAATCAGATCATGCTATTTATGTTTCTTTCTGCTACAACTTTTGTATATATTCTTCTTTCCTTTCCTGCCACACTCCCTTCCTCCTTTGTAAAGGTGAAAATGTTAAATCACAAAGAAAATAAAGGGAGGGGGTGATCTGTCCAGTCTTAAATCTCTTAAGTGTTTTAAAGAGGGCGGCCACTGATGCATACCCAGAATACGGAACGACATTCTCTTGGTTGTCCCTGCCCCTGCCTGTGTGACCCCCACCTCTTCCGGTGTGATCTCATATGCACTCTTCAAAATGGTGTCTTCCATGTACAATACCAGACAAAACTACGTCTAGTTTCATATCAGTACTGGACAGCAGACAAACCATACATAAACAGGACTGTGGGGCATAAAACCAGACAAATGGCCTTCCTAGTTTTAAAATATACAAGCATTGGATAGACTGCATAATATTATGTATATATTCATTGATGAGTTATGGATGTGCACTGTTACAATTATGGAACATGAACTATTCGGTAGCTCACCTTATTATACAGAATTTCATTTTTGTACAATTTCCCTTTGTTATTGGTTTTCCCTCCAGCTCCATATGACTACAAAAAGCTATTCAAAGAAAGCTATCAATTTCATGTCAATTCAGAACTACTTTTGAAAGCAGTGTGTAAGGCTCCCAGTGATATCTTTCTGCCAATCTCCTCATTTCTGAAAGTTGTTTGTAACAACCATATTAAACTACCTGCCTTCAATTCTAGATCGCATGACTGTATGTCAAAGAAATGAATTCCCCAGAATTATTTAAATAAAACTACTAATTTTGAGCATCCCCCCACTGCTTTAAGGAGGCAGGTATCTTATAACAGAATCTTCCATTTGCAAATTTGCCTTTGTCTTCTGTTCCCATCTATGTTCTGAGATCAGTAACTGCAGAAGAGTAACTAATAATTGACATACTATATGCATTTCAGGGGAAAACAACAGATTTCATATCATTCCAAGAATTTGATTCTACTTCTTGTTAAAACATTCATATTTCCAAGAAAAGGTTTAGTGAATGAGATTTTCTTGATGTAAAATCTCTGGAAGATGAGCCAAAAAAAAAAAAATCTGAAGATACATATGTATCTTGGCCAAGGCCAAGATTTTATATTATGGATGACTAAAGTTAGGCATCTAAATCCATAATTCCTCCCACACCCCACAATAAAAAAATTGCCTGACTACAAGTCCATTTATCTTCAAATTGGATTGATGGGTGCTCAGCACTTTTGAAAAGCAAGATACTTATATAGACACCGAACTTGCTCAATGGTTTTACCCATAAAAATATAAATGCATGCGAAAACACCACAGAATATTTGTACTTGCAAAATGTAAATACAATTGCAGATGCTTTTCTTAAAGTTCAGATGGTCATTTATCCTTCTAAGTATCCTCTTTGAAATGCAGTCATTGCAGAGTGAGATAGTGGGACATATCTTCTGGCCTTTATCTGGCAAAACATATTTCTGTTGGTTTATCATTAGTGGCTTTTTTTATTCTTGACACCTGTCACTCATTGCCATCCCTAGAGTCTAAGATAGTGGTGCAAATGCTTCCTTAGACAAGTGTAGCCTGCTCTTTGAGTAGGTATCTCATAACCCTTTATTACAACTGAATGCTCCACCTTTCTGTTGATTGCTGGTTTGTGTATGCCATGTGTCTGCCCTCTATTTAAAATAATAGATAATTAATTTCTGGGTTAATATCTGTTTTGTTTGAGTAAGGACAGCAAGATTTGGTCCATTCAAAAGTACATGAGCAGGTCTGCTGACCAACCTAGAAAAGTATTATTATCCATTTCTCAGACTCCTGAAATTGGGATGAGTAATATAGATGGTGTTCTCAAGAGGGAGGTAGCCAGTGGGACCCCAACACAATTATTTTCTTTCCTGGCATGAGCCCATACAATCTTAGATCAAGAAGAATGAAGGGAAAAAACTTCCTAACTATAAGGATAGTTAAGCTCCAGAATAAGTTTCCAAGGGAGGTTGTGGAATCCCTATCATTGGAGGTTTTTAAGAACACATTGGACAAACAACTGTCAGGGATAGTCTAGGTTTACTTGGTCCTGCCTCAGTGGGCTGGACTTCATGAATTGTCAAGGTCCTTTCCAGCCCTACATTTCTATGACAGATCCCAAAACATTTATAATGGGAAATTTATTTGAAATAAAGTCTGAGCAAAAAGTGATTTAACTGGAAATGAATATACTCAGCGCACTTGTAGTGTTGAAGGTGTGATCACAGCTAAGTAAAATTCTACTACTTCAGGGACAAAGAGCTAGATCCACAAAAGGAATCGGGTGCCTAAAATGGCAGTTAGATTCCTAAATCCAACATTTAGGCACCACCGAGCTCCTCAAAAAAATCTCTGCTCAGTTGCCACCTAATTCAATAGGTTCCCAAGGTGCCTAAGTTTCTGTCAGTAAGCATGTATGTAGCTGCCTCAGTCTAGGCACCCAGCTATTATCTAAGCCCCAGCAGGACCCTCAAATGATGCATTCTTCCACCTGTGTCATCCGCAGGGCCTGACCAGTAGGTGTCCTTTGAGCATACCTAAGCCCGCACAAAATAAGAGGAATAGGTGTTGGTTCTCTGCTTATAACTTTCAATCCAGTGGTTAAAGTACTCACCTGTGGTGTGGGAAACATCAGTTCAATGCCCTCTCTGCCTGATGTAGATCTATTATCTCAGAAAGGTACCTAGCCTCTGTGCTCTGGGGTATTCTCTCTTGTTGAAGTTATTCCACTATGTACAAATAATTAAATATTCATTAGAGAAGGGGACTGGCCACTGGGTTTCCCACATCCCAGGTGAGTGACCTAACCACAATTCTCACTTGTCCTCTGGTCCAATGCATATTTATTTATATGAATTTGTCATCTGCGACTGCAATCTCACTAGTTCACTGCTATCAAATCCACACCATAATCATAGCCTGGATTCTGCCTCCTATCTGAAATCTGGTCTCTAGTATAAACCTAGTCCAGGCCTGATCACCGCAAATCTCTGACACTGAACACCTTCCATATTCAAATAACACGGTGATAATTAGTTTTCTGTAAACCAGATTTTATTCATCTGATATTATCAGTCAGATAATTTATCTGTGGGGTAATCTGTCAAAGCCTTGCTAACATTCAAATACAGTGTCCACCACATTCTCTTTTATTTATCCATAGTCAGTTAGTCTGTTGTAAGGACTATGAAAAAACACACCTTTTAAAAAAGTGCCTTGGTATATTGCATAATGACATGCATATGCAAAAATATAATTAAGCAATACTCATATTATATATTTTTCTCATGCAGTAGCTTTTGAATTGCAGAAGTTATCTCTGGGTGTACAGCACCAGATTATATTGACATGATCTACAGAATCTGCATATATTGCAGAAATGTAATTTCTTGGTCAGTTTAGTTGATGGCATGAGGCATGGAGATATTGGTTGAGAATTAAAGCTGGTGCTTCTCACTCTTAAACAGCCATGGCCTGGGATCATCTCAGAAATGACACTTGCTGTCTCCAAAGAGAATATGAACTTTTCACTACACTGAAAATTCCTTATTGGCTAGCTGGGAAGAGTTACATCTTTATAATCCAATTTCCCAGCCCCATCCCCCCCACCCTTGCTATTTGAAGGGATAGTAAACATGTTACTAGGAATATTTATGCCTTCTTTGTGAGAGAGGCAGCATAGAAAAGTCTGGACACAGAAGGAGCCCACAAAGGCCAAATGCCTTGAATCAGACCAAACTCATCTAAATGACTGTTTGTAGACAAACGTGGGAACCTCTTGATATTAACCCTAGACACCTTTGTGTCAGAATGGGATACACACATAGCAGAATCAATTAGGTATAGGCTGCCTAACAGAGGCCTTGGCTACACTGGTGCTGTACAGCGCTGCAACTTGCTGCACTCAGGGGTGTGAAAACGCCGTCCCCTCCCCGAGTGCAGCAAGTACAGCGCTGTAAAGCGCCAGTGTAATCAGAGCCTGCAGCGTTGCACACTCGCTCGCAGCGCTGCAAGCTATTCCCCTCGGAGAGGTGGAGTACATACAGCGCTGCAAGAGAGCTCTCGCAGCGCTGGCAGCGCGACTACACTTGCGCTTCACAGCGCTGCCGTGGTAGCACTGCCACAGTAGCGCTGGGAAGTCCTGAGTGTAGCCAAGGCCAGAGACTGACTGTACTCTCATAGGGCTAAAGGAAAGCACACAGGAATGTCACAGAGATTAGGCTATAAAGAAACAAACATCATTTAGCCACTTTTTTCATGGGTAATTAGCAAATATATTCTTGATACTTGGGTAAGAAAAGTAGTTGTTCAACTCGATACAGCTCAACTGCAGCCAGCAAATGGCTCGGTGTCTTGTGTCTGTCAGGAAGGTGTATGGGGCTCAGACTGACATTTATTACTATGAGATAAGATCAAGTGTACATCTGTAGAGATCTGTATGATACAGTCCAAACTGGTTGTGGCTAATAACACTCATACAGCAGTAACACCTAGTACTTGCACTAATAGGGGGAATCCCCTCAATTCTCTAATTTAGAATTTCTTAATGAATATTTGAATGTTTCAGGGCTTTACGATAGCTAAGGCACCATAGTCATTATTATACACTGAGGGTACCATAACGGGAATTGTGATTGCAGCATGTGTAGACATACCTGAGCTAGCTTTAATCTACCTAGTGAGAGTATCAATAGCAGTGAAGCCACAACAGCACACACTACACACTTCAGTGTGGGTTAGCTATGTAGGTAAGTACCCAGGCTCCAGGGCAGGCTTGTACAGCTCAAACTGAAGTGGCTTCACGGCTATTACTACTCCAGTTGCTTAGCTCAGAGCTAGCTCATGTATGTTAACACATTTTGGAATTAATCTTCTCATTGCAGTGTAAACAAACCCTAAAAAGCAAAGAACACTGATGAAATGAGGAAGAGAAAAATACACAAGCAACAGGAAGCCAGAAAAGCAAACTATTGATGTGGAACTGGTTCTGTCAGTTTGGATTGAAATTGGACTGGCCCGTGGTTTGGTTACAGAAGAGTCCAGACTTTTGATTTATCTATGAATTTTACCCTCTCTTGCCGTTTTGGAATCCGCTCTGTCTTCTGGTCCAAATCTGTCCTCAATTGTCACCATGTAGCCATGTGGCTTAATAGAGTTGTGCTAGTGTAACTAAGGGAAGAATTAATCCCACTAAACCTACATCTCCTTAATATTGTGTATTATCCTTATTCACAATACATTATTTATGGGACAGATGGTGGAAGTAGCTTTTTCCATGAATAGTCTATTGAAATTAATGGAACAATGCTTGTGAAGTAAAGTGCTATTAAACCAGACTCAGAGTATCACAATCTATTCCTTTAGATTTATAGTAATGGTTATGCATGTAGGAGCAAGTTGTGGTTGTTCACGTGCACGTGCTAAAAGGCAGGACGGGACATAGAGCTCACATCCACTCACTCTTTCTCTAGTACAACAGGAAGCCAGGCTCCTGGTCCTTGTGTTTCATTTTGCAGTGTTAGAAAAACCAGTGCTGCTAGACTCATGGAAAAGGCATGACCCCCTCTGCACCTCCCAGTGAACAGAAGACAGTGCTTGGGGTCTTCAAAATGCATCCTGTTTAAAGAAGTGGACTTCTGATATAGAATGCCCTGGAGACATTCTATATCTGGGTCAAAAAGGCAGCCAGGATGTCTCCAACAGATGCTTATATCTCTCATAGTAGGGTGACCAGATAGCATCTGTGAAAAAAACTGGACAGAGAGTGGGGGTAATAGGCACCTATATAAGAAAAAGTCCCCCAAAACAGGACTATCTCTTTAAAAACAGGACATCTGGTCACCCTATCTCATAGCAATGTAGCTTTGGCCTTAAAAGCCACAAAATGTCCAATAATATCTATTCATTAACAATTTATTTAGTGTGGGGGGGATTGTGCATAGTCGTCTAGCCAAGCGATGGCATCTTCAGTGGTGTGATGCAGTTCTTCTAGGCCACCGCTGAACCTAGTCAGACATTCATCGACAGTGTGCGTCATCTGTGTTGCACCATAGCTGCACAAACGGCTATCATGAAGGCCCCGGAACAAAGATCTTTCCCAGTCCTGAACCTGTTCAACAGGGCCCATTGGCAATGGGGCAGGTCAAAAGCAGGCGGACAAATTGTGGGGTTGGCGATGAGGGACTGGTTGGGGATTATAACAGATATCCATTCCTCTTGCCAGAGTGTTTCCGCCCTAACATCCTGGTGTGGCGGATGAGACCATAATGTGTGACGTGACAGCAAACGTGCAGCTGGTGGTTTAAAAAGATCATTGTACAGCGGCAGGCTTGAGTTGGTGCGTGCTTTCTCCAGTAACTTGCCAGTGGCAACCTCTTTTCTGATATGAGAAGGAGCGATATTGTTCAGAACTGGAAGCCCTGGGAGTGGAGTCAGACACATGATGCCGGAGATGATACACATGGCAGCATATAACTGCATATCCACCAGTTTGGTGTGTGACGATCGGCTTCATACTGGTGTTCAGTACTCTGCCACCGAATACGAGGTGGCAAGAGCTGAGGTCCGCAAAGTTGGAGCATGAGCACCCCATGACGAACCTGCCAGTTTGCTAAGATTATTGCATGTCTTAACTTTAGCTGCTGTCTTCTTCAGTTGGGCATGGTAACTCAGTGTGCATTCTAAAGTCACACCTAGATAGACCAGTTCTACTTCATGCTTCACCTTCTGACCATTCAGATAAACATTCAGTTCTCAGGTTGCGCTGGCGTGATGAAGATGGAACAAACTGGAGACTGTTTTTATGATGCTTGGCTGGAGGTGCCAAGTCTTACAGTAGTCAGCTAACTTTGTCATGTCCCGGTTTAAGGTGGCATCAAGCTCGTGAAACATCCGGGCCTGGGTACCGCAACAGATATCTTTCATGACTCCATTGTTGGCAGGTCATTGATGTAAAGGTTGAACAGGGTTGGAGAAAGCACAGAGCCCTGGGGTAACCCATTTCTCTCATCTCCAAGCACTCTTCTTCTTCCCTATATGGACTCTGAACTCCCTATCATGGAGGAACAGTTCAACGATGCCTGTGACCAAGATAGCAGGATCCGTAATACCTTCATGAGTAGGCCAGTGTGCCATACCGTATCACATGCCGCTGTTTGATCGATGAAAACGGTGCCTGTTTTTGAGTTTCTCTGGAAGCCATTTTCAACAAATATGGTCATTGCGAGTACCTGGTTGCATGTGCTACGGCCTCGACGAAAGCCGGCTTGGTCAGGGCTCAAAATTCTCTCCACATCAGGTAATATGTGCTGTAGTACCAAGCGCTCCAGTGCCTTGAAGCACACCAACGATAATGAGATGGGACGATAGCTTGATCCTTGACTTGGGTCCTTTCCAGACTTTTGCAGTGCGCCGTATCTTTGGTAGCCTACCTTCACTGATGCCCTGTTGAAGAATTTTAGAAGCCAAAGCCGAGCACGGAGGCCAACATTTTTCAGGAATTCTGAAGATATGTTGTCATAGCCCACAGCTGTTCCACACTTGATGCTAACCAGTGTCTGTTCCAGCTCTGTTACAGTGAATGGTTCTGGGCAGCTTCTGATCTGGTGTACACGTTTATACATACGCCATTCATTCCTCACTTGTCTTCGCACCTGTTTCTCCACTGGTGCTCTGGCCACTTTAAGTAGGTGTCCGGCAACCTGGTTGAGTGTCACTGAGGGTCGGCAGAGTGCAGGTGGCTGCTGCGCTGCTCCAAGGTGTCAGAGCAGACTCCAACACTTGTGGCTGGAGCGGGTAAAGCTCATCCTCTCGGTCATCTCCTTCCATCTGTCTCGGCAAGCAGTGTCCAATGATTCGGTCAGATGGTTAGCGACATCTGGGTCACCAGGTGCCTCATACCACTCAAGCATGGCAGTGCTCTCCACGTCGAAACAGGGGATGTAGACTGGGTGGCAACCATGTGGGATGGCTCTGCAGGCTACTTTGTAGATAACACCACAGAAGCGACGGTAGATCTCATTTACTGAGATATGCCAGGCTGGTATTGTCACCACACTCTTCTCCAACACTTCCCTGTATTTTTCCCAGTCGGCCTTTTGGAAGTTCCACTGCTTCTTTTTGGAACTCTTGACAACTGGGAGCTGTAGCCCGATATGGATCAGTGACAGTCTGTGTTGGCTGTGTGGAAAGTTATCCAAGACTTGGCATGTTGCTGTCTAAGGATGGCCATGAACTGAACGGACCCAGCACAAGTCAGGAGAGTAGTAATGATCCCATATAGAAGAATGGAACATGCCTCGCTGCTTAGCATCATGCCTCTGCAAGATCATTTTGAGATGCCCAGTCTGCAAGTTGTTCACCATTGGTGTCAACCTCCTTGTACCCCCAGTCTGTGTGATGGCTGTTGAAGTCTCCAACGTAAACTTGGGTGTGGCAAGCTTGGTATAACCTATAGGCTCCATCTGACACTTGGAGGCTTGTAAACATTTGCCAGCCAGAAACCGCCAACCTCAATGGTTTCACAGAATTCAGTAGACATCAGCTGAATGGCATCTGCAATATCGGATCAAATGTATGTAGCTTGGCCATGCTTCGGGTGTGCCACATGGCAAAACAGGTTGACGCCATCGATACTGTAACGCCTGGCTTTGGCAGTTGCCATGTGTGTCTCTTGCAAGGAAAATATGTTGATAGTATGTCGATGAGCAAGAACGCCAAGTAAATCACGCTTGGCAGCCAACAAACCCTTCTCATTGAGTTGTTACACATGTAGAACTCGACCAACGACATAGAAGTCACCAGGCTGCGCGTTAGGGTTGTTGGTGATGACAGTGCGGGGATTTGTTGAGCTGGTACTTGTGGAATTGGGCTCGCTGGTTGCATCACTAGCTTCCCTGACTCCTGTCACATACTGGCAGGTGGCATGACGAGGACGCTGATCCATTGCTTCCAATTAACTTATATTAATTAACTAAAACTCTACTCTAAATGAGCATCAGCAAAGACTCTTTGTAAATAAGTAACATTTTCACTAACTGAAGACAACATACCATAAACTGATGTAATTTCTTGCAACCATATTATATTTAATGAAATATAGATTAAGTACTGAGTTTTCAAGAACAATTGTTTTTTTATTGTAATGCTCTAAAACATGCTAACAGACTTCAACAATATTGGGGGGAATAAAAAATAACAATTTTTTCCAAATATAAATACAAATATTAATATTAATAACATTGGTTTATTCCCTAGCTAGTTGAGATCAGAATTTCCATGTGGCTACACAACTACACATAATGTTCCAAAATCTGATACATCTACAGAAGCTGCAACAAATATATCATAACGTATTTGAGGGTCAGACTCAGTGCAATCATGGTAAAATTGGATTGTTAGAACATCTGCAACTATGTGGGGACTGATAAGTGGGATTTATACTTGAGAATGTAATGAGAGTTGACACCTATTTGTGACATGACTGTATCATAGATTGCCTGCAGCATGATAGCATCACCATTTCTACCAGGCAAAGATGTATTTGCTGAAGGTGAAAATGTCATTTAAACAGTTCATACCTTTCAAATAGTCTCAACTCAATGCCATGTACAGTTCTTCCCTTTTCAGAATAAATATACACAATTTAAAATTCTGGATAAAGAAATAATGCTTTTGTGATTAAGTCAAACCAGCATTTCTAGCAAGACACATATAACCAACAGTGAAGGAATCTGATATGCAGTGTCAATGATTCATAATCAAATACTGCTGCAAGGCTGTGAACAGTAATTTTGACATCTTGAATATATATTTACTTTATATCTCACAAGATAAAATTGTTAACATAAAATGAAATCAAAAGCACTATGTTGTTTAAAACAGCTTTCCATTTATAAGTGCATCATCTAAAATTTGAATAAAGTAAGAAATTATCATCCTGTTCCTTTATTTGAAGCACAGAAGTTTTTGTTGACGGATGTCAACAGCAGAGCATTTTGAGCCTGGGTTAAAGGGTAATTGATGTGAAAGTAAGTTCAGAGTGGTGGTAGGAGTAGTAGTCGTTAAATGAGAAATCACATTTTGGAGTAGCTAATATTAAAGTCCTCACTTCAATGGAATTTTTTTGGAGACTGAAATGAGATGTTTCACAAATTGCCATTACCCCAGATTCTGTGTGTTACAATTACAATAAATGGGCAGAACATTCAACAAAAGTGCATCCTGCTATAAATTCATTAGTATTTGGCCAACCAGAGGGAAGTGCTGAAATCATGCAACTCTACTTCAATTTAACAAGAATTTTTGTTTCACAAAAGCCGCTCTGCACCATCCCCCCTCCGGGATTAGGCATTAATAATAGGGTCATTTTTAGAGCTGTCGGTTAAACTCAATTAACTCATGTGATTAACTCAAAAAGTAATCACTATTTTAAAAAAATGTGATTAATGGCAGTTTTAATCGCACTGTTAAACAATAGAATACCAATCGAAATATAATAAATAATAAATAAATGTTGTCTACATTTTCATATATATTGTATTCAGTGCTATAATTGAAATCAAAGTATATATTTTTATTATAAATATTTGCACTGTAAAAATAACAAAATAAATAGTATTTTTCAATTCACCTCATACAAGTACTGTAGTGCAGTCTCTGTCGTGAAAGTGCAACTTACAAATGTAGATTTTTTTGTTACATAACTGCACTCAAAAACAAAAGAATATAAAACTTCAGAGCCTATAAGTCCACTCAATACTACTTTTTGTTCAGCTAATCGCTAAGACAAACAAGTTTGTTTACATTGACAGGAGATAATGCTTCTTCTTATTATTTACAATGTCACCAGAAAGTAAGAACAGGTATTTGCATGGTACCTTTGTAGCTGGCATTGCAAAGTATTTACAGGCCAGATATGCTAAACACTTGTATGCCCATTCATACTTCAGCCACCATTCCAGAGGACATGCTTCTATGCCGATGACGCTCGTTAAAAAAAAAGTGTCAATTAAATTTGTGACTGAACTCCTTGGGGAAGATTGCATGTACCCGCATTCTGCCATATATTTCATGTTATAGCAGTCTCAAATAATGATTCAGCACATGTTGTTCCTTTTAAGAACACTTTCATGGCAGATTTGACAAAACACAAAGAAGGTACCAATGTGAGATTTCTAAAGATAGCTACAGAACTCAACCCAAGATTTAAGAATCTGAAGTGCCTTCCAAAATCTGAGAGGGACATGGTGTGGAGCACGCTTCCAGAAGTCCTAAGAGAGCAACACTCTGATGCGGAAACTATAGAACTTGAACCACCAAAAAAGAAAAGCAGCCTTCTGCCAGTGGCATCTGACTCAAATAATAAAAATGAACATGCGTCCGTACTGTTTTGGATTGTTATCGAGCAGAACCCATCATCAGCATGGAAGCATGTCCTCTAGAATGGTGGTTGAAGCATGAAGGGATATATGAATCTTTAGCCCAGGGATCAGCAACCTTTGGTACATGGCCCGCCAGGGTAAGCACCCTGGCGGGCCGGGCCAGTTTGTTTACCTGCCGCATCCACAGGTTCAGCTGATCACGGCTCCCACTGGCTGTGGTTCACTGTCCCAGGCCAATGGGGCGGCGGGAAGCGGCACGGGGTGAGGGATGTGCTGACCGCCGCTTCCCGCTGCCCCCATTGGTCTGGAGTAACAAACTGCAGCCAGTGGGAGCTGTGATTGGCCGAACCTGTGGACGCAGCAGGTAAACAAACCAGCCTGGCCTGCCGGGCTGCTTACCCTGGTGGGCTGAGTGCCAAAGGTTGCTGATCCCTGCTTTAGTGCATCTGGCATGTAAATATCTTGCAACGCTGTTAGGGAGGGATAGATGGCTCAGTAGTTTGAGCATGGGCCTACTAAACTTAGGGTTGTGAGTTCAATCCTTAAGAGGGCCATTCTGGAGATTTGATTCTTTGAGCAGGGGGTTGGACTAGATGACCTCCTGAGGTCCCTTCCAATCCTGATATTCTATAACAGTGCCCTGAGAATCCCCATTCTCACTTTCAGGTGACATTGTAAACAAGAAGTGGGCAGCATTATCTCCTGCAAATGTAAACAAACTTGTTTGTCTGAGCGATTGGCTGAATAAGAAGTAGGACTGAGTAGACTTGCAGGCTTTACAATTTTACATTGTTTTATTTTTAATGCAGTTTTTTACATAATTCTACATTTGCAAGTTCAACTTTCATGATAAAGAGATTGCACTATAATACTTGTATGAGGTGAATTGAAAAATACTATTTCTTTTGTTTTTTACAGTGCAAATACTTGTAATCAAAAATAAATATAAAGTGAGCACTGTACACTTTGTATTCTGTGTTGTAATTGAAAATGAATACATTTGAAAATGTAGAAACCATCCAAAAATATTTAAATAAATGGTATTCTATTGTTTAACGGTGTGATTAATCGCATAGTTAATCATGATTAATTTTTTAATCGCTTGACAGCCATATTTATTGTAAGAGGTATACTTACTTTGTGCGATAGGTGAACTGTCTGGTTTGATATTTTTGTTAAAATGTGTTATGTAGAGGCCAAGAACTTGGAGTGGGTCCCTTTTTTATACATTACAGAATAAATCAGATGTCATGACAAAAGTCAGTAGTAAAGTTTAACTGCTTAGCAAATTCCTGGGCTATTTTTAGTTCTGTAGTACCCTAAAGACAACACTAATAGAAAAACGGGATCAAGACAACAACCTTCATGTGATACTTCTGTTGGGTGTTGTCAAATGTCGAATGTTGTCAAAAGGCTACTGGATGTAGATTTGTTTATCTCCTGGTATGACTAGCAATGTAAAATTTTGTCAAGAGTTCTTGTCTGGGACAACACCATCTTCTTCATCCCATACAAAAGCAGAAGAATTTGAGAAACATGGAGGACATTAACTCGGAGAAGTTCTTGCTTCTAAACCAGAGAGTGGATGTTATATGACAAATCCACACCTGGTTGACTTCAGCTATGTCAATTTGCAGCAGCTAAGTATCTGCCTCTTAACATCCAAAGTCTGGATTGAGGACATAAGCCTCTGGGAGTAAATGTCCCTGACCCAAAAGATATTTCTCAAATGGTGAACTTTGGGGAACTATAGAACTAGATTGCTTGCCAACCACCACCATCCTTCACTTGTTTTCTCACACAATGGGACAATGGGAATAAATGTTGCTCTATTGCTTGGACTCATTTCTTGTACTTTCCCTTCTCCCTACCCCCCAACACTTTTTCCTCTCCAGCATGCGCTGGCAAAGATTGTGTATGTATGTGTGTGTGTGTTGGAGGGGAGAAACACCCAGAGGGTCAAGTCTTCAGACAAGACCTCTCTGATGTGCACATGTTCTGTCCAGGAAAACCTTGCACTATACAACATTTCAGAAAGAGACTAACTCCTAGTTTCAAGATAGACTATGCAGTTTATCCAACAAGCTTTAAATAGGCTTTCTTTTGTTCATTTACTGAAGTAAGGAAACAAAACTTCCCATTTAGAAATTTAAGGCAATGATCATAAACTATTTGACACTTAGTAATCAAACAATAACAATCCTGCAGCTATAAAAATGTAAGTTTCTGCATTGACTTCTGTCTCTTCAGATTCAGATAATCTGGCATGCTAGTCAAGGTGACCTCCTCAATACCACTCATATAGACCCACAGAAAAAGGAAAAGACAGGACTCTGGTGTAAGGAATATAAAGATGATCCAGTATTGAGGCTACTGGACATAGAGAAGCCCTTTAGTTATCTCTGACTGTCAAGATCCCAAATCAGCAAAACATGCCCTGTTCTGCATTGTGTCATCATGTGGATGCTCACTAACCCCTGGATTGCACTAAGAAATAAGTGAACAGATCACTGATTGTAGTACATGTCAAATACATGGGGACAGATACTTTGCCCTGATTAAGTGCACTTTTCACTGCTCCATTGATGCAAAGGGAACTTAAAGCCATCTCAAGCTGAGCATACTTACAGCACAGCTCAATACGAAGGCTACTGACTATAAGGCTACTGCTTCTCCCCCTAAGGTCATGCTGCAGGAGGGAAAGGGTGTGCTGAGACAGAGTATCATTTCACTGTAACACTTACTGTAAGTGCACTTATGGGTCTTTCTTATACTTATATTTTTGGTTCATCTACAATGCATCTCAAAATACTTTATAAATCCTGTTATTCTGAAGGGGAATCCATAAATTTAATCAGACAAAACCTCTTTCTCTTTTCTTGTTTTTTCATATATATCATAGATTCCAAGGCCAGAAAAGACCATTGTGATCATCTACTCCAGCGGTTCTCAACCAGGGTTCCATGTACTGCTTGGGTTCCCTCTAGTGCACTGGTTCTCAACCAGGGGTACGCGTACCCCTGGGGGTAAACAGAGGTCTTCCAGGGGGTACATCAGATCATCTAGATATTTTCCTAGCTTTACAACAGGCTACATAAAAAGCACTAGAGAAGTCAGAATAAACTAAAATGACTTGTTTATACTGCTCTATATACTATCCACTGAAACATAAGTACAATATTTATATTCTAATTGATTTATTTTATAAAAATGAGAACATATGCAATTTTTCAGCAATAGTGTGCTGTGACACTTTTTTATTTCTAGGTCTGATTTTGTAAGCAAGTCATTTTAATTGAGGTGAAACTTGTGGGTATGCAAGACAAATCAGACTCCTGAAAGGGATACTGTAGTCTGGAAAGGTTGAGAGCCACTGATCTACTCTGACCTCCTGTATAACACAGGCCACAGAATTTCCCCAAAATAATTGCTAGAACTAATCTTTCAGAAAAACATCCAATCCTGATTTAAAAATTGTCATTGATGGAGAATCCACCATGACCCAATGGTTAATTACCCTCACTGACAAAAATGTATGCCTTATTTCCAGTCTGAGTTTGCCTGGCTTCAACTTCCAGCCATTAGATTGTGTTATACCTTTCTCTGCTAAATTGAAGAACCCATTATTAAATATTTATTCCCCATGTAGATACTTATAGACTGTTATCAAGTCACCCCTTAATGTTCTCTTTGCTAAGCTAAATAGATTGAGCTCTTTGAATCTATCACTATAAGGCATGTTTTCTATAAGAAAAGAGAAAGAGGTTTTGTCTAATTAAAGAATCCTTTAATCATTCTTATGGCTCTTCTCTGAACCTTTTTCAATTTATCAGTGTCCTTCTTGAATTGTGAACATTAGAACAGGAAACAGTATTCCAGCAGAGGTCAGACCACTGCCAAATACAAAGATAAAATAACCTCTCTATTCCTACTCAGGATTCCCCTGTTTATGCATCCAAGGATCCCGTTAGTTCTTTTGGCCCCAGCATCACACTGGGAGTTCATGTGCAACTGATTATCCAGCGCAACTTCCAACTCTTTTTCAGTCACTGCTTCCCCGGATAGAGTCCCCCATCCTGTAAGTATGACCTGCATTCTTTGTTCCTAGCTGTATTAAAACTCATTTTGTTTCCTTGCACCCAGCTTACCAAATGATCCAGATCCAGATCTCCCTGAATCAGTGACCTGTCCTCTTCATTATTAACCTCACCTCCATTTTTTGGTGTCAAGTATCAGGGGGAAGCCGTGTTAGTCTGTATCTACAAAAACAACAAGGAGTCTGGTGGCACCTTAAAGACTAACAGATTTATTTGGGCATAAGCTTTCGTGAGTAAAAACCTCACTTCTTCGGATTTATCAGCGATGATTTCAAGTTTTCTTCCAGGTCATTGAAAGAATGTTAACTAGCATCGGCCCAAGAAACACACCTGTTCAGTGATAATTCCCTGTTTACAATTACATTCTGAATCCAATCAGTTAGCCAGCTTTTAATTCATTTAATGTGTGCTATGTTAATTTTATATTGTTCTAGTTTTTCATCAAAATGTTATGTGGTACCAAGTCAGATGCCTTACAGAAGTCAAAGTATATTACATCAACAGTATTACCATTATCATCCAAACATGTAAACTCAGCCAAAAAAAATTCAAGTTAGTTTGAAAGGATCTATTTTCCATAAACCCATGTTGATTAGCAATAACTATATTACCCTCTTTTCATTCTTTATTAATCGAGTCCCATATCAGTTACTCCATTATCTTGCCCAGAATCAATGTCAGACTGACAAGCCTGTAATTACCTGGGGCATCCTGTTTACCCTTTTTAAATATTGGCACAACATTAGCTTTCTTCCAGTTTTGTGAACTTCTCTGGTGTTCTAACACTTATTGAAAATCCACATGAATGGTCCAGATTTTTTAAAACTCTTGGATGTAAGTTATTCAGACCTGCTGATTTTAAAATTTCAGTCTTTAGTAGCTGCTGTTTCACATCCTCCTCCTTCCATGATTATGGGATTGTGACTTTTGGGGCATTTAATAATGTGTTCTTAAACAATTCCCAATTACCATTCACATTTTTCTGATTAAATTCTTCATCCCAGCTGATTTGGCTCATAATTGTTTATATATTTGTGAAATTGGACCTATTAAAACACTAAGTATATATCTCACTGATCTGGACATTATACTGTTTGCACATTATAAATGTGATCCAGTCATTATCACTTGTACCTAAGTTAAACATTATTTTTTAGTTCTGTGATCAGTTCCTCTTAATCTGCCTAATGTATGCACTATTGTAGCTGCATTGGTCCCAGAATATTAGGGAGGTTGGCTGGGTATTGCACCACCTTCTGTTGATGAGAGAGACAAATTTTCAAGCTTACACAGAGCTGTTCTTCTGATCTGGGAAATGTACTCAGTGTGTAACAGCTAAATACAAGATGGAACAGATTGACAAGGTGGGTGAGGTAATATCTTTTTAACATCTGTTGGTGTGAGAGGAAAGCTTTTGAGCTTACACACAGATCTTCCTCAGGTCTTTGGAACAGATTTTTCAGCATAAGTAGTTAACACATTTCAAGGGACCATTCAAGGTGAAGTGGCCCGTTAACACCCCTCCAGTCATGGAGGGAGGTTAGTGGGTTATAAATTGTTGTAATAAGCCATAAATACAATGTTTGTATTCAGTCCACGATTTTTAGTATCCTCATCCTCAAAGGAAACCTGCACAACACCTTCAAAAGATGAACCTGGGAGCTAAATTCATAACTTCGCTAGACACTAACCCTCTCCTACAGCTTTTTCCTTTGCTATGATTGGAGAAGTGTTAACAGTCCACTTTACCTTATCTCTCTCTAATATCCTGGGACCAACAACACTACAATAACACTGCAAATATTAGATAAAAGAGGAACTGATCACAGAACTAAAAAATAATAGTAAGTTAGGTACAAGTGATCATGACTTGGTCATATTTATAATGTACAAACAGTATAAAGTCCAGACGAGACATATACAGATTTGGTGTTTTAATAGGGCCAATTAGAAAAATGTGAATGATAATTGGCAAATTGTTTAAGAATGCCTTAGCAGATGCCCCAAACCGTAGCCACAGTTGAGGAGTTGGAATGGCTGAAATTATCTTCAGGGCAAGAATGGATTAAGTGTGCTAAGCAGATTGTACCCCTTCATTTCCAACTCAGTTTTTATTTTCTGCTTAAAATCCTTCCCAAAGCATGCTAAGTTTTAAAGTGGAGGGGGGAAAAGTATATAAAGAGTCAGTTTGACTTCCGCCCCTAGGGAAATAAAGAAATTTGATTTCCATGAAAAGTGGGCAATTTTTATTATCAGTAGATAATTCATTTTGGTAAGTAATTTACCACTTGCACAGCCTTTGTGCTGTGAATTTGTATCTTCATCAGGTATAGTGAGCAGCAGTGTACAGCTCCAAAATAAACTTGCTTTTGAAGCTATATATAACTATTGCAGCTCCATAACTAAACATGTAATTTTCTTTTGAAGTCAGCATGCAGGTTTTTTTCTAAACTACCTTAGAAAATAGAATGTTGATGGTACTGTATCACCCACACTAGTTTTCTGCATCTGTCTAGTGCAAAAAGGCATGAAATGGAATGCTCTGGTCTATCATTGATTTTTGTTGCCAGTGTAATCTGCTTTATTCGAGTCACAGTCCAACTGTTTCTCCACAACCACATTATTTCAATTTCTCTTCCCCAAAACTGACCATGCATTATGAACAAGTCAGATGTGTTCATTCAGCTTTGATTTTTATACCTCTTTTAAATCAATACCTTAGTGATTGATCTTCTAAAATTTAAGAATCAGTGGACTGTATAACTGGATGGCTTAGGGGGTAGGTGGAGGGTTTTCAGTCTTGATTGAAATGAACGCCAGGTGCTATATTGTGATTTTAATGATTTACAGAAAAAAAATTAATGTGTTCCAGAATATTTTACCAGCATACCTTCTCTCCTTATTTAAATAATAAATCATGCCAATCTTACTTTTCAGTGAGACTGGAGACCAGCAGGCAGAAGAGCCTATAAACAGCTATTTAAATTATTTTTTTACAGTACATGCGCTGTTAGAAATGCAGCAGTCTTATTTTTCTTATGTTTTCTTTCTTAAATCAATTAATCATCTGTAAAACTTAAAAAATATAGGAATTGCTATAGCAGAACAAACCAATACTTCACCTGTTCCCATATGCTGCCTCTGACAGGGGCCAGTCCCAGATGCTTCAGAGGAAGGCATAATTCATCCAATCGAGCAATACTGTTATGTGACAAGAGTGGTGAATTCTTAACCCCAAAAAGTGATTAGTTTATGCCCTGAGCATTAATAACACTTACATTAGCTCCTGCAGGGAAAAAATTATAACTTCAAATTCTATTCTTATTCCTATAGGACCTGACACTGAGCTCACAGAATTTAATTGCAAAGCTCCTGTGGACTTCAGTGGTGCAGGATTAGGCTATTATATATCTAATCTGGTTGTTCTTGTATTACTGCAAAGAATAACTAGAAGTATTTGATTGGACATTCCTGTATTCCGTTCTGTATTTAATCTACCTCTATTAGATTTCCTCTTATTCTTTTCCTTTCCAAAATCAACAAGAGTAGTCCTTTTAGAGCCCAATCCAACTCTCCTCTCAAGAAAGTCTGCCTCCTTTTGTGTCCCTACAGTTCTAATAGCAATATTTGTTTCCATGTCTAGATATTTCCTGTTCTGATATGTCTGCTTTGAGATGAAGTTTGCAGTATTGTTGTAGCCATGTTGGTCCCCGGTTATGTATGAGACAACATAGGTGAGGTGTTATCTTTTATTAGACCAACTTCTGTTAGTGGAAGGGACAAGCTTTCAGACTTCACAGAGCTCTTCTTCAGGTCTGGAGAAGGTAACCAGAATGTCCAACCTAAATACAAGGTGGGGCAGATGGTTAAGCAAACCTGAGGAAATTTGGTCCTATAAAAGATATTACCTCACATACCTTGTCTCGCTTGAGATAATGTGGTAAGGCTAAGATAAGTATTGAAAGCGAGGACATGCTATTGATTTATGATGGCATTCTCTAAAAAATATTGATTTAGTATTCCCAACCCCTTCCTTAGTGCAGTCTAAGGCCCCAACCCTCCAAACCCTTATGGACGTGCTTAATTTTAAGCAAGTCAATAGTTCCTTTAATTTCAATTGAACTTCTCATGTGCTTAAAGCTAGGTGCATACATAAGTGCATACATAAGACCAGGACCTAATATTTTTTCCCCCACTGCCACAACTTCATTGAGCTTCATTGTTATGGTAATGCTTAGATCTTTTTTTTCCTGAAACTTGGTTAGAACTCATCAGTGGCTATGAGTAGTTTAATATAGTTCTTACAATGTACATTACCTTCTGTGGTAAATTTAATCTTCTATTGTGTTGCCCAATTATTTACTTATATTAAACCCTTTAATAGTTTATCTGTAACCTTTCCAACTCTGGATTAGGTAATCTGATTTTGAGTTAGCAGCAAAATATGACATCTCAATATACATCCTTTGTTCCAGATAATTAATAAGTTGAACATTGTTCAAATGGCCACTGTTAAAGACTATTGCTATTACGATACTAAATTAGTAAATATGATGCCCATGGTATTGCTTGCGGTAAAGATAAATACTGTTGTTCAATATATACTGGTCCCATTTACAGTTTGGCATCAGATATAAGACCTTTACAAAGTATATATTTGATTTATTTATATTACATCATGTACTAGTGCTGGTAACTAACTAACCACTTATTCATATTTTTTTTTAATTAAAATAATGTTTAAAACAGCTGAAAAAATGTCAGGTTAAAAAAACCTCAGTAAAGTACATTATGTCTTCCCCTGAAACATCAATAAAAATAAAACCCAGAAAACAATGACTATCATTACAAGGTCAACTCAAGTTAATTTCTTTGCCTTCTATTCGTGGGCTGGATTTATCCCAAACTCTAGGGCCCTCAGTGATTGAAAATTTGACAATAGAAAGGAGCTACTACCTCTCTAATGAGAGAACTGGAGGCAGAGAGAAGTGTATGCTGGTTGTGGATGGATTATGGCTGGGGCAACTGGGCAATACTGTGATGAGCTTCTAAGGAGGCAATTAAATCAGAAGGATCAGGGGACAACACTAGTGACTGCCTTTCTTCAAGTGAATGCCCTCCTAAGGAGCAACAGGCTGGACTAGTACAGAAATGCATGGGTGTTGGAACTACGGGTGCAGGGGGTGCTGCCACACCCTCCTGTCTTGACGTGGTTTCCATCCTATACAGGATTTACAGTTTGGTTCAATGTCTCTCAGCACCCCCAATATACAAATTGTTCAAGCACTCCTGCAAGAATGTGCACTTTCTGATTCCCTCAGCTCACAAGAGTGACTCTGGCCCCAGGTCTTTACCAGGAGCACCTGCACCATTCCACCTGTTTGGCATTCTCCAAATGTTTCTTTTTAATGTGGACAGGTGATCAGGTGACACCTGGTCAGATACTGATTCTTTGTCCTCTATAGCTCACAATCACTTATGTATAGGGCCCTACCAAATTCACAGTCCATTTTGGTCAATTTCACGATCATAGGATTTAAAAAATTGTAAATTTCAGGGTATTGGCTATTTAAATCTGAAATTTCATAGTGTTGTAATTGTAGGACTCCTGACCCAAAAAGGCGTTATGTGTGTGTGTGGCGGGGGGAGGGGGGGTTGCAAGGTTATTGTATGGGGGGTTGCAGTGCTGCTACCCTTACTTCTGTGCTGCTGCTGGTGGTGACACTGCCTTCAGAGCTGGGCACCCAGCCAACAGCCACCACTCTCCAGCCACATAGCTCTGAAGTCAACACAGAAGTAAGGGTGGCAATACTATGAACACCCTAAAATAACCTTGTGACACCCTACAGTTCCCTTTTGGATCAGGACCCCCAATTTGGGAAACTCTGGTCTCCCCTGTGAAATCTCTATAGTATAGAGTAAAAGCACACAAAAGACCAGAGTTCACTGTGGGAGACCAGATTTCATGGTCTCTGACATATTTTTCATGGCCATAAATTTGGCAGGGCCCTGCTTATGTATTGCAGGTCCCTAACAACTGAAGCATGTACTTGTGAATGAAAAGTTCTACCTGGCTGTATGCATAGTAGCAGAGACAGAGTTTTGTAAGAGTCCATCAACAAGTTGGATTAACAATGAATTGCTGCCTAGCAAAGAGAGGAGAGGAGTTAAAACAGATGATGATTACAGTGCAGTCACCATGACTTGATATGTCATTTCTGTTTATTTTTATTTCCATAGCTGAACAGGAAAGGGGATGTGGTTATGATGAACACTGATAGATTTCATGAATGTCAATAATAAAAACCAGTGGGGACCTATGTATTCCTGCTGGGAAGTGTCCCCTATGCCCAAAACAAACAAACAAACAAAAAAACTCTAAAAATATATAGTAGAGAAGCTATGTTTAAAAAATGAATTTCACTCTGAAAGGAAAAAATAACCTTTCTTTTATACAGAGGCAGACAGACTTGATTCATGTAATTTTATTTGCAGAGTGTGTCTTACCAAATAATCAGTTTTAAGTTTCTGATGCAGTCAAACTGCTACAGTCAGGTCCTACTCCCATTGATGTCAATGGAAAAATTGACTTCACTGAGTGTATGATAAGGCCTGATTCTGCTCTCAAACTGATGTATATAAGGAGTTACTGTGTTGAGGGCAATAGAGATACACTAGTGTTGAACCGCGGAAAGAGAGAGACCAGAATCAGGCCCTACATTATCATGGAAAAAGCTATATGCAGCATTTTCAATCCTTGGGTTCTGCTGAGCTGTACGTTACTTTTGTGCTACCTTAATATTGAGGCAGCCATAACAGGTTTGGTCCTTGGCACAAATTAGAGTAGCCTAAGGCTGTCTCTCTCACACACACATGGTGTCTGCAGAGCAACATTCTATAGAGGCAATCTTAGGGCCATAAGCCATTTCCAGGATTCTTCTGTGATGCTGTGGATATCATCCATTTCACCTTTGAATCCATATTTGAGCCACTGTGTTATGATACAATTGATCGTTTGGATGTTTTACCACAGTTGGACGAAGGGGAGTCTTTGATTTTCCACTTGTGCAAGTAGCCACATCTTGCATGGTAGTTCAGATGCAGTTCAGTGTGGTCCAAAGTCTGCATGGCAGGTTAACAGTGCGAGGACAGCTTGTTGGTTCAGTGATTAGGTGCTTGTTTGGAATGGTGGATGGGGTCCAGACACTTTGCCGTTCCATGGCCGCATCCAAAAACATGGGGTAGTACCATTCGGTCCATAGTGGGTTTTTTTTTATTTCAGGTGTTGTTGGGGTATGTTGTATGGACAGGAAGTTCCAGGTAGTCTTCAGCACGTTGAAGTTTTCATGCTGTGGCTATATCTTGATGGAGATTCAGTGTTTGCTAATACAGAAAGCCATGGTAGAGGAATGGATTTTAAAGTTCCCAAGATGATTAGCATGACCTGATTCAGCTACCTATCCATAAGTTGGGTATGTCAGCTTCTTGTCCACACTGAGGCACAATAGTCTCCAACTGAGTACACCAAGTCTACGGCCAATGTTCATAGCACCGGAGCAGTTAATCCCCAGTGTGTTCCCACTACCTTTTGGATAATGTTGACACAAGTCTTTGCTTTGGATTCTACTTTCTTAAGGTGATCATGAAAGATGAGTGTGTGGTTAAGAACGACACCTAGTTATGTTGGCTTTGGGTCAGAACACACAGTTTCACCACAAAACTCGACAGTGTTTTGTGCGATTCTGTTGTCAAGGTGAAAAGTAGAGACTACTGATTTGCTTGGATTTGGTTTCAGACACCATTTTTTGGAAGTAGTCCTCCATGATCTTAAGGTCAGATGTAAGCGTCGCTTCAAGTTCTTTAAAGCTACAGGCCCAAGTTGTGAGAGCTAAATCATCAGCATACACAAACTTCTTCACTATCATTTGAGATACATTAGAACCTCAGAGTTACAAACACCAGAATTATGAACTGATCAGTCAGCCACACACCTCATTTGGAACCAGAAGTATGCGATCAGGCAGCAGCAGACACACACACACACCCCCCGTCCCTCCAAAAAAACAAATACAGTACAGTACTGTGTTAAACATGAACTATTTTTTAAAAAAAGGAAAAGCAGTATTTTTCTTCTGCATAGTAAAGTTTCAAAGCTGTATTTAGTCAATGTTCAACTGTAAACTTTTGAAAGAACAACCATAACATTTTGTTCAGAGTTACAAACATTTCCAGTTACGAACAACCTCCATTCCCAAAGTTTTCATAACTCTGAGGTTCTACTGTATGTTGTTCATTGAAGAATATCGGAGCAAGTATCGAGCCTTTTGATAGCCCATTATTCAATGTGTGTAGCTTGCTGGTTTGACTTCTGAGGTATATACACATTCTTCAGCCACTAAGCATGGTGTTCATCAGCCAGAGAATCCACAAGCATGGAATCACTTTGGCCAGCCTCAGTAGCAATCCATCCTTCCAGACTGTGTCGTATACCAGTGACAGATTGATGAAAGTGGTACTGGTCTTGAGTTTTCACTGGAATCCAGCCTCAATGGTTGTAGTGACCACGAGGACCTGGTTCCAGCAACTTCTCTGTGGTCATAAACCAATTTGCTCTTGGGTAGGCAGGTGTCCATGGCGGGACAGAATTATGCATTCCATCACCCTGTAGGTGGTGCTCAAGAGGGAGACTGGCCTATAATTTGAAGGGTAATCTGCACATTTTCCAGGCTTTAGGAGTGCAATGACCTTGGCTTCTCTCCACACATGAGGGATTTCACTGTTTTCCAGGACGTTGGTGAAAAGCGGCATCATCAATTTCCATACCAGAGGATCCAGTTTATACAGGAAATCGGGATTTTCTGGGTACTTTTTCCAGTTTCATGGCTGCAATTGCATCAATCTCTTTACTTGTGAATGGTCCAGACCATTGGGACGATGGAGTGTGCATGGATATCACCTGCCAGAGTTGAAGCCAGAGTCATCTGTGATACTGTTTGTCCACTGGCTGTTTTGATATCCATGAAAGTTTAGCAGTGATGGCATTGCCTTTCACTTGCAGTCTAGGGGTATGTGTGGGATTTGCAGCCACCTGGTGTCTCAGTAGGTTCCAGGCAAGTTTCCTCAAGTATGTGAAGTTTAGACCTACACATTTAAGCCACCATTTCCACTTTACGGCATTCAGTGACACCAGAAGGGATTTTCCAGTTTCTGTGCCTCTACACTCATCATATTTGTGGAAGAGCTCTTGGCTCTCTGATGTCCAGCAAAGCATGTACCTGTGTCTCTGGAGTATGTTCTTCTTTGTGGCAGAGTTTAGGAGTGAAGTTAAACATTCAGAAGTCTTTTGCATTGTGGTAATGTGGGAGATTGTATTCTCCACAGTTGTAGTGAAATTAGCCCAAAAATATACTTTTTTGATGTCCCAGTATGGCACCAGTTTTGAGTTGAGAACTGGGAGTTTAATGCCAGTATGTGGTCTGTGATGGCTGTTTTGGAAATCATCAAGGACAATCCATGATGGGGGTGATGAACATCAGGTTAGGCAGTATCCTCTGCCTCATCTTGCAAAGTTGAAAGTGACACACTGTTTTGCATCAAAAAGGAGGAGTATATCATTTGCTGATACCCAGTGATTCAGTTCTTCACTTGCAGTGTTGTTTGCTGTGTAGCCCCCCCCCCCCTATGTGTGGTGACTTCTGAAGTTGTCCACAAATACAGCAGGGTCCTATGTGGTCGGCAGAGCTAGTTGAGGCCACTGCACACTGGGTGGTTTATGATGGTAAGCTTGCCTATGTTTATGGAGAAAGTAGTTGTTTGTGCACTGTAGGAGGTAAGACTACATATCCATTGATCTCATGCTTTATGCAGACTATCAGCCCATATTTAGAGTGGTAATTGCTGACTATGAGTTTATAGCCATTGATTTTGTAACAGCAGGCTTTTTCTTCATGTGCAACATGGGTCTCCTGGAAGGAAAGGATGTCAATATTGGTCAGCATTTTCTTTAGGTAGTTGTGATTGGACCATGAGAAGCCTTGAACATTCAATTGACAGATCTTTACTTCAGGTCTGTCTGCCTAGTATGTTGGCCCTGAAAAGATAGGCTTATTTTGTTGCTCTTTTGACTCAGAGGTCAACAGTTGATGTTCAGTCACTGGTTTGGTGATGTTAGTCATGGCTTCCCACTTAACAGAGTGGACTGCATGAAGGTCATCATCTTTCCACCCCAGGGTTACTTTTACTTAATCAGAACACAGCACACTCCAGTCATACTCCCTCCCCTGCACCCAGTGCATATCTCTGATGTTTGTTCTATGGCGTGGGGGCCA
This sequence comes from Chrysemys picta bellii, assembly GCF_011386835.1. Classification (NCBI taxonomy): domain Eukaryota; kingdom Metazoa; phylum Chordata; order Testudines; family Emydidae; genus Chrysemys; species Chrysemys picta. The sequence goes on from NC_088791.1 coordinate 36,495,846, forward strand.
GGATGGCATTGTGAAGAGCTGATATAGTCATCTCTACAGCAGCAGTGGATTGTCCTAACAGAGTTTAGGGAAGTATTAAAGCTTCCTTGTGCTGCCCGAGCCATGCAAAGGGGTTGGATCACAGGTAAGATCTAGCCCAGTGTGTATAGAACTGTATCCAACAAGTGACAATGAATTCTTCAGTGGTGAAGGATCAGCACCATGATAAAGTATTGAGAGCCAAAAACAGATGTACAACATTTGTAAGACAAATTTCACAATGTTCAATAGCTTTCTGCTAAGAGTTCTACTGGTGAAAAGTGGTTCTTGCATGTTAATATATACATTGGGTTAGCACACTGGCTGGAATATAATAATGTAGATGTTCTGTCTGATTAATGAAGTTACAAGATTGTTTTTATTTCACTTTGTTTGTTTATGTTATGTACGCCTAAATCTTTCCCCTGAATTTAAGCATTTTGCAGTGAAAGTGGGCAAAACAAAGTAAACTCATACAGCTTCTTGTCAAACAAATGAAAGGTGATAGTAAACTGAAATATCAATTTAAAATCAATTTTAGATCACAGCTAAAAGTAGTGGGCATTGTTAAAAGCATGTACATGCCTGTATTGAGGGTTTTTAAAATGCTAGCTATATTCTACTTTCCCATGCATCTTTTAAGTAGTGGTAATATCAGGAATGCTTATTTGCATATAGGTAAGCATTCTTAGAGGAGATATTAAAGGCATTAAGGACAGCAGTGCACCCAACTCCTATTGCAAGTCAGTGGAAGTTGGACACCTAATTTCTGTTTGTACCTTTGGAAATTTCACCCAAAAGTATTTACTGCTAGTAAGATTTTTATTCCAGGGCTCTTATTTTTCCCCTGCAATCAGATTTATTCAATATCGTTTTTAAGCATATTCTGTCAACGTGAATCTCCTTGTATCTTTTGTATGCTGTGATTTTTAAACCTGGGGAAATAAACAAAAACAGACGTTTTCTTTAGCTGAAGACCTTGTTAACAGATATCCCACAGTTTCTATTTAGTCCATTTATTGGTCCTACTGCAGGAATAATTTTTTGATTGCCTGGTGTTGGCAAAACTTGCTACATCTGATAATGTGATGAATATTGCATTCTAAAAGCTTGGTACATCACTGTGTTTTTTCAGTGCCATCTGGATTTGTCGTGCCTCTGTGAAAGCTGTTGATAGAAATCCATAGTTTAAAACCCACTCAAATCTGCTATATTTATCTGGTAGTGTCCCACTGAAATGCTCTGTGAAGCACAGGTTGTTTATAAATCAGAAGAGCTTTTTATGCACCTGTTTTTATCGCTGTAGAACTTTACCTAGTCTCTTTAAAGTAATATTTGGCAATGGAGGCTGTTTTTACAAAAATGAGAGTGAATGTTGTAATTGCATTGACTACAGCCAGGTATTATGAGAGCGGGCTGTAAGTAAACTCCCTTACATAGCTCTGTCAATGCATAGTCTCCTAACCTACTCCTGATATTCCATTCATTGATTTCTAGAGAGGAGAGGTTTCCAGTCATGTCAAACTAGAGGATAGTTATAGGATATGAACAAATGGCCATTAGGAAACAGGATGAGAACTATTTCCATTTGTGGCACAAGCAGGATCTGAACCTTGATTGTCAGAGGTGAAAATAAAGTGCATTAAACCATAACTACAGCGGGCTGCCAATAACAAAGACACTTGCTCTGCAATGAAATAAAATCTCTTCTTTTCTTAGCTAGGAAACAACATAATAATACATAGCTCTGATCAATCATCTGAGTCAGCCAACACCATGCAGAGCATTTACGAAGATGGATAAATACAGCATTCTCATTTAAATTTGTTCATATTTCTTTACAGAAACACAGGCTACTTGCCCATACATTTTTGAAATACTGAGATAGCATGGTAGAATTTTAGATATTCTATACTCAGAATAGCTGATAACTGTTGTGCTGATTTGTTAATGGAAAATGCAAAAGTACACAAGACTTTGCAGGGGTTAATAACACTTTTCAATTTCCAGGCAGATTGACGGCATGAATCTGCAATCTTCACGCGCGGGAGCAATCCTTATTCAATGGGATTACTCACTTGAGTGAGGATTGCAGGATTGGGATTTTGGGAGAAAAACAATGTTGTTTATGGTAACATTTTCAAAAGCACCTAAGTCCCAGTTTGAAAAGTGCCTAATTCACTTAGGGGGCACGGCCTATTGAAAGCCAATGACACATCGGCTCCTAAGTGGTTTAGGGGCTTTTGAAACTAGGATTTAGGCTTCTCGATGCTTTTGAAATTGTTATCCTTACTTTTTTTTTCTTTCACGCTAAAGCACAGAAAAAGGACAGAGATGAGGGTTCATTCTTTATTCTGTAATTACAGTTTTACATGGCTGCGTACAGTGATTAATTAGATCACTCCTGCAGATAGTGTCTAAATGGAAAAACAACCCCTGACAGAAATAGGTAACTATAACATAAATAAAAACTGTTCGGTGACAGTTAAAGTTGCATCAGGACAAAAGTGGTCTGATTTTTCAGAGGTGATGAGAAAACACAACTTCTGTTGTAGTCAATGGGAATTGCACATGTGCCTCGACCCGGGAAATCAGGCCACTAAAAATTAGAGCCTAAACATGAATTTGGGGGCAGATTTTCAAAGGTATTGAGCTACCTAAAGATATTGATAGATATCTAGTGGGATTTTTAAAAGTGCCTAAGTAGGTTAGGCAGCTAACTGTCATTGAAATATTAACAGTGAAATATGGTTGTTCCTTTTGAAAATCTTGCTGAAACACAATTCATATTTAATGCAATTGGCTTTTCAAAAGTCTGTATCTAAAAACCACAAATGTATCTAATATATTCTATTTCAAATCAATTTAAAGTTAACTTCAAGATGGCGGCATTTCTGTAAGCATTTGCATGACCTGGATATTATCAAAAATTAGGCTGTTATAGCAACAGGCATCATGTGATGACTTTCTGAGTGGAATCAGGTGACATCCAGACAGTAGCTTAGGAAAAGCTGTTTCTGTTATGGGTTTAATTTTGAAGACATGAATGTTCTAGCTGGATGTGAGAGTGTGAGGATTTGAGTCTACAGCTGCTATCCGTGTATGAAGTACTAAAGATTCTCGCTTCTCCACAGCTGTGTCCAAACCAGGCTGAAATAAGAATATTGTGGTTTTTTTCAGCACTGGTTCATGCCTCTTTGTAAACAGAACAGTACCCATTAGAAAAGGTTAAATTCACTGACACACTTTAATTATGTAATGAAGGGAAATAATATGAGGTGATAAATCTCAGGATCCAGAGAGCAGGGATGAGATGTGTTCATAATGTGAGGTATGTTCATTTATTCTATATGTAACAAAAGAATGAAGGCAACCCCACTAGCTGGAGGTGGCTGTCCTGCTTCCATAGCCCTTATAATTCTTTCCAGACCAAAACCTAGAATAGAAAGGAGACTTGAGCCTAGGTCCCACATGTTACAATGCAGGGCATCATGGTGACCAGTTGAACGGGGTGGTTCAGTAATTGAGGAGGCAACCAGATTTGTTTCTGATAAAGACAAGCAGTTACACTAAGAAATCATTTATCCCAAAGCCTCTATTTTCTTTAATCCTTCTAAGTCTTTGCCAGTTTTTCCAACTGACCTAGGTGCAGAAGCAACTCAAATTGAGGTGAGAAGGTTTCCCCGTTCATAACTTGACTCATTGTTTAAACTGACAACTTTTCTTCAACCACTATTTAGCAGAAGGTCGCATATGGACATAATATCACCCAGAAATATTGGTAAAATGGATTCCTAGGGGTTTGAGATTATATGCTGTGTTGATCACTCCCCCTGACAGAATCCCCAGATGACCATAGAGGGTTTAGCCCCAAACTGGCAGTCTTGGTTTCAGTTTCCTCATAAACCATGAAGTGTTGAAATGTTCTGTTATTTCTGTCCTTCGTAGCACATTACCCCAATCCAAGTCATGACAAAATCATATGTGCACACATACACACACACCTCTCCAAGCAGGTGGGAGACAAGTTTCAGGTGTACCTTGTCCAAAATTCACATAAACATGATTGTGTCGATTCCTGAAAGAGTTTAAGACTGGAAGCTTGTGAGAGGTGTGTATCCAACACTAACTCCTATTCTATTCCTCCCTAAATGTTGCAAAGCTCAGAGTTTCATATCAGGCTTCAGCCTAGTGTATGTTCCTCAGTTGTGCAACCTGGAGCACTGCTCTTAAATTTGAGGAACAAGGTTTCATTATGAGCAATAAATAGCGAAAAAAGCTGGCTTACCTGAGACATTCCCAGCCTTTGTTTCCCAGATCACAATACACACATAAAGGTGGGACCTAGTTACAAAACATGCGTTCTCTAAAATTCACACAAATGTCAATGTATTCCTGGCAGTATGTGGCACTGAAGATCTATGAGTGGCATATAATCTGAACTGCCTTCTTTCCCACCCTTCCTGATATGTTCCTTATCTGCCACTGTCACTTCACTGCTAAATCTACACTCTTTGAACCAAAGGCTTGTCTATATGAACAGTTAGTGTGTAGCAAGCTTGAGTGTTAATCGATCTTGCACTGGCCTACCACTCACTAAAAGTTCCATAAGGAGCCTTGATCTACCCCACTTTGAAAAGGGAACAGGTTAAAGTGCACTATGGAAATTTAGTATGCAGCAGCAAGGTCCACATGAACAATTAACGTGCAGACTAGTGTGAAGTAGATTTACACCCCAGCTTGCCACACACTAGCTATTTGTATAGACAAGTCTTAAGGCCCTGCTTCCATATTTAAAGATTTCAGTTTCTTCAAATGCTTTAAACTGACTAAATTAATCATATTGTGATACCAAATTCCCACACATTACTCCCCTATCAGAGGAGCTCATGCGGTTCTGCAGCACATGGATGGGACAGGATTTGGGGTAGCTGTGCAAATAGTGTACTCTCTCTGTGTGTTTGAAGATCTGAGCTCTGCAACAGTTCCTTTTGCATCATCAGCTTGTAGCTTGGAAATGGCAAAGTGGTGTCCTTAAAATCCATACTGGAGAGAGGAATTTCCAGTTCATAACTTCACTCACTGTTGTACTGGCAACTTTCCTGTAGGCCCCTGGTGTTATTGAGAAGGCAGAGGTCTGATATCTCTATAATATTGCTTAGAGATGCTGGCAAAAAGGGTTCCCAAGAATCTGAGTGTTAGCACCTCCTGTACTGATCACCTGTTCTGACACAGTGTCCAGCTGAACATAAGAATTTCTCATTACTATATTTCGTCTGTTTAACTTCAGAAACCATCTGTAAAAATGCTGTAAGTTCTATCCTTCTAAAGGATATTCCCCCATTTCTGGTCACACTGAAAGAATCACATGCACAGATGAGTAGAAAGAACCAAGTGGCTGGTGAGATGAAGGCAACTGGGAGACTAAGGGGGTTAACCAGCTGGTGATTATCTCTGGGGCACGTCTGTCTTATTGCTATTGATTAATTCGGGGGGGTCAAAAGAGAGGAATTCCTAGTGTGTGCTGTGATGGCAACTTGCCATCGAATTTGGTTGGAGCATGGGCTGGTTGCTGTATTTCCTGTGTTTCGGAATCTAGGCTTGGTTGCTGGCTGACTGGGCTTTATTTCCCTGCACTTAGGTGTGTTAGTGCCTGCTTTCTAGCAGGGGGCTTTTGGAAGTGAGAGCAGTGCAGCTTGTGTTTGGGTAGGACCGTGATTAGGAGGCAGGTGAGTGAGGGGGTTGAGTCATAGTTGAGCTGTGTGGGCTGCCCAGGCTCCGTGGCTAATAAGACATGTGGCTGGTGAGACAAAGGCAGCTGGGACCACTAAGGGAGTTTGCCAGTGGAGGGAAGAAGGGAAGTAGGGTTGTGTGTTGGTTTTAGTTTTTTGTTTACGTAACTTCCAGGTACTCCACAAGGAAGAACCTGCTGTGGGAAGCAAATAGCATGTTGTCAATATCACTGCTAGCTCTTCCTCTGCCTGCATCTCTTGGGACCACTGCCCGACAGGCATCCTGATCCAGGAGGCTTCCACCTAGGCCCTGGTCTTGACCTGCTGGATAATGAGGCCTGCATGACCCCACCAACGAAAGCCAGGTGGGGGGAACCATCAGATGTGAGAAGTGTCTGTTGGTGGAGTCCCTCTGGAAGCAGGTCAGAGAGCTGCAGGAGGAGGTGGCTCATCTGCGTAGCATCTGGGAGCACATGGACTTTATTGACAGGATACACATGGAGACATCTTGGAAGGAGGATACTAGCTGACTGCAGCAGCACCAGAAGAGGAAAGAGAAATGGCTGTTCTGTGAGAAGACTGGCTACTGGCTACCTCAGGCAGTAGACAGTGCTCCACCCCACACCCATGTCCTGCCATTGAGGTGAAGAACTGGTATGCTGTGCTGGCAGCAGAAGGTGAGGGGCAGACCCCAATGGCTGAGGAGAAGGAGCCATTCACCCCCAAGGCTGGAAGGCTTGTGACCACCACACCCAAAAGGAGATGTAGAGTACTGGTGGTCAGGGACTCCCTTCTGAGGGGAATGGAAGCATCCATCTCCTAACCTGACCTGAAGTCCTGGGAGGTGTGCAACCTGCCCGGAGCCTTATGGAAATGCTGTTGAGGCTCATCTGTCCTTCTGATCACTACTGCATGCTGCTCATCTATGTGGGCACTAATGATACTGCCACGTCTGACCCCAAGCATATTAGCTGTGACTACAGAGCTTTCGGAGCTACAGTAAAAGGGTCATGGGCACAGTTGTATTCTTGTCCATCCTTCTGGTTGAGGGTAAGGGCCCAGGCAGAGACATATGCATCCTGGAGATGAATGCATGGCTGTGCAGATGGTGTAGATAGGAGGACTTCAGCTTTCTTGACCACGGGGTGCTGTTCTGGAAAGAAGGTCTGCTGGGAAGAGACGGGGTCCACCTGACCAAGAAGGGGAAAAGCATCTTTGTGCACTGAGTCGCCAATATATTGAGGAGGGTTTTAAATTTGTTTAAAAGTGGACAGGTGACAAGCCCACAGATAAACATAAATAAAATGGAAAACTTAACACCAGATTAGATGTTGTGGGGGGGGTCTTAGAAAATTACAATGTGGCATAGGGACAACAAGAGAGAAATCAGTGGGGGAAATCTGTTCAACGTATTAGACATTTATGCACAAATTCAAGGAGTATGGGGAATAAACAGGAAGAACTGGAAATATTAGAACATAAGCTTTTGACACAATCCCTCAAGACATTCTCATAAGCAAACAAAGTAAATTTGGTCTAGATGAAATTACTATATGGCAGGTGCACAACTGATTGAAAGACCATACTCAAAGAGTAATTATAAATCATTCACTGTCAAACTGGAAAGGCATATCTAGTGGGACCCTTCAGGGATTATTCCTGGGTCCGGTAGTATTTAATATTTTCATTAATGACTTGGATAATGGAGTAGAGAGTACACTTATAAAATTTGCAGATGATACCAAGCTGGAAAGACAGGATCAGAATTCAAAACAACCTAACAAATTGGAGAATTAGTCTGAATTCAACAAGATGAAATTCAATAAAGGCAAGTCAAAAATGTTCATTTATGCTGACATCACTCTTGCAGTACAAGACAAGGAATTCACCACCATCAGCGACACCCTCTCCACCAAGGTCAAGATAATGGCAGAGTACTTTCAGTACTGGAAGCCCTACCCTAATGCCTCCAAAACCTTGGGAACAGCCTTTAACATAAAAAAAAAAATACATTTCCACTTAGGAAGGAAAAATCAAATGTACAACTACAAAATGGGAAATAAGTGGCTAGGTGGTAGTACTGTTGGAAAGGACCTGGAGGTGGATCAATAAGGGAGATTTAGATTAGATGTTAGGAAAAACTTTCTAAATGTAAAGGTAGTTAAGTTCTGGAATAGACTTCCAAAGGAGGCTGTGGAATCCCTGTCATTGGAGGTTTTTAAAAACTGTTTAGACAAACACCAATCAAGGATGATCTACGTTTACTTGGTCCTGCCTCAGTGCAAAGGGATGTCCTGGATGACTTCTCAAGGTCCCTTCCAGTCCTGCATTATCCTATGATGTAGGCCTGGCTTGACATGAGCAATTGGACATGGCTGAGACAGGATTAGGGAGGTAAATGGATCAGCAGGCTCAAACAGAACTAGCTAATATAAGAGGAAACACCCTTGGGAACCATTTACAATGGACAAGATGACAATAGATAAAATAAGCCTGGAATATAAGATGAGGTAAAGAGTAAACAGAACATAGACAGTGCATGGACAGAGCATGCTGTACATTAGTTCCTACAAAGTGATCAAGTCAACCCCAAAATGTGTGCTATAATGTAAAGTAAATGCAATGTAATGTGTAAATGTATAGAAAAGGAGAGATTTGCTTTGTAACTTGGGATGTGTAGTACACTCTATACCCACCCCGTACACTTGTGCCTGATCAACTCAACATAGCTTTGCTGTATGCCAAATAGAGGAATCTATCCAAAAGTTCTGTTTAACTGTAGTGTAAAACAATTATGATTTTTAAAATCTATATAATAAATATTTTAAATAAATAAAAGTGTCCTAAACTAAAAAACAAATTCAAATAATGTACAATTAAAACCTATTAAAAATTGAACAAAAATATTCCCAATCTGGAGTTACCAACAAAATTGTGCCCACTAACATTTTAAATAAAATATAATTAAAACCGTTGATAAAAAAATTCTAAACAAAACATACTTTAAAATGTGTAAAACTGCCAAAATGGGGAGCAACTACATACACACACAAACAAACAAAAAAAGAAACAGACACATTTTATCGGCACCATGCATAAAATCTTGATCCCAATTAAATCAATAGTAAAACTCTCTTTGAAATCAAGGCAAGGATTTCGTTCTAAATCTATATTCCTGATAAGCTTCCTGGAGAATATAGATTCCTACCTACATGTCCTATTTAAAAGATGTACAGCAGCTTGTGGATCAGTTTAATTTCTCTGAGGTTAACAAAAGATTATACATTTCTTGCTTAATAATTTTATGAGTGATTTGTATGAAAAATACATGCTGTTGAAAATAATACATTTTACATGGCTTGCTTGTAATCAATGTTAGAATCAAACACCTGGTATTGTTTTAGCCAAACATGGCAGTTTTATGAGGAAGTTGACATTTGGGAGTCATTTCAGGTATTGCACTTTTACTTCCTACATGGGTAATGGATTATTAAACTCAAGTAGTCACTAGAAATTCAAAGTAGAATTTGACCTAAATTTTACCTAGCATAAAATGGAGAGCTGATTACAAGAATATGTGATAATGCTCTTTACTATTAAAGCTTCAATGCAGTGTAAAGTCATGAACCAGCATAAGGTTTTAGCCACTGGTATATTTCATGTAATGTCAGCACCATCATGGCTCCACAGTTATGGTTGAGTTCCACTTTGCACTTAAAGCAGGGATTCATCCTCTTTGTTTTCAGTTCCTGACATTGACATCATATCCAACACCAGCCTTTTGAGAGGGAAAGAATGGAAGGATGAGAGAAGCAGCATTTTCAGATATTAAAAATGGTCTTTAATGTATGCATCCTTTCTCTTGAGTTAAATTAACACTTCAAATTATTGTTAACATTTAAAGTAGGTGAAATGGGAATGTAAGATTAGGATATGATTTGGTCTCTCTATGTACATAATACTAAGAAAAATATAGGGGTGAAATTCACCACTAGGTAGAGGGACAGGACAAAACCTAGACAGCACTAAAAATCCATGAAAGCCCCACACAGAGGTAAATTTCATCCTTTGTAAGTATAGCTCTTTGTTATCAAATTGGTAAGTATCATTATTGTATAATAATTCAACACATTTGTGGTATTTATCTTCCAAAGAGACTCAAGAAGAGGTCATAGACCTACTTTTGCAATGAGCCATGATATTAATGCATCACATATTATACCTTTTTTGTGAAACTGGTTATATTTAAACAGAACAAAACATATACAAAAGCATCTTAAATACCAACGATTTAACTATATGCAGTGTTGTTGTAGCTGTGCTGGTCCCAGGATATTAGAGAGACAAAGTCGGTGAGATAATATCTTTTATTGGACCAACTTCTGTTGGTGAGCGGGACAAGCTTTTGAGCTTACACAGACGGCTTGCCTTTCTCACTAAGCTTAAAAGCTTGTTTCTCTCAGCAGCAGCAGTTGGTCCAATAAAAGATATTACCTTACCCACTTTGTCTCTCTAGCTTTTTTTTAACATAAGGCCTCACTGTATATGTGACATATATAGTGGCACAGCAGATAATTATTTCAATAAATAATGATGGGGTTTCCAATGGCAGTTGCAACAAATTAGTTGCTATGTGCTCCAGCCATGATACACATTATCATATACAAAGGTTTACAGCCATATCCTATCATGAGTGGTTCCATTGCTACAGGATCAGGCCATAGTTCTGTGGTGAATGTTTCCTGATTTAAATTCTGCATTAAAAATAAAGATCTGCTAAATGTTTGATGAATGAAAAAATCAGTGTAACCAATTTAAATTAATAATTCTCAGCACTGAGAAGAGCAGCTGCTCAGAAAAAGCAAGAAGGCCCCAAGGCTTATATAAAGTGAATGACAGCTGTCATTAGCTGTAAATCAGTTATTATTTTCTTCTTGTCCACTTGCTCTGAATTTCATTTACACAATACAAATAGGGATTATATATATGTGGCAGGTAATGTTTTAAAGTTAGAATTAACTTGCTCTCATTTAAAATTTAAAAGAATACTTCCAATAAATCCCAGGCTACTACTCTATGGATGAAATTCTAGCTTCTTGATGTGAGTGGGGTTTTGTGATTGAACTCAGTGGACAGAATTTCACCATCTTGCTTAAAAAAAGATGTTCCTTTCATACACAAATTTCCAGATATGTCAGTGAGAGAAGAAAGGACTTATGGGACTAGTTGGGGGAAAAAGAAAGGTCTCAATGGCTATTATTAATTATACAAGAGATGTGCCATCATTCAAGCCCATGTGTAGCGTAGCTAGCAGGGTGCAGGGGAAGCAGCCGCTTCCCCTCACCCCTTTTCCCAAAAGCGGCGCCTGCCGGGCCGACGCCGGGGGCAGCACTGCCGGAGGAGGCATTGGGGGCGCGGAGGGCGGCAGGCGCTGCCGGAGGAGAGAGGGGGCCGACTCCTCGGCCATCGCGCCCCACGCAGCCCCAACATCGCCGCAGGCGCAGCCACCTCCTGCGGCGGCTCAGGGCTCGGCAGCCAAGCGCTCCCCAGCCGGAGCCGGGGCCAGGATCCGCCCACGGCACGGGGCCGGGATCGGCCGGGGACAGGCGGCGCAGGACGGAAGATGAGTGGTGGGGATCCAGTGCCTTGCAGTGGGGGGTTCCCTCCGGGAGAGGGGCTCCCCGGGCCCGGGCCCGCAGGGCAGAGGCGCAGGCCGCACTGTCTGGACGGGGGGGCCCTGGCGCGGCGCAGGAGCCTGGAGTCCCGGGCAGGGGTGACGGGACCCCGCGGGTGGGGCCGGGCGGCGCAGCCTGGCGGGGGACACCTGTAGAGCGGGCTGGTCAGGAGAGACTCTCCTGGGACCGCGGGGGGACTGGGGTATCCGCACCCCCGGGAAGCCCGCAGGAGTCCTGAGCGGGGCCCTGGGGTTAATCTGGGGGGGGGGGGCAATAGGAGGAGCCCAGGGGGGGCGTGGCCAGAGGACGAGATAAGGGGGAGCACCTTTTTTCTGTTTGCTCCCCCTACACTTAGACCCAGGCTACGCCATTGCATGTGGCCCTTCTTTCTGTTTCTCCACTCCCCCCCAAACCCACCAAAATAAACCCGGGCTTTCCTATGATGTGTGCATGCTTTTCTGAGTAGCCATATAACATTACTTCTTTAACCTCCTTATAAGATTTTTGAAGCAGAGACTATGCATTTTCTGCACTATGAGGCACCTACCACACTACAACAGTAACAACAACATGGCCATGGCCATCCAACATCTTGACAGATGAAAGGAGATGCAAACAAAGTCAGTCCATCAATGGTGCTTAGCAACGGTATGGAAAAAACAGCCTCCTGCATTGTTACCTGGGGTTCTTTCAACCCAAAGCTCCTGGCAACTTTTACTCTGTGCGAGGAGGTGTCAGGAAATAAATCGGGAGACACGGCTGTCCGACCGATAGATGGCTGGCACAAACAGGACAACACAAGAGTGCTTTCACTTAAAGCTAAACTTTACTTATTCTCAAGCACTTACACACGTCCGCAACAAGATTAGTAAAACACCCCCAACCCTTGATAATGACCAGAGCTGAGTGCGGCTCTCGAGTGAAACAGCGGCAGGCTTCTGGTGGCCAAATCTTTCGTCTGCTGGTGGGGACCGCAAGATGTATCCAGAGGGAGAGTCCAAAAAGAGTCCCCAAATGAGTCCAACTATCTCAAGCTTTTTCCCCTTATTTATACATTAGTAATAGAATGACACGTCCCTTAAAGAAACCTTGTTAAGTAAGCAGTTTCAATGATCAAGCAAGAGGTTCCTTCTGATTATTGATTAACCAGGTGTGGGTTTTTCCAGAGTTTGCAGCCTTGAGACCCCAATAGACATTCCTGAGGCATATCCTACTCTTTTAAAATGCATGTATCAACAACTTCAACACAGTTTTTATCAGGAAGGATGCAGGGTCAAGCTGCCCTTTCTGTGGCACCCCAACCCCCCCCCCCTCCTGCCAGGGTCAAGCTGAGATTGCTGAATGGCCAATTTAAAGCTTGTTGACTAGGTCACCTTTAACAATAAGCAATAGTGGTTTCAAGCACTTTATTGGTTTGCCAAAGTCTCCCCGTACAGCATGAGTGGCAAACCTTCCTACAGTGGCTACAGTTCCACTTGCCAGATGGAGGTGGAAGCATACTCTGCTTCCTGGCTTGCCTGCAGGCCTCAGCCTGGGCTTTCTGATGGCTCTCCATGGTGACTGCACCTTAACCCGGCTTCTCCAAACTGAGCGATTGTGGGCAGGATTTTCCCAGTTGTCAGTAGAAATGCTGAATTTCTTGAGGCCCTGCTTGACCTTGTGGCAGTATGAGAGATTTGGCCTTCCTGTGCATCATGAGTAGTTCTTAAATTGATCATAGAACACAGCTTTCGGCAGATGATCTTGAGGCATGTGCTCCACGTGTCCCAACCAGTGAAGCCTGCAAACATCCAGTGTATTCTGCATAGACTATAGGTCGGTTCTCTCAAGGATCTCGTTATTGGTGATCCGTTAGTCCCAAGTAACTTGTTAGTAGGTAGTATCTTGTCTTCTCCCTTTAATCCACCAAATTAATCTTCTTGCACAACAGATAATTTGTTAAATACCTGACACTGGCACAAATTTATTCTTTATAATAACATTCCAAAATATAGGCTTCTCACATAACATTGAGTCCCTTAGGTGTATAAATGGTAAATAGTTAACGACAACAATCTCCCTTCCACTTTATTGTCTCTAATCTGTTAGAGGGGAACATATACTGCCATATCCTCTTTGATTCAAGTCCTGTCTGTTTATATAGAGTAATTGAGTTTTTATTTATGTCTTTGTCTCATTTTGAAAAGGTTGGAACCATCGAGTGTTATGTTATTTGCATAACTCTGATAATCCCATTTTCTACTACCTCCAGGGGACAGCAGTCCTTAATGACATCATGCTTATTACATACTAATTTTCTCAATATGTGTTATCTGATTATATACAATAGACAGCATCCTGAAGCTGGAATAAAGTCACAATAATACATTATGTAACTTATTTAAATGGAACAAAATGTGATAAGTCTACACACACACATCCAGATACTATACCTGCAGGAAATAATTTGACATAGATTGAAATTCCAAAGTTTAAGGCTACTGCAAATGAAAATTCCCTCTCAATACTGTTCCAATGTTTTCTTTGTCCCCAAACATTTTTAGAAAATCTAATTTTTATCATAGAATCACAGAATCATAGAACTGGAAGGCACCTTGAGAGGTCATCTAGTCCAGTCTCCTGCACTCAAAGCAGGACTAAGTCTTATCTAGACCATCCCTGACAGGTGTTTGTCCAACCTGCTGTTAAAAATCCCCAATTATGGAGATTCCACAACCTCCCTAAGCAATTTATTCCAGTGCTTAACCACTATGACAGTTAGGAAGTTTTTCCTAAAGTCCAACCTAAACCACCCTTGCTGCAATTTAAGCCCATTGCTTCTTGTCCTATCCTCAGAGGTTAAGAAGAACATTTTTTCTTCGTCCTCCTTGTAACAACCTTTTATGTACTTGAAAACTGTTATCATGTCCCCTCTCAGTCTTCTCTTCTCCAGACTAAACAAACCCAATTTTTTTAATCTTCCCTCATTGGTCATGTTTTCTAGACCTTTAATCATTTTTGTTGCTCTTCCCTGGACTTTCTCCAATTTGTCTACATCTTTCCTGAAACGTGGCACCCAGAACTGGACACGATACTCCAGTTGAGGCCTAATCAGCACGGAGTAGAGCGGAAAAATTACTTCTCATGTCTTGCTTACAATACTCCTGCTGATACATCCCAAAATGATGTTTGCTTTTTTTGCAACAGTGTTACACTGTTGACTCATGTTACTAATTGTCTATGTGATTCTGATCCTGTTAAGACTTATGTATGTGCTTAATTTTATGCATTGGTGGTGGTTCCACTGAACTTCAATTCAGTCATCAGGTTGAAGAAATGTATGACTCAAGAAGTCCCATTCAAGCTGTTGTTACAGCTCTTAGAAAAAGATAGTACTAACATTTCAGACTGCCTCTTGCAAACTTTCCTTTTCAAGAGTCAAATATTTAACAGGACATTATTGTGCCAAATTTGCACCAAAATTTAAATTTTACAAAACCTTAAAAAATAAACATATCTTCATAAAATCCAGTGAGAACAGGTGTTTTTCATAAAAAAAAATCCCCTTCCATGTTTACAGCCCAGCCATTACAGCATTGTGCTAGTGACTAAGAAATAGAAAATGAGAACAACTAAATATGAAATGGATTCGTTCACTTTCCTTGTTCATGATACGAGGAATGGAGAAAGCAAACAAAAGGTAAACTAGATTAGATAGAATCTGACAGGATTAAAAAAAAAACTTAGTAACATAGGTAAGAAATTGTAAGTATTATTTTTTAACCTGGTAGTGTCCCTCTAAATGCTGTGTTGGCTTCCTTTGATGGAAACACACTCACACATATTAAGACTAGTTAGAAAACTCCAGATGTGTATTTCCACTTGATTGCTCTGACATGTACCCAGCAACAAACCATTCATATTAAAAATAAAAAAAAGTTCAATACTGAGCAGATGTAGAACATGTGAAAAAAGAAATCAGCCTCTCCTCCTATAAGCTAGGGATAGGTAGGATGTGCAGAGCAAGTGTGGGAGCCCAGATTTATTTGTGTGCCTGAGGGACATCAGCTTGCACCGGATGATGTATCCATGACATCCCTTCTAATACCAGTCAAGAAACTGCAGAAATTCTGAAGATAGCTGAGAAACAATTCATTAAACTTCGGCCTATCTAATGATTTTTTATGAAATAATTTGATTTTACTCAAGCAACAAGAATTGTATTTAATCAGGTCACAAGGACAAGGCAGACCTCAAAAAGGATGGATTTTAAGCATATCAATACTAGGAAGAAGGAAATTGGATTTTTTTTTTAAATCTTTAGCTTCAAAAGGGTGGATATCTTAATAAAAAGTTAACATGTACTTGATACTACTTTAAGGAAACAGCTTCTCCTGCATTTGATGTAAAAGTGTCACCACTATAGAAAGTGCTATGTGTTAATTTGATTTATAGGGCAATAGGACACTACTTCTTACAGGAATGTCATGTGCAGAGGTAACAGGTAGAGAGAGTGAAGCTAAGTCTAAAACAATCAGCATGGCTATAATGGTGGCAGTCAAGTAATTTCATGGGCATGAATTGTCTCCTGGAGATCTGCATATGGAGGTGGCACTCTGTGCATGCACCTACATCTGCAGCATCCTTTCTTTTCCCTGGTCTCCTGTGGATGCCTTTTCAGGGGTATTACACAGATTATTTGAACCAGCCAAGGATCAGGAACCCACACAGGTGGCTTAACGCCCACTTTGCCTGCTTTCCCTGATATTGGGCCTAGCACATTTTGGCTGGATTGGAGGACCTGATCTGTGTGAGAAGCAGATTGACTGCAAGTTTGAACTTGCCAGATTTTACTGGGTATCTTCCAGCAAGGGAATAACCCACTCCAGAAGTTCTCCCTGACCACTCAGAAGCCTGGGCACTATTTTCAGAATCAGGTTGATATTAATTGTAATTTCCAAAATAGAACTATATGGTCATTATTTTATTGCTAGTAATTATAGGAACTACTGAAGAAAAGAAAAGAAGTGGAGGAACCATTATGTAACCCTATCAACTAATTGAAAAGGAATTTCCACATCTGTAATAAACTGATTCTGTCACTGGCTAAATTCTATTGAACAAATCCCACAATGTTGCTGAATCTACTACAAGAGAGGGAGTGTTGCAGTCCTTAGAGCAGGGAACTTGACCTCAGTACTCTTGGGGATGAGAGACTAGAGGGGGGAGGAGGGGAATTATAGACCCCTGGGAAGGCAGTTAAGCCTCTCCTCCAGCAGGAGTAAGACAGGAATGTTTGTTTATTAGACTATAGAGGTTCCTGAGATCAAGAGGAAGAAAGGGCTTAGGTATAAGGTTTGGATATTTGAGAATCTCCTGCTGCCAAAGGGAATCAGCTGCTCATACTTATTGCATTTGTCCAATAAATCAGACCTCAACAGGGAGATGTTGTTTGAACCATGGAGGTTGGAGGAGTACGCCTTCATTGGGGAGCCAAGAAGATGAGAGAAGAGATACATAACATAACAGGGTAGGATAACTGCATTAGACCTCTCAAGTTTGAAAACTGAAGCCCATGTTTTCAAAGCACGTTGAGGTTTCCTGGTGAAAGGTGCTATTAGCAGTGCAAAATGTTGTTCCTCTTTAATGCAACATGTCGGTGATCTGGTGATTAAATTCACACATCTGAAAGTTACTCAGCACGAGGAACAGAAAAGCTATTGAAATCAAATACTGTTCTGGAAGTGACCACTGTACCATAATCTCACATGGTGTATCTGTCTATCTTCTAGCAGTCCAATCCTGTAAGGTGCTGAAATCTGAGCACGTCCTATAAATGCTGAGTGAATCCAATAAATGGGCCAAATTCTGAGGTCCTTCCTCAGTTTTTGGTCTCCCATTATAGTAATGGGAGTGCTGTCTGAGTAAAGGAATCAGGATTTGACCTGATTCGATTTGAGGACATTCATCCCCTCACAGGAAAAGCACAACATCTTGAGAATGTGTGACAGTGAATGTGTTGTAAACTAGTACCATAGATATGCATGTTTGACTGAGAATTTTTTGCCTTATTTTTCCCTCTGAATTTGATGCAACATGGATTGATATGAAGTGATTGGGTGGATTTTAGATCACAACACAGTTTTCTTAGCCAGATTAATATTGCCATGAGAGATCTACCAATTTTAAGTGCTCTTGCTCACAGTCAGACCAAGAAAATGAAGGAGTTAATGTACTCATGTAGCACTTTCCAAAATCTTCCTTTCTTCTTCAAAGCATTAGAGAAAGAGGGAGGAAGAGAGGACAATGTGGACTGAATGAGAGTGTGGTTACCAGACAAACACAAGCTCAAATAATTGAATTTCAATACTTTTTGCATCTAGCGGTAGGGTTTTTATGTCCTAATTGTTTTTCCACAGTTTGGGTTAAACTATGACACTAGTCAATATGGTACATTTTTTTAGTTTTTATTTATTATACAAAGAATTGAGCTTACTTGCCTAGGACAAGATTGTGAGCCCCTTAATAACACTGGGGAGCAGTGCCTCACAAAAGACACGGAACTACTTATATGGATGTGACTGTTCATCAGTGCAGGAACAGGACTCACAGTCTGGTCCTTGGTGGGTCTTCTTATGTTATTAATTTCCCATGCTCTACAGCACTGGTGAGGTGGAGAGTGGCCATAAGTGAAAGAACAGCAAAGACCAGAGATCACAGGGATCCCTACTACCAGACTCATGCATTTCAACTGGCTATAGGAAAGAGACTCTGCCATGTTACCCTGCACTCCTTTCAAGTCATGGCAGTGCAGCAGATTCACGAAATCTGCTGTCATTGGCTCACTTCTCCAGGCTGAATGCTTTGACTCCATGGGTGATGGCCACAGATTGTATAGTGTGTTACGGCAGCCTAAAGTATTTTTCCTGTGGCTAGTCCATGGTTGGGAGCATACATTGGACTGTGACTCATCCTTGATATCTCCCCAGGCTTTACCCTGTTTTTCTGAACTGGGTTTCTCATTTTTGTGTAGATGGGGTTAAGCAGAATGGGCAAATAGCCTACTTGGCTCCTTTTCTCCTTCATACCCACTGTTCTTTTTTGCCCTTCTTTGCTCTGTGCAGCTGGAGGACATCTGCACTCTAGACTTTATTCCAGGCCTTATAACTAGGTAGCATATTAAATCTCTGTGTTGTAAATCTCATTTAGAACATGATAATCCCACACCATTAGCCTGAAAGTGAACGGAACTACATATGAACCTATTAAATACACCACCTAATGAGTATGCCACCCTGACTCTTAGATAAAACTGGAAGATACAGGCAAAACAAGGCAACTGGAATGTTTCACTCATACCTATCCTACAAATTAGAGAAAAAATAATATTAAAACTACGAAAGGTCACATCTGATTACTGTGGCTGAACTGCTGCATCGTATTAACCTTAGGGAAACTGCTGTGATGGAAATGTACTGTCTAGCCATTCAAAATCGAAATCAGATACTGAGCCTGAAAAAAAGAAGGCGGGGGGTGGGAAGGAAAGTAAAACAATTTGTTTTACTATAATTTCCTTGTTCCACAGTTCACATTTTTAATGTGCTCTGTGTAATAGTAGACTGAAGTCATGAATTTGATGGTTGCATAGTGGCTTCATGCCAGTACTATACAGCATTCTACCTGCTAGATCTAGACACTTATTTCATGATCATCCAATTTTTTCCTCCTCTAACAATGTAAAGGGGATACAAGCTGGTTTTGGATCCCAGGCTAAGTTTGTAGGGATGGATTTTTGTATATAAAAAGTTGGCTGAGAATTGAGATGATACATGCAAAGAGAAATGTACTTGCTCAGGATGAAAAGTAGGAGAAATATATGCTACAAACATTTTTCCAAAAATGCATTGTATATCTTAAAAAAATCCTTTACATATATTACCTCTTTTTTAGGTTTAAGCCACTCCCACACATCCTCACTATTACAGGTAATGAAGTAGCGATGCCTATATTTAAGGTTGCCGAACACTTGCCATTTTAACCCTCTATTTTCAATTACTTATAACTTTAACAAACTTTAACCCTTCGGCCTGAAATTTTCTGTGATTGGTCTTTGGCTCATGATTGATTAGTTGTGTAAGTTTGAGCAAAAGTGGTGTATCCATTCCTGAAAGTGTGTGAATGTGAGGGTGGGGACGGGGGTGGCATAATAGATCTTTGACCTGTTTCACCTATACTTTGTCCACTAATTTATCATCCCCAGGACAACGTAGAACATTCCAAACTGCTGACCAGTTTCAAACCACTAGCATTTATAAAATCATCCTGCCACAATAATAATTCTATTGCTACTATTCTTTCAAATGTAAAATTTCCCCTCTAAATATAAATGTGTAACTATAAATAAAGCTTTACTAGTGCAGTATATACCCTGCCTACTCTACCTTCCTTGTATCTCTCCTTTAAATCTGAACTCATTGCTAGCTTTGTTCCTGTATCATTATTTGTTTCAGATAATAAAAGCAACAAAACAAACAATGCTCACATATAAACTTGCTCCACCATGTTGCACACATGCCCACACTGGGTACTTATTCTTATTTACAGTAGAAAAATATAAGTCAGGGCTGCATTGTGCTAGGAGCTGTATAAACACATAGTAAGAAATGCTCCCTGCCCCAAAGTCCTATCAATCTAAATGAACAAGCCAGACAAAGGAATTATTATTCCCATGTTACTGCTAAGGAGCTGAGGCACAGAGAGATTAAGTAATATGTCCAAGCTCACTAAGGAAATCTATAGCAGAACAGGGACCTGAACCCACATATCTTGAGTCCCATACCCATGTCTTAACCTCAAAGCTGTCCATTTTCTCTGTATAGATTTCTTGTGGTAAGCCCTGTCATTCTTCTTCCATCCCCATTCTGTTGATTTGCTGCATCCTGTGTATTAAAAAATTCATTCCGATCATGCAACCGGAATTGCATAGGTGGACGCTTTCACCTGCACAGGCCCCATTGACTTCACAGGGATTGTGTTTGGGCCCAGGGCTCTTACTGCACAGATCCAATAGTAGTATTGGGCCCTCAGGTTGTAAGCTTTCAACACCATGGGTGAAATTCAGGCTCCTGTGAACTCCATGGCACAACTCCCGTTGATCTCAATGGGGCCAAGATTTCTCTCTGTATCTTCCTATCTTTAATGTGTGGCACTGTAAAAGAAATACATTAATAATAGTTAAAATGGAGTAAAGCTGAAAAATACTGAACTGGCAATATTTGGATTGATCCTCTTTATTTAAAGATACAAAAAAAGACCGGTGTCCCCAACCTTAAACTGTACCTACAGGATTCAAGCAGAGTTTTTTTTTTTGTTTGCTTTTCTTGGATACAATAGATAAGCAATGTACCAAAAGAAATCCATTGCCTACCAGAGGCATATCTATAAGTGCTGAAGCTCAGAGTATTTTTACAGCAAATCCTTGTCTTTAGATTTGCTTTTTGGTGCTGGAAATAGCATCAGCATGGACAAGAATGGGGTTGTTTTTAGAAATTTGAGACAGGAGAAAGAACATAATTTTCACTGTCATCTGCACTTATTAACCTTGAAAAGCACATTTGGAAAAGTGTTTTTCTAAACTGTGAAGTTGCCATTGCATTAAAAGCTTCTTTTCCTTCATCCCAACACCGAGAAGAGGCATAAGAAACAGAAAAGGCATAGATGGCAGAGATAGCACCAAAAGGGCAAAGTTGAAATACAGTTCTGAATGCCACTTATTGTAGTCTTGATACCCATATAACCAACCAAGTTTACCAACCCTGTGGAGGAATTGGGAGAGTTGTTGGGAAGGAAAGTCATATAGTGGGCAAAAGAAAATACAATTCTTTTCTACAGTATCTGTTTTTTTTAAATTTCTCCTACTTGTGTGATAAAACAGTGCATAAAATGTTTTGTAGAAATGTTTTGTTCCCTTCTATACATCTCTCTTAGTAGGCTGTAGGGCTGAGCATGATCATGAGTGAGAGAAATAAAACAAGATGGGTGTGAGTTTGTTATGAAAATATGTATCGAAGCGACAAAAAAACAAACAAACAAGGAAATGAAATGGAGAAAAGAAGGCGGGAAAGGAAAAAATAGGTTGGGGGATCAAAAGAAGAAAAAACCTTCAGGGACCTCGTTTTTCCATTTCCCTGCACCTTGTGTAGTCATTTGTACTAATGCAAAGTGAATGTAACGTGATCCATGATGACTTGGAAGCATTTTATATCCACCCTGCATTCACTCTGCACTGGCCTAAATGACTCCACAAGATGTAGGGGAATGGAGAATCAGACCACAAGTCTGCTGTTAATAGAAAAGAGCAAGAAAAGATAAATGTAGGAAAACAGCATCTTCCCTCTAACTCCGCGCCCATTTCATTCTTTGATAGATTCCACTCCATCTCTTTGTATCATTTTAAGAGACATCTTAGCCAACACACTACATCAGCTTACTTCCCATCTCACCTACACCACAGTAAATGAGGAGTAACTCCATGTAAACACTCTGTTACCCTCATATGAGGGAGATCAGAATCTGGCCCTAATAACTTCTAGCACTTGAAAGCTGTCTAAGTTGTCAGTAACGATGACAACTGTTCCCTTTTCCTCAAGCCTTCATATTCAATGACACTGTGATGACATGGTGATCCTATTTTGTAGGTCCACTTATCTCAGTTAGCCAGAGAAGAAAGTTAGAAAAGCCATAGTCTGAAGCAGGTTCTCTTTGTTTCAGCTCCAAACCAAACCAGGGAGATGAAAAACATTACCATTTCCCATATGTACAAAATAATTAACAGAAAAGCCTTCCAGAGATTGGCAAGGAAAATGCTTAGCTCTCCAGCAGGCCTCTAATAAAGGAATCTGCCCCCATTGCTTGCATTAGCCCTCTGGTGGGGGTTA
Source organism: Chrysemys picta bellii (assembly GCF_011386835.1). Taxonomy (NCBI): domain Eukaryota; kingdom Metazoa; phylum Chordata; order Testudines; family Emydidae; genus Chrysemys; species Chrysemys picta. The sequence continues at coordinate 36,518,187 of NC_088791.1, forward strand.
GATGGATGGAAAGACTTCCCTATAATTACGGACATCCAGGGACCTATTTTTATCTTGGTCCCAATGGGTGGTCATGAAAGGGATTTTCTCCAACCCTAGAGCAGTAGGTGCTCTCATATCCTGTGTGGCCCCAGCAGATGAAACACAGAGACAAATAGGATCCTGTAGAGAAAAGGAAGCTAGGAAATCTTCATGAACTCTTCTATTGTTGAATAACTCCCTATAGTATCCCCATCTGCTATGTACATTGGCCAAACTGGACAGTCACTACGCAAGAGGATAAATGCACACAAGTCAGATATCAGGAATGGCAATATACAAAAACCTGTAGGAGAACACTTCAACCTCCCTGGCCACACAATAGCAGATGTAAAGGTAGCCATCTTACAGCAAAAAAACTTCAGGACCAGACTCCAAAGAGAAACTGCTGAGCTCCAGTTCATTTGCAAATTTGACACCATCAGATCAGGATTAAACAAAGACTGTGAATGGCTTTCCAACTACAGAAGCAGTTTCTCCTCCCTTGGTGTTCACACCTCAACTGCTAGCAGAGCACCTCACCCTCCTTGATTGAACTAATCTCCATACTGATTTATACCTGCCTCTAGAGATTTCCATTACTTGCATCTGAAGAAGTGAGGTTCTTACCCACGAAAGCTTATGCTCCCAATACGTCTGTTAGTCTTAAAGGTGCCACAGGACCCTCTGTTGCTTTTTACAGATTCAGACTAACACGGCTACCCCTCTGATCCCTATAGTATATATGTTAAAGTTTCGGAAGGGATGTAGACCTTCATGCCTTAGGGCTAAAGCCAGCCTCTACTTACTGGAGTTAGAATGAAACTTTCCTGGGGGGAGTTAACCTATAATTGTCTACTGCATGATTTCTTGCACTTCCTCTGTAGCAGTACTGCTCACTGTCCGAAACAGGATACTGAAGAAGATGGACCATTGGTTTGACATAGTATGGTTGGTCGTATGTTCTAATATCTAAAATAATATAGAGTAGGTAACATAAAATAGAATGTTTAGCCTTCTATGTCCACTTCATTTACAAAATGGGCAGGTGCCTAAATTAGCCACTATGTGACTTATTGTATAATCATTTATTACATGTCTAGCTTTACATACAAGATCAGTCTTCTGACAACAACCCAGGGCATGTACAATGAAGCATCCTTATTTGTAACCCATATAAACTATTAAAATGTGATAACACTTTGACAAAGAAGTCATAAAAGTGTTTCAAACTTGCCTCATTTATAGAGGAACATACAAGTCATTAACAATGTTAGCAATTCTGATTAGTTTTATGCAGATTTTAAATTACAGCTGATTAAATTTAATCTCCCATTTATTCTGAATAGAAAATGTGCATCAAGCTTGCTTCAGCAATGCAAGTTGCAATCATTAAGTCAGTGTTCAATAAAATGTAAAGATTGGTGGGATAAGTGGAAAAAATACTGAACGTTCACAGTTAATTCAGGTAGCAGTAAAAATAGGCTGATTCCAGACTTGCAGGAAGAGTTGATACTGTGTGTTCCAATTCAGCTTTGAATTTTGCTTTCAAATAATAAATAAAAATGAAGTGTTGTTTTGACTGTTCAGCATGCAGTGTATTTTCTGTGAGTAAATGTTATATTTATATACAACCATGAGTAAAATAAGAAATATATAGATCCACCAAATTGTTTTATTCATAGGCATCCACCAAAATCCTGGTACCTAGCAACTGGGGTAAAGGGTGGGAAAAGGCTTATCAGTTGAAGCTGTGAAGAGGCACTGGGGGTGTCATTGACATATTTATGCACATACCAAGCTTGATCAGGAGGGAGGATGCGCTCCTCCTTGAAGTTTAAGGTCCCACTAAAATAAATGGGAGTTGATGGTTCTGAACACCATGTCAAAACAAGGCCACATCCCATCAGTGGACCCTGCTGATTGTTCCTGCTCTAGGTAAGAATAATCTGCACAGGGATTTCTGGGTGAAGCTACTAGTGGCCATAATACAGAATTTGGCAATAAATGAGGGTCCTTTAGTTTCTCCTGCTGTATGGTATTATTAAAATACATTTGAACAATGGTTGCCTGTAGAAGTCAGCAGTTTCCAGGTGTGATTCCCCTGCTCATGTAAACATACTTGTGCTAGCTCACATAAATAGCAGCTTAACCACAGTAGCACAGTTTTCAGAAGTGTAGGCAGGCCTTAGCTGTGCCCAATACATTCCCACAGGCTTCAAGCAGGCTTGTATTTGACATGGCTAAGCCCCGCCTTCACTGCTGCTACCTATGCTGTATGGTTACACTTCTATTTTTACCTGAGCTAGCTTGATGAGAGCTAGCATGAGTCTATGTACTGTGACAAAGTTCCTCCTCTATCTTGGTGGGTCCTGCGCTTATTGGCAGATTTTCTTGCCTCAGAGATTCACCATGTGGGTTGGGGGAACAGCCCAGAAACCTTCCCCTCTGGAAGAACCCACAGTCCAGGTCAATTGGAAGGTTTGGGGGGAACCCGGGCCCGCCACTACTCCGGCCCAGGGCCCTGTGGACTGCAGCTGGCTATACTGCCTCCTGTAACAGCTGCATGACAGCTACAACTCCCTGGGCTACTTCCCCATGGCCTCCTCCAAACATCTTCCTTAGTCTCACCACAGGATCTTCCTCCTGGTGTCTGATAACGCTTGTGCTCCTCAGTCCTCCAGCAGCACACCCTCTCACTCTCAGCTCCTTGCACCTCTTGCTCCCAGCTCCTCACACTCATACCACAAACTGAAGTGAACTCCTTTTTAAAACCCAGGTGCCCTGATTAGCCTGCCTTAATTGATTCTAGCAGCTTCTTAATTGGCTCCAGTTGTCCTAATTAGCCGGCCTGCCTTAGCTGGTTCTAGCAGGTTCCTGATTACTCTAGTGCAGCCCCGGCTCTGGTCACTAAGGGAACAGAAAACTACTCATCCAGTGACCAGTATATCTGCACTCTACCAGACTCCTGTGCCCCACTGGTCTGGGTCTGTCACAGTACATAAGCAGGATAATCACACCCCTAGCTTGTAGTGTAGATGTAGCCTTAGACATTGCAGTATAGTCTCCCTCAGCGCTTCCTTCCCAGTGATAGCAAGTATGAAAGGAAGGTGCTGGCCACATCCTTAAACTGACTAATGACTCCACTTTTGCCATGTTAAAAACTGCCAATTGCACTGTCTTCTTTCCCCCTTGTGCTTCACAGGTCAAATGCCAAGCTGGTATTGAACAGTGTAACTGCACTGATTTCAAAAGAGCTATGTTGATTAACAGCAGTTGAAGATCTGGCCCAAGGAATAGAAACACTTAAATTGTGAACTCTATTTAGATTGGAAGCTCTTTGGGTCAGGGAATGTCTTTTAGTTCGTTTTGTCCAGTGCTTGACACAATGGGGTCCTAGGTGCTATGGGAATGCAACTAAATAATACTAAAATAGCCACACTGTGGCTACCCTCTACTCTGGTGTGCTAGCTGTGTGTGTTTGGGGAGATATTCCCAGTGCCCTCTTTCCCCCAGCTTACTCACTGGGGGCAGGCACAATCTGACCTTGCATATTATTATATCATAGCAGTTTGCAGTTCACATGTACTGAAATTACCCAAATAAACTCAGTGATCTGGATGGTTTCCTTTTCTATTACCACTCAGAAGGAAAAGAAGAAGAAATCACTTATATCCACTCATATGCTTGTTAACAGCAAAATGACACTCAACTATGGCAAGGGAATAATAGGCAGATGTGTCCATCAGAGGGATACATTTTGATAACTGGCATAAACTATATGTTGGAATTTACAATAGAACTTTCAATGGAATTGAGCATTAATCACAAACCTTTTACTCAATCTTGCCAGATTCCCTGGGGGATTTCACATGAGGTGCGGCAGTATTTTGGGTTTACATTTTCATAGTGATCGTTGCAATCTTCTTCCCATTTGGCCTCAATGAGGGAATTAGTGAAGTGAGCTCTGAATACATCAAGGGTTGAAAAAGATTACTTTGATACAAAGAAGGATATGTCTTAGCAATCATGTAAAGAGTCACCTCATTATTATTATCAAACATTTGATAATTCATGGTGCTTTTATTTCTATAAAACTCCTGATATTCTTGGAAACCATGTCCCTAATAGATATATAATGCTTACATAAGCATATATAAACTTGGGAAACTAAGAAGGGATGATTGTTACGGTAGATGTTCCCTGTTGAGGAATAGGGAAGAATGATTATGGGGTAAGAAGGACTAACTGAGAGAGATTATCTTGAAGAATCGTTAGTCCTCTCAGCTGTAAATAATCATGCCTTCACACATAGATCGGGCAAACCGAGAATGTATAGAAATGACATCAGAACATGTGTTTCTTTGGCAAAGAGGTTTCCTTTGTCTAAAACTCTACACAATGACACTGGTATGGGAACTTAGTTGGGGAATGAAAACCGTGCATCCCTCTAGAAACAGTGAAGGAGAGACACAGAGCCAGCTCTTTATCAATCACAACAGAGGGTGGCAATGTATCTATTTCTTTCTGTATTCTGTACAGTGCTGTACTAATCTCTAATTGATAAACTTTGATTAAATAATTCCAGTTGAGCCTGTTATTTCACAATCTTGAGTCATTAACTCAGACATGCAACATCTTTGAACCATTCCCCTTTGGCCATCAGACACCACTTCCATACCTCTTAAATGTGTCTGACTTTAAAGGGACATTTCTCAGGTTAGCTCCAAAGTTACCAATGTTCTGAACAAATTTGGTCTCCTTTTACTTTTACTGCTGAAATTTGTTTATGTGAGAAATAAGGGATTATGAAACTGAGGTTACAGAGTTATTTAAACTGAAAAGATGAATCCCACATCATTTTATCTTTCTCGCTTGAATAATTCTTTGGGTCCATCATTTTGGGGTTTTATCACAAATTACATCCCACATTTGGCCTTGGCAGGTATGTATGCAGCTTGTTACTATACTGTGTAACCTACATCATCTCATCAGGTCACAGTATCTGATCTCCATGATACACAGTGGAGTCAACACCCCTTTTATAGCCCCAGAATCCAGTATCCCCTCCCTTTTTGAGTAGTTGAGCCATATTCCTTCTGTCACTCAGGGTACATCCGCACTACAGTCACGGGTGTGACTGCAGCACAGGTAGACATACCAGAGCTAGCTTTGAGCTAGTTAGCTAGAATAACAATAGCAGTGAAGCCACAGCAGCATAGGTGGTAGTATGGGCTGTACTATCCCATCAGCACCCTAGGACTATCATGAGCTGATAGTCTATGCTGCAAGAGAGCTTCTACAGCAGTGGAGGTGCAGGGGAAGGATTTTCCCCCATATGAGGATAGTTCATTCTGTAGTGGACTTAAGTGGGATTACTCACTTATCATTACAATGGCAGAATCATCCCCTAAAATAACATTTCTGATATGCAGACCCCCCTGCAGTACGAACTATGCAGGGGATATGAAATACTTATAAATATGCTAAGCAACCTCTTCAATTCCTATTTTAATGCTGGTTGTAGTCGTCGCAGTGGGTCTGATTCTGATTATATTCCTAAATCAGGAGCAACTCCAGAGAAGTCAGTGGAGTCACACCAATCCAAAGCCTGGGCAAGTCAGATCAGCATCTAGCCCACTAAATCCATTTTAATTTAGAACTACCATAATAATTATAAATGAGTTATAATGAGGTCTCTTTGCCAGAGAATTCTCTCTCCAGACTTCCTTGGCATGCAGACAGTGTAGTTTCTATCTTTATTATGCCAAGTCAAAGAGGTATCATTTTCTAGTTTAATAAACAAAAGTAAGTTGTAATGGGTTGTTTTATTATCATTCTAAAAGAAATACTGAATCTTTCTACTGCCTGAACAGATTTATAATGGTTCATAAGATGCCCTGTCTATGTACAAACTGGTCTCCTACATAATGTAGATATTGTTTGAAAAACACAGGAATATAAATCATGAATGTTTGACAGAGGGATGGAAGCATAAAATCCTTAGACTTTTTAACCATTGATTGCATTAAGGATTAAGTGAGATTTCATTTCACAAACACATCACCTAAATGTGTATATCAGCTGTAATCTGGATATGAGGTTTTTAATGCACAGTATTTATTTTAAGTGGAAGAATTTTTTTTCATACACAAGTATCTGTGATTTCTACAAAAGTTGCCTTTAAATAAAACCCAAAGATTCCTTCTGATACATTAAATTATTGAATGAATTGGTCCCAGCTGAAGTGATGATCACTTTCAGGAGTTAATGCATCAGTACTAGTAGGTCATTAACCCAACACAGCATTGAAAGGGGCTGCTTTCCAAAAAGACTGTTTTTGCATGTGTGTACATATATGTATGTGTATGACATTGTTCAAAACCCGCTAAAAGTACATTGTAAAAACACTAGCTAAGAAACCCATTATATATCATTTGCAACTAGAACCTTCAAAAAGGGAGATGAGATTGGACAACCCCCCATCCCAATTCAGAGAAGGCTAACAAGCTCCTCTGGGCTCAGCCGATAGCAAATAGGCACACCTGTGGAGCCAGTGCCAACTGGAGGAAACAAGTTTTAAAAGGAGAGCTTGTCACAGAAAGGGGTGGCAGACAGAAGGAAAGCTACTATGCATCGGAAGCAGCTGTCACTTACTACAGAGTAGCTGAGAGGGAAACAGCTGATAAGCATCTTCTGCCCACAAGAACTTAACAGACCCAGGACAAGCTGATCATTGTGGGATAGGGATTGAAGGTATACTCCAACACATGGGCTAGCTGTGCCAGACTGCCACGTACAAACCAGACTTACAAGGAAACTCGGAGACTGACTGTCCCCTTAAGCATAAGACTTCTCCCCTCAACCACCAATAGAGAGCCTGGAAAGGCTGGAGGAAGTGGGGAAAGTGTGATGGGCTCCCCCTGAGGTGCCACTGAGCCCCCCGACCCACCAGACTGGGCTCTCTCTACACTGTACTGCTGTGACCAGCCTAACAAGCACTCTCCCAGGCTCCAGCCTGCACTTTTACCAGCACACATACAGGTACACACCCAACTGCAGTTACATGCAGACAGGTTCTTTAACCTCCCCTACATGGGAAGGCACAGCTAGGGCACCTTCCAGTTCCTAAGGCATGCACCTTCTCTCTGGAGTGTAAACCCCAAATTATACCATCTTGTGCTACATACAGAGCTGTCCAACATAAACTCATGAAATTCACCCCCTCCCTCAATGTGGAGAGGAAATATACAACAGCTTTCTGCCCCGCTTTATGACTTCCACAAACACTGGTTTTAGACAAAGCGAAAACAAATGTATTAACTACAAAAGATTGATTTTAATTGATTATAAGTGATAGCACACAGGTCAAAGCAGATTACCTAGTAATTAGTAAATAAACAAAAACACAATCTAAGCTTAATATACTACATAGATTGAATATGAATAGCAATTTTCACCCTAAATGATGATGCAAGCAGGCTGTAGGCTCTTAAGAGGCAAGCTGCACTGGCTTATAGCTTAGAGACCCCAGGTATTTCATTCACAGGCTAAAAATCCTTTTAGCCTGGGTCCAGCACTTCCCCACAGCTCAGTCTTTGTTCCTCAGGTGTTTACATGAGTCTTCTTAGGCAGGGAGTCAGTGAAGAACCACAAATGATGTCACCCCCTGCCCTATATAGCTTTTGCATATGGAAGGAACCCTTTCTTTCAAAACTTGGTTCTCACACCAATCAGTGGAAAAACACTGGTATCCCAAGATGAGTCCAGAACCAGCTGACCTGGTCACATGTCCCTGTAGTGTTACAGTGGCCATAACTCAGAGGCTGCCTGTAGTGTGCTCAGAAAGGCTCCTCAGTGCTAAGCTTCTTCTAAGTCCTATTGTTTCCTTCTAATGGCTCATTAACCTGAATGGGCCCTTCCCAACCAGCCATCTAGACTGAGTGCATTCTGCCTCGTGGGGGGTATTCCCCATGTGTAAACACATTTGTAATACAGATATGTAGTCAATATTCCTAACTTCAGGCACAAAAATGATACATGCATACAAATAGGAAATCATATTCAGTAAATCATAACCTTTTCAATGACACCTCACATGAGAAGCAAGAGGAAGACCAAAGACAGGGTAGGCCCACTGCTTAGTGAAGAGGGAGAAACAGTAACAGGAAACTTGGAAATGGCAGAGATGCTTAATGACTTCTTTGTTTCGGTCTTCACCGAGAAGTCTGAAGCAATGCCTAACATAGTGAATGCTAATGGGAAGGGGGTAGGTTTAGCGGATAAAATAAAAAAAGAACAAGTTAAAAATCACTTAGAAAAGTTAGATGCCTGCAAGTCACCCGGGCCTGATGAAATGCATCCTAGAATACTCAAGGAGCTAATAGAGGAGGTATCTGAGCCTCTAGCTATTATCTTTGGAAAGTCATGGGAGACGGGAGAGATTCCAGAAGACTGGAAAAGGGCAAATATAGTGCCCATCTATAAAAAGGGAAATAAAAACAACCCAGGTAACTACAGACCAGTTAGTTTAACTTCTGTGCCAGGGAAGATAATGGAGCAAGTAATTAAGGAAATCATCTGCAAACACTTGGAAGGTGGTAAGGTGATAGGGAACAGCCAGCATGGATTTGTGAAGAACAAATCATGTCAAACCAATCTGATAGCTTTCTTTGATAGAATAACGAGCCTTGTGGATAAGGGTGAAGCGGTGGATGTGGTATACCTAGACTTTAGTAAGGCATTTGATACGGTCTCGCATGATATTCTTATCGATAAACTAGGCAAATACAAATTAGATGGGGCTACTATAAGGTGGGTGCATAACTGGCTGGATAACCGTACTCAGAGAGTTGTTATTAATGGTTCCCAATCCTGCTGGAAAGGCGTAACGAGTGGGGTTCCGCAGGGGTCTGTTTTGGGACCGGCTCTGTTCAATATCTTCATCAACGACTTAGATATTGGCATAGAAAGTACGCTTATTAAGTTTGCGGATGATACCAAACTGGGAGGGATTGCAACTACTTTGGAGGACAGGGTCATAATTCAAAATGATCTGGACAAATTGGAGAAATGGTCTGAGTTAAACAGGATGAAGTTTAACAAAGACAAATGCAAAGTGCTCCACTTAGGAAGGAAAAATCAATTTCACACATACAGAATGGGAAAAGACTGTCTAGGAAGGAGTACGGCAGAAAGGGATCTAGGGGTTATAGTGGACCACAAGCTAAATATGAGTCAACAGTGTGATGCTGTTGCAAAAAAAGCAAACATGATTCTGGGATGCATTAACAGGTGTGTTGTGAGCAAGACACGAGAAGTCATTCTTCCGCTCTACTCTGCTCTGGTTAGGCCTCAGCTGGAGTATTGTGTCCAGTTCTGGGCGCCGCATTTTAAAAAAGATGTGGAGAAATTGGAAAGGGTCCAAAGAAGAGCAACAAGAATGATTAAAGGTCTTGAGAACATGACCTATGAAGGAAGGCTGAAAGAACTGGGTTTGTTTAGTTTGGAGAAGAGAAGACTGAGAGGGGACATGATAGCAGTTTACAGGTATCTAAAAGGGTGTCATGAGGAGGAGGGAGAGAACTTGTTCACCTTAGCCTCTAAGGATAGAACCAGAAACAATGGGTTTAAACTGCAGCAAGGGAGGTCTAGGTTGGACATTAGGAAAAAGTTCCTAACTGTCAGGGTGGTTAAACATTGGAATAAATTGCCTAGGGAGGTTGTGGAATCTCCGTCTCTGGAGATATTTAAGAGTAGGTTAGATAAATGTCTATCAGGGATGGTCTAGACAGTATTTGGTCCTGCCATGCGGGCAGGGGACTGGACTCGATGACCTCTCGAGGTCCCTTCCAGTCCTATAATCTATGATTCTATGATTCTATGACTTATCTTGCATCAAATACATTATAATTATGCCATAATCATATCATGATAATATCACTGTGAAGAATATGGGGTGCAGTGTCACAGAAAGAACTTTGGAAGGGGAAAGACTCTGAAGTTGCCTGAGTGACCCTGGAGAAAGACTCAGCCTAACACAGGAAGGAAAAGAAAGAAAGATATCTACTCTTCTAACACTTAGATTCATGGATCTCTGCATGTTTGGTGTTATAAACATTCAGATATATTATGTATATATATATTTTTCCAAATAAAAACTTTTAACTAGAAGTTATAGGCATACTAGTTTTAATGATCTCTAAAAATGGATAAAGGATGAATGCATCAGACTCTGAATCTAATTGCAAGATTTCTATTGACTCAATATTCTAATACAGACTACAGCACCATCAGCTATAGTCACCAGTATCCCAAATTAAAGAAAGGTCCTAGCCTCCAGGAAGTGCTGTGAGTGATTCAGCATGTGACTCTTTAATATGGATCAGCACTGAATCAGAGTTTCAAAATAGTGCTAGGATGAATGAACTAGGCTATTTGAGATGCCATTTAAAGATGTAAGAGTGAAGTCATTACACTTGGATGAAAGATCTCACGACACTTTCTACAAGAGTAGGGGTAAGCCTGCTAACATTCAGACTGGGTTTATTACATTCTGCCAATCCAAATATACCTGCAGATTCAAGTGGATACAGTTTTCTTCCTTTCCTTTCCTAAAATGTTGTCTCTGGGGATAAAAAGCTGCTCTATTATAGTGCAGTGCTGGCTGAAGTGATTTGTGTATGTTAGACCCGCAATAGAGGTCTCCCTACGGGATGGGGAGCAGGCAGATACCGGACACAGTATTGGTATATAATACTTTAAATGCTCTTTATTGATTACTAAACAAATTTTACTCACTCCATATTCACACCCCAAACATATTATACCAGAGTCCAAAGGTCAGAATGGTCCCGATGGCCAATCAAGATTCCTTCTGATCATAAAATCATAAGATGTGGGGAGCTGGCGAAAACCACATCTATATCCACACGGGACTCTGGATCAAAAAATGACTCCGATTTGCAGAAATCATAGGCACCCATTTACAGTCCATTCTGGTTCTTTGCCTTAGATTACTAGGCCTTCTACCCACACAATTTAAAAGAGACAATCTTGGTCAGGCCACCATGATCCAAGGTGTGCCATTTCCTCTAATTCTTATACAATTTAATATCAGTCCAGCTGGTGTTGTTTCCTTCTGTGCTGATTTTCCAAATTTTTCTTGGAACATAACAAGATTGTTTCTACACAAATAGTTCGAATTGTTCTTGACCAACATGTATATGTCTTATAGCAGGTTGTGAATAGGGAGATCATACTGCTCTAGTCTAGTCTGACCTCTTGCAAATTGCAGGCTACAAGAACATCGCCCACCCACTCCTGTAATAGACCCCTAACTTTTGACTGAATTACTGAATTCCTCAAATCATGGTTTAAAGACTTCAAGTTACAGAAAACTCACCATTTACACTCGTTTAAACCTGCAACTGACCCGGGCCCCATGCTGCAGAGGAAGACATTAAAAAAAAAAAGCAGGTTCTCTGCCAATCTGAACCTGCAGAAAAATGCATTCTTGACACCAAATATGGTGATCAGTTAGACACTGAGCATGTGGGCAAGACCCACCAGGCAGATACCTGGGAAAGAATTATCTGTAGTAACTCAGAGCCCTTCCCATTTAGTGTCCTGTCTCCAGCCGTTGGGTATTTTTGCTACTGGCAGTCACCATATGTCATTGTAGGCAGTCCCATCATACCATCCCCTCCATAAACTTATCAAGCTCAGTCTTGAAGCCAGTTAGTTTTTTTGCCCCCACTGATCCCCTTGGAAAGCTGTTCCAGAACTTCACCCCTCTGATGGTTAGAAACCTTTGCCTAATTTAGAGCCTAGTATTGTTGATGGCCAGTTTATCTCCATTTGTTCTTCTGTCCACATTGGTGCTTAACTTAAATAACTCCTCTCCCTCCCTGGTATTTATCCCGCTGATGTATTTATAGAGAGCAATCATATCTCCCCTCAGCCTTCTTCTGATTAGGCTAAACAAGTCATGCTCTTTGAGTCTCCTCTCATAAGGAAGGTTTTCCATTTCTTGGATCATCCTAGTAGCCCTTCTCTGCACCTGTTTCAGTTTGAATTAATCTTTCTTAAACATGGGAGACCAGAATTGCACCCAGTATTCCAGATGAGGTATCACCAGTGCCTTGTATAATGGTACTAGCACTTCCCTGTCTCTGCTGGAAATACCTTGCCTGATGCATCCTAGGACTGTATTAGCCTTTTTCATGACCGCAACACTTTGATATCTCATAGTCATCCTGTGATTAACCAATATACCCAGGTCTTTCTCCTCCTCTGTTGCTTCCAACTGATAAACCCCCAGGTAATAGCAAAAATTCTTGTTGTTAGTCCCTAAATGCATGACCTTGCAGTTTGCACTGTTAAATTTCACCCCATTTCTATTACTCCAATATTAATCCAGTATACAAGATCATACTGATATTCTTGTATGATATTTCTCCATACTGGCAATACCTCCTAACTTTGTGTCATCTGCAAATTTTATTAACACACTCCCATTTTTTGTGCCAAAGTCAGTAATAAAAATGTTAAATAAAATTGGTCCCTGAGAAATTCCATTAGTAACCTCCCTCCAACCTGACAGTTCACCTTCCAGTATGACCCATTGTAGTCTTCCCTTTAACCAGTTACTTTTCAACCTTTCAATTCTCACATTAATACCCATCTTCTCCAATTTAACTAATAATTTCCCGTGTGGAACTCTATCAAATGCCTTACTGAAATTCAGGTAGATTAGATCTACTGAATTTCGTATGTCTAAAATCTCAGTTATCTTCTCAAAGAAGGAGATCAGGTTGGTCTAGCACGATCTACCTTTTGAAATACCATGTTGTATTTTATCCTAATTACAGTTCAACTCTATGTCCTATGTCAGGGGTGGCCAGACCAGGGCTTGTGAGTTGCATGTGGCTCTTTTACAGTTAAAGTGCAACTCATGAAGCCCCACCCCGCACTCTCTCCCCCATTCACTACATACCACACTCGGGGCGGGAGCTTGGGGCTTTTGCCCAGCAGGGAGAGGGATCTTGGGGCTTCAGCTTCGCTGGGTGCATCTGCCAGGGCTTGGGGCTTCAGCAGGAGTGGGGCTGAAGCCCCAAGACTCCCCTTCCTGCAGAGCTGAAGCCCCGAGCCCCAGCAGGCATGCCCTGGATTTCGAACATCTGAAGATTGTTGTATGTGAATCGGAGCGTCAGTAAGTTTGGCTACCCCGTCCTATGTCTTAACTATTTTCTCTTTCAAAATTTGTTCCAAGATCTTGCATACAACAGAGGTCAAATTAAGAGGCCTGTAGTTTCCTGGATCACTTGTTTTGACTTTGTTAAAAATAGAAACTGTATTAGCACTATTCTTCCCCTTAGTGTCCATTCTCCTACTCACTGCTATTCCTTTCCCCATTGCTATATCCTTTCATACTTGATTTTCCTCCCTCTCAATGTTAAAATCAGTCATGGAGATTTCACAAGCATATCCTAATGGTCTCTCTTCTAAGTCCCTGGTTTAAAGCTGTTTTAATGAGTTGTGACAACCTCCATCCCAGAAGTCTAATTCCCTCCCTCCTCAGGTGGAGTCTATCCCATGAGAACTGTCCTCTGTCTGTGAATGCCTCCCAGTGGTCAAACATCCCAAAGCCCTCCTTATAGCACCACTGCCTGAGCCATCTGTTGATCATCATAATCATAATTAGGAGATCATGATTTGGTTTCCAGCTCTGCTGTTGATTTATGTGACCTTGGGCAATCTGTTGAATCTCCCTGTGTCTCAGTTCCCCATCTGTAAGCTAGGGATAGTAATACTTCCTCAGTTCCATGCTGTGTAGGAGGCTCTTTGAGGTAGGGACTGTCCCTAATTATGTGTATGTACAGCACTTAGCACAATGGGGTCTCATTCTCAGTTAAGATGGCACTGTAAAGTAACTAATAATACTAATCGATTTCTGAGCGAATATAGAATTCCAAATACCACCAAAGGGCCCACTCCTATAATTGCTCCACAGATGGAGCTTGCACTGTTTTCAGTCTCAGTTATGCCCACTAAGAGCTTACAGGCTCATACCTGAGACTGCAGAAGGATTTATTCCACAGGACTGAAGTGTGTGGGGGGTGGGGAAGTAGTCAGTAGCATTGTACTTTTTACACAACCTTCTTTTCTCTTCTGTGATGAGAGTAAATCTGGGGTTGACCTAAGACCTTTCTGAAAATTGAGCTGACCTAAAATCATAGATAGGTAAAGCACAGTAATAATAGAAGTTGAAAATCAATACAGTGTGCTTTACAGGGTCATGCTAAAGTCATTTTGGTTTCAGTGACAAAATGATATTTGGATTTTGTATGATTTTTTTTTTTTACTACCAATTAACTTCCTAGCATCTTCGTGCTACAGCTGGAAATATTCTTAGAAGTGAATTTGTTTTATGGCAGGTTTTTTAATGTATAGTAACCTATACTGCTTATCAAACAGTTTTTTACACCAGAGTATTCTGCTTAATATAATAGTTGTTTAGTGTCCCTGCCCTGTGAGTTCTGCACTAGAAACAGAACATAAAGTGAAGGGCGAAAAATAAAGATTTAGGAAAATATTATAAAATGCTGTAAAATAGTATTTGTATGTTAGCTCTCATAGGGATTTTGTTCCCAATCTGTATAGAAACTAAATCTCATGGAAAAGCTTGCTGAAGAGAAAACTAGCATTGCAAGGGTTTAACTAAAATTCAGCAATTTGAAAATGCCCCTGAAATTAAGGTTGAAATCCTCACAGTCTGTGCAAAGCCTGAGTAAACAAGCTTTGTGCAGTGAGGAGTGAGGCGATGGTATCTTTCTCTCAAGCCCAGGCAACTGAACTCCTTCTCAGCCACTCTGCAGCCCCTCCTGCTGTTCTACAGCACGGTACACTCCATTTGTCTAGTGTTCTTTGCCAGTGGATCTGCGTAGTTCCTGGATACAGTGGGCACTTCCACTGACCCTTTCCATATTGTCCCAGAGAGAGAGGCCAGGACCAGTGCTCCATGGCACAGTATCCCTGTGTGGCTTCTCCATGGCCATAGTGGTCTTTACAGCATTTAGGGTTAGATTTTCAAAAGATTCAGTGAAGAGGCTGAAGTCAATGGGAGCAGCTGTTTTCTGCCTAATACTCCCTCAGGACTGTGGGTGTTACTTAGGAGAAATTACTGCTGGCTGACCAGTAGTAACTCTCTCCCACTTCAGAAAGGAGGTCGATAGTAGGCACAGAGGGTGATGGTACAATTATTCTACTAGAGGCAGCAGGGCTCCTAAAGGAACCATGAAGATAGATGGAAGGGAAAATGTCCTAAGGAATGGCCCTCCATAAGTCCACACTATTCTGTAAGGAGTTCCCAATAGATCCCTGCATTTGTTGGTTTACTGGCCCTTTCCTCATTCTTGGTGACTAAAAGTACTTCCTCTCCTGAAGGAGACAATGAAAAATCATGCCTTGCATTCTACCTCACTAAGTATCAACCACATGTTTGCCCATACCCTGATAGGTCTGCAAAATGTGGCATGCAGTCATCAGTACCTTATGTTCATGACTCTGAAAGAAATCCATCTTAATTGTACTCTATATTGCATTACTGAATCAACTTTTATATGAACAGTATAGAGAATGAGGCAAATTTTCAAAACAGCTTTAAATGAGCCTTTATTTTTACAGATGCAAATAATCATATCAGAGTATCTGTTACTTAAAACATATAGGTCACCTAAATTGTCAGTGGAAAAATTGAGTACATACTTTGAAAATATGGCTCAGTATGCCTCTTGTTTATTTGTTTTCATAAAATACATTTACTGAACAATTCATTTGTAATGTTTTGCTAAGTATCACATCACATAATGACAGGTTTCAGAGTAGCAGCCATGTTAGTCTGTATCCGCAAAAAGAACAGGAGTACTTGTGGCACCTTAGAGACTAACAAATTTATTAGAGCATAAGCTTTCGTGGACTACAGCCCACTTCTTCGGATGCATACAGAGTGGAATAAATATTGAGGAGATATATATATACACACATACAGAGAGCATAAACAGGTGGGAGTTGTCTTACCAATTCTGAGAGACCAATTAAGTAAGAGGAAAAAAAAAACTTTTGAAGTGATAATCAAGATAGCCCAGTACAGACAGTTTGATAAGAAGTGTGAGAATACTTACAAGGGGAGATAGATTCAATGTTTGCAATCCTTTGTTGATTGTGTCTAGTTTGCATATCAATTCCAGCTCAGCAGTCTCTCGTTGGAGTCTGTTTTTGAAGTTTTTCTGTTGTAAGATAGCCACCCGCAGGTCTGTCATTGAATGACCAGACAGGTTAAAGTGTTCTCCCACTGGTTTTTGAGTATTATGATTCCTGATGTCAGATTTGTGTCCATTAATTCTTTTGCGTAGAGACTGTCCGGTTTGGCCAATGTACATGGCAGAGGGGCAATGCTGGCACATGATGGCATATATCACATTGGTAGATGTGCAGGTGAACGAGCCCCTGATGGTATGGCTGATGTGATTAGGTCCTATGATGATGTCACTTGAATAGATATGTGGACAGAGTTGGCATCGGGCTTTGTTTCAAGGATAGGTTCCTGGGTCAGTGGTTTTGTTCAGTGATGTGTGGTTGCTGGTTAGTATTTGCTTCACATAATGACATCACATAATGACATCCATCCTGTTTTAAATCCTGCCATAACTGTCTATCAGTGTAAAACTTAAATACCAAGTCACTGCTGAATTCGTCACAGTTGTCAGTTACAAAAAACATTTTTCCCCCAAACTGAAGTACCTCTAGGGGAAAATACCTTGTAAAATGACTCCCACTTTTGGAATCAAAGCAATCTATAAGCATGGTTCACGCACAGAATATTTTATATTGTCATTTTTAAGGAATGGTTTTAGTCTGAAATGTTTTTTTTTTCTTATTGTAAAAGCAGCACTCTTACATTCCCTTTTATATACTCCAGTGGTTCCCAAACTGGGGTTCGCGACCCCCTGGGGGTTCGCGAAATGTTACAAGGGGTTCTCGGGGAAAAATTCCCTAATGGCGGACAGAGCTGTCCTTAGGGAGCAGGGGACCAGCAGCCTGGAGCCCCAGGACTTCCAAGAGCTAAGCAGATCAAAGTAAGCACATCTATCACACTGAGATTTAAACTTCAAGACTCCTTATAAGAAATAGAAAGGGAGGTGAATATTTTTTGCTGTTTTTAAAATTAAATAAGCAGCTAATATTGTTTTTAAAAGTATTATGAAGAACAAGTTTAAGCTTTGTTGTAACGTGTGTTGTTTGCTTGAACTGCTCAAGACCCGAATGCTTGTATAAAAGGAACTCTTTATATTGGCTTCTTACATACCTTCATGCTGTTTCACATCTGATACTTCTTGATGAAACATAGGTGCCTTGTCTTATAACAGGCTTATTCAAAGTGATACAAGCTACGAAAGTGAGATCTTGGAACAGTGTTGCCGTTTTCATAATGTAATAAAAATACTGTAATGATAAATAATAATTAATAATAAATAGTGTGTAATAAGCATGTAATAAAAACAAATTTTATATTTCCAAGATCACTGCTTTTATAATTTATACTCAGATAAAGGAGAAAATCCCTGGAAATATTCATTTTTAGGAGGGGGTTCGCGAGACTTGACATTTTGGTGAAAGGGGTTCACAGGTTGTTAAAGTTTGGGAACCACTGATATACTCAATCATATGAGCTCACTTTGGTGAAAGAAGTGGGGTCCACATTTTCAAATATCTAAACTATGTTTCATAAAATATGAATGGTCTGATTTTCAGAGATGATTAGCATCTGTAGCTCCCATTGACAGTTATATTCCTCTTATCCCTTCAGATCCAACAGCTAAGACAGTGAATTTGATTCTACTTCTTTTTGTGTGTCATCAACAAAATTGATTACAGATCCAAAAGTGAGTTCTGCACTAGAAACCGAACATAAAGTGAAGGGCAAAAAAGTACTACACACATGTCACTGAGGGCATAACATGAAGGCATTGAGGGGTCACAGAGGGCATAATTTGGCTTTGGGAGTCTTTATTGTCAATGACATGCAAGGAGGAAAAATATTATAAAAAAATAAACATCTGAAGATATACCTATCTCATAGAACTGGAAGGGACCCTGAAAGGTCATTGAGTCCAGCCCCCTGCCTTCACTAGCAAGACCAAGTACTGATTTTGCCCCAGATCCCTAAGTGGCCTCCTCAAGGATTGAACTGAAAACCTTGGGTTTAGCAGGCCAATATGAAAGATCTCGGATGGATTGTCAGACCCCAGACTGAATTTATAGAGCAGACAATTGGGGGAGGGGAGCAGGGAATCTCATATTCTGACTTGTAAACTGATTAATTGGGTGTACAAATAACTGAGATACAGCAACTATAGAGCCAATATTGCCACTTTTACGAGTAAACCTGCACATTAAGGACCAGCTCCTGAACTCATTTCTCAGATTTTGTTCACTCTCTAATGGGACTTTGCTTAGTGCAAAACTGTAAAAGAATCTCAGTATCTGGTCCTAAATCAGTGCTGTTTACAGAAAGGGATCCTGAATATTATCACATTTGTGATCAATTCTACATAATTACTCAGATGTAAATAAATCAGATACAGTGGAAGAAGAAAGTTTAGGACAATTTTATTGTTTAGCTGCCTCTTTCAAAATACTAGATGTTACAATGTTAATTCCTTTATGAAAGGGAAAAAAAACACATTGAAATAACCTTGTTTGTTTTACACCTCTGTTATCTTCACTTTGTTCCACTGGTTCCACTTGAATCCAGACGATTTTGAAAAAAAGTAGGGGAGAGATTGAAAAGAATGTAGCTCATAAAAATCCAAGAGTAAAGTATAACAGCAACCCAGCAATCTTATATCTAACGCTGGTAGAGGGTGGCCACCTTCCCTACTCCCAAAGGATTATGATCTATCACACTAACTACATAGTTCTGTCTCCTGCTGCCCTTGCCATGTGAACAACAAAATCAATAATATATGGCAAGTGTAGCTACTGAGTGTTTTGTCCATGAAAATACAAGACTCTTCATGAGAGGTTTAACCCATCACATAAAATCTGTTTAAATAAAACCAGAACTAGATGGCATCTATAATGAATTATTATTTATTTACTTTTTGCAGCAGATAAAAAGGTCATGGCCATTTATCTTCTATAGGCCAAGATGATGATTCACTTTTACAGCTAGTGCTAGTCTAGTTCAGCATTACTATAAAATACTGAAATATTCAGGCGATTCGCTATTGCTCTTCAGCAATGATATAAATGTGCATTAGCTTTTGCAGAACATATGAACAAGAAAATTGCCATATTTACAGTGCCAGGCACAGTTACAGAAATATATAAAGAAGGCCGAAAGGTGGTTTTGTTTGTTTATGTGTGGGGCTGGGTAGAGGGTTTGCTTTCTCTGATTCTTGTGTAAGAAATAATAGGATTGTCACTTGAGGTCTTCTCTGGTTTTCCTGAAGGATTTGGGGGCGGTCTTGGAAGATACATATTGTAGTTATCACATGTTAAGTGGTGGGAAGAGGGTATTGAAATTTTGGAGACAGGAATTTTTTATTAAAGTCTTAATCAGTGAGGTTAAGGAGATGTCAATGAAACTGGAAAAAAATAAAAAGTAAATAATTTGTCACAAATCTATTTCCCTCTCAGTTGCTCAGTTTTCATTCTCTGTAGGGCTTGGATGTCATCATTTCACTAATTGTTTAGTCATCAAAAAATCTTCCAGGCTAAACAACATCTGAATTTCTAATGTTAAAAAAATAGGTCTGGCTCTGGATTTCATATCTCAATCCATCCCTCTAAAGTACAGTTCAACTCCTTACTGGAGGGTCCAGTTGTAAAATCTGTGTCTAGATCCAGATTACGATGCTATCTACCTCCCTAAAGCCATTACATTGCCCGCATTACTGTATTATGTGAGCACCTCACAATTGTTACTGTAGTTATCCTCACAACATCCCTGTGAGGTAGGGAAGTGTTGTTATCCCCATTTTACCAGTGGGGAACTGACCTTAAGTGATTTGTCCAAGATCATACAGGAAGTCTATGGTTGAGCAGCGTAATAGAAAACACAGCACAGAGGCAAAAGAGACAAGACCTACTCCATACTGCTTCTTTGGTATTTGCAAACTGTAAAGTGGAGACATTATTTGGAGCTTCATCAAAGGAGCAGCCATTTCCTGGCAGCAGCTGGGAAAAAACAGGAAGTATATGAGACTGGCAGTTATCAAAGGAGTAACAACACAGACACAATCCACTCCATAATTAGCCTCTAGCATCCAAGGGGGAAAAATAAACAAATTGAAGATGCTGCTATCTTAATGACCTTTTTATTATCCCTGCCTTTTTCATTCACATAAAAATGTGACTAGATATGTGACCATGTATTTTATATCAAAAAATTATAACTTGACTGCATGTTTCCTTTGAGTTAATTGCATATCTATGGTAATACAACTGTATGTGCTTCAAGTGTCAGTGTGTAGTGATAAAATAGCTATTTAAAAAAAATTAAATATCCATCTTCATGAGCTTAGTGAATGCTTATTTAAGAGACTAAAAGTTACTAGCTTCCTTTGTGAATTAATATTTGAAGCTAGAGCACTAGGTCCCCTAATGGTGCATTATCTCCAGTTCTATTAAAACAGACAAGTTATAAGCATGGCCCAGTGAAAAGAATGGCTAATTGCACTGTGCTTCTCAGAGGCCATTAATGATATTCCTCTGGTAAAGGACATCCTCCTCTGTGTGTGAGCAGTTACTCAGTTATAAAACAAAAATGTCAAATCCCACCCTCTCCTCTCCCTCTTCTTTCTCCCCCTCTCCCCAGGACTTCAAAGTTATTATTTCATGTTACTTTAACTAGAAGAGCAGCAAACACAGCCTAGATTTTCATGAATGGATGCTTATACTTAGGCATCTAAGTAAGTGGCCTGATTTTCAAAAGTGTGACACACCCAGAAGCTCCCATTGTAATCAATGTGTGTTATCACACTTCTGAAAATCGGGATGCTTATTCTGGTATCTAAATATGGACTTGGGGCTGTGATTTTAGACACAGGAGTTACAAGTAATGGCTCTGCTTTTGAAATTCAGGCCACTTATTTAGGTGTCTAAATATATGGACTCTAACTTTAGTTATCCCCCTTTTTGAAAATCTTGAACTACCTGTGTTTGGAGTGTCTTTCCATGGATGCTTACAGACATGCAAATAAGGTGTAAATTGACATGAGTAGACCTGAAGTTCAAAATGCAAAGTCTACTGGTCTGAGCTGTTTGTGAGCAGGGTTTAATGTAGTATTAATCTGTGCCAATATTTGAAGGGTTGGCTCTTATAAAATTGTATAGTACCCAATAAAAATTTGTGCTCAGTCTAGCTATTACAAAAGCCTCCCTCACAGTCATTGAAAGCTTTGAGAGAATAGCTCATCTTGAGTCTCTTCACAGGAGGACATTCTCTGACTCTTCAGATTCATTCCACTCCTCTGCACAGCAGAGTGAAATGCAATAACACTGATAAGATCACTAAAAACTCCAAGGTTACTGGGAAATCTCATATCTGAATATAACATTTTTCAATTAGCACTTGACTTTGCAATACATTTTTACCAATGGTCCTTTTAAAAGGATTTCACAATGATGATGTGCCTTTAAATAACTAGACAGAATTTGTAAAGGAGAAAGTGATTATACCTTAATGTGTTAAATATAGTGGGGAATCAACTTATAATGCTATTATGCTTTTATAGCATGGGAAAGTAATTACCTGATAGCCGTTTTAAGATTCCACATTCACTACTGTGGGAAGTCAGTCTTTTCAAACTTCAAAGTAGTTACAGTTTTGAACCTGCTAAGTTTAAAATAATAAAAAAATAGCTTATACAATTTACTGATGTCAGTGACCTAATAGCTGCTAAGGCTTTGGATCCATTTTCACCTTCCTCACTGGGAATAACATTCAATCCCCAGGCTTAGTAAAAATTATCCTCATGCATGGCAAAATTGGGACCAGGGAACTGGCCTTATCAGACTTGTAATTTAGATCCCCCATTACAAAGAGTCCTGGGATTCAGAGTGAAAATCCTTAGATACAGGAGGTAAATACTCTGGTGTCACTGTGGCAGCTCCAAAGTCATTTTTCATTATAGAAATGACCTTAAAATCCCAACAAAATGCTTCACAGAAACTACTGTTGCTCCATTTTTCATCCACACTGAATTTTTCTTCAGTGCCTGAAGTCATTTTACTACAGAAATGACTTAAGATCACAGCATAGGTTGTCCTCTGTTCAATCCCTTTTTTTCTTTGCCTTTACTGGATAACAATCTAATTCTTAAATATACTGTAATACATTATTTGAGACTGGGAGCGGGTAAGGTTTATGAAGCTGTCATATGTAGTTGAACTTCATTTTGCTACGTTTTGAAATCAAAACCCAAACAACATTAAAACATATATTTGATCAAAGGACGTAGTTTCAGAAGATCAAACATTCTTGGAGTGAGCTTACACAACTCAAATATATTCGAACTTGAAGAAAGCCAAAAAATCACACGTGCTTTTAATAAACGGAGTGAAGAAAAATTAATATGAAGCTGTAATAAGTGTTTAACTACAAGTAGAAATGCTAAGGGAATACAGATAAGACATTTTCATGGGAATAAAGAAAACAATGTCTGGTTTCCTGAGAAGGAAGACAAGAACTGGAAAATAAAAGCTATGTATTTAGAGAATAAAAAGAGGCAAATTTTCTAAACTGATAAGAGTTGGTTGTGTTAATTTAGGCACCTGAATTCACAAACAAGCACTAGGGCTTTGTCTATAGCGGATCAGATTTGTGTGAAAATGAAGGAATTATGGGTTTTATGATAGAAGAATGAAATTTGTCACAGCCTTGGGTTGGGATCTAATAAAGATTTTCAGATATGTGGCCATCACCAACTCATGCCGTGTTGGCCATGGCAACCATTTTAACAACATTGTCATAATCAGCAAATAGTGTTGCTTTACAGTTAGATGTACAAGGGATATAATCTTGGTTTTGCTTCAATGTGACCTTAAAATTGGCGAAAGGTCACCTTTTGTACTCATTTTGATTGTCAATGTGGGCTTAGCAGAATTTAATCACATTTCTCTTTTTTTTTTCTTTCAGCTGCTACTTTGGTGTTTGGGTAATATTAACCGTACAGTACTGACCTTGGCTATTACTAGTGCTTCAAGCATGTCAAAAAGATACAAGCTTGTTTGAGAGATAGGCCCACCAACAGACATCCCATCATTTGTCGGGAAGACACAGGTGCAGATTTAATTAATCTAGCAGAGTCAAAACGAGCATGTTCAATCTGGCTATCAAACTCTAGCAGAAAATTTCAGACCTTTCCATAAGTTGAATGCACTTCCAATATCCATAGACAGATGTAGATTAGATGATGGTGACAGTATTTAAAAGACTCTGAACAAAAACAATGGACATTGACACAAATCCTGCTACATTGATTTTAATAGGACCAAACTAAAAAAGGTCCACAGGGAAGGAGGAGGGAAGAACTGAGAAAGCCGTGGCTCACCCTGACCAACTACAGTGGAAATACATGTTTAAGTGACCAACACAAAGGACCTCCAAAACAGAAGCATGCTTTATTTGTGAAATCAACCTACCATTAGAAAACCTCCATAAAGCTTCTACTCTCAGCACTGATAGTCAAGTCCTTAACTGCAAGACCAGTGTGTGACATCCCCCAGGGTACAAGCCAGACTTTTTAACAGCGGTGTCCCCTTAATTCTCCTGACCAATGTCTCCTATACTGCTCTGCTAGTGAAAAGCAGCCTCTCCAGGCTTTGTTCTTACACAGCCATCAGCATGTAAAGGCACACCTAAAGCTACATGAATGCTCTCACAGGCAATCATGCACTGATATGGGCCACACCTACCCATCCCTCAGTCCCAACCTTGCACCCCAGCAATGTGCATCTTACACTACTCCAGACCCTCTTGGACAGTGAAAGCTCATAAATCTGTAATTTTACCAAAGAAAATGAATATGCACCAGCCCTTGTTAACCCGAGCAGAGATTCCCCAACCCTTCAGTCAAAGCTCACTGGTTTAGATAAAATATTGAAACCAGTTTATTAACTATAGAAAAATAGATTTTAAGTGATACAGCCAGAAAACGTCAGAATTAGTTACACCAAAATAAAAACCAAACACACATTCTAAATCCTAAACATCACCAAGCTAAGTAAAATGTGAAGCAAGCAACTTTCCCATCCCTCTGGATATTGCAAACAGTTCTTAGTACACAGACTAGGTTCCCTTCCCAGCCTAGGACTAATTTATCTAGTTCAAAGTCTTCCAAGCAATCTTGTTTCAGTAGAGAGGGGGGAGGAGATAAGTGCCCAGGGGCTGTGTTTCCCCCTTTTTATATCCTGACTCTTTTTACTGGAAAAGTCCTTGCTGGGTTATGGAGTAAGGTAGTTCCATGGCGCCTGAGCATTGCGCTGGCAACGGAGTGAGCTGAGGCTGTGGGGGAGGGGGAACAGCAGGGGAAGGGCCGGAGTAGCCTCCTGGGGCAGGAGCTCAGGGGCAGGACAGGATGGTCCCGCGGGCCGTAGTTTGCCCACCTCTGCTGTAGAGCTTTCATTCTAGCCCTGCTTACTTAGAAACCTAATGCATACTTGTACTTTCTAACAACTGATGAATCTCATACTTCTATAATACTACAATTTAAATCTATTTAGCATACAATGATTATATAAGACATAGCATGTTAGTTAATCATAACATCACATAACACACAATAAATTAATGATAAAATAAAGTAATCGGCTACAGTCAACATGCCATGAGTTGGCAATGACCACATATCTGAAAATCATGCCCTAAGACTCTGGCCAATTTCATGCTTTTATCATAAACCCCACAATTCTTCTACAAATCTGACTAGCTACCAGGCAAGCCCTTAGTCTCACCATTTCAAATACTGCATGAACAGCTTAGCCATCCAGTTTGATATTTGGACTCCATCTTTATTGTAGTAAAAATCCATATCCCTGTATGTCAGCATGTTGAACATTTCCCCCAACTCTAGGTCCAATCCAGAAAGGTACTTTATTGAATTCCTAAGTATAAGCACATTAGTAATCACTAGGATGACTCACATTCTTGACACCAGGTATCAAAGCAATATGGAGTGGGCTGGCTTTAGTCATGTATTTGAGAAACATGGTTAATAGGTTTGAATGGATTTATAAATATTTTTATTTACATAGCACCACTACGGTGCATGTCCTTATAGATAAGTATGACGATAATCTCATTTGGACCTTACTAATTTAGGCCCAAAACATGAAGCAAAAAAGCACACAGGTGGACCCTTTGCCCCAAAAAAGAACCCCACTGAAGTTAACAGAGTTCCACAGGGGTCTGCCTATATTTGTTGGAGCCTGATCTAACAAACACTACTGAGCATACAGCTTATGACAGTAACTTCCCTATGCGAGGTGATTTAAAGCCAGGTGTGTTGATAACATCTCTTCCTTGGAGAGCTGGACTCAAAAGAGACAATATACAGACAAAAGAAGTGGTAAGGAAAACAGCCGTGACTGATGGCTGTAGTTAAACAATGAGCTTTTTAAGTTCTATGATTTGTGCATGGATTTTTCTTTTGTTGATATTTTTTCTATTTATGTTTAGCATTAATTGATTTTGATCTTCTGTCTATTTATTGTTCTCCAGGAGATTGTGGGAAAGATAGAACAGCTCTTTTTGGAAGGTGTGTGTTTTAATAAGGAAGTAGGAGGTATGGATGGAAGTAAGTCTGACTCAGGGTTTGTGTTACGGATACAGAACCACATGGAAGAAAGCTTGGAGTTGAGAGTGGGAGGAAGATATGTATGGAGTAGCTCAGGGGCGGTGGAACTGGGCCAGCAGGCAGGCCAGTGTCCCTAAAATGGAAATATTAAGTGGACTCCAGCCCCCCCAAGGGGAGCGGCACAAGGGAGACAGCAGGACTCAGAGGGGCTGGACTGGCCACTCCAGCACCCAGGATTGGGTCAGGGAACCAGGTAGGAACCACTGGGACCCTCCTTCCCAGCATGGAGCTGGCTGTTCCCTCTTTATCTCAGCTGACTCTCAGTACCTCCCCTCCCTCCCTTCACCCCGTCCCTATATACAGGGAGCTTCCACATCCCCTGGAGCAGCTGATCATACAGCTGAGTTGGAACAAAGCAGCGAGCAGGGAAATGAAAATAGACAAGAGATAGGGGTTGCAGAGACATGAAGGAAAGGACGAGGGGGCAAACTGAGGTGTAAAGTTGGTGACCCAATTAAAAAAAATCAGCATGTCCATAATAGCTAACAAGTGGAGGCTGTAATGTGAACACCCAACTTCTGTTTCTTTGCAACTACTGCACCCTTCTATTCTTTTCCTTTTGCTTGTTTTTTTCCAACAGAAATTGATGGGAGGGAGATGACAGAGTATGAACAAAAAAACCCCTCAAAACCCTTAATACATTTAGACGTACTTGATTTTGAGTTTGTAACCATCACGTTAGCTCCGAGAAGACTTTGACCACAGAGTCTTACTGGGAAATGAGAGTAAACACTCAGAGCAGACCTCTATTTGCACAAGAGCAAAGAGAGGCATATGTTGAACAGAGTGTAGTTTGCGTTTAATAAATATAGCTGCTCTTGTAAAAATGTTCATCCTCAAAACAGATTACAAGAAAGTACTGCTACCTGTTATAAACCACTCCATTTCAAGTGCTACTAGCATTTAGACATTGAGCATGCAC
Source organism: Chrysemys picta bellii (assembly GCF_011386835.1). Lineage (NCBI taxonomy): Eukaryota > Metazoa > Chordata > Testudines > Emydidae > Chrysemys > Chrysemys picta. The sequence continues at coordinate 36,545,052 of NC_088791.1, forward strand.
TCTTGTTCTTGTTTCTGTGTGTACCTATTCTCTTTTTAAGTATTTCAGGTCACATTTTTATCAAATTATGGCAGCCGCTGTCCATTGCGGTGAATCACACCATGTCAAGCACAGCAAGAATGCAGTTAAAGATGAGTTGGAATGGAACTATTTGGATTTACATCCAACTCACAAATTCTATCTGAATAGCTTTTTACTGATATATATTCACAAAGTGGGAATTTAGGAAACCAGTCAAGGTACTTCTCTCTGTCTCTACATTGTATCAATATGAAACAATGTAATGAGTGATGATTGAGATTTATGATGACAAAGTACAGTTGTACCAGTACATGTTGTGAAGTGTTGCAGACCCCTGTGATGTAGCCACTTAGACAGCACTCCATGTCCATAAAATAAAATCTTTTAGGATAGGGATCTGAGTGACACTTCTTTGAGACTCCGGCAGAGTGAGTAAACTAACATCATCAGACTCCTCTCCCATGCAGTCTGAGGCCTTGTCTACACTACGAGAGTAGTTCGATTTTACTTGCATCGAATTTTTGTAATCGATATTGCAAAGTCGAACGTGTGTGTCCACACTAAGGACAGTAATTCGACTTTGTGCGTCCACACTAACGGAGAAAGCGTCGACATTCGAAGCGGTGCACTGTGGTCAGCTATCCCACAGTTCCCGCAGTCCCCTCTGCCCATTGGAATTCTGGGTGTAGCCGGCAATGCCTTCTGGGTAACAAAATGAGTCGAGGGTGCTTTTGGGAAACTGTCGTCATCCGTCCATCACTCCCGCCCTCCCTCCCTGAAAGCGCCGGCGGGAAAACAGTTCGCGCGCTTTTCCAGTCATTGACAGCGCGGACGCCACTGTACTCCGAGCATGGAGCCCGCTGCGACCATCGCTGCAGTTGTGGCCGCTCTCAACGTCTCGCAGCTTATCATAAAGGTTTCCCTGAGGCAGATGCAGAAAAGTCAGGCGAGGAGGCTACGGCACCGCGGTGATGTCCTGAAGTCTGAGAGTAGCACAGACCTGTCAGAAAGCAGGCGACCCAGCGCCGAGGACATCACAGTGGCAATGGGTCATGTTGATGCCGTGGAACGGCGATTCTGGGCACGGGAAACAAGCACTGAGTGGTGGGACCGCATAGTGCTGCAGGTCTGGGATGAATCCCAGTGGCTGCGAAACTTTCGCATGCGGAAGGGAACTTTCCTGGAACTTTGTGAGTTGCTGTCCCCTGCCCTGAAGCGCAGTGACACCCGGTTGCGAGCTGCACTGAGTGTACAGAAGCGAGTGGCCATAGCCCTCTGGAAGCTTGCAACGCCAGACAGCTACCGGTCAGTCGCGAACCAGTTTGGGGTGGGCAAATCTACCGTGGGGGTTGTTGTGATGCAAGTAGCGAAGGCAATCGTTGATGTACTGCTGCCAAAGGTAGTGACCCTGGGAAACGTGGAGGCGATCATAGATGGTTTCGCAGTGATGGGATTCCCAAACTGCGGTGGGGCCATAGATGGAACTCACATCCCTATCCTGGCACCGGACCACCAGGCCACCCAGTACATTAACCGAAAGGGCTACTTTTCCATGGTGCTGCAAGCACTGGTGGACCACAGGGGACGTTTTACCAACATCTACGTGGGATGGCCAGGCAAGGTTCATGACGCTCGTGTTTTCAGGAACTCTGGTCTGTTTAGACGGCTGCAACAAGGTATTTACTTCCCGGACCACAAAATAACTGTTGGGGATGTGGAGATGCCTATAGTCATCCTCGGGGACCCAGCCTACCCGCTAATGCCCTGGCTCATGAAGCCCTATACTGGCGCACTGGACACTGAAAAAGAACTCTTCAACTACCGGCTGAGCAAGTGCAGAATGGTGGTGGAGTGTGCTTTTGGCCGTCTCAAGGGGAGATGGAGAAGCTTGCTGACTCGCTGTGATCTCAGCGAAACCAATATCCCCATTGTTATAGCAGCTTGCTGTGTGCTCCACAATCTCTGTGAGAGCAAGGGGGAGACCTTTATGGCGGGGTGGGAGGTTGAGGAAAATAGCCTGGCTGGTGATTACTCACAGCCAGACAGCCGGGCGATTAGAAGAGACCAGCGGGACGCGCTGTGCATCCGGGAGGCTTTGAAAGCAAAGTTCCTGAGTGAGCAGGGTAACCTGTGACTTTATAGTTTGTGTACTGAGAAGCTAAACCTGCCCCCGTTTCTTTACCCAGGTAATGTTGACTATCCTATCCAGTTACATACCCCCTTCACCCCCCCTCCAACACACGTGTCGAAATAAAAATAGTTCTACTTTGTTAAAGCACACCGTTTTCTTTAATACTGTTTTCGCGGGAATTTTTTAAAACTGGGACGCAGACTGTGGTGCGGAGCGGGTGTAGTGTTGTGACGCGAATGCAGCTTCTAAACTCAAGGATTGACAGGCTCCGCTGCGGTGGGATGCTTGTTTCAACGGAGCCTGTCACCCCTCCTGATCGGGACTGTGTGTATGGGGGGTCTATTTGACTTTGTGGCAGGGGGAGGACGGTTACAGATCCCCTGCTGTGTGGCTCTGTGATCCTGCCTAAGGACCGGCGCTCAAGATCTGTAACTGCCCTCCCCCGCCACAAAGTCACAGAGCAACCCCCCCCCCCAACATAACATGAAAACAACCTCCCAGACTAACCGGGGTAACTAGTCACTGCATCACTGCACTGTGTATGTGCCCTGCTGCTGTGCCTGCCCCCGACTATGTACCCTGCCAAAGGAGACTGTCCTGTCCAATTACCAACCCCCTTTCCCCTCCTCCTCCAAAAGAACATGATTGAAACAGTAATTAACAGAAACGTGTTTTTTATTAGCAACTACACATTGCATTGGGAGGTGAAACTTGGACGTGGGCTTCTGTCAGGCGGGAAGGAAAGAACTTTTCAAATTTTGGGAAATGAGAGCCTTCTGCTACTAGAGCTCTCTGCAGGGGTGGAGTGAGAGTTAGCAGGGACTCTGCCGCCTCTCCTTCTTTGCACTTTGGGTGAGGTGGGTATGGGACTTGGTGGCGGGGGAGGGCGGTTACAGATGGACTGCAGCGGGGCTCTGTCCTCCTGCCTCCGTTCCTGCAGAACATCCACAAGGCGCCGGAGCGTGTCCGTTTGCTCCCTCAGTAGTCCAAGCAGCGTTTGAGTCGCCTGCTGGTCTTCCTGCCGCCACCTCTCCTCCCGATCCATGTTGGCTTGGTGCATTCGGGTCAAGTTCTCCCGCCACTGGGTCTGCTGTGCTGCCTGGGCTTGGGAACAGGCCATAAGCTCAGAGAACATGTCCTCCCGTGTCCTCTTCTTCCTACGCCTAATCCGCGCTAGCCTCTGGGAGTGTGATTCCAGGCTAGGTTGTGAGACAGTCGCAGACGGGGCTGTGGAAATGGGAAAAAGGGAGTGAATTCCTAAGAAAGATAAATGTAGTTGTGAACAAAGAACATAGTCTTTCTCTGTGAACAAGACCATGCACAGCACCTTTCACATGCGCACTCAGCACAAGGTCGAATTCTCGGCCTTCGCATTCAGTGCCTGGGGTCTTGAACAGCACATTTGAGAAGCGAGGCAGCACAACGGAATTTCTGTTGCAGGCAGACATGGTAAGCCGTACACTTGTGGCAGTTTAAAACTTTTATATTACCACTGGCCTCATTTCACATTTAAATCAATGTCAGTCCCTGCTGCCAGCAATCCGGCAAGCGGGAACTCTGCCCCTGTCCCACCCCCTCGCGGCTGTCCCCGGGAACGATCCCTTTCGGCTGCCCCTCTCCCGCCTCCACCGCGTGGCTGCAAACCAGCGGTTACAGTTCTGTAAAGGAACGGGAAAGCAGTCCCAACACTAACATTCCCCTACCTAATTAAAAGCAGGTCACCATGGCTGACATCACCCTGATGAGGATCTCCGAGAGCGACAAAGAGAGAATGCTCCGGGAAAGCCTCCAAAGACCAGGGCCGTATGCCGCCCTGCTGTGCAGAGCAATGATCCCGGAGTACTTGATAATCTCGTGGCGCGGCAACGTGTCGTACTTCGGAGGACCCAATAAGGCCGCTCTCCCCAAGAACCTCATGCAACGGCTTTCAAGTTACCTCCAGGAGAGCTTCATCGAGATGTCCCAGGAGGATTACTGCTCTATCCCCGGACACATAGACCGCATTTTACTGTAGCTGCAGTAGCAGGGAATAAACAGTAGAGCGGCTTGTGCAGGACAATCACTGAAAACCGGACATTGCTAGATTTCTTTTCAAAACTTGCACTGCCCCTTACTAAACCGTTAAGCGCCTAGGGCACACTAATCATGAACAACCCATTCTTTTAATTGTTAATATTCCTGTTTTGTTAAAAATAAATGTTTAGATGTTTACAACACTTACTGGCTGATCCTTCACCAGATTCTGTGTCCGGGGTAACGGCTGGGGACGCTTCGTAGGGGATCTCTGTAAGGGTGATGAAGAGATCCTGGCTGTCGGGGAAATCAGCGTTGTGAGAGCTGCCGACTGCCTCGCCCTCCTCATCTCCTTCCTCATCTTCCCCGTCCCCTAACATGTCCGAGGAACCGGCCGTGGACAGTATCCCATCCTCAGAGTCCACGGTCACTGGTGGGGTAGTGGTGGCGGCCTCACCGAGGATGGAATGCAGTGCCTCGTAGAAACGGGATGTCTGGGGATGGGATCCGGAGCGTCCGTTTGCCTCTTTGGTCTTCTGGTAGCCTTGTCTCAGCTCCTTGATTTTCACGCGGCACTGCGTTGCATCCCGGCTGTATCCTCTCTCTGCCATGTCTTTAGAGATCTTCTCGTAGATCTTTGCATTCCTTCTTTTGGATCGCAGCTCAGAAAGCACGGACTCATCGCCCCACACAGCGATGAGATCCAAGACTTCACGATCAGTCCATGCTGGGGCTCTCTTTCTATTCACAGACTGCACGGCCATCACTGCTGGAGAGCTCTGCATCGTTGCCAGTGCTGCTGTGCTCGCCACGATGTCCAGACAGGAAATGAGATTCAAACTGGCCAGACAGGAAAAGGAATTGTAATTCAAATTTTCCCGGGGCTTTTCCTGTGTGGCTGGTCAGAGCATCCGAGCTCGCACTGCTGTCCAGAGCGTCAACAGAGTGGTGCACTGTGGGATAGCTCCCGGAGCTATTAGCGTCGATTTCCATCCACACCTAGCCTAATTCGACATGGCCATGTCGAATTTAGCGCTACTCCCCTCGTCGGGGAGGAGTACAGAAGTCGAATTAAAGAGACCTCTATGTCGAACTAAATAGCATCGCAGTGTGGACGGGTGCAGGGTTAATTCGATGTAACGGCGCTAACTTCGACATAAACGCCTAGTGTAGACCAGGCCTGACATATTAGGCTAAATGGACCAGAAGTACTTGAGCTGTTGGGTGGGGAGGAAAAGTGAAGAATTGTTGTTGCTTAGGAGCCCCATATTTAAGTTTGAAAACTCTGACTCCTGTATCAAGAAGAAGTGAGACTCAAAGAGGGGAAATCCATGCTTGTTGGGGACATGAGAGAAGTAAGATAAATGCCCCTTTCTCCCAGTAGCCAAAGAAAGAGGAGAGTGGAGATGAGATTCTTGTATTATCATGTCATTAATTTTGCATCAATACATCAAGGTGCTCAGTTATGACAAAGGCAATGGGAAGATGCAAAGGTGCAACATTAATACACAATTAAAGGCTCTCTGTAACAGTTTATTATGTCTGTTAAAGGCCAGGTCACATTGGTATATCCCATATCTTTCATAGGCAAAGGAAACAGATATTAAAATGTTTCTCTATGGTTCAATCCATGTATATATAGATAGTTACTGAATCTTGCTTACTATCCTGTTTGACAGGATGTTCTCCAACTCTGGTATTCATTTCCTTCTTTGGTCAGCCTGAGCCTGAAGTTGTAGACCAACTTTTTTCATAAGGATCTGGGGAGGGTCAGGGAGAAGTTTATAGGTAGAAGGGATTAAGATTATGGGGTGACTGAGTTGGGGGGTCTTATTAAATGACAGAGTGCCATTAGCTTTTTGAAGGATACTCATTAACTGGAAATCTGATTAATCAAGTAGTGCATGGCAAAATATTAGATTTTATTGTATTTATTTTTAATTTTGGGAGGAGCTAAGAGCTCTGGGTAGATGGTAGGTGCAATAGAAATTGAAAAATAAATGAATCAAAAGATGGACCTAGTTGTATAAGGACCAAGATGTTTAAGAATAAAGTCATATAATAGTGAAAAAACTAATAACTAGCATTAAAAAGACAGGAAATACAAGGTTAAGGTTGAGAATTACCTAGCTTGCAAGGCATTAAGCAGAATGAATTGAGCCACTCTAATATCCATAATCAGGCATTAAGATTAGTAGTTTATGACAGTGCAATTCATTTAAATGGAAAATATCAGAAAACTGCATGGTCAGGTATACATTTGTTAATGAGGTGTCAGTGAATATTCCTTGATCTTAACAGGAGATAAACTGATCTTAACTGTTTAGAAACACACAAGATGAAAAAAAAATAAAGAGAGAGAAAGGTCAGATCAGTGTTACAAAGGTTTCTGTCCATATATATACTTTCTATAATAGCACTTTTACACCTGATAATTCCAGTTCCTTACCATCCAGTTAGTGCCATCTCATAGCCCTTTCCTGATGTTTTTCTTTGATGACTATGAGCTATCACCTGTTTAAAGAACCTATCAATCAAAAAGAACCTAAATAAATAGCCAATATTCAAATGTCCCCTGAGGTAAAATCCATTGTTACACCCACCAGTTTGACATCAAATGGTGAGCATAGCAGGGTGTGTAGGGATATTGCATATGTGGGCTGCAAGTCCTTTAAAGCATGAACTTTTTTAACCAGGGAGGAACATGTTCTTATTTTTCATGGGCTTGATCTAAAAGCCATCTTAGTTAATAGAAACCCTCCCATTAACTTCACTGGATTTTGGATATTTTCTTTCCTATTTCTGTAGGAGCATTCTCAGTATTAGGGGAGAAGGAATAATTAGAAGTAAAGGGGTATAGCAATATACAGGCTGACCTCTGAACACTCCCTCTTTGAAGGTAACAAAAGTCTACTGAACAAGGTTTGGCACCTCTCTACTTATGCACTATTATTAATGTATTCATAGCAAAAACTGAATGGTCACTAGTTTATCACAACTCAGAATTGGTGTAACTTGACCAGGCTGAGATAGGATACAGTATAGTTTCAGTTTGGTATCAGAGAAGTTAGCTATTACCATTAATGGAAATTATGCAGTGCTTTGGTGCCATGGTAAAAACCCATCCATATAAATCATAAGACGTTTGCAAGTAGAAATACAGTCGAGAGAAAATAACTTTGCAATGACATTTCAGGTATCAATAAAGGCAAATAAAGTCATTAACTTACTGTTTAAATACATCCTACTCAGTACTTAATACAATCTACAAAAGCTAATTTTAGAGAAAGGTGCCAGCAATAAGATTCCTACCAACAAATCACATTTTTATACACTTATCGATTATACCACAACATAATATCATTCCTAGGGGAATCTAGTGCCTCTGGCAAAGAAATTAGCTCACAGATTAATAGGATTCCAAGACCAAAACGGATCACTGTGATCACCTAGTTTGATCTCCTGTATAACACACACCCATAGAACTTGATTTAAAAATTGTCCATGCTGGAGAATGCAACACAACTCTTGGTAAACTGTTCCAATTGTTAATTACTCTCACTGTCAAAAATATACACCTTATTTCCAGTCTGAATTGTTCTAGCTTCAACCTCCAGCCACTGGATTGTGTTATACCTTTCTCTGATAGATCGAAGATCCCATTATTAAATATTTGTTCCCCATGTAGATACTTCTAGATTGTAATCACGTCGGACCTTAACCTTCTCTTTGTTAAGATAAATAGATTGAGCTCCTTGAGTCTATGACAAAAAGGTATGTTTTCTAATCCTTTAGTCATTCTTGTGGCTCTTCTCTGAATCCTCTCTAATTTATCAATATCCCTCTTGAATTGTGGGCACCAGAACTGGACACAGTATTCCAGCAGCAGTCACGGCAGTGCCTAATAGAGAGGTAAAATAACTATTCTATTCATACTCGAGATTCCCTTGTTTATATATCCAGGATCAAATAAGCTCTTTCGGGCAGAGCAGCACATTGGGACCTCATGTTCAGCTGATTATCCACCATGACTCCCAAATCTTTTTCAGAGGCAGTGCTTCCTAGGGTAGAATCCTCCATCCTGTAAGTATGGCCTAAATTCTTTGTTCCTAGATGTATACATTTACATTTAGCTATGTTAAAACACATATTGTTTGCTTGCACCCAGTTTATCAAGGGATCCAAATAACTCTGAATCGATGACCTGCCCTCTTCATTACTTGCCACTCCCCCACTTTGTGTGACATCCTCACATTTTTTCATTGATAATTTTATGTTTTCTTCCAGGTCACTGATAAAAATATTAAATAGCAGAGGGTCAATAACTGATCCCTGCAGGACCCCACTGGAAACACACCCACTTGATGTTGATTCCCTATTTACAATTACATTTTCAGACCTATTAGTTAGCCAGTATTTAATGCATGTAATGTGTGCCATGTTGATTTTATATTGTCCTAGTTCTTCAATAAAAATGTCACGTGGTACCAAGTCAAAAGCCTTACAGAAGTCTAAGTATATTATGTCAACACTATTAACTGTATCAACCAATCTTGCAATCTCATCAAAAAAGTTATCAAGTTAGTTTGACAAGATCTATTTTCCATTAACCCATTTTATGTACATTAATTACATTACCTCCTTTAACTCTTTATAAATCAAGAGCTATATCAGCCACTCCATTACCTTGCCCAGGATCAACGTCAAGCTCATTGGCCTATAATTACCTGGCTCATTCCATTTACCCTTTTTAAAAATTGGCACAAGATTAGCTTTCTTCCAGTCTTCTGGAACTTCCTCAGTGTTCCAAGCCTTATTGAAAATCAACATTAATGGTCCGGCAAGCTCCTCAAACAGCTCTTTAAAAACTTTTGGACGCAAGTTATCTGGAACTGCTGACTTAAAAATGTAGCTTCTGTTTAACATCCCCCAGAGATAAAAGTGGACTGGAAAGTGTGTTATCATTACCATATGATGAGACTATATCATTTGTTTTTCCCCAAAAAATACAGGCTAGAAGTATTTATGGAACACTTCTGCCTTTTCTGCATTATTACTGATAATTTTACCATTTCCATCTAGTAATGGACCATTACTTTTTCAGGATTCTTTTTTGTTCCTAATATTTTTCTAAACTCCTCCTTATAGTCCTTAACTATGTTGGCCTTAGATAGCTCCTTCTGACTCTTTGCTTCCCTTATCAATTTTCTACAATTCCTAACTTCTGATTATATTCATTACTATCAACTTCCCCTTTCATTCATTTGTTTTATCTATCTATCTTTCTATCTATAGATATGTTATTACTCATAACATAGGGAATTTACAGATAGATAGATATATAAAACAAATGAATGAAAGGGGACGTTGATAGTAATATATATATTTTACACTTCCTTCCCTTTTAAACCAGATCAGTACACTGTCAAATTTCTTATTTCAATAAATGATATTAAATCTCCTATGTTATGAGTAATATGGACTTTCAATAGGACTTTCAATTTATGATAGCTTCACCCATTTGTTTCTGCACCCTATGCAACCAAAATAAAATATATTTTGATAGTACAATTTCATTCACAAGCTTTGAACCCTTGTGTAATTACTACAGAAGACTTTAATTTGAGTTTAAACACAGTTATACAAAGGGTTAAGCACCTTTTATTATGAGAGATGGCCAAGGAGGCTGGCTTTCATTTCTCTCCCATCTTTTTATTAACTATTATTGTTTATTTATATATTTATTAGATTTCAAATGTTCAAAAGTGTGTGAGGAGACACACAGCTACACATACAGACATGGTCCCTGTCTCAAAAAGCTTCCATTCTAAGTTCAGGTATGACATAATAAATAAGATGCAAAGACAAACTCCAAACTAAAAGGACTGGGGTGTGGGGAATTGGGAGAAAGACAAAAAAACAACAATGAATAACACTATGTGGTTATTGAATAATGGCCTGATCCAAATCCCACTGAATACAGTGTAAGGTTTTCCAGTAGCTTCAGTGGACTTCAAATCAGTCCCTAGGGTAAGTATACATCTTGGCAGTTCTGTTGCATTAGGTTTTTGATTATTATTTTTTTAAATAATAGTCACTTGGGTTGTGATTTTGCAAAACCTTATCAGGTTGGGTAGCTTGGTAAGGTCCATTTTATCTGCACCACTACTCTTGGAGAGTTTTGGGGAAAAGGGGCAATAAAAGGTTTCAATGTTGGCTCATATCTAGTTGCAAGAGCTTTGGTGACATTGGAATACTCCCTGAAGAACAAAAAAGGGTCCTTTCCCCCTTGTGTACTAACTGATGTGAGAGGCATAAGGCTTTCTGTTAAGATTCACTGAGGTCTATTGCTATAGTCATTTATGAAATAGCATAATTCAGTAGAGGACATGGTGATACCTATTAAAGCTACAGTCAAACTAGACACCCTTTGAATGCATTTATCATAGAACTTTCTGTTTTCTTTGCAAGGCAGATACAATAATAATAAACAGTGAGCAAAGAAAGTTAATCTACCTCCATAGAATTCAATAACAAGTCATTGCAGATCCCACAGGCAGTTGCCAACTCTAGTTTAAAAGAGCATTGCATCAGGTAACATGGGATTATATGATCTACCTTGGTGTAAATTTCAAAGATATAGTAGTATGTCTGGCTCTTTCATGACACAGACAAATTGCTTACTTTGCTGCTCTGTCCTATAATTTTGTTAGCACCGTGAAAAACTCATGTAAGTGGACAGATCATAGATTAGAGCTGTTAGGTGGTAGCCTCTTTTGGAAAATTTTCGTAATGCTTTATCTATCACCTGTATTATTTGCTCATTCCAAGCAGGAGCACTTGTTTATCAGCTGACTCTGCCATCTCTTTGGCAACACACTCCTGGGGCAGGGTAATACTGAAATGCCTTTTGCTCCATGTTCAAACCTTAATACTTCAGGCTCCATTTACAATAAAAGGATTGTCTGAGTTGTCTACAGGAAAGTTTCCATACAATCAGTGTATATATTTTAATAGATTTGACTAGCACCACAGGCTGTTCTGATTATTTTTTTCACTGTGGAATCTATCTTAAAATAATAATCAAATTTCCCAATGTTGAACTTCACTAAGAATAAATGCTATGTGATCAGATGCATCAATTTTAACTGAATTTTTAATGAGCTGTCAAAAGGTGCTTTGTAAGCAGATCTTTAATGTAAAACTGTACTTGGGCTACTACTACAGGTCTTTCATTATTAAACAACAATGCAGAGAAGCTGAAAACAGTAAAGAGTCCAGCTATAGAAATCCCAATGTGAATGAAAGACTGGAAAACTTTCACTGGGGATCCATAAAATGCTTCAATAGAATACTGTATATATATCAGCTACTTGCCTACATACTCAGCCTGAAAGTCACCTACTATAAAAGCTACACTGTAGACAGTTAACTGAAAGATGTAAACTACTTGAGAAAATCTGACAAAGAAACTTGCTTTTTAAAGTAGGCGTTCAATAATAACAAAAGAGGAGTTTGTAGGATAGTTTGCTACCTGAAGGGCTTGAAGTAGAATACTGTGTACTCCAAATTCCATTTAGACAATTCCTTGTATTCACTAAACATTATAAAGATGAAAGAGTGCATTGTGTTAAAACAATACACTGTATAAGATCAAGTTTAAGTTTCCATCCAGTACTAGATATGTTATAAAATAAATATAATGGATCTCCTCTTCATAAGTCCAATATAATTGCCCTAATTCATCAATGCATTACTCCAATTCTATGCTGGTGTTGCTCAATTGAAATCAATGAAGTTACTCCACCATAAAACTAGAGTAACACAATGGTAAATCAGTGTTTCTTTTTATAGGGCCCAATCCTGCATGTCTTTTCTACATAGGATTCCCACCAATTTTAATGACAGGTCTTTGCTGTGAGGGTGAGCTTCATCTCTGCAGAGAACAAAAACAAAGTCTGTGCAACAGTAGGACAGAAGAACATTCCAGTAGGATCTTTATTAATCATTGTGAAAACATTTAAGGCCTGATTTTCACAAGCGTTGGGCACTTGCAGCTCCCACAGAGCTGTGGGTACTCATCACTTCTCCAACTAAGGCCATTAAAATGATCAATTAATGAGATCACAAGCTCATCTTCTCCCCTTCTGTCAGTATAAATAATGGCAGATCCCTTTCACTGGCTGAAAGCTCTCTACTGAGTCCACTAATATTTTATGTATGAACAATGCTCCAGAGTTGTAGGAGCATCTTCAGGCTTAATAGAGAGATATCTGGGTGAAATGTAATGGCCTATGATAAACAGGAAGTCAAATGAACAAATCCAATGGACCATTCTGGCCTTAATCACTATGAAACTATGAAAGAAGGGGGATTTTGGAGAGTTTTGCACACAAATTGCTTTCAATAAACTATTTTTTGGGTCTAGTCTTGTACTCAGGACTATGGCAAAATGCCTATTGGCTTCAATAGAAATTTTGCCTGAATGAGAATCAATTGCATCAAGCCCTTCCATGGTCAACATTATAAGTTAGTTTCATAATCCTGTTTACTGATTATAGAATCAAAGCAAGACCAACTACCAACTAAATCATCTCAGCCAAGGTTTTGTCAAGCCGGGCCTTAAAAACCTGTAAGGAGGGAGATTCCACCACCTCCCTAGGTGACCCATTCCAGTGCTTCACCACCCTCCTAGTGAAATAGTGTTTCCTAATATCCAACCTAGATCTCCCCCACTGCAACTTGAGACCATTGCTGCTTGTTCTGTCATCTGCCACCACTGTGAATAGCCTAACTCCATCCTCTTTGGAATCCTCCTTCAGATAGTTGAAGTTTGCTATCAAATCCCCCCTCACTCTTCTCTTCTGCAGACTAAATAACATCAGTTCCCTCAGCCTCTCCTTGTAAGTCATGTGCCTCAAGCCCCTGATAATTTTTGTTGTCCTCTGCTGGACTCTCTCCAATTTGTCCATATCCCTTCTGTAGTGGGGGGACCAAAACTGGACGCAACACTCCAGATGTGCTGAATAGAGGGGAATAATAACTTCCCTCGATCTGCTGGCAATGCTCCTTCTAATACAGCCCAATATGCCATTAGCCTTCCTGGCAACGAGGGCACACTCCTGACTCATATCCAGCTTCTCATCCACTATAATCCCCAGGTCTGTTTCTGCAGAACTGCTGCATAGCCAGTCGGTCCCCAGACTTTAGCAGTGCATGGGCTTCTTCCTTCCTAAGTGCAGGACTCTGCATTTGTCCTTGTTGAACCTCATCAGATTTCTTTTGGCACAATCCTTCAATTTGTCTAGGTCACTCTGAACCCTATCCCTACCATCCAGCATATCTACCTCTCGCCCAAGTTTAGTGTCATCTGCGAACTTGTTGAGCGTGCAATTAATCCCATCATCCAGATCATTGATAAAGATGTTGAACAAAACTGGCCCCAGGACCGACCCCTGGGGCACTCCGCTTGATACCGGCTGCCAACTAGACATCAAGACATTATCTACAGAAGTACACATTTCAATGTAACCTTAGCAATAGAGTCATGACTGATTTCTCCATAATATATAATGTGTACATGTGCTTCTGTGTATTTTATATATTTGAGCTTCAGACACTTTTCTCTCTAGTATGTGGTCTGGCTTATCATACCTCCACTTTGCTAGTGCTTTAGAAGATGTGGCTTTTCATGAGAAAGAGAAGGGTATAAGTCTGGCTATCAGCATGACGTTCAGTAAACACACTGCTTGTGCTATCATCAGCAAGGGGAAAATGAATCACCTCTCTAATCAACTCTACTTCTTCCACCTCAACTCTTAAATCTTGAGTTCCCTCCCAGTCTTGTTTCTTTGTAGACAGTAAAAATGTGCTGCCTGAAACACACTGCTCAAGCAACAAAAATCCCCTGCAGACTTAAGATAGACAACTTTTAAAAGGGCTTTCTAGAAGATGGTAAACTTGGATCATCCCGCTGAGCTCAGTGACAGCAAAAATCAATCTTGCCAAAGCTCCCGTTCAGTTTACAGTCAGTGAAAGACGAAATTTTCTGGTTTCTATTTCAACTCCATTCCTTTTTGGTCAAGTTACACATTTGAATCCTATCTTTTTTACTATGGAGAGTATTTCTGAAAGCAAATGTTTTTAATTTGAAATTGCAGCCATCAATGCCCTGCCAACTTTTGGCAATTTAGTAGCTTTATAGCTCAATGATTCAAATTCAGTGTCCACTGCTAAACGCCACATTTACTGTGGCCCTGGAGGTATAAATGTTTATAGAAATAGAATAGGACTTAATATCATATAATCTGTGATACTGTTTCAAGCTAACCACTGATTTTGTAAATCTGTTGAAAATAGCCCTTTTACTCTGAAAATGTTTGCTAGAGGTGCAATCCTACAGCTAAACTAAACTCCTATTAATTTTGATGGGAGTTTTGTACAAGTAAAGACTGCAGGATTAGCCTCTGAATTTGCCTGCTTACATCAAAGTGTTCAGATCAGTACATGTACATAATTGTTGGCATACTTACTATAATACAGTACCTGAGTGCACAAATGGACAATTAGATCTTTTGTGCATGCAGCTACTGTGATTGTGTTAAGTGACTAGATAAATTATGTGCATGTAAAACTCTGAAAATCAAATGCCTAAATATTTGAAATCTAGAATCTGCTTAATACTTTGCCAAGTGTATAGTGAGGGGGAAGACACATGAAGTCTTCGCTAACCTGTCCCACAGCCAACAAAAAGGAATAGGAAGATTTTATCCCATGTATTTTAGGGCTAATCCATCCCCATTCCTCTTAAAGCATATCACATCATGAAGGGGACATGGAGAAGGCAAGGCCATGGCTCCACCCCAAAAATGAGCAGCACAGGAGGTGGCAGACTGCAGAAGTGGGAACAAGCTGCATCACGCTAAGATGTGTAGTACCAGGCAGTATGTCTCCTGGAACTCCCCCACTGTCAGTAGCATTTTGCAGACCTCTAAAGGATGTGCCTGGAAAGCACAATCTAGTTCTTAATCAGTTGGCTAAACCTTTCATGTTTGATGTAATGTGTTTCCTCAGTGACTGTCAGAAATTGCCTTACAATTTTACTATATGGCCATCCCTATTTTAAAGCAGTAACACCAAACTTGCAGTCAGATTTATTCATACAGCAATCGAGACTAGAATGATACTGTGTAAATTTCCTGCAGTAAAATAGGTTAACAATGTACATATGGCACAGAATGTCGAAAATCAGGATGCTTGTTTTCCAAAACAAAACAGATTTTGAAAATCAAGCTCAGTCCATTTCTTTTTTAAGCAATTGGGTTAGTTTTCAGAAAGGAAAGGGGGCACATAGCTCAGTGGTTTGAGATTGGCCTGCTAAACCCATGGTTGTGAGTTCAATCCTTGAGGGGGCCATTTAGGGATCTGGGGCAAAATCAGTACTTGCTCCTGCTAGTGAAGGCAATGGGCCGGACTCAATGACCTTTCAGGGTCCCTTCCAGTTCTATGAGATAGGTATATCTCCATATATTAGCAAACTTCAGCTTCAAAATTCAGAGGTGCTGAAAAACTCAGGGCTGGGAATGTTATTTCCAGCCCTTTCCAACTTGCCTTGGATATTGCCATCCTTTTCTTATTTCTGTCTCTGGAAAGCAGAGCTTCAGAGTATAATGTTGCACAAGTAAAAACTTCCACTAATGAACTGAGGCATGCAACCAAAAAGCTTAACAATGAGTGGATGTCCAAATGCCCGCCAAACATGTATACCTGCAATTATCCCCTAAATTCTAAAATACCGATTATCTGCTGCTGTGATATTCCTTTGGTGCTGATTTTGGCAGGCAATTTTTATAGGCATAATGTGATATGTGCTATTTAGTGTTTAGATTAGGCTAGCTATACTGGGAATATCCACAGATAATGGGAATGTGTTCATTGACTTGTTTCCAGTTAACTTTTGGTCTGCATATGAAAGAAGTAGTACATCTTGTCCTCATGCTGAAGATAATACTGAAGGACAGCAGACATTCAGAAGAAAAGAGGATTTTTGCAGGGGAGATGTCTGTGAACTCCTCCCACTGTCACTGATATGTCATAAATGTGACATAGTCCCCAATACTGACAACAATTACATACATGCTTAACTTTATGCAGGGCCGGCTTTAGGACCTGCGGGGCCAGATTTGAATATCCGGCGGTGGTCCGGGTCTTCGGCGGCACTTCGGTGGCACTTCGGCGGCGGGGGGTCCGCTCCGCGTCTTCCGCAGCACTGAAGGATCCCTCGCCGAATGCCGCCGAAAACCCCGGAGTGGACACCCCCCCTCCCACCGCCGAAATGCCGCTGGAGCGGACCGCCGCCGGGTGAGCCTAAGGCGCTGGGCCCTCTTACCCACGGGGCCCGATTCCGGGGAATCGGGAGAATCGGCCTAAAGCCGGCCCTGACTTTATGTGCACTGAAATCCAATGGGACTAGTCACATGCAAACACCCATCAATGCACGATATTTTGCAGCAAAAAAAAAAAAGCATGGATGAGTGTGATGTGGTATACCAACCCCACACAGGGCTAGACTGGATTAATGAGAGCTAGTGGATCAATCAGCCTCACCCTGCTACACCTGCAATAGGTGTCAAGCATGGAGGGAGAAGTTAAATAGGCTGAACCTATTTATGTTGGTGGTGATCAGGAAGGAGAGCTGATCACCGGCATCTACTCAGTGAGAGAAGCCTGCCTAGAGCCAGGGAGCTGGAATGGACTGCTGGCAGATAGAGTCTCTCTGAAGGAAAGTGGGCCTACAACAGAGAGCCTGAGACAGTTGGGAAGGAAAGCAGGAAGAAGTGAGTCTGTGATTGTGGAGGGCCCTGCAGCAGCAGAAAGACTCCTGCTGAGTCAGGGACTGACCGGCAAGGCAAGCAGAGGAAACTCTCCATCAGCAGAACTAGCTGAGCGGCAGCAAATGCCATGAATCTCTGAAATGACCATGTGGAAGAGGCTTAGAGAGAGTGATGCTGATACACAATGAGCTGGGGAAGAGATTGTGCCAAAGGCGCAAGACAGGGAAACATAGGAAGTGGTCCAGGGAGGCAGAAAGGGGGTCAGTGTACTCAGGTCCCTGGTCCAGAACCCAGTGGAGAGGGAGGGCCTGGGATCCTCTGCCAGCGCACTGAGGAAGGAAACTCCCTGACAAGGGGTAAGGGCTATTGAAAACCAGAGGTAAAACCTGATACCAGAGGTAATGACTAATGAGTCGAGTCAGACTGAAGGCCCAACAGAACTATTGTTTGATGGGCTATTACTTTATCCCAGAAAGGGTGGAACTATATCTGACCCAGATGGAGGGCTGTGTCTCAATAAGAAACAGGCCACTACAGGACTGGATCAGCTGTCAGCAGGAAGTGCTAAAGTAGAAGAGCCTGCTATGGCATGCCCAGTCACAAGGGTACATTCCAGCCTCATTCCACTCTGGTCCCTTAATGACACATAAAAGAGCTGGAGCAGCATTAAAGGACCCATATAAAAGAGTCAGAGAACTGAAAAGGAACCGTGGTTCCAAAAGGGGTATAATGCTGTCTCCCAAGGACCTCCTCATTAGCCCTGGTGTAGGGGCTGCACTGTGGGTGGGGCTGGAGGTGGAGGAGTGTGTATGTAACAGAACTAACACAGAGCTGCAGAGATTCCAGGCAGTGCTGCAGTCCACAGGACCCCCATCAAGGGCTGTCAATGTTACACGGGGGGCCTCTCCAGGCAGTGAAGCAACTTGTGATAGCACCAAAGTGGCTTAAAGTCACCTTAACCCTCCCTCCCTCTGTGCTGTGTTTCTTAGAGGCACAGCACAGAATCTCATCCCATGCCTTCATTGTCATCTCACCCCATTGACTTCCACCAAGGTGTTCATGTGTAGGTTCATGCTGGAAATATTACTTTCCTTTTCCTCCTCTTGTTGATAACCGTTATAGTCATCCAAGCAGGAGGCAGAAATAATGCCATGTGGCTTAGGTGACGCATCACATCCAATGAATAGTGAGTGGTGAACAGTCATAGGTATAATCAAAGCAAACAGTTCGGGAATATAATTAGTAAACAGAATAAATGCCTAGATTTGCTGAATAAACTATTCACTATAAATTATTTGTCTAACTCTGCACCCAGATATCACTTAAAACCTACCATGGTGGTGCTATCATTTTTGTTGATGTGTTTGCTTAATTTCTGGATACTCTATAAAGTTACCTAATTAGAATTGCTGACTGGCAATATGCTGTCATGTAATTCCCCAAAAGGCTAGCTTGCAAAGTGGTACTTGCACGAAACACATCACAAAATTACATATAGCAAGCACTATTATGCCCATTTAAATAAGAGCTGCAGTTACAAGTGTCAAGAAGACCTCAGTTGGCTATGAGACTCCATCCCCCCCTTGTCGAAAATGACCTGTCCTTGGCTAATCATACTTTGGTCATCTCCTGGCTGGACTACAGCAGAGCATTATACCTAGAGAAATGATGAGAGAGAGAATGAACCTTGTGCGACAGATGTTATTGTTTCACTTAATGCTGTACTGGAAGGAGCTGAGATACTATATTGATAAAGATGGTATAAAAAAACCTTTATAGAATAAAATAAAGGTGAATAGTGGGTATTTGGCCAGCTCTGAATTGCTGTCTTATCTGATCTTGTGCCTTGTATCTCTACATAATTTTTCTCTTTTTTTTTTTCTATTGGGATTCTTAGCCTGAAAGAGAGGTTATAGGAGCAGTGGAATTTAGGGGTGGGGAGAAACTATAAAGAGAACTATGCAAATTTGCATAGTTTGTTAGACATTTACAGACAAAAAAGCTTATTCTGCACCAAGAAGGATCATTACTTTCAGTAATTAAGAGAAGTTTCCTCCAGGATAGCTCTTGTATTTACAAATTAGCATTCTTTTAAGAGAGTACTGGGCTCTAATTCATCACAGATATTCTTCTTGTTTTTCTGTAACTTGAGCCCAAACAAACAGTTTTTTTTTTTAACTTGGGTTCTAATTACCCTTTTTCCTCATGTAAATTACATTTTTTGTGAGCAAGGTTTCTCCAATGACTGTTGAGAGTTATCCACCCTAGGTCTGTTTTTTCCATTGGGGTTTGCACCACTTAAGGAAAATCTGTTTCTAATCTAGTTCTTCATTCGCACACCACAGGACGCCAACACTTATGCATGTTTTTTTTTTAGTCCAGAAGGAAAACTACTTCTTAGTCCTAGCAGTTTCCTTGGTTTTGTTGCAACTTTGTTTAGTGGAAAAAAAGGAAGGAAAAAAATAGTATGGTCTAATGGTAAGAGCAGGATTTGGGCAGAATGGCTAATGGCTCCAGAATTTGTCTTCTTCACTTTATTACTTGTCCACTACTCTGTGTCCATGGACAAGACACTTAGGACAGATTTTCAGGTGCCTAAAGACTCTGATAGGTGCCTAGTGGAATGTTCAAAAGTGCTTAAGCAAGTTAGGTGATTAACTCCCATCGTTCCTGCTTAAGCACTTTGAAAATCTCAGTAAGGACCAGATTTCAAAGATATTTAGGTGCCTAATGATGAGACAGGCACCTAGTAAGATTTTCAAAAGCACCTAACTCCCATTTCAAGAACATAAAAACGGCTGTACTGGATCAGACCAGTGGTCCATCTACCCCAGTATCCTGTCTTCTGACAGTGGCCAATACCACATGCTTCAAAGGGAATGAACAGAACAGGGCAATTATCAAGTGATCCATTACCTGTTGTCCAGTCCCAGCATCTGGAACTTAGGTGCTTAGGTGCTTCTGAAAATCCAGCTAAGAGCCTATCTGGATCTTTAGGCACCTAAATACCTTTGAAAATCTGGTCCTTTAGGTATCTTTTTGAAAAGCTCGTAAGTGCTTCATTTAGGCCTGACCTTGCAACCACTCATGTGCTTAACGTTACTACCACAAGTAACCCCATTGAAATCAATGAAGTCACTCACTGTATTAAAGCCAAGCATATTTGTAAATAGTTATAGGATCAGGGCCTTACACTCTTTGGAAGTGTTTAGCTAAAATCTTCCTTGTCTCAGTTTACACACCTGTAAAATGCCACAGAGGTGCCATGAAGCTTAATTAATTCTTTGTAAAGCTCTTTGAAATCTCAAATAGGAAGCACTATGTGTGTTCAAATTATCATTATAAAGTGTGCTAATAAATCTCCATTATGCCCAGATATGCCTCGGCAGCATGAAAAGATATTTACCTGCTCTGAAAGCTGGAGACCAAGTGATTATCATTTTTAAAAGGATAGCTGTAGCAATTAAAGAATGTTCATACAGATTTTCAGTAGAAAGACCCTACTAGCTATTAGACATTTGTTTTGTTGTTTTGTTACAAAGCTTGAGGAAACACTTTGAATTCCAAAATATAGAATGGATTGAATTTTAGTTAATTTATTAAAATGAGTCAAATTCCCAGCT
This sequence comes from Chrysemys picta bellii, assembly GCF_011386835.1. Classification (NCBI taxonomy): domain Eukaryota; kingdom Metazoa; phylum Chordata; order Testudines; family Emydidae; genus Chrysemys; species Chrysemys picta. The sequence continues at coordinate 36,565,673 of NC_088791.1, forward strand.
CTAATTAAACACATATAAATTAACTTTCCAGCAATTTTTTTTTCAGAGAAAAGTATTGTCACTGCTTCCTACTAAACTGGCTTGAGATGGGAGTTGAAGTCACAATGCTAAGTGGAAAGTGATTCTGATTCGCTCCACTAGATCCAGAAAAATACAGCAAAAAATATTTAAGAGGATTGTGGTTAAATAATAAAGCTATTACTTATGGTTTCTGGAAGTTTTATTGAGCAAAAGAGGGAGAAGTATACCAAGTAATCATAGAAAATGGAGCATGGATCATGCTCCTGTATGAACATCTCTCCAGATCTAGTTATGAGGTGAAAGATTCCTGCCATCTCAGGCATCATTATTGCTTCTCTTCCTGACAGGGCATAAATTATTTCAAACAAAGTGGTCAAAGTGTTCACCCCAAAGATCCCTCCAAGTTTTACTGCAGTGGATAACCTAATAAACATCACCAGTGACAAAAGGGAGTGCAGGAAAGCGTTTGATTACAATTTTTAGGATGGATGACATAACATTTCTGACACATCAGATGCAAGACCATGTAAAAGTAAATTGCTTCTCTCAAGCACAGAACTGATGATCTGGTAAACCACGGAAGGCAAAATAATCTTCATCTCATGGGCATTGCTGAGGGGGCCAATGCAGTTATATTTTTGAACAATGACAACCCTATGTGCTTCCGCTCGGAACCACTGCAGGTTGACTCTTAGTTGACCATTTTGCATCACTTAGTTGGTGAACGGCCTGTGGGAAAAGTGGTACCCATAATAATCTTTTGGCTACACCGGAGTGGTGTCAAGGTAATAATGGGTTCTCTCAGAAAAAAACAAAGATGAATATAGTTAAAGAACCAGACCATCTTCTTTTTGTATGCCTGGTTAATATTTTCTTAGTTCACTTTACTAATGAATATATCTCACTTGTAGAAGTAGTACTTTTACAATGTTTAAAATATACAAAGACCAAAAACTAAATCCAGATATACAGAAGACTTTCATAGAAAATGACCTACACTAATTAATGTTCATGCAAAATAATAAAAATTTCAGCCTTCCACAACATACACATCTAATTACACTGCTCTACAGCCAAAATGCTTCTGAAATAAATGTAGTCAAACTTTACTAATTCTGGGTCACTGAGAACGAAAATGATGCTTAAAATTGTTGATTGGCTCTAGTTTTCAAGATATGCTATTGGGTCAGTATATACAACCCTTGACTTGGGAATGGCGGATGATAAGTGAGTTATAAAGGGAAGGGATCGCTATTTAAACCAGAAATGACTAAAATACATCTTTGACTGGATCTATGAATAAATCTATGACTGGGTTTGGACAGTACTTGCTTTTTAGGCAAAACAATGAATGCTGCAATCTGAAGCTGGTATTGCGTCATACATGATATGAATTGCATCATGTTATTCCTAGAAGTCATGGATGATGCAATCATAATGAAGCTTACATCACTCTGCTGAAAAAATTGCCCTATTTCAGCTCTAGAAATCATACAGTGTCGTGCTCTCTTATTTGTCAGTGTTTGATTTTGCAAAGGGACACATTTCTTTTTAGCCAAAGTGAGCAGAGATGCCTCGTACTTGTGTGAACAGTGCAGATAACTTCTGCTATGTTTGTGGTGAAGTGACTTTTGCATCACAAAAGTACAGTATAACCACTATGGTTAAGAAAGCCCATCACCTTTATTTTGGCTGCAAAATTGGAGATCAGGACAAGAGGTGGACCCCACACATATGCTGCAACAATTGTGCAACAAATCTTCACCAGTGTTTGAACAGGAAAAGGAAATCTATGCCTTTTGCAGTGCCAATAATTTGGAGAGAGCCAACAGATCATACCAGCAATTGTTACTTCTGCATGGTGCCTCCAGTTGGGAAAGGTGTGTCAAAGAAGAAAAAGTGGACTGTGCATTATCAAAACATTCCATCAGCCCAGTACCCCAGGGAGAAGGACTGCCGGTTCCTGATGCACCAGAATCATTCTCACTTGAGTCAGATGAGGAAGAGGAAGAGGATGAAACTTCTGGCCCTGAACCATCAATGTCACAGGACCCACATTTTCTCCCATCCTCCTCCTCTGAACCACACCTCATAACACAAGATGAACTGAATGACCTTGTCAGGGATTTGGAACTACCCAAGAGTAAGGCAGAGCTGTTGGGCTCCAGACTACAGCAGTGGAATCTCCTGGCAGGTGATGTTAGGGTTTTCATGTTCCGTGACCGTCAAAAGGATCTTGTCCCATTCTTCTTCATGGAAGGTGATCTTGTAGCCTGCAATGACATCGATGGTGTGATGGCAGCCCTCAACATCGTTCACGATCCAGATGAGTGGAGACTGTTCATTGATTCTCATGGCGATCGGGGGAGGTCCCAGATGACTGGAAAAAGGCTAATGTAGTGCCCATCTTTAAAAAAGGGAAGAAGGAGGATCCGGGGAACTACAGGCCAGTCAGCCTCACCTCAGTCCCTGGAAAAATCATGGAGCAGGTCCTCAAGGAATCAATTATGAAACATTTAGAGGAGAGGAAAGTGATCAGGAACAGTCAGCATGGATTCACGAAGGGGAAGTCGTGCCTGACTAACCTAATTGCCTTCTATGATGAGATAACTGGCTCTGTGGATGAGGGGAAAGCAGTGGATGTGGTATTCCTTGACTTTAGCAAAGCTTTTGATACGGTCTCCCACAGTATTCTTGCCGCCAAGTTAAAGAAGTATGGGCTGGATGAATGGACTGTAAGGTGGATAGAAAGCTGGCTAGATCGTCGGGCTCAACGGGTAGTGATCAATGGCTCCATGTCTAGTTGGCAGCCGGTTTCAAGCGGAGTGCCCCAAGGGTCGGTCCTGGGGCCGGTTTTGTTTAATATCTTTATTAATGATCTGGAGGATGGTGTGGACTGCACTCTCAGCAAGTTTGCAGATGACACTAAACTAGGAGGCGTGGTAGATACACTAGAGGGTAGGGATCGGATACAGAGGGACCTAGACAAATTAGAAGATTGGGCCAAAAAAAAACCTGATGAGGTTCAACAAGGACAAGTGCAGAGTCCTGCACTTAGGACGGAAGAATCCCATGCACTGCTACAGACTAGGGACCGAATGGCTAGGTAGCAGTTCTGCAGAAAAGGACCTAGGGGTCACAGTGGACGAGAAGCTGGATATGAGTCAACAGTGTGCTCTTGTTGCCAAGAAGGCTAACGGCATTTTGGGCTGTATAAGTAGGGGCATTGCCAGCAGATCGAGGGACGTGATCGTTCCCCTTTATTCGACATTGGTGAGGCCTCATCTGGAATACTGTGTCCAGTTTTGGGCCCCACACTACAAGAAGGATGTGGAAAAATTGGAAAGAGTCCAGCGGAGGGCAACAAAAATGATTAGGGGTCTGGAGCACATGACTTATGAGGAGAGGCTGAGGGAACTGGGATTGTTTAGTCTCCAGAAGAGAAGAATGAGGGGGGATTTGATAGCAGCCTTCAACTACCTGAAGGGGGGTTCCAAAGAGGATGGAGCTCGGCTGTTCTCAGTGGTGGCAGACGACAGAACAAGGAGCAATGGTCTCAAGTTGCAGTGGGGGAGGTCCAGGTTGGATATCAGGAAAAACTATTTCACTAGGAGGGTGGTGAAAAACTGGAATGCGTTACCTAGGGAGGTGGTGGAGTCTCCTTCCTTGGAGGTTTTTAAGGCCCGGCTTGACAAAGCCCTGGCTGGGATGATTTAGCTGGGAATTGGTCCTGCTTTGAGCAGGGGGTTGGACTAGATGACCTCTTGAGGTCCATTCCAACTCTGAAATTCTATGATTCTATTATTCATCGAAGACGAGTCTTAAAACTGTTTTACTGCATAATGGCAATGTTTAGCCATCAATTCCGGTTGGTCATGCAGTCCATATGAAGGAAACCTATGACAACATGAAACAACTTTTGAGGTGCATAAACTATGACCAACATCAGTGGCAGCTTTGTGGCGATTTGAAGGTTGTTGCTCTCTTGCTTGGTCTGCAGACTGGATACACAAAGTACTGCTGTTTTCTCTGCGAATGGGATAGTCGTGCAAGAGATTCCCACTACATCAAGAAAGATTGGCCACTCCGACAGTCATTGGAGCCTGGGAAGAAAAGTGTTCAGCATCCACCACTTGTTGAAGCAAGGAAGATTCTGTTACCACCCTTATACATCAAGCTGGGTCTGATGAAGACCTTTGTCAAGGCCATTGACAAAACACAAGCAGCTTTCAAGTACCTCTTTGGAAAATTTCCAGGATTAAGTGAAGCTAAGTTAAAGGAAGGTGTCTTTGTTGGTCCTCAGATTCGTGAACTTCTTCGAGATGATGCATTTGACCATGCACTGCGTGGCAAGGAAAAGACGGCATGGAAAGCCTTCCAGTTAGTGGCAATAAATTTTCTCGGAAACAAGAAGGCAGACAACTACAGGTTGTTGGTGGAAAACCTCCTCAAGGCATACAAAAGCCTTGGTTGCAACATGTGACTAAAGATACATTTTTTTGCACTCTCATCTAGATTTTTTTCCACCGAACTGCGGAGCAGTGAGCAACGAGCACGGCGAGCAATTTCACCAGGATATTGCAACAATGGAGAAATGCTATCAGGGCAAATGGAGCCCATCAATGCTTGAAGACTATTGCTGGACAGTGACAAGAGAGGCTCCATTTAATGAATACAAGAGACAAGCCAAGAAGCGCCGAGTAGACACTGAATAGGACTAAACTATGTACGTAATAGTTTTTTGCCTTTTGTTTCATAATAAATTTTATTTAAATAACCCTTTTGCTGATTTTTAAAGTGTTACATAAACAGGACAGGTGAAATATTATCATGTAAAGCAACCATAAACACATGAAAAGATCTAGGTTTACAATTTATGATTAAAACTCTACTATCTACACAATATACATAGACATAAAATGTAAAAACTTAAATATCTTACAAACAGTAGCCAATCAGTTGTTTTAATTGTCATATTTTAATTCAGCACATCAAAATACATAATAAATAGTACGTATCATCTCTGAAGCAGATGACTTCTCAAAAATTGTAGACCAGTGTTACCTCTGTCCCTGAACTCAATGGAATGCTTAACAAAAACACAGTAAAAAAGTTGAGATTGCAAAATATCCTTAAAACACAGAGAATAATTCAACCTTCTTGGCTACTAAAAGGTTGTCACTGAATGATTGTAGCTGAGAAACTCAATAAGAACCTTCCATTTTACCAGAACTACCAGATCCCAGCTTCCCCACCAATAAACCCAACATTGTTCACATAACACTCCCTGGGAAAACAAATCCATTTTAAGATTTTCTCTTCACCCTGTGATTCTCTCACATCCAGTGATTATCAACGCCCCTCAGATCACTCCCAACAGCAGCACTTTTCATGCCCCATGGGTCTCTCACCCATTATGATTTTTAGTACTACCCATCAAATCCAGCTACTAACAGGATCAAGACGGAGTGCAAGTTGATTTGGGCAATATGGAGAACGCGGACTATAATTTTCTATAGTTCTATCCAGTTCAAGATACCTCATCATAAACTACTCAGTAATGTATCAGAGGGGTAGCTGTGTTAGTCTGAATCTGTAAAAAGCAACAGAGGGTCCTGTGGCACCTTTAGTCTCAAAGGTGCCACAGGACCCTCTGTTGCTTACTCAGTAATGGTTTCCACCCTAACCCTTGCAAACTCTCATAAACACAGGAAGGTGGGAATTGTGCATCCCAACTCTTACTTGAATAATAATACAAAGAATAGAACATACAAAAACTTCCACACAACTCTTTCATAAGGCTACTAATAATAGCCCAAGTTTTCTGTCACAGGCCCCACACTGTCATCCACAAGTGTTTAGTGAAGTGTGTGAAAAGCTGAGAACATATAGGTTGAGACTTTCATTTTCTCTTGATGTGTCCTGCAGTCCTCTGGCTATGGTACCTTATATTTTCCATCAAAAGAAGAAATGATGTTTTTTGCAGATGAGCATTGGACCTGTGGGTCCTGATGAGAAGTCCTTTAAAGTTAAGGAAATTATTCCCAGTGACTTCAAAGGGCTTTGAGTTAGGCCCCTGATGAATAGGGAAGAAACTTGTGAGATATTTTCAGAGCTGACCAGGTTTTCACTGTATTGCCCCAGTTCTATTTAATGGGCGTTGAATAGCTGAAATCCCAAACTAATATTTGAAAATTTAAGGGAAAGACTATTACTATAAAAGCTTTAATGTATCAGTACATGCTTTTCAAATACATAGCATCCCATAGATTAAATAACATGCCAAACTTGCAAGCTGGCCTGCTTGAAGCCACCAAAAGAGCGAACAGAAGACTAGGTTTTGCTTAAACCATAGACTGATGAGAATTATTGCAAATGTATATATCATATTTACAAATCATGTGCATTTATACAAAGGGGATTTTCAGTACATATGCAATCCTTCTCCAGCCTGCTATGATATGACCTTGTTATACACTTCCACCTATTCATTTCAAATGTCCCATTTCTTCTTATCCATGAGATCAAATTTAGTAGCAGGCGATCATCAAATGTTTCTTTCAAAGTAAAATTTCAAAATTAGAAGAAAAGGTCTCAGTACCCCTGAATTTTCACTTTCTTTGAATTCAAAGATCTCCTACTGGCGAATGTATTTTTTTTAAACATTTCATTTTGAACATGTACTCTGAATTTAGCAATAGCACTTCTCTTTTCCCTGTCCATCCAATACCACTCCCTCCTTATAAGAATAGCTCTTAGCAGTTATCTAAGTAGAACACGAATGAGCAACACTTCATGGAAGCTGTGTTAAAAACTCTTTCTCATGGGTAAGTCTGGGATTTTTTCTTTACCCTATTACTATTAACTTTTTATTAGTTTTTAAAAGCTTTGGTTTTATCACTTCTCTGAGCAAATCCACTTCCATAACCCTTATCCACATGAGGGAAACTCAAGCACCATGGTGCTCACTGGACATGGCTTGAACTAAGCAAGTGATTACACAGGTCTGCAAACTAAAGCACGGAAATGTATACAGAATGTTGTTCAATAACTTCACAGGTCTCTTGCAGCACAGAAGATAAGGCAAAAAAGAGCTATGATAACAGCCAGTGGGTTACACAGTAAATCTTGGCTGCTTTATATAGGAAAGGGAAATTCCAGACCACTTCACTGCAGCCATAGAGGAATATGTTGTAATGGAGACTGTGTGCAAAAGATTCAGAGCCCTGTTCTTCTTGAGCTGTCTGTGCAGCATCAGGCAGAGGTGAGGCATGGGGGAATTTTCCCACCACCCTCTACTCAGCCTAGGGTATTACTTCAGCTGTAAGTCTGAGGAGGACACTGGACAGTACCTGCACAGCCTGTTAGCAGGTTACATCCCTTCAATGACATACTAATCTGTTTCTGCCGAGTTATTGTGGCAGTTTACTGTGGTTCCTTTACTCCACCCTGTATGAATGGCTATGGGAGTTGCTCTTTGGCCAGAGAAAGTGGGTATCTAGGACAGATGGACTGCTGCTGGGAAATGCTAGGGAACAAAGCCATAAGAGATTTATTTTTTCATGTGAATTACCAATAAAGTCAAACCCTAGGAAGAGAGCAAATTTGGAATGGACCTGAGCCTCCTCTGTGTTTCATTTTCTGTGATCATTTACACCTATGCAAAGTGACTGTAACATGGATGTACAAATGCTATCACTAGTATGAGTGAAGAATTTTGATTTAATAGTGATTGCCACCCGCTTTGCACAGATGTAACTGATTGCATAAGGCAGTGAATAATCAGTCCCAATGGATCTAGGTTCTGTTTAGAGCAGAATGGGAGCTCCACTTGATTATAAATTTTAGAGTCCTGCCCCACTTTGACTTGCAAACCTCAGTGTGAAAGTTATGCAAATTTAGACTTCTTTGTGCTCAGTTAGTGCCTCTCATTAACATGCACCCTACACGTCATCTCAGAATTTGGCCTCAGGAATTCACCCTCTTATCTACCCCCAAAGTATAAATAAAATAATAACAACAATGCAGGAAACTGGAAAAGACACATATATTATATAGGGTTACCATATTTTGTGCCTCCAAATGGAGGACACTCCACGGGGCCCCGGCCCCGCCCCCAGCACCGCCCCCGCCCCCCGCCCCAACTCCGCCCCTCCCCAAAGTCTCCGCCCCCTCCCCTGCTTCCCGCGAAAATGTGATTCGCGGGAAGCCTGAAGCAGGTAAGGGGGGTGTGGGGGGAGGAGGCGCGGCCCAGGCTGGCCCCCCGGCGGCTACAGCCTGGGTCGGCTTGGGCCCTGGGGTGCCGGCCCCGGCTCCCAGCCCGGCGACCCCGCGACCCCGGACCGGCTCCCGGCCCCGCGGGCCCGGCCCGGCTCCCGGCTCCCCGACCCCGGCCCGGCTCCCGGCTCCCCGGCCCGGCTCCCGGCTCCCCGGCTCCCGGCCCCGGCTCCCCGACCCCGGCTCCCGGCCCCGGCTCCCCGACCCCGGCCCGGCTCCCGGCACCGCGCCCCCGGCTCCCCGCCCGGCCCCGCGCCCAGCCCGGCCCGGCACTGCGACCCTGGCCCGGCCTGGCCCCCGGCCCGGCACCGCGCGCCCGGCCCGGCTCCCGGCCCGGCACCATGCCCCCAGCCCCGCACCGGCCCCGGCCCGCACCGCCGACCCCAGACAAAGAGGCCCCGGCCGAGCCCTCCCTCCCTCCTGATTTTCCCGGACATGCCCAGCTTTTGGGGATTTCCCCCCGGACGGGGATTTGAGCCCCCAAAAGCCGGACATGTCCGGGAAAATCCGGACGTATGGTAACCCTAACATATATATGCTGAGGGTGAGGTATAGAATCTAAAGGAAGAATCTGTCCCCAAATATTGATTCTTCACCAATACCTTCAGGTAATACACAATTGCAAAAAAAACATACACCCTGTCCCATTGCTAGAATCCTGGAGATCTGCAAAGCTGCTGGATCACTGAGCTAATCTAGCAGCACTGGCATTCTAGTCAGATAGGCATGCTACAATCCTCTCTCCTCACACAAGTGTATACATCAGCCATCACAACAACAGTGCTCTGGTACTATGATTCCCTCTGATCTTTCAATACAAGACTTAGTAGAGGAGCAGGATTAACAATTGTTCTAGTCTTGTGCTCGTCTTCTTCCCCCATACCCATAAAGAAAGGAGGGTGTCCAGCTCTCTGGATCTCCTGAAATCCACAAATAGTCCAGGGGATGCATTGGAGGCTATGATTACTTGCACTGAGGCTTTTTCCCTCAGCTGCATGCCAGCTGCTGCTGCTGTCCCATGATTCCTTGGTGGGGGTGTGCTAGCAGTTTCCTCTGTGGACCTCTATCTCTGGAACTCCTCTGAAGTTGGGGTTCCACAACACCAAAGAGACAACAGAAAAGGTAATACAGTTCCATCTGTATTAATGATTCCATATATTCCCCAGATAGACCAGGAAGAGAACATGATGTGCATTACCACTAATCCTGTCTGGTCCACCCATTACATACTCAGGTCTCTGGCTCTGGAAGGGCCTCCATAGAATCCAGGACTGATAGAGAGTTTCAGGTAAGTGGCTTAGTCCTCTCTGCTGCCTGGGATCCCCTTAGTGCCCAGTTCACAGAGGAAAAGATAGTCTGCTCTCACTGAAAGAGAGGGTTGGAGCCAACAGCTAACTCTGATCTACTGGAAAGAATAGCCTCTTCAAGTTAAAGTTACAGATTTATCTATGCATTGACATTATGCCCATCACCATTGTATCTGGGCCAGAAGGTGATGTGAACCCAAACCCTAAAGTGTGTTCAAAATCTGGATCTGAGCTCTGAGTCCATGAGTAGTTAAGCTCAGACACAGCTGAGGAAGAAGAAGAATTTGACAATTTTTTGGCCCTCTCAGTATTTTGAGAAAAAGAAGGACTAAAGACAGCTGAAAAAGAAGCTGTGAAAAAGAATGGATAGCGTCACTGTAACAGTGCACAGGAAAGCAATTATGAAACTGAAGTTTTAGCACAGCTCATCCAGTGCACTAAATGCCCCAGTAACAACTATGTGGGTGAAACAAGACAATCACTACACTTTCAAATGAACTCACATAAGAGACAAGAACACCATATCACTTGTGGGTGAACACTTTTCACAAAACAATCACTCAATATCTGACATCTCCATCCTTGTCCTCAAAGGAGACCTGCACAACACCTTCAAATGACAAACCTGAAAGCTTAAATGTATAACTTTGCTATAAACTAAAAATCATGGACTGAATAGAGACACTGGACTAATGGTCTATTACAACAATCTATAACCCACTAAGTCACTCCCATCTTTTTTCTCCTTTCCCCTCCCCGGTGACTGGAGAGGAATTAATGAGCCACTTCACCTTGATTGGTCCCTTGAAATATGTGTTAATTATGTATGCTAAACAATTTGTTCCACCTTGTATTTAACTGTGGTCTGGTCTACACTACAGACCTATATCAGTATAACTACATCGCTCAGGATTGTGTTTCTTTTATGGGGCTGAGGGCGAGGTGAGGTGAGCTAGCAGGAAGAGTTACAGAAAAGGATGTGGGCAATCACAATAGTTACATGTGACAATAAGTGGGCCCCCAGTCCTGCATATTCCATGTGTTAGTATACAACAAGGCATGTGCTTAAAGTTAAATATATGCATAAGTCTTTGCAGGATTGAGGTCTAAATATGTAGATTTACATACACTGTTCTAAAATTTTGGGGCCCAGTTGTGCTGCTGTGTTGATGTCAATGGCAATTTTGCAACTTATTTTCATGGGATTGGAACTCTTGGCCCTTAATACATTTGAGAATGTGTTCAGTATTAGTAATGGATAATTGAGTAATATGTTATCAAATTTACACAATGTTTTTCATGATAGAGACATAGATAAGTAATTTGTTTTGTTTTGTTTCTTTAAAAATTATTTCACAAATATATATATGGCCCAGGTCCTCAACTGGTATAAACAGGTGTAACTCCATTGACTTCAGTTGAGCTATACCAAATTAGTTCAGCTGAGGATTTGTCCCGTTAAACGCTACACCAGATAAGATCAAAACAATAAAAAACTAAAAGGTACAATGTATTGGCTGCAGCAAGCCCACAAAAGAAATTAATTCCCAAAATGCATGTTAAGACATATACATTGTAAGACTCTCAAAGTAGTGTAACCATGTATTGCTCTTTGTAACTACTGAATATCACAGGTTGAAATCAGAAAGCAGGACTTCAGGAAAGAGTGAAATTTGTAAAAGGCCATGTATTTCTAGTGACACAGATACTTTATCTAAGCAATCAGGGGAATTCTGAGGGAAGTGTGGTCTAATAATATAAGATCAGTTTTATCTTTGGATTTTACACCAAGGCTGCAACCAAACGTGTCCATTAATGGCTATTAGCCAGGACGGGTAAGGAATGGTGTCCCTAGCCTCTGTCTGTCAGAGGATGGAGATGGATGGCAGGAGAGAGATCACTTGATCATTGCCTGTTAGGCTCACTCCCTCTGGGGCACCTGGCATTGGCCACTGTCGGTAGACAGGATACTGGGCTAGACTGACCTTTGGTCTGACCCGGTACGGCCTTTCTTATGTTCTTATGTTCTATTACGACTGTGTCTTTCTCACTGCCTAAGCTCCAGTACCAGGTTTCCTTTCCAGTAGAAGCATCCATCTTATATATGGTTTCAAAGGTGGCTTTGATAAATAAAATACACAGACTAAAACTTCATCAAAATGCTACATATTTTTCTTCATTAATGATCTCATTAAAACGTTTCTATCAACATAAATTAAGGTCAAAATTTTGAAACATGGGTTCCCATATTCAGGCATCTAAATCTCTATTTCAGCACCTAATTAATTGGCCTGATTTTCAGAAGTGCTAAAGTCCCACAGCTCCCACTGAGCTAATTACTTAGGTGTTTAACTTTACATTTGAAAATTTTGACCTAGAATCTTCAAAAAGGAAGGTAAGTATTGGGAGTCTGGCTCCCCATTACCTTTCACCTTATTTAGTCATTTGTACCTCTGCAAAGGTACCATTCTGCCTTGTCCTCGTGCAAAGGCCTCATATAACAAAGCATTCAACTGGATACATAATTTTAAGTGTTTGCTTAAATACTGGGTTAAATGCTTTTTTGGATAGAGGTGTCAGGACCTAATCCCAAACCCAAATGAATCAATGAGTGTCTTTCCATTGGCTTCAATGGGTTTTGGCTCAGGCCCAAACTGACAATACAAGGCGAAGGCCTTATAATGCAGGTGTACATTTGACTAAGGCCTGGTCTACACTATAAAGTTAGGTTGATGTAAGCAGCCTTGCATCGACCTAGTGCTTGTCCACACTACAAAGTTAAGATGTCATAAGGCAGCTTACATGGACATAACTATGGAGGTGTACAGACAGCAATGCTGCTCCTGATAATTTAACTCTCCTTCTACACCGACCAATAAAACCATCTTGACGAGAGGTGTAATGATTAGTGTGACATAGTCAGAGTGACAAGCAGTGTGCCCACAATGCTCCGGTCACTAGTTTGAACTCCACTGCCCTGCAGCCAGGTACACAGGCATGCACCTCTACGTCTTTAAAGCCATGGCAATTTTTGAAATTGCTCTTCCTGTTTGCTCAGCGTGGAGAGCTCACATAGCATCTGCCTAGCTTGCAATGCCAGCTCTACGCAGCAAACACACACATGCCTGGAGTACACCGGAGGTGGTGGATCTGCTGGATCTATGGGGAGAGGAGGCTGTGCAGTCAGAGCTCTGCTCCAGCCACAGGAAGTTTGATATCTATGGACAGATTGCCTGTGGCATAGAGGACAAGGAGTATGATAGGGACATGCAGCAGTGCCATTCAAAGATCAAGGAACTGAGGCAGGTCTACCAGAAGGCAAGGGTGGCCAATAGTTGCTTTGGTGCATCACCAAAGACATCCCTCTTCTAAAAGGAGCTGCATGCTGTCCTCAGCGGTGACCCCATCTCCATCGTCAAAAGCCCTGTGGATACTTCGGGGGGTCTGGAGACGGTGGCCAGCGGAGTGAACCCCAAAGACCATGTAGTGGATGAGGAAGTGGAGTTGCAGGAAGGTGGGGGAAAGGCAACAGGAACTTCTGATGACATAGTGAACCAGGACATCATTTTAACTCTGGAGGAGTCTAGCCAATCCCAGCACTCTGGCTCTGGTACACCTGATGTAGGAGAGGGAATCTCCAGTAAGTGCTCATTGTGCTTTGATACTCCAAAGAAACATGAGATAATGCTTTGCTTTTTTAATCGGTAGAAGAGGGATTGAAATAACCAACACAGGTACAGTTTGTATCTGCTTCTAAGTCCCCTATGCAGCTAGGCGGAGCGGGCCCTGTAGAAAAATTTATTTATATGCACTGGGATGTTCCAGGAATCCTCCACAGAGAGCTTTAGGTAATTTTCCTGGAGATACTCTGCAATCCTCTGCCAAAGGTTTCTTCGGACGGCTCCCTTGTTTCTTCCCCCACGATAGGAAACATTGCTGCACCAATTGGCAAGTACTTCTGCAAGCACCATAGCAGCACATTGGTGAGCAGCATATGGACCTGGTCCACAGCCGCATGCATGCAGGAGCTGAATCCTTGCATACTCGGTTACTCTCGGGAGCTATCACCCCCACATGTGGAAAATGGTACCACTATTCAGAATAGTAGCCCTAAGTGCTTGTAGTGAAACCCCTCTGAATTCCTCACTTTGTCCCATTTTGCCCCTCCCCCCCCACTCCCTGCCAAGGGAAAGTGGGAAAGCTATGTTTCTAACTTGTTTGGATCAAGGCTGTGAGTGCACACACAATAGTGCCTCTGTCTATTTTTTCTTTAGCATCTGCAGATGTGCCCTTGAAGGTCTCCTCCTGCACACTGGCTGAGTGACTCCATCCAATAAGAAGATGAAACAAGAGGAGTAAAAAAGACTTGTTTCAGGCGGTGCTGCAATCCTCTGGTGCTTCAGATGGCAAGAAGAGATCATGGAGAGAGTCTAACAATGAAAAACCTGTGAATGGATAGTCAGGATAGGAAACGGGGCAAGAGCAGATAATAAAGCTGCTCAGGGAGCAAACAGACATGCTGAGGTCCCTGACTGGACTTCAGGCAGAAAACATCCATGCTCACTTCCCTCTGCAGCCCATACAAAACTGCTTTCCTTGCCTTCTCCACACTCCCCCCATATATTTCTTGCATGTTCCAGGGCTGTTGCAGTACCCCTGGTACTCCACCCCGATGGAGATGTTTCCAGTGACAGCTGGACATACATGCAGCTGTGAGAGCTTCATTGGCAAATGTGCTCTTGATTTTCATGTTTCTTTCAGAAGACAGAAAATGTTTGCATCAGTGGTTAATACAAATATACATATAGAAAGTAAATGAATCTTTATTTGTCTCCTACATATGATGGTTGCTGCTCAAATTCATAGATAGTGAATTTGCATTATAAAATGACCACACATACAGCAATCACTACAAGTTCACACTTTGGTGCAAGAGAACAATGCCTGGCTCAATGCATTATAACAACCCACATTACTGTGGCTCATTGTCAAAATGCTTCTTTAAAGTCTCCCTGATTCAAATAGTTCCCGACTGAACCCCTCTAACAGCCCTGGTATCTAGCTGGTCAAAAGCAGCAGCCAGCTGATCCACCTCAATTCTCCGCCCCTGCAGAAATTTCTCCCTCTTAGCTTCTCAAATGTTATGCAGGGCAGAGCAGGCTGCTATGACCATGGGAATGTTTTCCTCATTGAGGTCTAGCCTGCCAAAAAGGCAGTGCCAGTGCCCCTTTAAGTGGCCGAAAGCACATTCAACAGTCATTCTGCACCTGCTGACCCTTTTGTTGAAGTGCTGCTTGCTGCAGTCAAGGTCGCTGGTCTAAGCCTTCATAAGCCACAGGAACAAGGGGTAGACTGGGTCTCCAAGGATCACTCTTGGCATTCCCAATGGGAATCTTCTGGTCTGGAAAGAAAGTCCCTGCTTGCAGCTTTCTGTACAGGCCAATGCTCCTGAAGATGTGTGCATCATGCACCTTCCCTGACTGTGTTAATGTCAGTTAAGCAACCCTGGTGATCCACCAGTGCTTGCAGTACCATAGAAAAGTAGCCCTTTCTGTTGATGTACTCCATCACAAGGTGGTGTGGGGCCAAAATGGCCCCACCAGTTAGGGAATCCCATTGCCACAAAGCCATCCACTATTTCCCACACATTGTCCAGAATCACAGTCCTTTGTAACAGGAGACAATTAATGGCCCTGCACACTTGCATCACTGCAATCCCCAAGGTGGACTTCCCCACTCCAAATTCATTTGCAACTGATTAGTAGCAGTCTGGCATTGCTAGCTTCCTCACAGTGGTTGCCACTCGCTTCTCCACCATTAGGACAGCTCTCATTTTGGTGTCCTGGCACCAGAGGGCAGGGGCGAGCTCCTCACACAGTTCCAGGAAGGTGGCTTTGTGCATATGAAAGTTGTGCAGGCACTGCTCATCATCCCATACCTGTATAACAATGCAATCCCACTCAGTGCTTGTTTCTTGCATCCAGAATTGATGGTCCATCATGTGCAGCTACTCCGTGAATGCCAACAGCAATCTTGAATTCTTTCTGTCCATGGCACAGAGCAGGGCAGACACCACGGTGTCGTCATCAGATTTGCAGCTAATGAAATACTGCAGGATAAGTCTTATTTCTTTATCTGTGGTAGGGCACCTTCCCATGCCATTCAATGATAACTTCAGCGGGCACCATTGCCTTAAACAGGCTAGCAGTATATGGGCCCGGGAACTTTGAGTCACCAGCAGCTGCTGTTCTCTCTCTCCTTTTGTTACCCTCAGGAGTCAGATATCAGCTAAAACCACCATGGCCTGTGAAAAATGTTGCCTGTATCCAGTCCCAGTGCCCTATACTCAGTTTTATGTATCCCAGAAATTCCCTCCCTGTTTCCCTTACCACTGGCAGGTCTTACCCACTGTAGCTGGTGCTGTTAGTGGTACCTTGATCAAGCCCTTCAAAGCAGAAGTGCCATAAGCATGTCTTGTTTAACACATTAGGGAACAAGTGAATGGGGGGTTTATGCGTCTTAAGTTATACTTTCTATACATATCATATTGACAGTGGTAATTCTGTGTGAATTATCTGTAGCTGTGACCACTGTGGTCTTCATGGGTACACCCTCCACATCAGCAGAATGAGTCACCCAGATAAGGAGGCAAAAAAAAAAAGGATGTGGCAGGACATATTCTTTGAGATCCTGCAAAGCTAGTGTTGATCAGACCTTGACTAGAGGCCCTAGAGGGTGAACATTGCAGACAACCTGGAGAAGGAAGGAGCAGAGAGAAGAAAGACCCAGGAGATCCAAAAGGAAAAGGAGAGGAAGATGCACCAGGACATAATGGAGCTTATCCATCAGCAAATGCATATGCTGCAGAATCTTGTGAACCTCCACAGTCAACAATTCCAGATTAAACCGCCGCTTCAGTTGGTAGAGAACTGCAGCAGAGCACCTCCCTAAAGCCCCACTCAGCATTCAACATGGCCTCAGGGCCAGCACTCCACACAAGGGGGAACCACAGCTTCACATACACTAACCTGTGAGAGCCACAGTTGATGTATGTGTAACTACAATGGACAACAATGATCCTTTCCCTTGTTTATTAAGGTTCCAAAAAATTATGTTAAAATATATTTACTATTATGTTCTTCAGATTATTTCTTAGTTACTGTTTCTGTAACTGAATAAAACTCTTATTATTTTGATCGTGATTCATCTTTATTAGTGTACAACACGTGGTGTATAATGCCTGTTGGCAGTGAAAGTTATGGCCTTGTACACTCATGACCCATAGGCCCAGTGGCAAACAGTGTAGCCATCAGAAACGTACAGCAAGCACCCCAGCATTATTAGCTGCACTGACAGTGATAGATGCACAGACGTGCAGCAAGCACACGGTTCCTAACAGGCCTCCAAACTGCTGCCCCAGGTTGAGCACAGTGCGCCACAGCACACTACCGTGGCTCCCTGTTACTGTGTTCTTTCAAAGCCTCTCTAAGCCAGATAGCTCCTCGCTGAGCTCGTCTGATAGCCCTTGTGTCTGGCTGTTCAATCTCATCCGACAGCCACTTCACTTCCACTCTCCAATCTGGTGGCAAATTCTCCCCTTTGCTTCACAAATATTATGCAGGACACAACCAGCAGCTACAACCCTTGGGATAGTTTTTGCACTGAGATCCAATCTGGTGAGTAAACAATGCCAGTGCCCCTTCAGTCTATGAAAAGCACATGCAACTGTCATGCCGCACCTACTGAGCCTATAGTTGAATCTCTCCTTGGTTCTGTTGAGGTGACCAGTGTACAGCTTCCTGAGCCAGGGGAGTAAGGGGTAGGCAAGATCCTCCAGGATCACTAATAACATTTCACCATTGCCATTGGCAATCCACCAGTTGGGAGAAAGGTCTGTGCTTGTAACTTTCTGAACAGTCCTGTGTTCTTAAAGGTGCAAGCGTCATGCACCTTCTCTGACCTGCCAGCGCTGATGGAGAAGCATCCCCAGTGGCCCACCAACACCTGCATATCCATAGAAGAGTAGCCCTTTCTATTGATGTATTCTGTGGCAAGGTGCTCTGGGGCCAAAATAAGAACATGAGAGCCATCTGTTGCTCCACCGCAGTTCAGGAACCTCATAGCGGCAAAGCCATCCATGATGTCCTGCACTGCTGAGGATCACAGTCTTGCTTGGCAGGAGGTGATTGATGGTCCTGCACACTAGCATGACTATGGCCCCCACATGGATTTTTCAACTCCAGAATGACTTCCTACTGACCGATAGCAATCTGGCATTGTGAATTTCCACAGCGTGGGATTGCCACTCACTTCTAAACTGTCGGTACAGCTCTGGTTGGTGTCCCTGTGTTGGATTGCTGGGATGAGCTCAGCACACAGACCCAGGAATGTGGCCTTGTGCATCCAAAAGTTCTGCAGCCTCTGCTCATCATCCCAAACCTGCATTGTGATGTAATCCCACCAGTCAGTGCTAGTTTCTCAAGCCCACCAATAACCATGAATTGTTTCTTGCTATGTCCCACAGCAAGCTGTCCTCTGATAAATTGTCTTGTTCCCTGCAGTTCTTCTTGAGGCTCTACAAATACCGGAGGATCGTGCATCTTATGTTTTTGCCACCCTCTTAACAATTATGCAGAGTTGTATAGGCTCCACACTTCTGTGAGAGATGGTGGGCAGAAGCACGTCTAGCACAGGCTCGTGGGAAATTGAAAATCGGCACAAAAATTATGGGATAGAGATATAATGGGATGAAGAATGTCGCATTGTGGGAAGTTGACCCCTTGCTCCCACTGAACGATGGCGCGTTGCTCACTGGGATACCAGCTCATGGTGTACTGCCCTGTGCATCAACACAAACACGCCTGGTGAGTACGCACAGCACTGACACAAGGAGCCAAGCAATGTACTAACTGTAATGGCTGTATGCCAACATAACTTACTTCGGCAAAACTTTGTAGTATAAATATGGCCTAAGTCAGAAACCTACTAAATTTGTTTTACCATTCTTCACATTCCTCTTTTTTGTTTGCTGTCATATCTCACAACTCTTCAGGCTTCAGCTGAAGGATGACTTTGTGGAAGGAAAGTGCATTCTGCCCAATTACATAGTTATGTTGTTTATAATATAAGACAGTATGGCAATAAAACATACATTGTAAAAAAACCCACCCAAATGATACCAACTCTCTATTTATTTTATAGCGATATGGCTACAGTGATTATAAACTCATTATCTTTGATTACAGAAACATGAAATGCTGATTTCTAACATTTAGTGTTTCGGTAAGTACGGTGTCAACAGCTTTCAAGATGCTTTGGAAATGGACGGAGTTTATATTTTCAGAGATGACTCACCACTTGCATGTTCTGCAACCCTGATTATTACTGAGACAATCAGCAAACAAATCAGGTTTTATACTACACACACAAATATTTAAAAGTGAGATTCATAGTATTCTGTGCAGGGATAGCACTATTACCGAATCAAGTGCAATGAAACTAATATGGAATACTCACACTCTGAGTAACTTCCCATGTATGCCTTCCTTCAGAAATGTTTCTTTTAATTCTCCATAATGAAGATTTTTTGGAATGCATTTAAAATGATTGCACATCTTAATTCTGTCATAGGATTGTTGAGTGAATAAAAAAGACCTATTATGTTATGTAATTCATTTCCTGCTAATGCAAGTTTATTCTCCACAGCATGTTTTTTTTTTAATGCTTCAGCCAGGCTAATATTAACTGTTTCCAAACATGTTGATTCCATCTTGTTCTATTAAGCTACATTCTAAATCATTAATTGCTACAGGTATTATATTTTGTGTTAAGTTTTGCCTGTGGTATGGGGGCTCCAGAGGGCTCTTAGAAGTCAGGAGAAGTATGGCTGCTGCTTCACCTTATGTCAAGGTGCAGTAAGTACTCTCCTGCCTGGGCAAATTCCTCCTGATCTGTGTAGATGGGGAGGGCCTTAGCTCCACCTCCTCCACTTTGAAGAAGCTAGCACTACTACAGGTGCTAGACAGGAGCAATGGTTAAACTCAGGTGAGCATTAGGACTGCAAATGTGTCTGGCACCTGCAAAGGGACATTAGTGGGGGGGAAAGCTCCTTGTACACTCCCCTTCCTTGTGAATATTCACGGGGCTAGACACCATCTTGCCTCTTGATAGCAAGGGCAATTAGTCAATGGAACCATTTGCTGGGCAAATTATGATAGAGTCATTAGACCACTGAGCTACCTTCCTACTCAGACTCAGCTATCTACAATACATTATTATATAGGTCTCTGAAAATAAGCCTGTAAATTTACACAAGTACTACTATTATTATTAGTCCCAGGGTTTGATAACTGTTCTGTAGCACTGATGTTATTTTAAATGTTATTGTTATAGTTTTTTGTTGTACTGCTATTCATATAGGAGAGACTTTTAAAATGTAGGTCCTTGTTAAGAAGCATCGTGCTTGAGATTTTGGGGAAAACATTTAATGTCTATCTCTAAGAAGAAATGATCTTGGAGCTTGTTCAAACTTGTTGAGATAAGAACCAAGATACAATATTTTGAGATGTTTCATTTTTTAAATCTTTACCTC
The DNA here is from genome assembly GCF_011386835.1 of Chrysemys picta bellii. Taxonomy (NCBI): domain Eukaryota; kingdom Metazoa; phylum Chordata; order Testudines; family Emydidae; genus Chrysemys; species Chrysemys picta. The sequence goes on from NC_088791.1 coordinate 36,585,869, forward strand.
CCAAGAAAAATCTTGTAATTTTTTCCCCCAGAGACAAGGTGGGTGAGATATCTTTTATTGGACCAACTTCTGCTGATGAGAGAGACAAGTTTTCAAGCCACACAGAGCTCTTCTCAGGCTGGGAAAGGTACTTCAAAAGAAATTACCTCACCTGCCTTGTCTCTTTAATATTCTGGGATCAACATGCCTACAACTATACTCTCTTTTTTCCCTTCAGTTATAACACTGGCATTTTTATTTCTTCCATGTTATTTCTGGATATCAGTTTTGAGAACACTAGTTGCTTGGGGTTGAACCTGGTAAAGAAAATAATGAGAAGATTTGAAACTGCACATGGATATTGCTAATATAGAAAGGTGTGTCCATTTTTTGCTCCTCTTACTACTCAAGAGCTCCCCCTGATGTCTTGAAATATATTGATAACTGTATAATTAATACAACAAAAGGTCTCTGCTAGCCTCCCAATATTAAAATATTCAGGAATACTATACAGTACTAGGGTGACCTGATAGCAAGTGTGAAAAATCGGGATGGGGGTGGGGGTAATAGGCATCTATATAAGAAAAAGCCCCAAATACCGGGACTGTCCCTATAAAATTAGGACATCTGGTCACCCTATACAGTACACTGATGTTTTAATGCTGTTATCATTTAATATTTATCAACAAAACTAAATTTGCTGCTGACTTGTGAATATGGGCAGAGCAGCAGATACTAAAACCTGTGTCTGCAACCTGAATTTGAACATGGGATGTGTTTCCAGATCTGCATTGCACTACTTAGTGATCAAACAGTAGCCCATCGCTAGTCCCACATGGGATTGTTTTATGTGTTTGTGTGTCCAACAGTGATGATTTCTCTGACTTTAATCCCAGTAAACTTGGTTTGTGTCCTTGATCATTAGGAATTTCCCATCCATCCTTCAGGCCACAAAGCACAGTAAGAAAACAGTGGAACACCTCTAGAAAAAATGTGGGGTTCACAGATACTCTTATGATGCTGGTCTAGCACCTTGTTTTTCAGTCCCCACCATGTTTTTCACTAGCAGTCACTGCTTTTGAGGCAATTAGGTTTACAGAACAACAACATGATGCCTCTGTTAGTACCTGTTAGTAAATATTAACGCTTTTAGTTCTTTCTTTTGGTATATTGGATTCATTTGTATATCAACTATTCTCTAGGATTTTTATCTTCAGCAAAGAGTATGTTTCAATTCTAAGACCCAGAGCACCAGTCCTTGACCGATAAGTAACCCTATTCAGGAGTTTTACCTATTATGCTATATTTTAACAATGTTGAGAGCCTTCATGTCTATACAACTCCAGATATTCTTGGAAACCATCTCATTGAAAATTAATAAGGGATGATTGTTACAGCATATGTTTTCTGTTGGGGAATCAACTTGGAAGAATGATGGTGGGGTAAGGAGGACCCACTGAGAGATATTATTTTGAGGAATTGTTAGTCCTCTCAGTTGTAAATAGCCATGCCTTCACACATAGATCAGGTAAACTGAGAATGTATAGAAATGACATCACAACATATGTTTCTGGGAAAGAATTCTTGGCAAGGAGGTTTCGTTTGTCTGAAATCCTATATAATGATACTGATATGAAAACTTAGCTGGGGGAATGAAAACTGCACGTCCCTACCAGCTGCAGGAGAGACACATATCCAGCTCTTAGTCTGACAACAAAGCGTGTATTCTGTATAGTGCTGTTCTAATCTCTGATTGATAATCTTAGATTAAATAATTCCAATTGAGCCTGTTATTTCGACAATCTTGAGTCATCAACTCAAACGCACAACACCTCAGAGCTACATACCTGGGCTGACAACTGTCACAATTTGATTGTGAGTCTCACGGGGTTTGGTGTTTTCAGATAAAGCCCCATCTCCTGGAGATCGGTGATTATATGGCAATCTCAGCCATCATGGTTGCAAAGAAAAGCTTGAAAACCTGCCCCTACTATACCTGATGGCTCAGAAACCAGAAGGCAGACAGAAAGAGCCCCAAGCTTACTATTTTTTAAAAAAATCTCCTGTTTCTAGGACAATATCCTGATTTTTTAGGGCCTGATTCATGAATTTTAAACATTTGGTGTTGCTGATACTGAGTCCATATCCCAGCAATCACCTCCCTCCCAATTCAGTGCCATCAATCAATCCTTTTTCAACCAATTATTTGGCCTTTGAACAATGCTCTGTCCCAGTTCATCTTCCACCTTGCCCAAGTTCCTGTTTAAGCTCTCTCCTTTTGCTAACCCCCTATTAACCAATACTCCCAATCTCTCATTCACTGCCCCTCATCGATCCATTCTTGCTCCTTCACCTCTCGGCTCCCCAATCAATTCTCTATCCCTCACCCAGGATCCCAAATACATAACTGCCCTAATCCATCCTTTCCCCCTCAACCTTCCCAATCAATCCTCTGAATACTAATGCATGTTCTGCTGCCAAAGCAGTCCACTCTCTGTCACCACAGCCCCTGCATCCAACCTCTGCAGCTCCACCACCACCAACACCACTCCCCACTTAATTCATCCTCTGCTCCTGAGGCACCACCAATCAATCAGCAATCGATCCCCTGTTTCCCAAGCCCCAAAGTAATCCATCCTCCATCCCAACAGCACCCACCAATCATGGAATCCTCTCCCATACCCAGGCTGCAGCCAGATAATCCTCTGCCTCCTTTCCACCAGCAAACTAGTCCTGTGCCTCCCAAAGATTTTTTCCTCCAAACAACTCAAGCTGTGTCTCCCCACCCCAATGCCTCTCTTCCTCTTCTCCCAAGTTATATTGGGTGGCTGCATGAGAAGGGGTGGTCTCCTTTGCTATTGGGCTCTGGCAAGGAAGGGGGCAGCCTGACCTACTTATGCTCCCACAGCCAGGCCAGGAAGAAGGCAGATGAACAGCAGAGTGGCAGGCCATCAGCTGGTATATTGCTGAGCAGCTGTAGCAGGGCAGAGACAGAGTCGCTGATTGGTGATAGGACTGGGGGAGAATGGGAAAACAATGGAAGCCAAAAGCAAAAGAGATATGGTAGCATCCATAGCAGAAAGCAAGAGATGAAAAGGAAGGGAGTAAAGGGAAAACAGCGGCTGGGTTTTTCCTTATGAACACTTCTTTTAATGAATGGTTTCAGAGTAGCAGCCGTGTTAGTCTGTATCCGCAAAAAGAAGAACAGGAGTACTTGTGGCACCTTAGAGACTAACAAATTTATTAGAGCGAAGAAGTGGGCTGTAGTCCACGAAAGCTTATGCTCTAATAAATTTGTTAGTCTCTAAGGTGCCACAAGTACTCCTGTTCTTCTTTTAATGAATGAGTAGTTAAGTGTGCCACTAAATACAGCATACATGAACTAAATCTACAATACTGAATTCTTTCAAAATCAGCTTCCTTGTTGAATATTCTGCTCATTTAAAATGGTGACATTCAGAGTAACTAAGTCCAATTGCAAACACTCAATTATTTGTATTTTCCAAGTTAAACTTTTAATACAATAATTACAGGGGAAATGTAATTCATATTGATACCTAATTTTTAAAACTGGCATCCTCCCTCCACACTCAACAACAAATATGTATTGCTTAATTTTGTAATGTGTGAGATATAGTTCCAGGTTTTTATTTTTATAAATTTCTATGATTATAGAGTTTGTACAATCTTTTAGGAGAGAGCCTTTCATAAATTAAACAGCATTTCAGTATTCCATTATTTTCAATCTGTAAAGCCTGTAGTGTATTTCTCCAACATATAACAATTCTAGCAGTTGCATTTAAACAGATGAATTACACCCTCATATTGTATGTGTAACTGTGGATCTTTAGTTAAATTTAATGCATTTTTTTACTTTGGTCTGTAAATACAATAATTGTTGCAAGATTTCTGTGTAAACTTACTTTTAATTACATAGTTTTGTTTAATTACAAGAAAAGTTTCTTGGGAGAAAAAGAATGCTCATTGTTGCCTAACTCATTTCATTGACCTCAACACTGCAAATCCTTATATCCAAATCCTTTTCTTATACGAAGTATACTGGTTTTTTTTCAATTTTTTTCCAGTTTTTAACATGTCAAATTGAATATTTGGTGATTATTTTCTTTAAAGTAAATTCATGCTTTTTTCTCTGCTATTTCTGAATTTTCAATGAGTTTACTGCTTTCGTATTCTTTCTTGAAGCTTATTGGTTTACTAATGTTCAATATTAAAAAAAAAATTAAGAGGTCACTTGATTTTTTATCTGTTGATTATAACACATCACATCAGGCAGATGGATTCTATTCTATGTAGGTACTCAAACAGTCCTGATCACTGAAGCATCTGAGATACTTCCAGGAGAACTTTAACATGGTTAATGTCTGTCATGATGTGACTGAATCTCTCTGTGTCCTCCTCTGCTCGGGGTGTGGGGAGGGGCAATGTGTGGGAAGTAAAGTATTTTGTTTTGGAAGGGTTTTTGTTATCAACCTTTTTATCATTTGCAGACCCCTAAAAAATTTCGAATGGAGGTGCGGACCCCTTGGGAAATCTTAGACATAGTCTGCAGACCCCCATGAGTCCACAGAACACAGGTTGAAAACCACTGTGTTAGAGGAAAGTTTGAAGAGCAGAAAGTGGTGAGGTTTATGATGGTTTTGAGTTCCTGTGGGTTTTTTTTTTCCCTGGCTGGTCTGGTGAATAAGGCACATTGGACTAAGACTCAGTACAGATATGTTCAGTTCTGAGGTCTGCCACAGACTTCTCATGTGACCTTGGGGAACTCATTTAATCTTTCTGTGTCTTAGTTCCCCATCCATAAATTGGTAATAATAGTCCTTCATTTTTGTCTTCTCTTTGAGTAGAGACTGTTTCATTATGTGTTTGTACAGTGCCTGGCACAATGGAGCTTCTGTGGGCTACCATAATACAAATTAAAAATAATTATAGACAATCACAGTTTCGCAGTCAGAATACTGACATTTTTCAGCATTTTACATATCCCTGTTATGAAGAAGTAAACCATGCAGGCCATAATCCCCTTCCCTCAACTTCTTCAACTGGGATTTTTCCATGTTCAACAATTTAGAACATTCCAGTCATATCACACTTCTTTTCCCACAAAAACACACATCCACCTTCACTCTCTTCTCTGCTCACAGTTCACATTTATGAACCACTGATTTTTTAATAGAATAGCTTACATTTAAAAATAAATACTTGAAATGCCTCAAAAAAAATTCAGTCTGTTACTTCGCTTGTCAGCTCTTTGGGCCCATCTTTTTGTTATGTGTTTGTGTAACCCACACACCTCCTGGGTGTGGTGCTCTGTCCCCTCTAGTGGCACCGAGACCACTTAGACTAGAGATTAATTAGTCTGCTACAGCCAGGGGTGAAAGTAATTTAAAGGATTTACCAGTATGCCGGACTCCTGAGCAGGGGGCGTGGCCTCAACCAGAAGAGGCAGGGCCTTTAAATAGCCGGGCCCTTTACATCAAGATTTAAAGGCCCAGGGGCTCCGGCTGCAGTTAGGAGCCCCGGGGCCTTTAAATCACCCCTAGAGCTACCAGCTGCAGAGCCCCTGGCCCTTTAAATCACCGCCAGAGCCCTACCGTCGCTACCCCAGGGCTCCAGCAGCAGGGTTTGGGAGGCGATTTAAAGGGCCCGGTGCTCTGGCCGCTGCAGGCAGCCCCGGGCCCTTTAAATCACCACTGGAGCCCTGCCGCCACTACCCCGGGGCTCCGGCAGCTGGGCTCGGGTGGTGATTTAAAGGGCCTGGGGCTCCCACAGCGGCCGGAGCCCTGGGCCCTTTAAATCACCACCAGAGCCCTGCCACCGTTACCCCAGGGCTCTGGCAGCGGGGCTCGGGAGGCAATTTAAAGAGCCAGGGGTTCCAGCCATGGCAGGGAGCCCCAGGCCCTTTAAATTGCCAGCCTGGGGAAGCTGGTCTGGTCCAGCATGGTGTACTGGCTCTTGCCGATACGCCGTACCGGACCATACCAACATACTTTCACCTCTGGCTACAGCCTTAGCTAAGAGGGAGGTTGTTTTTAGCTCATGCCGTAGAGAGTCATGGATTTAGCTCCAGATGTCCCAGGTTCAATCCTGCTGGCTAACAACCGGGGTCGGTTGGTGTTACAAGTGGGGGCTCATCCAGGATTTTAACTGGGAAGTCTCTAAAGCTCCAGATGCGTTTCCTCACACACACACACTTCCTGGTTGTGGTGCTGTGTCCCATCTCATGGCATGGAGACCACTTAGAGATTAATGAGTCTGCTACATCCTTAGCTAAGGGCCATGTGGCTTTTAGCTCATGCAGTAGAGGCTCATGCATTTAGTTCCAGAGGTCCCAGATTTGACCCCGCCCACTGACGACTGGGGTCTGTCGGCGTTACATTTGCACAGTCTTGCTTCTGGGCACCTCTACACTAATAATAATAATGATAATGTGGCTTCTACTCACTCTGTGCTGAAAAAAATCTTTACAAGAGCAGGGAAATCCTTTGACAGAAAATGCAATTTCTACACAATCAAAAGTTGCCTCTGAATGCTGGCTGAGAATTAGGATCCAAAACGCTGTCTGGGTGGGGTCTTCTCTTAGGGATGCAGCAGGGATGGGGTGCAGAGAGCGCTGTAAGGATTCCGCCCAGATCATCAGACTGTGAGAGGATGCTGCACAATGCAAAGAAGGCAGACATTTCCTGCCAAGTCTATTTGGCATGCCTAGGGAGAAGCTGAGAAGTTTGGAGCACTGGCCAAATTAGATTTTCAGCTCAAATCTGAGCCTAAGCCTTTTTAAAGCTTTGGGAAGATTGCACATCTTTAATACAAGCAATCTTTCTAATACAGCTGTCAAGCTATACCTGGTATAGCTTTACCATCCACCGCTTAGGCTCAATCCTAGGTTTAAAAGCCTTAACAATTACACCTAAAGCTACTAAGAGCACACTATTGTAATCTTGATAACTTATTCACTTACCAAAAATGTTATTTGATACCCTCTAATATTATTTTAAATTCATTATTTTCATTACTTTATACAGCAGCACTCCCTTTTTAAAGCTTCTAATATCATTCTTTTCTGTTTGCAGTTTTATAATGTCTTATGAAATGGAATTAACTGGAGATTTTTGATGGGAACAATTCTATCAAGATGGAGGTGGGCTTTCTGGTTTACTTGTAATTCTTGTACTGGGCCTGTTCATTAGGCTGTAATCCTTTCAAACACCTGCAGTGTTTTGTTTTTTTATTTTATCTGAAAAGCCTGAAAAAAATGTAGCAGCATCTTGACTTGCAAAAATAGTATCTTGTCTTCATTTTCAGGGGGAGCTGCTTTCCATCAGGTCGTGTTGCATGACAGCACATAGGGTCTGATTCCCCCCTACCTTACACTTTGTGCAGTCATTTAAACCTATGCAAAATAGATGTAAAGTGCTATTAAATCAGAGTTCTGCCCTCACTTAAATCAGTGGTGACATCTACAGCCACTTAGCAGTCATTTGCACATGTGTAAATAACTACACAAGGTGCAAGGCAGTGGAGAACCAGACTCACAGGTGGTAGCAGCAGGAGCAGAGCCAATGGGGCATGCTAGATTCTCTCCTCTTTCGGCCTTTGGCTCAGAACAACAGAGGAGGACAGTAGAACACCTGCTTCCAGAAGGAGCAGCAGAGGAAGCACCAGATCCCCAGCATCCTCTTCCCCATAGTATGGAGCCAGCAATCCCACGAGCACTCCATAAAAGGCTCCAGCACCTCAGAAGAAAGATAGACTCCAGTAGAGAGGAATGTTAATACACTGATCTCCTGGCAGAGAACTGATGGCACCTGAAAAACATTCTTTCATTCTTCCTGACTTTGCTTACACATGTGATCATATGTACATAGAACTCACTGCATGTATGTAAGTGGAGTTGGGACAGAATAAGTGGAATTGTCTTCTGTTAATTCTATGTGACTTGATGGAGATAGGGCAACAGCTATGGTACCAGAGTCCCTCTGAGTCTTAGGTGTAGATTTTCCATTTCTCTGTTGCTGCACTGGACCAGTTGTCCATGCTAATATTAGATCTACCAGCTGACATCAATGCTGTTAATCATGAGGTGTTGTTAACTTATATACGGAAAGATACAGGAATAGACAAGGCTACTCTTGAGTGGCTCCCCTTTCCTGGCTGAGAGTCCTACATTATGCATTGGGAAATTTCTCATTGATTCTGAGCTCACCTATAAGCAGAGTGCCTCAGAGTTTTCTCCTTCCACATCATTTTGTTTATGGTGATGGGGGTTAATGACAAAGTATGGGCTGTGAAGTTTTCAGTACAATGATGACACTCAGATCTATATCTCCAATTTGGCTATTCCAGCAGTGGCAATTGAATTCTCTACCTAATATCTGGAGGAGGTTCCAGCATTGATAAGAGCAAGATTGGCAAAGCTCAGGCCACACTGAAATGCTTTTGTCAGTTTGGGCAAAACAGGTGAAAGCTATGACAGAATCTTTATCACTATGTTGATTGACAGCGTTGTCTGCTGTTCATCTCTTGAGTTCTTAAGTTCAGGATCTGGTTAGAGATTTTAGATGATCAAGTAGCAGTGGTGACTGGGCTGCTTCTTGCCATGGCCAGAAATGTGTAGTGTTTTCTTTCAGACACAAACTTCATTATTGTACGTCAGGCTTTTTTCTCTACCAGATTAGAAGATTAGACTAATGCAATGTGCTTTGCATGGAACTACACCCTAAGTTTATTCAGAAGTTGAAACTGGTGCACAATTCTGCTTCCCACTCATTCAGCCATGTATCTCCACCGCAGGATATGACACTGACACTATGTGATCTGCACAGCTTGGCTTCCTGATAGAATTTAAAGTGTTGCTATTGATCATAAAGCCCTAAATGGCCTTGAAAGGCCATCTCTCTTCCCGTGGTTACTGCACAGTCTAGCACCTTCCAGGAGTGACCTTGTCATTTGAACTCTAACACTTCGCAGCAATCTGCAAGGTTGTTCAAAACAGTTGTATTTAGTAGTGTAGAGGACACTCAGAACTCCTAACAGCAGCAAAGAACTCTGTCTTTGATGGATGCATCTTGCAAAGTCCAGGCAAATGCAAACCAGCACAATGAATGCATGTTTGATGGGTGATGTTTGCCATGACAGCTGCCCTTGGAGGTGGGCAAGACAAGGAAGTTAAGTCTGGCTCAAGCAGAGTGTTTGGCTCTGACTCAGCTCTATGCCCATGTGAATGAGCCAAGAAAGAGCCAACCCAGTAAGAATATTCTGGCATTTCTTCCTGGCAGTTACAGTGACTGTATATATCACTTCATACATTCTCCCGTTTGTATGCGTATAATCAGTTCCAATGGATCGACTAATGTTTTGGCATGGCTCTGCCTTGGCTCTGGCTTCAGACTTTCTGGCTTGTTTATGTCCATTGCATCCAGCATGCTTGTGAAATTAATTAATGTGTATTTAAGAATAACTAATATCCATTCTATGTTTTAAAAAATGGTCCCGAGATAGGGGAGATTAAAATAAATCAAACAATGAATTACACATTAAAATAACCTTAACTATCAGCTTTAGTACATCAAAGCAAGGTAATGCAAAGTTGAAATTTAACCTCTGACTCCATTACCTACATCTATATATTACAGTGCCTCATGGGTGTGGGGCTGTTTGCGGATGTTTATGTGTATATATAATACACACATATATATTATATACGGTATATGTCGGGGTTGCATTCTTGAAAAGGGTGACGGATACCGAAACAACAGATACAAGGGAATTTTTCCCCATAAAAAATAATGGCCCGCCCCATCTCCTCCCGCCCCCCTCCACCTCCCTCCTGCCTCTTCCTGCCCATTTCCATCCATTACTCCGAGAGCACCCTGTCCCCATTCCTCCCCCCCCCAGCGCATCCTGCACGCCACTGAACAGCTGTTTCCCAGTGTGCAGGAGGCGCTGGGAGGGAGGGGGAGGAGTTCACGCTGCCAGCGAATGGGAGGGAGGGGTACTGACTGCCGGTGGGTGCTAAGCACCCACAGAAAAGCGATGCAAAAGGTGAAGTGACGGATATGCGGATTGGGACCAACGTGAATCGGAACACGTTTCCCTATTGATCAGCAACGGATACACAAAATGACGGATAAGGGGGAGACGTATACCGGGGACCCCCTGTATTTTATTTATTGAAGAAGTATCTAAGAATGAAAAAAAATAGTGCATTGTCGTAATATACTGGTTGCTGACACAACAGACTATAACAACTTTTGTTTGATGTCCTGGCAGGATGGTTCTTTAATATGAGTGTTATTGATACCACGGATTGTAATATCTCTTACAAAACCATTACAGGCTATTATATTAGTGCGCGTTTGAATATACAGTAATTGATGTATCATTGACATAACAGCCCATTGCCTCAATACCTCTCCAGCTGTATGTAAATTAAGCCCTTGAACTGAACATAATTTATGAATTTCAATGCCTTCCATATACAACTGCAACTATACTTTAGTAAATGAAAGAGCTTGACAAGTTTTAATTTTCCATCAGTAAAACAACAAAATTATTATTATCACTATTTACCAAGCACCCCAGAAAGTGATACATGTTTCATAAAATACAGCCTGTCAGAAAAGCATAGAAAACCAGGTCCTGCGTCACTGCAGTCAATGGGAGCTTTGCTATTGACTTCCATGGACACAGGATCTAGCCCATAATCTTGATTTGACATGATACAACAAAGGAAGATCATAAAGAAGGAGGGGCTGGTGATAGTAAGATTGTGTCTAAATGAGTATGGAAAGGTCACGTCTTGATGATTATTTGCATTGTAGTCCCACCTAAAGACCATAGTTGGGGATCAGGTTTCCTTGTGCTAGACGCTATACCCACTTATAACAAAAAAGACAGCCACTGCTCCAAAGCTCTTACAATCTCAGTAATGATGATGTTTCAGTTTCCTTTTACAATCTGTTGTTGATTTACTGAAATTATATTCCACTTTATAAGCTCATTTGAACAATCAAGCTGTATTTTAATAATGAGGATCCATAAATATCCTTAAATAAGAAGCAATTTATTTGTCTAGTTTTTTTAAATGTTTGATGTTGATGACACAGGAAAATATCACCCCAATTTATCCAAGAGAATATTCAGCATGAAGCTTCCTTGCATAGCCTCGCAATGTGCCTCAGACCGGGCCTGTATGGAATGCCTCTTGGGTAGTTCAGATTCCGTGTCCACTCAGTCTTTGTCTCTCTACTAAATGTTAATAGGGAAGGTGATTTTTGTGGTGTGGACTGTCCAGCAGGGGTTAGACTGAGATCACATATTTATTTCATTTAGGTCAAAGAGCCATTAGATAGTAATGCCTTTACTCTGACCTGAGCGGGATTGAAACCAGTAATCTGATGGTAGAGGGGAAAAAAAATAAAAACTTGTTTCCTTTTGCACTCTTCGGACCTAAAATTAGTCAAAATGTTTTAAACCAACATGAAAAACATAGTTTGTTTTTTTTAAAATACACATTTTGAATGATCTTTAAACTTTTTAACTTGTTTGGCTCATTGGCTGTATCTGACATTAATGTTGAGTGCATTTGTATATAGCACCAAAGAGCCCAATTCAGCAGTGGATTTTACTGCACCTTTTGCAAAGTATATTCTCCCTTTGAGACTTATGTGTATATTTCACTTGGGCTAATGGGAGTTATATGCACTGAGAGAAATTAATAACCTATTCATTCTGTACACTGGGCAGCAATTTTTCATTTCATGCATCATATACAACTGGCTATACAAGGTCAGTAAGTATTCTTAACATACAGAAAAAAAAAGATTGAGACAGCTTTATTGTTTTGAAAGCTAGATACATTGAGCTCATAATTCATTTCCATAACAGTGTAGCATCAGAAGCTGCACTGACAGCCAGTCATAAAATCCTGAACACAAAATCCCTGCCCTCTCACTGAAGTCAATTTGGCCCAAATTAAACAACAAAGGAACAAACCCAAAAACACTTTACAAAAGAATCTGTAAAATGAATTGAGTTTTGGACTATTAATAACACAAACCAAACAGCCAATTCCATTCACATAGACTAAGACCTCAGCAGTCCAAAGTGCAATGGAAACTCTGAGCATTGTAATGATGTGAAAAGAAAGTTGAAAGTGTTGAAGGAAATGGAAAGTAGTCAATAAAGGATGTTTAAGACAGATGCTAGTTAAAGGGCTTGTCTATAAGGAAACTGACAGGCAGAACTATAGTAGTATAATACAGCTGCAGTTCTGCTGGTATATCTCCCCATTTGGATACTCTATTTCAAAATAAAAATGACTTTATTCCAGTATAATTACTCTGCTTCCAAAGATTCACTCCCAAGGACTTTTAGGTGTAAATGAAATGTCGTTTATTATCTTTGGATACAAAGGACACTCGAAATGCAAACAGATGAGCCTGACCCTCTGGATTGAAAATTTCTTGAATTTGGGGGCAATTCAGATACAGACCCTCTCTAATTGTGTAAACTGGGACAAAAGCAATGAACTAATCTGAGTATGCCCATGTATTTCCTCAGGATAATCTTTACCTTTACCATGGCTTTGTGAATCACCTCAGGGAGATAGTAAACATAGCTAAAAACTCAATTTCTTGAAGGAAAAAAGTTCATTTTCATTTACATTTCAAAGGCTATTTTAATGTCTACAAATCTAATTCCCAGAGAAAAAATAGTTTTCTTAAAATTAGAATTTGCATTAAATCCTCATTATTTTTGGCTACAATTCAAATAAAGACTCAATCTGGGAATTAATTTCTGATGGTGTTTATAGTGCATACTTGATTAGCTGGATTATGTAGCACAACACTGCTTCTTAATCCACTAATAATTTCATGACAGAATGGCCATTGTCCTGGAAAAGTGCCCTGTCCGGGCCAAGCCTGCTTTGGCAAGTAGTGGAACTAAGTGACCTTATACATCCTTCCCATCTTCAATACCTGCTGTTCTCTTGTTTTAGTAGTTAGCTTGATGTTTGGTGCAAGTTGGGTAGAATACAATACTTGTGCTAGGTCTCTGTGGTTAGAATTGGTTTCCTTTCCTGTAAATCAATGTTTCCCATACAGAAGCCTGGGCTTAGGTGGAGGGAGGACTGAAAAGAGAAGCTGTGGGGTTCCAGGCAGAAAAGAGAAGAGCAGTGCAATGGTAATGGTATATGGCTACAGTTATAGTCTCAATGCAAATGCACTGCTATGGGCGACATGATGGGCAGCTCCTTGGGCTCCCTCCCTGCAAAATCCCTTACAATAGGGCACTAATAGCTCATACATACAGGACTACAGGCTCAGGAAGCAGCTCTCTGGGCCCAAATCTCATAACAGAACACCTTAACAGTGAAAACACGTTTGCATGGTACAATTTGATTTCCTGATGGTGAGCATCCAATCATGCCAACTTTTCTCTTTGCTCCATTTTCTGTACAATATGACTGGGACTTTAAGGTGCACATGGTTGAGTTTTACATAAACTAAAACTTTTTTCTCTAGTAGGTAGAATGCCTGTTCAAAAAAACACCCTTCCCCTCAAAAAACCCAAACAACCCCCAGCCCCCCAAAATCTCCAAGAGCTTGTTTGATGTTGATGTAATTCTTTTGTCCTTTTTCTATGCGCTGCATGCAAAGATCCACAATCAACTACACTGTAGGGAAGTCTGAACTAAAAGTAAAATTACAACCAGAAGAACAAGTTTATAATTTCAGTTTTTCTCTTATTTTCTTATTTGTGTGATGTGTGTGTGTGCCTTCTGTCTCTGAGGCACCTCTCACTTTCCTAGCCATTATAGGCTTACAGATCAAAAAAATAAGAAACAAGAAAACAAAGTTAAAATAAAAGCTACAAACCATAGTTTTGGTACCTTAATCACTGGTTCTTTACGTCTTTCTTGTTCTCCAATCAAACTTAATTTAGATAGGTTTGCTATCTCATGCTGCTGTTGCTGCTCCTGGAATAATAATTAAGGAACACCTCATGAAATACAGTATTGAGAAAGCAGCCTCACCATAAAATATGGACTATCTTTGTACTAGAAAAGCTTCTACATCAAGTACATACACAAGAGAAATGCCAAAAAGAGGATAGGTATTTAGAAATTTGGTCAGAGGAGGCCTTCCCTACCAGCAAACCAGAATCTTTAGCCAGATTATTTGAATATTAATGTGATCCTGAATAAGTAATATATGATGCAATACATTAATATTTTGTAGTAACTTTGCCTTAATAAAAAAGGGATTTTTAAATAATAATAACCACAAGTAGCTGTCCCTTCTTACACTACCAGACTGATTGTTAAAGGAACTGTTGTAGAACTTGTAGGAGCACACAAAAATTACCTCCATCCATGAAGAAAAAAGTGGATAAAATGATAGTAATTTAGAGGCATTGAGGAGTATCAATAAAAAAATATTGTCCATAGTGTACCAAAATATATATTCAGGTAGCACTATATTTTTCACCCAGTGCAAAAATACACTGGAAATTTATAACATCATTACAGAATAGTGTGATGCTAGAACTCAGTACAAGTTAATACAACTGATACTTAGGACTTGATCCAAATCCTACTGAAGTCAATGTAAAGACTACTTTTCACTTCAGTGGGAGTTGGATCAACCTCCTAGATAATTTGAGTAAGTCTACATTATATTTTTATTGCAAGTTGGCTAAATTTATGATTGACTTTCATAACTTTTTGTTTCAAGAGGTGATAAAATGATTAGACTTTGTATTTACTATCTCATATCTTATTGAAAGCATTTGAGTGTTGTAGTGAGATATGAGTTGCATATGAAACCCTTTTCAGATTAAAAGGTTCTTATTTTTAGATGACCTTCCCAACCCCACATCAAACCAGCAATGCTTTATCATCATAATAGGCCAAATTCATCTATGGCATAATTCCATTGAGATAAATTAAGCTACACTGATGATATATTTGGTTAATTTAGTAAATATTTTCATCACTTTGATTATATGTAATTTTTAAATATAGATTTTATCCTGGAATATATGATTTACTTAGTCACAACCTAGAAAAGTGAATGTCACTTATGGGAAATGTAAGCATATTGGACCCTGACAAATTGAATTTAATCTTAGGAAATCCTTTGATTTGACAGATGATATTGTTCACTTCTGTCTGGATTTGTTTGGAGACCCCATTTTATGGTTGAAGGGCTGCATATATAGAAAGCCTGTACATCTGCTATGCAGTTCAGCTGCTATTATGAAACGTGTGTGGTTTCTGCAGTCTTAAACATGCATTACCTGTCTTGCACATTTCCTAATTAGTTCAACCAATTTTCTTTCTGTCTCCAGGTAATATGAACCAATGATCTGAGTCTGATGTTGTTAACAGAATAGAGTTCTGAACAAATGTTTTAGGTCACAGTCTGTTTACAGCACTACAAAGAGTGCCTTATTTGTCCCCTAATTTATACATTTAGATTTCTTTATTAATTTACCAGAAAACTAAACCATTTTGAATTCCAAGACCTTAACAATTATTCAAGTTTATTCCAAAGCAATTATTGATCCAAGCTGCAACTCACAAGAGAATACTACTCTTAAAAGTAAGATGTCAGGATTGAAAGATAACCACATCATTACAGTGTTTAAAAATGTATGAATATACCTGCTCAAACACACCATACAAGTTTTTCAAACTTTAGTTTCCCTTCCACGATGTCCTGCTTTTATTTATTTTAATATGAGTGACACATTCAATCAAACAAATCACCTGCTGGAATGTGATAGATTTATTTATTTACATAGTAAATCTCATACACTACATTGGTGCTTTCTTCTAGTACAGTGGTTCTCAACCAGGACTCCAGGGCCCCCTGGGAGGCTACGAGCAGGTTTCAGGGGGGGCCGCCATATATGGCAGGCATTAGACTCTCTGGGGCCTAGGGCAGAAAGCCAAAGCATGTGTGGAATTCTGTGCAGGATTGCGGCATTGTAATTTACTTTACAAAAACACTGACCAGGCAGAAATGGAGCAGTCAGGGACGTGCTCTGGTTCCACCTTCAGAAGGTGCACAGACACTTGTATCTGAAACAGCACACCCTACCTACTCCCAGGTCCCCACATCACTCAACTGACTGAACCCATATTCATATCTGGTTAACAGACTTTCAACTGGATATATGATACTCTAAAGGGGAGATTGGAAAAGGCCCAAATGAGAGTTCTGTGCACAATTCCCACTGACTTTGCTTGATTTTCAGTGGATGTTGGGCCCCCTAACTGCTCTTTGTTCCTTTGAATATCTCCCCTTAGGAATTTTTTTCTTTAAAATATATCTAACAAAACTTATAACCATGTAATAATTGCAATTATAGAGTGGCATAATATGTGTCCTGTCATTTGTATATCTGCTTAAATTTGGCTTAAAATCATAGAATCATAGAATTGTAGGATTGGGAGGGACCACAACAGGTCTAGACCACTACCCTGCACTCAAGGCAGGAGTAAGTAATATCTAGAGCATTCTTGACAGGTGTTTGTCTAACCTCTTCTAAAAAACCTCCAATGACGGAGATTCCATAACTTCCCTAGGCAATTTGTTACAGTGCTTAACTACACTGACAGTTAGGAAGTTTTTCCTAATGTCCAACTAAACCTCCCTTACTGCAACTTAAGCCCATTGCTTCTTGTCCTATCCTCAGAGGTTAAAGAGAACAATTTTTCTCCCTCCTCCTTATAACAACCTTTTATGTACTTGAAAACTGTTACTATGTCCCCTCTCAGTCTTCTCTTCTCCAGACTAAGCAAACCCATTGTTTTTCAATCTTCCCTCATAGGTTATGTTTTCTGGACCTTTAATCATTTTTGTTGCTCTCCTCTAGACTTTCTCCAATTTGTTCCCAACTTTTCTGAAATGTGACTCCCAGAACTGGACACAATATTCCAGTTGAGGCCTTATCAGCATGGAATAGAGTGCAAGTATTACTTCTCGTGTCTTGTTTACAACACTCCTAATACATCCCAGAATGATGTTTGCTTTTTTTCAACAGTGTTGCACTGTTGACTCATATTTAGCTTTTGATCCGCTATAATACCCAGATACCTTTCTGCAGTACTCCTTCCTAGGCAGTCATTTCCCATTTTGTATGTGTGCAATTAATTGTTCCTTCCTAAGTACGTTGCATTTGTCCTTATTGAATTTCATCCTATTTACTTCAGACCATTTCTCCAGTTTGTCCAGATCATTTTGAATTTTAATCCTATCCTCCAAAACACGTCCAACCCCTCCCAGCTTGGTATCATCCGCAAACTTTATAAGTGTACTCTCTATGCCATTATATAAATGTACCTTCCTTTATGAATCAAAGGCTAATTAGGTTTTTCAGTTGATTGTCTGATATCCACACAGGATTCTCAGAGGTTCCGGACCTGTGTTGCTCATGAAACAAATATGACCCAGTATTGGCTTTATACATTTTATTAAAACATTTAAGCAAACATAAAATCAAGAAAATATATCACCAAAGCTAAACTACTGTTAATAACACTAAGCAAATCTAAGAAAAAAGCAGGATAACTATCAAATCGAGGTTAAATACAAAAAAAAATGAACAAGTTAGATTCAATATTGGATTGGAATTAAATCATGAAATGAATTACATCATCTAATTAATATTAAAAATAATCAATCTCTACACATTCTAAAGAGGATTACAAGAAGGTGATAAACCCCAACTAAAGAGCTGTACCCAAGTCAATCTGGTCTAGGGCATAGAGCTGATTAAGGCTACATCTAGTCTACATGCCAGTGTCGGCAGTGTGTCGTGTACATGTAGCTACACGCCACAGTGAAAAGCAGGCTGAGTTCACTCCGCGGTTTGTAGCTACACGTGTCAGTGAAAGACTTCAGCAGTGGGCGGGCCGTAGAGAAAGGTTTCAGCAGCTCCCCATTGTCTGAGCCTTGCACTGTAGTGAGCGTTTTCCTGCTGCCTCCCCATGGCTGGATTCTCCCTGTATCAGAAAAGGGCTTCGGCTGTAGAGAGCTGCCTGAGCCTTTCCCCACTGCCTGAGTCTTTCCATGCAGTAGGGAAGGGCCCCAGAAGTAGGGGGCTGGTGGAGCCTTTCTCTGCTGCCTCCCCACTGCCAGAGTTTTTCCCTGTGTCAGGGAAATCTCCAACAATAAGGAGGCAGTGGGATGCTACACTGCTAAAAATAGCAGTGTATATAGAGAAGCACAACTTGGGTGAGTAGTGAGCTGTGTATATGTTCTCATAGCCACACCCTTCAGGCATGTCTCTACTCTATTCTCCTAAGCTCTGCCTCACTGGCTACACTGCTATCTATATCCGTGCTAGGGAAGCTACATGGGTATGTATGACCGGGGTCCCAATGGGAAAGAGCTATGATCACTCAATTAGGTGAACTGAAAAGAATAGGGCAGACAATCACTATAAAGCTAGTGGATATTCCAATACTTAGATTTATCAAGCCAGCATAAAACAGCTTCTTTATTACCTTTCTGCAGGGATCGGCAACCTTTGGCATGCGGCCCACCAGGATAAGCTCCCTGGCGGGCCGGGCCAGTTTGTTTACCTGCCGAGTCCGCAGGTTCGGCCGATCGCAACTCCCAGTGGCCGCGGTTTGCCGTTCCAGGCCAATGGGGGCGCCGGGAAGCGGCGCAGGCCGAGGGATGTGCTGACCGTGTGCCAAAGGTTGCCAATCCCTGCCTTACTGGTTACTCAGAAATCCAAACAACACAGTTCCTTTAAAGTGATCCAGCCTCAGGCCTCCATCCAGGTACCTAAGTCAAATATGATGAAGATTCCTGAAAATCTTATTTCATCATACAAAAAAAAGGTTGTACCAATCCCAAAGGATCGGACACATTACCTCCCAGGTTACTGAATGTTTCAGGCCTTACTCAAATACATGCTGCAGCCAATTCTTATTAACTAAACTAAAATATATTAAAAAGAAAAGAGAGAGTGTATGGTTAAACAATCATTATACATACAGACATGAATTCAATTTTTAAGGTTCAGATTCATAGCAGAGATGGTGAGCTTTGTAGTTGCAAAGAATTCTTTCAGAAATAGTTCATAGGTTATAGTCCAATGTCATTGCAGGGTGTTCCAGTTTAGGACTGGGATCTCAGTCCTTATGGCCTAAGTTTCCCCTGTATGAAGCCTCAAGCAGATCTGAGATGACAGAATCAGGACCCAAGGATCTTTTATACAATGTCATGTCCTCTTTGACAAATTGGGAGTTCCTCCAGGAACAAAGGATAATTAAGATGACTTTGAAGGAGGTCTGTTACCAGTACTTAGCTATAGAATTAACATAAGGCAATTTGCTTGTTCCTCCACCGTTCACAGATTATTTGCTATACATTTCAAATAGAGATGAATACAGAGATATCCCATGTTTACAATTCATTTAAATGCTAGGATATCTTTTGATCTCTGAATTATCAGAATACAGCATAGACAGGGACTGTTGATTACATTGTCGACCCTACTCATATATATGTAAATACACAAAAACACAAACATTACCTTCCAACATGACTTTTGAGGGTTATTTATTTTACAGGATATGTAACCCTTTATAGTGATGCATCACAGTATGTATGCCACACACTTTCAAAAGAAACGTGAAGAGTAGACGTAACTTACATGTTTTAATCTTGAAACCAAATTATCATCCAATGACTGGACCACAAGCTCAGAGCCAATTATCAAGCTTTCTTCTTAGAATTGTATTCTTATGTTGTGATTAACCCTTTCCTCTCCCCCACCCTCCAGGAGAGAGATTATAATATAGACGTTAATCAAACACTGATGATAGCAGAAGTTTGACAACCCTTGTTTACCAGAAATTCCAGGTGACAATTTCAAGTCTCTTGAAGTTTTTCAACATAGAACACACTCTAATGAATAGCCTTATGCAACAATATTTAGGGCTGTTTAAGTCTGGAGAGTTTTTCTTTCTGGCATCTTCTCCTTGAGGACTTTATGGGTGTTCATACACACAACCACATTTTCCCACCCTAAAATTAAAGGATATAAAAGGCTAGGACATCTCCCAGCAAATAAAAATGAAAGACAAAAATAGAAAAGAGGAAAAATAAGATATGGAGAGGTTACTTACCTTGTAGTAATTGGAGTTCCTCAGATGTGTTGTCCCTATGTGCAGTGCATTTCAGGCTGCTCAGGCACATGGAGTGCATGCAAAAACTGATGTGAACTGCACATAGGGGCAATCATTCAAAGAAGAGAGGTTTTCAAATTGTTTGGCTCTCACGGTCTTCTGGACTCTCAGAATAGGAGCTGGGACTGTCGTCAAAGAACCAGACTATGATATTTTGCAGACCAGCACTTTTAGCTAGTGGGAGATCCTCAGGTGCAGGGAGACTGACCAAAGGCTGGTGTCACCTATGAGATGACATCTTGACTTCTTCTTCCCAAGATAGCCAGGCCTTGGCCATTCTGGAAGGGCAGTTTTCAATCAGGTAGCTCATTGACTTCACAGGTATCTTGGCCTTGATTTTTACGGTTTGTAAATTTTGCTTACTCTGCCTTACAGTGCCTCCCTCCAGAGCCTTCAGACAAATTAGCTGGAACACCTACTTTGGAGTCATGCACCTTGGTTCAATCAAGTTCAAATGAGCTTATGTCAATTTTGGAAAAGTCCCATTTCAATCAGCAATTTAAAAAAATATGTAATGTTTTACATACTAAAGAGACTGTAAATCTTTGGCGACCACTCCCCTTCCCTCTGCAAAATGTCAAAAATCCAGATGCATAGGACAACTTTTGAGGAAGCTGGCATAGTATTACCCCCCTGAATGCTAGGTTCTTGAGATGACACTTGTGTAAGATTTTGTGTAAACTTGTGACAAAAAGTCCTATAAAAATAGCAGATTGGTTTGGTTCTTTTTCAACAACCAGTCACTCATTCATTCACTCATGCATTCATCCATCACCAAAATTTAAAATATAACTGGAAAAGCTCATTTTCAATAAAAAAAAGACAATTTACAGTAACTTCTCTATTTTGGTATTCAGCTATAAGTCAAATAGCTTATCTTCTGTAATTGTCATCTTGATAGGGAAAGGTTACTTTAAAACCTAGCATGATGAAGCTCATTAAAGAAATAATTTAAAAAAAATCATAGATGGTCTGTATTGCCACATATGCTATTTTTTTTACATACCATACAGTGCAGTGATATTGCAGCGATATGCATGCATTGTATGCTTTTAGTTGCTTATTGCTTAGTTATTAATCTGGTGCAGTCACAAATTGCACAGGACAAGTATTATGATGAGAGCACTTAAATGCACTTTAAAGCAAAGTACTTGTGCCATTGTTAGTAACTAATTAGCTAGGACATATCATTAAGGTTAGATCAGAAGAAAGATGAGATTTCACATCTAGAAAACTTCATGTTGTGTCTCAGGCCTTTCCAGAATTTTTGAATTATATTTAGATTTACGGAGTATTCTTTACATAGATGTTGTTATTTAGAGTACATTGTCTAAGACTTACTGTAATACAGTGTAATTGAGATGATCCACGCTGTTATGAAATACTGAACAGGGTCATACCTTACATAATCATCCTGATTTTTGAAACCAGTAGGAAATCTCTGAAACTGACCCGACTTCACCTCTAACATTTTTAAAGGGGATAAAAGAAATGCCATTCAAATTAAAGAAATGAGGGTATTTTAAAAGCACATTGGAGGCCTCTGAATTGTAGCTTCATCTCATTCTCAACAGGATTATAAGGCCCTGGAAGAAGTTCCAGATGATGAAGAGAGGGGAGTGAAAGTACAGCAACAAAGTCCTGCAATGTGCTGAACAGAACTGGTTGAAATTTTCTGAACAAAAACGGGTTTTGTTGTTGCTGAAAAATTCATTTAAAAGCGAGGTTAATACAGAGAAAAAAGAGGACAACTGAAAAATAAACAAATATATTTGATATAAAAATGGGGGGGACTGATTTTTTAAGCGGGGGGGGAGGTCCACTTTGAACCATGCAAAATGAAAATAACTTGACATGGAAACATTTTTCTGAATAATGGTGTTTCCATTTTTGACCAGCTCTAAAACTGAATGGTTTTGCTTCCATTGATGAGAGGGGGTCAGGAGCATGCTCAGCATTTCACAGGAACTCAGCCATTGGAAAACCAGGCCTGAACCCCAAACCAGAGAAAGTCACCTGCTTTCAGAGTTAATTAACAATCTGAAGCTTTGCCTGGGTTCACTGAGATTTGCAAAGCTTTTCTGGTGATTTCATGCTAAGTTCCTGATGAAATCCATCCACTGTTCATAGTTTCAAGTGGAAAATTTGGTGGCACCACAGCCATCAGGGATTTATATGGCTGGCAATATGTTGTTGCCATTCTGGGTTCCAGTCTCTTATGCTGCAGAGCCCTCAATATTAAAAACCAATATACTCAATTACTGCTCTCCCTCAAAGAACTAACCATCTAAACAGACAAGAGATACAAAAGCCTGAGTTCAAGAAAACATCCCTACTCCGGAAAGGCACTTAAACTTGTCTTATTGAAGTCTATAGGTCTTAAACACGTGCTTAAAGTAAAACGTGCTTACTTGCTTTCCTGAATAGGACCGGATTTAAGCACATTCGTAAGTGTCTTTCTGTTTTGGGACCAAAGAAAGAGAGGTAGGAGGTATTATTATCACCACAGAATTGATAACTAAAGTACAAGGGCAGTTTTCAATATTTTGGGCACTATTTCGATTTTCTGTGACCTCAGCTATAGAATAGTTAGTTCATACATTTTTAATGTTATTTGCTAGGATGCCCTGAGCTAATCATTTATTCACACACTATGGAAACTCTTGATATGCTGCTGAAGAAAGTTCATTTTGGAATTGGCGAGTACCATACTGGTCACCAAATGAGAGAATACTGCTTGATTCTGGAGGATAGAGATTTGATGCTAAATGACAGATTTTTAAAAATATCTTATTAATCTAAGAGGTTAAATGATAGGTTCAACCACCCTTCTCCCAACTCATCGCTTTTCTCTGGTTTACTATTTGTGTAATTTACATAATGTAATTTTATGAATGAATTGGGGGGGGGGGCAGAGGAATTAGTAGAAAAGTCCTAATCTATTCACTTGTCTCTGGTTAATTAATGTATTCTAAAGTATGTATAGACTTTTTTTAACTTGGTGGGTTTGGGAGAGAATGGATGATGTAGAAGGATAGCAATAAACATGGATACTTCCCTGTATTTTACTGATTTGAGGGCAGCTCACTAGTGACTGAGAGTCTCTATCCTGCAATAACTCCTTCGCTCACTATCTCAGTCAGGATTACGAGGCATGAATGAGCAAACAGGATTAGCTACTCCACACTTAGAAGTGGTCCCTCCGAATCATAGACACATTGATATGCTCTATGTGACTGGTAGATAGATAGGATTTCAGCTTCCAGAGCTGATAATCTCATATCTTTTGGGGGGACTGGATGATTTTAGGGGATTGATAATGGGATTTCAGTGACTTTCGTTTGTGCATTAATAGTTCAAACCCAGCCCAGGCCAGCAGCGACTGAAAATAATAGCTATCCAATGGCTACTTGGGGGTAGTGCGAAATGTATTTCCTGGGATAGACACGTCCCTATCACAAAAATTACCATTGCAATTTGTAGTGATTGGCATCTTTGCTGAAAACAGTCAGTAGAAAGGACAATGTTTGAATAGTCAGGAATACTGAAATATATCCTCATATTTAGTCTCAGAACAGATCTGAACAGCATGGCTTCATTCTGTGTGAGGCCTTTGTTCTGAGTGGACTAGACTATTGAAATTCCATCCCACCAGGACTTCCAGCAGAATTTCTCTGTTGTTTACAGCTTGTTTACAGCTTGTTCAGAAAGCAGCCGCACATTTGCTCATCGGCTTGAGTGGCTGTGATGTTACTATGCATTTCCTGTGCTCTTTACATTGGTTGCCTATCCAATTATGGAGACTGTGGGACTGGCCCCCAAAGCATGCTGATCTCCCAAGAGGCATTGCATCTCCACGCCCCACTCATTGGCACTATGGCTACATTGAAACTTCACTGCCAGCTGTGTACCTACTGCACCAGCCCACAGAATCCCTGGTAAAGAGGACTCCCTTTTGTAATGCAAAGTGTGGAGATATGTGTGTCTCCTCCCCATTGCCATCCTGGAGTGGACAGGAGGGGCATGGAGGAGGAGGCACATATTTCTACTATTCTGTTATTACAATTCATTGCTAAAGCATCATCCAATCAGAAAATCAGTCAACTTTGTTCTGAGTGGTCATGCCAGGGTAGGATGGGAGCATCTCAGCTTAACTACTAGTGGATTTCTGAATGGAAACCTCTGTGGTATATTTTTTTAATGTTGGATGATCCACTGTTAACTTCTTTCTCTGGCTTTTAACTCCCTTTAAAGGGGTTAAGCCTGATCATGCAAAATCATATTTTGGGAGCAAGTCCTACAGCTGTCATTGGGGATGAACACATGAGTAAAGAGTACTCAAGTGAATAGAGGCCTGGATCTATTAGGCACATTCTAATACTACCTATCCTGTATCCCCTAAATGTCCCAAATCCCTCCTTTCCTAGGTAGCTTTTGCAGTGAAAGACCCATGAAGTGAATCTTGAAGGGTTTTGCAGTAGTGGTTCCCCTCTCATGGGCTTTTCCGTGAGAGGAGAGCACTGGCAGAACATAGATGATTAGAAAGGTATTTATAGAGTTACCAGTAAAATACAAACACGACACACACAAATTTTCCCTATTAAAAATATACTTAATTACCCCAAGTGGAACATCTGTTACATTTAATCTGATGATAGATATAAAGGGACCAAAAAAGGCCTAATTAATCAGAGTAATTGAACACAAAGTTGAAAGCTGTATCTATTAAGCAGGAAAGAAGGATGACAATATCCTAAGTGCTATATGCATTATTAATTGTTATATCAGATTCTATTAGCACAACTGGACTGAAAGATCTGTCAAAGTTGTCTTCATAAACAGCTATTTTCAGTAATCATAAATCAGTTGTTAAAACTTGCTCTAGGCAAAAACTTGACATACTAAATCTCATCTCTAAAATTATTTTATTTTAGTCAGATTCCTATCGCCAGGAACCAATTTAACCTTTTAAAAAATATAAGTACTGAAAAAAAACCAGGAATTCACTAGCTTTGGGTGACTTTTTTGCACTTGGTGCTCAGAAAAAGAAAAAAGACCATGCTGTGTTTTTTCTTTTTGGTATGATGTTGCACAATTAGTCTTTAAAGTGGGCATTTGGTACTTAAAAATAGTAAATATCAGGAATTAACCAGTGAAAATTGACTGTGGTGCATGCACTGTAACTCTTTAACAAATCTGTATGTTCAGACAACTTTTAAATGCAGATTATATAATACTGAGCATTTATATAGCCTTACACTTGTCAAAGCACTATACAGACAGCAATTAAGCTTCAGGACATCCCTGTGACAGAGAGAGAATAGGATTTTACCCCTATTTTATATATGGGGAAACTGAGAAAGGTGAAGTGGTGTGCTCAAAGTCACACAGAAGGTCACCAGCTGAGCCAGAGCTAGGATTACAATGCAAGCCCATCTGACTTCCAAACGATGCTTCTTGCTCCAGATTACATTGCCTTTAGCATGCCCTTTACAGTTACCTTGTGAATGGACCGAATCCTGCGTCTGTCCATGCATGGAATTGCCACTAAAGTCAATGGAAGTGCCATGGCTTAGACTTATTTCTGTACTATTGTACTACCATAAAAACGAACAAACAAACAAGGGTTGTTGCACTTTAAATGTCCCTTCCATTTTGAAAGAGTCTTCTGGCTTAGAGGAATGCCACTGGAACCAGTAATATCTCTCAAAATGGAAGAACCTTTTTAATGGTGAACATGGCATGTTAAAATATTTCTTAGAGTATGTTTAAGCCCAGGCATAAAAGAAAGTGCATTAAATGTTGTGAGGAAAATTCTCAAAACAGGCTGCCTAAAATGGATCGAGTAAAACCTACATTTGCCTTTTAGATGGTCTAATGAATGAGGCATTGAATTGGAACTTAGAAGACCTGGCTTTGATTCCAGCTCGGCTCCATCCTTCCCCTTTGACTTTGGGTAGATCACTTAAATCTACCTACTTTCCCATTTATAAAACGGGGCTAGTACTTCTCTACTTCAGAGGGGTAGTATGAGGATACAAATCCATTAATGATTGTGAGGTAATTGCCTCAGGCAAATTCTGTCCTTGGATGAGACTCTCTTTATCTTAAGGGAGACATATATCTGAGGATAGATTCAGGGCTTCTGTCATTAAGTCACCATATTGACATTGTTAGTTTATGGTATAACAGCTTGCAGAACAGTACGTAAAATTACCTACCATGGGCCTGAGGAATGCCCAAAGAAGGCCCCAAATGAGCTACAATACCCAGGCATAATAGGGTGATTTAAGGTACACATAATTTCCTCTGAGTTATAGCACTTATTCTGAGTATGTTTGCGTTAGTGAGTTTAAATCCGTTCCTTAAAAACTATATTAAATTATCTTGCTAAATTAATTCACAATATTCTTGTTAACAACTTAAGTTACAGTACTATAAAATTTCATTCCCACACCTGCTATAAATTTATTTACTGCTATCCATAGCATAGTTTTAAAACTCATTGTGGCATCATCTGGTAAGTGTTTTCATACTCAGACATTTTTAACATCCTTCACACTAAGCTATTAGGAAGTTTAACTGTAGCTAGTAACCATTTCATCGATACAAATAAAGCATTGGCTTCATAGAATGCACCTTAATTTAGAGGGTAACTGAAGAAATGCAATCAATGAGTAACTCACTGAATAAGCACACTCAATTAATGCTTTTAAATGTTTAGGATTTGAACTGTTTGAAAGACTAAAATGAAATACAGATCCACAGCTTCAGATTTATATCTTGTATTCTGAAGTAACTGACATGGAGTTCTAATTTTTCTACAGCAATGTGTTCTGCACTCATGTTATATTTTATACAGTTTATTCTGTAATAAAGAACTGTTTATTTTAGCACAAAAGAGGCCAGCCCCATATTCTCACTACATTATTTTTGCACTCCCAGACTACTTCTGCAGGTGACTGCTGTTGCATGCCTGTGGATAGAAATAGTAGCTGCAAATTAATGATCACTGATTTTTCACACCATTGAATATAGTGAAAATTAGGGACAGATCCTCAACTGCTGTGAATTGGTGGAGCGCCTCTGAAGTCAATGTAGCTGATTTACACCTTCTGAGGATCTGGCCCATGACAGTGACTATCTCTAGTCCTATAGTAATATGTATATGTAAGTGTGTGTTCTGGAGAAGGGCAATCTGCATCTAAAAACACATAATCAGGGACCCACTCCCTTAAGTTTCTGTGAGTTGAGAAGATCCAAAAGCAACTGATAAAGCAAGGAAGATAAAAGTGCCAAATCCAAGGCACTGTCCCCAATTTGCCCTTTAAGTCCCTCAACAGGATCAGGCTCTGCAGGTGCAGAGAGGCAGGCTGGAAACAGTCCTGGTGGTATGCCACTTTGTGCCACCATCCCCACTCTACCCTACAGGGATTCCAGGGGCAACATAAGCCTCAGCATGCACTAGTTCCACCACCAGCCCTAGCAGCTGCACATGTGCATACATCCCCCACATCCACACAGCAGATACAACAGATTGAAACAGGAAGGGAGCTCTTAGCACCTGCTCCAAAGAGAAGGGAAAGCTGCTTACCCAAGCACAGTAGACAAGGAGGGGCCCCTCTCCGCTTTCAGAAAAGAGTGGGAGTTGCACTCTCCCCACACTTTAGCCCTGCACACACACACTGAGAGAGGCTTGAGAGTAGCAGTCAGGAGCACACTGCAACAATGACTTGGTGGAGGCTGAGCTGCCGGAGTGGCAGGAATAATGGGGAGGGAAGCAGTGAGGATGTATCCCGGAAACCAAAGTTTTCCATGGCACAAACCCTTCTCCTACTCTGTAGTAGAAGGAAACTATCATTTGCAGTATCTGAGGGTTCCAACGCCCCATTTTGCGTCCTGCGTGAGACTGACCTATGTTCTCTGAAACTCCCATTGGCTCAGAGGGCAGGATTGGTCCTCGGTATGGAAGTTGAGCAGCACATGTTTGCTGCCGGGGCTTGACACAGACTGAATAAATGTTGACAAGGGTGTCTTTTAGTCCCAAAATAACAGCATTAGAGATTACAATAAAGAGCATGATATAAATCTGATTCTCAGATAACCAGATACGAGCAAACAATTAGCTTTGCTTTTTCATTTTTAATGCATGCGTGACTGACACTGTGCCTTCAAATGTTCACATTGCTTAGATTTACAAGTCACAATTACCCACCTTAATATTACAGAATTAACAGTGGTCTTATTTGTGGCTTATAGGCACAGCCTACAGTAGGGGTTGTTGCAGAGGCACACTGCCCCAACAAAAGCTCCTAAACATATTGGGTACCTCTGCACTGGAGCTGGGGGTGTAATTTCCAGCCTGGGTAGACATACACCTGCTTGTTTTGATCTAGTTAGCATGCTAAAAATAGCAGTGTAGCCACAGTAGCACAGGTAGCGGAATGTCCAAATACAGGACCCTCTGAGACCCTCGGTAAGAAGTCAGGCATCTAGCCTGGGCCGCCTCTCATGCTGTCACAGCAGCACCACTACTTTTAGTGTGCTAGTTTGATCACTGCTAGCACATATCCAGCTACACCATCTGCTCTAGTGTAGACGTACCTATTGTGTGTCAGGTAAGCACAGCGCTTCCTGGAATGTGAAGAACCACCACCATGGGTGTGTCTACACTTCATCCAGAGGTGTAATTGCAGCACAGATTACATTAGCTTGGATTTAGCTAGCACAGCTAACAAGAGCAGTGAATCTGTGGTGGCATGGGCTGCAACACGGGCTATACAAGCATGCTGGAGACTGTAGGTATGCCAGTGCTCCTGTGTCTTCACTGCTATTTTGAGCTGTGCTAGCTAGATTAAAGTTAGTGCAGGTACGCCTACCCGAGCTAAAATCATACTCCTGATTGCAGTGCAGCCTGTGCTGCCCTTTGTGCCACTGCCTGCATGGGGCTCGTGAGGAGGGACGGAGAGCAGGACCATAACCCTGCAACTCTGAGGAGGCTAGCACCACTGGAGTGGCGCTTGTGGTCACAGCAGTTCAAGAATTGTCAACATGATGTACCCCAGCCTGGCTGTGTGAATGGGAGGTGAGAAAGCTCTTCCCACCTCTGCAGGACAAATATATTGCTGCACCATGTGGGATGTGAAGTTAGTTCACAAACTCTGGTTGATAAATTTTCATATTTTCATTTTCCCCAATCTGCACTACCTGTTCTGCTTTTTATGACTGTCTTTGGACGTTACCAGACTGATCAGTCCTAAGCTCAGTGATATTAATATAAAACCAAGTGTCCAATACATTAAGGTTGCTGTTAAGCCTCAAGCATCCATAAAGTAAATGAAACAGTAAAATGAAACCAGTCTTTAAGAAATACAGAGCAGCTTTGGAAGCTGTGACTTATGACCCCCGCCCTTTTTTTTTTTTTTTTGCAGTGTCACTCCCGCTATCGCATCAGACTTTTGTGGCGTATAGAAGTTGTGCCGCCCTACCAATAACTTTTGTTCCTTCTAACAGCTTCAAAGCTTCATTAGATTAAACACAGAATTAAGATTTAAAAGTTTTTCTGATTTTTTTACTGTTCTACAAAACTTTTTATATACAAAAATAAATTCCAATGTGACTGTTAGCTACAGCCATTTTCCCCTCCATTTCCAGAGTCGGAGTGCACTACTGCCATCTTAAGGCAAACAAGAAGTATTGGTCCAGCACTGAGAGTTGATCTCGTAAGTGCCCACCAGTTAAATGCACCTATTAAACTTTCTATGTAACCTATCAAATGCTACTCTGGTCCTTATGTTACTGTGGAATCTGTGCACAAATTACTATGGCGAGGAGCACATTTAGTACTTTTGGTGTTACTGGGCTGCCTGGATAATCCTCAAAATGACAAATCACTATCTGTGTGATTAATTTTCTTTCTGTCAAGTCTAGAAAGATGAGAGATTTTGGGGACATCGTACAACATGTCAAGGAAATGCCAGCTGTCTCAATTACATCTCACAGCTAACAACGAAGCAAGATTGATGATTCGTACACAGCACTGTTTTTCATAACTTTAACAAATCTGAATTCCTCTGCAGATAAAGTAATGGGATCTGTCAGTCAGTCTGAGACTCAGAACAGAGCAGCAACAGATATTTAAATAATCAATATTGTAACACTTGAAGGGGGTTGCAATAAACCAAGGGAACCTAAGTTTTCATACAATAAAAGAGATATTACTTTTTGTCATTGCTCATGATTACCATACTGAAGACACTTACTGGCAAAGGCAAACTGTTAAAGAAATTATGATATATGACACAAAAGGAAAACAGAGACGAGGTAGGTAGGTGATATCTTTTATTGGACTAACTTCTGTTGGTGAAAGGCAAACTTGCAAGATACATGGAGCTCTTCTTCTCTGTGTAGCTCAAAAGCTTTTCTTTTTTTCACAAAAGTTAGTCCAATAAAAGATATTACTTTACCCACCTTGTCTCTCTTGTATCCTGGGACCAACATGGCTACAACAACACTGGAAACAAAGGAAAGCAGTTATTTTTGGATATAGGACACTCTAATGTACTAATGTCAAATATGCAAATGAATGAAAAAGTCTCATCATATTGGCTAACATCGTTCTATTAGGTCTCTTTGATCTGGTAACAGATGCTTATTAGACATACTGGGATACCGCTTCATCTCATACTAAGGCCTTGTCTACTCTACGGGGGGGAGATCAATCTAAATTACGCAAATTCAGCTACATAAATAATGTAGCCAAAGTTGAGGTACTTAGATCTACATACCGTGGGGTCCACACTATGCAATGTCGACTCCCCTTGCACTTCTCATTCAGGTGGAATACAGGAGTCAATGGGAGAGCAATCTGTAGAAGATTTATCTACCGCTGATGCATCGAGCAGCGCACATCAATCCCCTGGTAAGTGTAGACAAGCCCTTATTAGTTTATCTCATACTAAATTCAAAGATCTTGCATAGATAACTCTTATAATGCAGAGAGCCATTAGTAGGGTATTTTTAGAATTCTGCATAAACTCAGTTTCTGGATCTGTGAAAGGTCTTCTGTTTCCTGAAATAACAACAATCTCACTCATACATCATCTTATGCAAACATCCCACTGTGCCATTCAGTACAAATATTAACAAAAAATCAGTGAATACCATCAACAGGCATGGCTGCATATGACACTCTTGCACTGGAGGTGGGCAACAACGAAATGGGGTGAGGGCAGCAGCTG
This sequence comes from Chrysemys picta bellii, assembly GCF_011386835.1. Lineage (NCBI taxonomy): Eukaryota > Metazoa > Chordata > Testudines > Emydidae > Chrysemys > Chrysemys picta. The sequence goes on from NC_088791.1 coordinate 36,617,324, forward strand.
TACAGCATGTGTCCAGTTCCCTGTGAGCCAGCGGAACTTCTCAGCAAGTTCTCAGCAATGAAAAACCAGGACTCTACAGGGTAGGAGAGGCAAGGAGGGTTTGGACAAGGCAAGGAAGAGGTTCCACAGGTCAGCCCTTCTTGAAATTCCTGAACTCAAGGATCTCTTTCCCCGCTCCCCCCCCCCCCCCCCAGCACTTGCAGACCCCTTGCCACATATCTTTGGTCACCTCACAGTCCATTTATTTTTGTTCACTTAGAGTTATACATGATGTGTCCCATTGCCTTGTCCGCTGCACACAGTCCCAAGAACTAATGACATAATCATTGCTAACATTCTTAAACAAGTGCAACTTACAATGGGCTCTTTCCACCCACAAGCTTGTGGACTTTGCTCCGGGGATGTGGCAGGTAAGAAGCTAATTTCTTGGCTAATTTGAACTTTCTAGTTCAGCCCTGGGGGAGGGGAGGGAGAGGGAGCCTGTTCAGATAGGGTGGAGCAGAGTCGGCCAGGAATTTCAAGAAGCACTGTCTTCTTGAGGGCTATATTTTAGTAAGTTCTTGTGCAGAGGCACTGTAAGGGCCTCCACACAGCCTGTATAAAAGTCTGGCAGAATTTAATCTCTGTTTTTTTGAGGGGAGTGCAGGGCTACCACCAACATGCTGCTTGCCCTGGGGTGCACCATGTCTCAAAGTGGGTGGGAAGAGGCATGGAGGTGAGGGGAGTAGATGAAGGTATGGCTCCAACCATCCTTCTACTCTAAGTTGGACAGTGAGCTGGACAGCTGGCGCATGGGAAATATGCAGCACCCTTTAAGGGGTCAGGAACAGGAACCAGGTATTTCTGTTCCCTACAGCACTAAGCACTGGCACTGAGGGAATATTTATACTATCTAGGGGGAATGAATGGGAAAGAGTGAGCTGGGTGATGAGGGTGAAGTTGGGAATGGGGAATGTGTGTGCGCATCTATGTTTAGATACTGAAAAAGATGACAGGAAAGTCAAACTATAGAAGGAAAAGGCACATATACCTGTGCATGTAGAGATTACTGGGGTTAAGTGTATCATTCTGGTATTCAACGCTTAAATAATTTTAAATTTGTAACTTGCATTCTGTGTTGCTTCTTTCTCTCCTTTTTCCTTCCTTCTATAACTTATCTTTCACTCCATCTTTTTCAGTATCATTTCCTCTCTTCTTCTCTCTCCGTCTAACTCCTTTTTTATCCTTCTTTTGTTTTCATTCAATGTGTTCTCACCCTCCTTCCTCCATGGCTATTCAATCTCTCCATCCTTCCCTTCAGTCTCTCTCTCTCTCTCTCTCTCTCTCCCACCACACCTTTCCTCATATTATTATTAGTGGTAGTATTTTATTTGTTGAGCAGTGCAGCAAAGAACATAGAGGAAGACCAAGTCCCTGCCCCTAGAAACTTACAGACCAGACAATAACTCAGAACCTGTATTAACAAGAGATGGAGCCGGTAGTTGTGCAGAAGTATTTTTCTTCTTTTTGCTTTCCTCATGTCTTCCCTATTCACAATCTTTCCCTCATTCTCTCTATCTCTTTTTCTTTCTCTTTGTTCCCCTCAAATCCACTTATTTCCATCCACTGTCTTTTGACCCCCTACCCCTGTCTCATGCTCTAGAGCTGAAGAATGGAAGGCAAAAACTTTTTACACCTGACTTAGTGCAGCCATAGAACTGTGAACATGGCCATGGCTTTTCTGTGCTGAGGGAAGATGAAGATGCCCCCAGTCTTTGCCTCCTCTTGTTCATCATTGGAAGCAGAAGGGGAAGTGATAGAGCCAGAAACCAGCCATTTGTCCCATTGGCCCAAGGAACCCAGGACCATGAGGTGGAGCCATTGAAGCAGGGAAATCTTTGTGGATTTGTTGGAAAACACGGTACCCATTTTGAGATCCTTTGCTAAAGGAGATGAATTAGCAATTACAGTCTAGGATACAAAATAAATAAGCATCCCACCAGCTCATTTTTGCCATAGAAATATGTCTAACTACCATCCAACCCCACTCTAACTGAGCCTATAAGATCTGACAAGATCAAAGTGCATTATGATACGGCTGCAGGCTACCGGCATTGTTGTTGCTGAACTTGTTGAAGACTTGGGGAATGAAATAACAGCAAGCAAACCCACGTGTCCCACATAATACTGTGGAGCACTAACATTGCGCTAGCAGGCAAGACACAACATATAGTAACAATAAAAAACAACAGTAATGGAAATTAAAGGTGACATTTTAACTGCACAGATCAGGAGATGGAATGTTGATGGCTAAATCCTCCACTGGTATAGACTGATGTAGCTACACTCAAGTCAGTGAAACTACGTTGACATACACCAGCCAAGAAGTTGGCCCAGCATTCCCAACTAGTAACTGTCACTCTGCCCGTAGTTGATATTCAGTATATGGGGTATTTCAGTTCCTGACCTAAGAAAATAGTATATGGTCAGGGTTCCCAAACTGTGATCCATTGGGTCCTGATGGGCTACACAGCACACGTTGGTGGTCTGTGTAGAGCCAGCTGGTCACATAATGTTGACCCCTCCTTGTTTCCAGCTGCTAGATTGCATTAACAAACACCTAACATTCCACAGATTACTTTCCTAATATTGCTTTTCCATGCAGACAATGGCTTTAGTGGTCAGATGGAAGTTGTCTAAACATAAATGGGATGGGTAACGTAGGCTGTAGGCTCAAGAATGGGAGGGGAAATGGTCCATGGGACAATCTTTCTTTTAAGATATGCACCACATAATGAAAAAGTTTGAGTAACCCCAGTATATGCAGTAATATAAAATGCTAACTATTAGCACCTAAAATTGATAGATTAAGGGGCCGAGTACAAATTCAGTGGTAGTACTGGACGTACCAGCAGAACTGAGCTCCTTTGCATTCTGTTATCCGGTATTATTTGTTGAAAAGTATCTCCTATTGCCCAGAGCTATGTAATTGTGTAATTATATTATACATTGTATTGCAATGAATATCCCAAAGGGGTACAGTTAAAGTTATGGGAACAGTAAGACTGAATTTGCTAACTTTGGTGCAAGTCAAATCTCAGCCTCAATATTTCATTAACACAATTCTTTGCCCGAGGTCCCTTGAACTTGAGCCGCAGCTGTGTGGAAAGAAGCGCTCAGGGTACACAATATGAGACATGCTGTGGCCATTTCCTTGTTCCTCCCAGAAAGTGCCCTTTGCCTTGTATAGAGGAAATGTTAAGCCCATGAGCTCCAGTAGGCCAGAACACAAGGAAAGGGAATACAGACTTAAAATTCTGATCATTTTATTTCCTTGCAGGCTTATTAGCTGTCTCTTTGAATCAGCCTGGCCTGGAATAAACACATACACAGGACAGCGTACACTGGAGAGCTTTAGACTGAGTCCCGTAGCTGTACAGAAAACCACACAGGTAACAGCTAGAGCTGTTGATTAATCACAGTTAACTCATGCGATTATCTCAAAAAAAATGAATCATGATTAAAAAAATTAATCGTGATTAATTGCACTGTTAAACAATAGAATACCAACTGAAATTTATTAAATATTTGTGGACATTGGGGGAAGAGACAGGAAGGGGGCAGGCCTCTGAGGTCCAGTTTTCAGCAGTTAGAAAGTTGGCAACCCTACCCCAGACCAGGTGAGAAAGTTCTGTATTCAGTGAGTAACCTCTGTGTGCAGATCTATGGTAGAAGATAATCATCATCATGAATTGATATTTATTATTTTAATTTTACGTATTTATTATTTGTATTGTGGTTGAGCCAAAGAGGCCCAGACATGGACCAGTGCCTCATTGTCATAGGTGCTGCACAGAACAGAATGACAGTCTTTGTCCTGAGGAGTTTACAATTGCTTTTGCCAAAGAGTTTCTTTTACTCCAAGATCATAGAATGAACAGCAATCACTGGACTACCCTTTTGTTACACCAAATGATGATATCACTATGGGACAATGAGGTGTAGATGCCTCACACGGGGTGTCTCCCAGTGCTGCAAACACTTATACATGTAAAAAAATGCAGTCAAATTGGTGGTCCTTTTAAACTCCTCAAATAAGTAAACTTACTCCTCAGAGACTGGAACCATAGAATATTGGGGTTGGAAGGGACCTCAGGAGATCACCTAGGCCACCTCCCTGTTCAAACCAGGACAAACCCCCACACATTTTTTTTAAACCCCAGTTTCCTAAACATCCCCCTCAAGGATTGAACTCAGAACCCTAGGTTTAGCAGGCTAATGCTCAAACCACTGAGCTATCCCTCCCCCCTTAGTTGTATGAGATGTGTAATCAGTCCTTTGTACACAGGATTTACTGACCCCAGTCACATGGGTGGATAAGGGTAACAAAGGTAAATACCCCCGTCATGTGACAGGGCCCAAATATACACTGATTTCCTTTTTGTATTTAAATCAAATGAAATCAAATTACATTAAATACATGCTTCACAACATCTAATTTTACCATCTGGGCACATTCAGCTTATACACTATTTCTCAGATCTAATGAGACTTTAAGTGGTGCTTGAATTTTTGGGGGCACACTGGGATCCATATAAATGAATCCGAGTCCATTAAATACCTCATCAAATTCCTAAGAATATCTTTAGTAGCCTGTTCTGCAGACATTGTACATTCATTTGATCATCTGCATTTGTTGACTGCTCTTCAACCCAAGCACACATGGGACTTCCTGTTCCACTCTTTTAAACTCTACAGAGTGGCATCTGTCTTTATACAGACATGACAGTATAGCTTTGCCACATGGGCTTATGTTGTGAATGTTATGTGAAATAAGTTTAGTTTTTAATTTAACATTGGGCAGACACAAATCTGTTTGTATACTTTTGGTGGGATTACTGCAACTGGAATGTTTTGTAGATCTCCAATAATTCTGACCCTACCATGGTGGAGGATTTCACCCTCTCTAGTTTCTCTAAAATGCCACTTGTTTCCTTCTTGGGCATGAATTTCCCTGTAAGTATGTATCCAACTGAAATTATGGTACTAAATTCTGCCATCAGTTACCCAGTATAAAACTTTTTGGGGCAGGGACCATCTTTTAGTTTTGAATTTGTACAGTACCTAACACACTGACTTCCTGGAACATGGCTGTGGCTCTTAAGTGCTATGGGGGCAAATATTTACTACTACTAATGTAACTGATGTTAATGATATCCAGAAATAACATTCAACCATGTGGGAATTCTGATTGTCTAAAGCTATGAGACATGATTTCTGAAAGAGAAAATTTTGGGACTATTTTACTTATGGGAATGTTTTCAAATCATTTCAACGTGTTCCTGGGGAGTCTGGGGCACACCGAGAGGTGCTAAGTAAGACCATGCTAATCTCTACTGCTCTTTCTGTCCGCAGTGCCAAAATACCCACACAACCCAGAGTGGATGTCTTTGAATTTTATCGGCTTGACTGTCCTCAGAACGTTTGAAGTGTTGTAGCTGTGTTGGTCCCAGGATATCAGAGATAGAAGGTGGGTGAGGTAATGTCATTTACTGGACCAACTGCTGTTGGTGAAAGAAACAAACTTTCAAGCTAAACAGAACTCTTTCAGAATGGCGAATCATGACAAGTCACATTGATGCATTGTGTTTTCATAATGCAACTTGAAATGTCTTTGTATATGATCATAAAATGTCTAAAATGGGGCATTCATTGAAAAGTAGTTTTGTTTACACGGTGCTAAAAATTTAAAAAGATAATACGCCTCGCGGGCCAAACTGCTTCATGATGTAAATCCTTTCTTCTTCAGTAGCGTTACATTGGGAATGAACTTGGCTCACAGATTTTAAAGCTTTTTGAAAATAATTATTTTATAATATATTTATATTCTACATCTCTTATATTTATATTATATCTTCTGTATCTGAAATCACAGATTACCCACTACCCTTGAATAGATATAGGTCATCATATAGCAACGAGCTTTGCATAGGTAGTTCCGAATGTCCTCATGGAGCCCCATTGCAACCAGAGAGATTCTGGGCAAGTGTGGAAATCTAGGGTTTACAGATTTATGGCCAAGATCCTTAAATGTTGTAGGCATCTAACTCCCATTGAAATCAATAGGAGTTAAGTGCCTAAATACCTTTGAAAATCTGGGCCTAGGAGTCACACTTTAGACAGCTGGTTTGAAAAATTGGACTTGTTTCACTGCAGAGTTCCAAGCATTGCTGTCAAAAATGTGTGGCTAGAATGTTTATTCTAATGGGGTAAAAAAGGAGACACAAGGAGTCTTCTCCCCTTCTCTTTTGCCTCTGTATAAGAGTCTGTTACAAGTACAATCCCTACTCATCTCTGAGCATGCAGAGTGCTTCAGGCTTGTGCCATCAGTAGAGCTACCCCTCTAGATATGGTGGGGAGAGTGCTGGTCCGTGTATCTCCTCTCTTCTTCACATGACACTGCACAACAAAGCTAGGCTAGACTCATGGGGAGAGAGGGTGGAGTGCAGCCTGTAGCCTGTGAAAAGATAGCCCTCCAAGAGTCTTAGCTGGTAGAGGTAGATGACATTTTTCAGCCAAAATTTCTTTTTCAGTGAAAATGCAGATTCAGTGACACCACAACTTTCTGTGAATTCGTGTAACCCCCAAAAAAGAAATTCAGAAAATGTCAGTGTTTTGTTTTGACATTTTAAAAACAAAACATTTGATTATTTTACTTCAAAAGCACCTTTTGTTCTGAAATTTCCATCAAATTCTAAAATTGAAAAACTTTTTAAAAACACTCAATTTTTAAAAAAAAAATTGCTTTGTTTTAATCCAACACAGAATTTTTTTGAAATTTTTGGTGAATCAAAAAGTTTTAAAAAAATCATTTCAGGCTTTGTTTGACCTGAAACAAAGAGCTTATCTACATGGTAGGATAATGCACATGACAGGGTGAGGAGGGTAATTTCTAAAGCACCCTAATGTGTTCCACATTACTTTGTCAGTGTAGACCAACTACATTTAAAGCACACAAAGGAACCTTTTGTGGGCACCATCAAGGTCTAGTCCAACCAATTAATGTGCAAAGCGGTGGTGTGCTTTAGAAAAAACATCCCTGTAGTGTGCATTACCTTACTGCACAGACAATCCCCAAATGTTTCATTTCCATTTTAACTGTCTGCGAACTGAAAACTCAGATACTCACACAGTTCTGTTGGCTACACCTGCAAAGTGACCCTTCTCAGCCATCTCCTTAGAGATGGCTTGGTACACCTCTTTCTTCTGGTGTTTTTTGGAAAGACCTGCCTGCACTTTCACTTCTCCCTTGATGGTATGGAGATTTTGGACCTCTGCATGGCTCCATGTGGGTGCACAAGGCATTGTTTAACACTGATACTAGCAATAGTACTGTTGGAATGCCAAGCTATGCAATTGTAGGAGCAAATGGACCAATCCTGGCTTTTTTCCAGCATTTAAATGGGGAGGTGGCATCCAATAAACCTGACCCCTAGAGGGCACACAGGCAGGCCAGTCCCGGTGGCATGCAAAGCAGGGTGGGATAGCCGTTGGTGGACTGCCAAGCTAATGCAAAAGAGTAGTATATGGACATGAACATTAGTCCACACTAACTCAATACCCCAATGAACTTAGTACACTTTCAAAGCAGACTATAGAATACATATTAATTGGTCAGTTAGCATGCTTTAAACCTTTGCATTGGGTGGACACAGGTAATTTGAGTGCACACTAACTACAGTTAGCGTGAATTAAAACCCCAGCGTAGACAAGCCCTGTGATTCTCTGAGGGCTGGAGGTTCAGATCCAAAATTCAGTCACAGAGAGTCACAATCTTCCTCCTGGTTTCCCTGTGGCTGCCCACACAAGGAAGTCAAAGAGTGCTTTCACCCCTTTATGCCTCCATTTGCAATACAAATATTCAGATCCACAATCTGTGTGTTTGTTTCATTCAGGACTTGCATTCTGGAAACTGTAATGAACAACATAAAATCTGGTGCCCGATCCTGGGGATTCTAGTTAGTTAAATCCTCTTGTGGGTCAGTATTTCTGGATCAGTAACCACTCTGACTTTTATCCTTTGTCCTTGATTTTAAGTGTTTCCTTGGCTTCCATATCTGAAAGCCGAAAGCTATATTTCAAGCATAAAGGGCTGAGTCTTTCTATAACAAAACAGCTTGTATTTCTGATCAGATAAAAGTGAGTACTTTTTGAATGCTTGCAATAGTTAGGCAAATGGGTAATTCTGGAACAGATATTTCCATGAAAAAGGTCAAAATCAACACATTTTGGGCCAGATCCTGACAACCCATCTATCCTATTCTGCTTTTTCCCCCCACTTACACATAAGCAGTTATATGCCATTTCATTCTCCCTGCTTCAGCAAGAGGACACATTGGGAGCATGTTGTGGAAAGAACTGGCTGGAGTGCTTCTGTGTGTCTGTGATCCCTTTGGAGCTGAGGCTGCTCTAAGTTGCACCTCAGCACTAGTTCTCAGTGGTTTAAGGATCAGGGAGTTACAATGAGGTCTGTTGCCATCTTGCAGATCCCTCACCACCATACTTCTGGTATCAGAGGGGTAGCCGTGTTAGTCTGAATCTGTAAAAAGCAACAGAGGGTCCTGTGGCACCTTAGAGACTAACAGAAGTATTGCGAGCATAAGCTTTCGTGGGTAAGAACCTCACTTCTTTAGATGCAAGAGGTCTTGCATCTGAAGAAGTGAGGTTCTTACCCACGAAAGCTTATGCTCCCAATACTTCTGTTAGTCTCTAAGGTGCCACAGGACCCTCTGTCGCACCATACTTCTGTATCTGTGTCAGATGCTGAAGTGTTGGGCCCATTAATTCATCACTCCGTATTCCCAATATACAGTTATCTTATGTTACAACTTTGGGGCTTTATTACGCAGAAATGTAAGGTGTCACTTAAGTGGTTCTAAGTCTGCTAAAAATTACTATTTGTGTTCAGTTCAGCTCTCCGCTAGCGTTTTTCAGCAATTAGCAGGTGCCATTCGCTGAGTTTCTGTCTTACCCCTGCATATCAATATTTCACAGCACCAATAAAATACAAAGCTATTGACTATCTCCCCTTACCCACATACAAGTAGCCTCTGGATGAATTACAGTTTAAATACCTCTAGGGCTTCTGCTTTAATCTGATCATCAACCACTCATCCTCACAATGGGCTTGATTCTGATTTCACCAGTGCACATCAGGAGTCACTCCACCAAAATCAATGGAAATGTAGCAGTGTGAGGGTGCTAAGAAATCAGAATCTTGTGGTTGCCTTTATATCAGTAACACTATATATCAGTAACTCCTCAATATCTTGCGACCAAGGCATAGTTTACAAGGAATAATTCATTTGGATAGGAAGTATGCAGAAACACTATGATCCTGACCCCATGGAAGTTAATGGCAAAATCTCCTACTGCTTTCAATGGGATCAGGATTTCACTTTATAAGTATTATGCTATTTCATAGGAAAACAGATTACAATGACAGCACTAAAGCATTAGTGCATGTCTCTTTATTTGATCATATCTGTTCAGGGCCGGCTCCAGGCACCAGCTTAACAAGCAGGTGCTTGCGGCACCTGCGGCAATTCGGGGGTGGCAGGTCCCTCACTCCCTCTAGGAGCAAGGACCTGCCGCTGAACTGCCGCCGCCGATCGTGGCTTTTTTCTTTGTTTTTTTTTGCTTGGGGCAGCAGAAATGCTGGAGCTGGCCCTGTCTCTGTTGACAGTTTTAATTGGGTTAAATCCCATCTAGTTAGAGTGGGATTAAGATAATGAGTGTGACCATGTTGCCACTACCTTAAAAGAGGTTAGGAAGAGCCAAAGGATGAGGAGGACCTGGCTTTCTATCTGGTTATCCTTCTCCTTTTCCAAGGCTGTCCACCCCCCATGCATAGAAACACTGTCTGCTTTTCTCTCACCGGGATTGTCCCTCAGAAATTTCGGAGTTATTTCTCCACACTGGAACTGAAACGGTGAAAGGAGGGGGAAGAATGGTAATGTTTATTCAAGAGCAGCAGGCTAAGGCTAAAAGTATATACAACTGGTTAGATTAAAAATGGAATCAAACTCTGGATGCCCAGCTGTTGCAAAAGAAGACTCCATTTCAACACGCAGCTTTCCATCTCGCCTTCCTCCTCCCAATTTGTTGAAGAACAAAGAGAAGGATTTACAGGATAAGAATCTGTGAAAAGCAAGGTCTGAAGAGCATTACTACCTGAGGCAAATCAGAAGTTCTGCATAGTAAACTTTGCCTAGTTACATGGCTTGTTTACTTTTTAGTCATATGTTTGGTTCTTCAGATGCAGTAATCTGGTATCTTAATAAATTATACTAGTCCTATCAAGCAACATTTCTAAAAGTACAATTCCAAAATCTCACACCATGTCATGGGGAAAGTCAGATACCCTGGGCAAAAGATCAACCATCAACAATGAATCTGGAAAGCACTCCATTGTAAGCCCATGAGCAGAGGTTGAATACCACTGAGTATCATTATCAGGAATCAGACCCAAGGAAATCCATTGGAGAATAGGTGTGAAAAGCATGATGTGTGTTAACATTTAGAGGTGCACACTAAGATCCGAATTCTGTTAAACAACGTGGCTGTAATCGAGTAACATAATCTGGCCGCAAATGCACCTGTGGTAAGGGAGCTGATGCCTGAGAGGGAGCCTTCCCTGGGCATGGACATCAACATTCTCAGAACCTAAATGCATTCAGAATTCAGCATGTAAAATGTCCCAGGGGAGGAGATGCGCTATTGAAAGAGATGTTATATTTCATTCCATACTAATCCAAAGGAGTTTGTCAGAGCCTAGAGACAGAGTATAGTTCAGTAACACTCCTGACTCATAAATGGGACTTCATCACAGTCTTGCTGTGGGAACTCTTCAATTAGCCCACTCAGCTCCAATTTGAAGTAGGCTCAAATCTGTCATACCAGTGATGACAGAAATATAAAATAGTACTACATTTCATGCTAGATAACTTGTATCAATTGGAAAAGAAGCAGATATCTAATCAGAAATGCAGTGGGGGATGGCAGTAAGGCAGATATTCATAGTTCATTGATTACCTGAATGAAATGTGGGTGTGTGGGCTCATTTATGAGAAATTCAGTTTGTAGGTGCTACAAAGATAAACTTAATGCTTTTCTAATGATGTTTTTAAATAACTCTTGTAAAATGAAAGCACACTCTCTTAAATCCACAACCGAACACTTGTGTTTTGCTTTAATCACATAGCTAATAAACACATTGGTATTGTGAGTTTGTGAGAGTTTATCTGGTAATGGTATTTTTAGTAGAGATAGTCAGGACTTTTTCAACAAAAACTTTTTGGTGAAAAATAACAATTTGTTAAAGACAAACTAATCATGAAACAGGTTCCGATATCGTAATGCAAAAAAGGTAGAACAAGTTTTGAAATTGATTAAGCAAAACATGAAAAATTTCTGTTCTTATTTAAAATTACTCATGGTTTCAAAATTTAAGTTTATTAGACTAAAAAAGGTTTTTAAAAGGTTGAAATCAAAATGTTTCAAAATTATTGAAATTAAATGTTCTGGTTTATTTGTTTTTGGTTCGTGAATATTTGAGATTTTGATTTTCTGTCTCCATTTGGGAAATAAATTTCTATTCTCAAAAATATTTTGGGGATGGGAAAATCATTTTCCACCCAGCTCTAATTTTCATCTCATGTGGATGCAATGAATGTAGTCATGCACAGACTGGGCGGTCTTTCTTGAAATGCAGCCTGTTTAGTTAGAAAAGTAGAAATAATATTGACAAACGAAATACTCCATATACAATAACAGGGGCTCAAAGATACACTTTGACTTCAGCTTCACAGATTATTCATTCAGTACACTGACAGAACATACATTTTGCATGCACAGCTCTCTCCTTATCTACCTCCCATGCAGTCTCCTACTAATGTCAAGCACTAGGGGGCCCTCAGCCAATTCCGAATGAAGTTAATGGCAGTTTCTCCACTGATTTCAATGGTAGTTGGATAAGACTCTTCTTTTGCCATAGCATTTGCATCATGCCCTTCTTTGGAGAAAAAATTCGGACTCATCCTGACCTCATGCTGTGCACAGGTGCTTGCAATGCTGCCTTAAATGCGCTATTCAGGTATGGCAACAACAAAATTAAGTTTCTAACCTTGGAGACACTGACATTCCCCAGATTTCCAATGGTAAAGTTCTCTTAGTGCCTAGGTTTCTGTCATTGGGCATGCATAATGCCTACTAAGTCCTGACACTTAGGCTGGTTGAGGTTGATGCCTAGCTCATCCCTAAGCCCTCGGGGAATCACAAGCTAGGTATTCCTCCACTATCTGGCCTGTTGGACCCAATCTGGTAGATGTACTGAGAGGTACCCAAACTGCACAAAAGACAGTGGGTGCAACTTCTCAAGTATGCGCAGTAGCCCAGTGGTTAGCATAGGTACCTATAATGCCAGAGGCCCAGGTTCAAATCCATTCTTTGTATGAGTGGGACTCATATACATATCTCCTCTCCCCCAGGAAAGTGCCTAACTCACTAAGCTATGGAGTCACCCTCCCAGTTCATTTTTAGTATATGAATAAATATATTTAATTCCATGTGTAAAACATTTAATTATTTCATACAAAGCTGAACAGCTTCACCAGGAGAGAGTCCCACCCCAGAATACCCTTTAGCCTCATGGTTTGGGCACTCACTTACAAAGAGGGAAAGACCTGTTCTCAACATGCTGCTCCAGATCAGGTGATCTGTGGATTTCAACCACAACCTCCCTTCTCCCAAGTAGTGGCTTTTAGGGGGACAGCACTACTCCTTTGTGGGCTTTGTTTGTTTGAGGAAGGGCTGACATGGCTTAGGTTCCTGGCTGTGAATCCTGAGTAGAGGGAGGTGCATCCCTACAACTGGAGATAGACACCTAACTTATTTTGAGAGATGAGCCACACCCAACTCCTCTGCTTTTCCTACTGGCTAGCACGGGTGGCTCCCTGAATCCCTTTTTAGGCACTTAACTCTCCCCATACAATGTCTGGGGAACTGGGCACCTAACTCAGGGCTGTGAATTCTCCTAGATGGCAGGGCACATAAAGTTAGACCTCACAATGCAGACCGTTGAAACACTTAAATCCCTCTAGGCCCTAATGATTTTTTTTTTTGTATGAAGTATTATAAAGCACTTTGGTTTGTTTCTAGTTCTTTAAAAACTAAATTAAACTATTTATATTTTAAAAAAATAAAAATAATGTCCATCAATTATTAACCATAGAAATCCACCACACAACTCAATACACCTATTTCTGCAAGTGAGATTCAGGAGTGTTAAACAAGTGAAGTGCTTGGATTCAATGTACATTATTACTTATGTACATCAATCTAAAAGCAATCTTTTGCTAACTTGAAGCCCTTGGGCTGCCTTGTATAAATGGATAGCATTTATGCACTGTAGTAATAATGGATTAAAAATCAGCATGTATCATTGTTAAATAGAATTTATCATTCACTGAAAATGATAAATGTATTGATTTTCTATAATTGAATTGTGTTGTTTTCCTTGCTATTATTTTCATAGACTTGTATGGGTGAAGGTTACTGGTAAATCTTTAAATCTGACCATACAATGTCAAATTCTACCACCAGGCTGAGATACACACATATTACCTCCATCAGATTATAGACAAGCAGCTGAGAACTTGCCTAAATTATGAAAGTTGAGAAGTGTGAAAAAGCACATATATTGTGTATTGCATTATGTTTGGAAACATTCTCCCCCCCCCCCCCCCTTTTCATAGGACCTGAGGGCATCAGCACTTCTGAAAACCAGGCCCATATACTTTAATGGTATTCTGTACTCTGAAGTTGATTAAAAGTAATTTCACTGGCTGTTTTCCAGAAAAAAAAAATCACAATTATTTAGTCTAAGTTTACACCATTGATTAGTAAGTCTAAGTTTACATCACTGATTAATTAAGCCCAGAATTTGCTAACTGCAGATTGATTTTCACTTATTAGTTTGACTCATGCACAGAGGAACTGTCCCAGTTCTGCATTTTCAGCTCTGGGCACTTATTGAAGAGTGGTCTCAAAGAGTTTGAGTTGATAACGCCTGTGTAATCCAAAACAGATTTCAAAATAATATGCTAGTGTGTTATACAGCTTGCTGTCAAGATGTTAGAAAGAATGTCAACTTAGATCATGCATGAAGTGATCAGATAACACACATTGTCACATCAAATTATACTTTGTGGTGTAATAAAATGTGTCACATCGGAAGGGGTATGTAAAGCACCAGTCAGTTCCTTTTTAAATAACAACATTGACAGAGATATAAGTAACATACATGTATAGTAGGTGAATACTTTGAGACTGTATGGTGCTCCTTCTTAAAAGCTTTATAAGTTTCCAATCCTCTTCATCGCACCATGAATGCAGATCCCTGAACCCAAAAGAATCATCTGGCAAGACTAGGTCCTGAAGTTGCATTAGACAAATAAATTATGTTGCCTTACCTTTTTAATACTCCCTGGACTTACTATATATGTAAGTAATATGCACATACAGAGGCAGAATTATTTAGTTATCTAAGAAAATTGGTAAACCCCTGAGGGTGGTTACTACATTTTCTGGATATTCTATATATCACTGAACCCACTGTTGATGCTCAATAGTGTGAGTCACATGCAATAATCACAAAACATCTGTAGCCAAAGTGGCAAAAATAATAAACTAATAAAATTAATAAAATGCCTGACCTAGAAAGGAGCCTCCCCTCCAAGAGGTTAAAAGTCACAAAGACTCTTCAACAGCATTATCAAGCTGGGTTAACAACCAAGGGTATAAAAGCACCTAACTGGGGAATTTAGACACTCTGTGCCTTGACTTGATAGGGAGTCTGACGCCACAGTATTTACTGTGCCAGATTTTCACCTTGCTGACACTGGTGTAAAGCTGAAGTAACTTCATTGTAGCCAAGTGTCAAGAAGATTAGGAGCTGGACCTCTTTTCTTTAAGAACAGGAACTCTGCTGAACCACAAAATGTGACAAATGGCTCCCTTCAATCCAGCAGATTTTGTGGGGTTTTTGGTGATTTTGATTGACAGCTAAATCACCTATCTGGGGGAGATTTTGAGTGATGGGGAGGATTTTGAGTGACAAATAGGCGTGAGTGAGTATTTCTCAATGAGTAATGTATTAGATTAATTTAACCACTTAGGGCTAGATTCACAAATGGATTTAAGTACCTAATGGCCATTTTAAATGTCTAAATCCCAGAATTAGGCACATCTGGTATTCCCAGGATCCTCCTTCAGGTGCCACTGAACCCTGCATGTGCCTACATTTTGCATAAGATGCTCCCTAGGCTTCTATATTTCTACTCTGAGCACACTTACTAGATTGGGCCCCACAGGCAAGTTCATACAAGATGCTGCTGCCAGGGCCGAAGATGGGGGAGGAAGCCGGTACAAATTACAGGGGCCCAGCGGTCCAGAAGGGGGCCCGGCTTCCCCCCCGCCCCTCGTCGGTCCTGTTTAGCCAGTCTGCCCTTGCTGGGGGGCCTGAAAAAAAATTTTCACCGGTGCCCGAACCCACTCTCGGCGGCCCTGGCTGCTGCTGCTACAGCACCACCACCTCCCTCATGACTTTTAGCCCAGTGATTAGGGTTCTCACATGGGATGCGAGAACCCCAGTCCAAGTCCCCCTACATCTGAGGGGGAAGCAAGGATTTGAACAGGGACTCGCCACTTTTCCAGGTTAGTGCCCTAACTACTGGTTATGGGGTATTCTAATGTGGGGCTCCCTTCATCTCTCCTGTTGAAGCAGTTCCACTGTGGACAAACAATTAAAGAGTCATTGGGTCAGAGAGAGAGAGAGAGAGAGAGAGAGAGAACAAGCCTGAGAATAACTCTGTAACCTGGTGGTTAGAGTACTCCCTCAGGATGTGTGAGACCCAGGACCAGACCCCTGCTCCAATGGCTCTTTCATTAGCTATCAACAGTGGACCTGCTTCAACAGCAGAGATTGTGAGAGCCCCATATAAGAAAATTCCATAGTCCAGGAGCTAGGGCACTCACCTGAAAGGTAGCAAATCTTTTCTCCCCCTCAGGTGGAGCAGGGACTTGAACAGAGGTCCACATATCCTAGTTGAGTACCTTTATCACTGGGCTAAAAGTGATGAAGCAGGGACTTCCCCAGCTTCTTGAACAAACAGAATAGGAACCTAATTCTGAGAGGGTTGCAGATGAGAAGTGCAGATGAGGAAGTGCCCTCCCTCCACTGAGACTTAGTCACCAAACCCTCTCAGAGATGACCCCTCTTCTTGGCATCTCCCATTGGCTTCCTTAGAAGTGCTAATGTAATGCTGACAGACATTGGTCGTTGGCGGGCAGGATCAAACTGGGGACCTCTGGAACTTAGTGCATGAGCCCCTACAGCATAAGCTAAAAGCCAATTGGCTGTTAGCTAAGGCTGTAGAACAGACTCATTTAACTCTCTCTAAGTGGTCTCAGTGCCACCTGATGGGACAGAACACCACACCCAGAAGGTGTGTGGGTTACACTAACTTTTGTGAATTCCATTCTCAGGCACCTATCTCCCTCCATTCATTGTATAGGAAGCCTGAGTGCCTAACTCAGACTTTAAGAATCATAGTGATTTTCTAGATGCCTAACTTCCTTTGTGAATCTACCCTTAACTGCTTAAGGTTAGAGTTTTCAAAAGCACCTAAGTGGTTTAGGATCCTAAGTCACATTTTCAAAAGAGACAATCACGTAGAAACTCAGGTTTCATTGACTTTCAAGTCTCCTTCAGTGCTTTTGAAACTAGGAATTTGGCTCCTAAGTCACCCAGATACCAATGAAATTTTTACTTCATATGATTGACTTTCTCTTTTTTTTTTTCCAGTGTTTATATTTCTGTGGAATGATCACTAAAAGTTTTCTGTAAGTATCTGATAGCCACTATTCAGATACTGTTGGTTAGTATGATCGATCAGATATGTCACATGGTATTGCTTCTGTTCCCTGATTGGATGAATGTGCAAATAAATCTCAATCTCTTGACTGTTCATAGAAAATGAACACTAAAAGGTGCCATGGTAGTCAAATTATGCATTTCTTTAGCAAAGATGCACATACAGGAATGTTGAACCCATGGCCATTCTTACATTGTTATGTCTAATTTTGAATAAACAATTAAAGATATTTCTTCAAAAATAAAAATATCTTTGTTGTCCCATTTCTTGTGGGCATTGCAATAGAACTGGGTCTTAAGGAAGGATTTGAATAAGAAGAGAATACTGGCCTTATGCTTATTTATTACCTACATTTAAGATTCAGTGAGAGTTTATGCACATACTTCATTGTCCTGCTTAAATTACTCACATATAAAAAGCTGAATTAAATTTAAGGATTATCGTTCTGCTGCTGCTCTCTCTCTCTTTTATATATATATATAGCCTGATAAGGCTAAACTATGAAATTGTTTCCTGGAAGGATTCAATGGAGAAATATTCTACCTCATGCTAAGC
Organism: Chrysemys picta bellii; assembly: GCF_011386835.1. Classification (NCBI taxonomy): domain Eukaryota; kingdom Metazoa; phylum Chordata; order Testudines; family Emydidae; genus Chrysemys; species Chrysemys picta. The sequence goes on from NC_088791.1 coordinate 36,634,852, forward strand.
AATCTAAGCAGTTCAGACCTCAGATGACCTTCAGCTGTTGTGTCACAATATTTATGAACAGACTTTAAAAATCTCGTTAGCTGGTTTATCATCTTATGACCTAAAGAACACCCCTCTGTAGGATCGAAAGCTTGTCTCTCTCACTAACAGAAGCTGGTCCAATAAATGATATTACCTCCCCCACCTTGTCTCTCTGTTATCAGCTATTGTAATTCCAGTTGACTGGAAGGCTATTGAATCACTTTTGCTCACACTGTTGATGTTAGCATGTAGGCTGATGGATCAGTTGTTCTCTATCACCATAACATGTGCATGGTTAAGTCAGCCTAGAAACCATAAAGTAGGCCTTAACTTCATTTTGAAGTGTTTATCATATTAGTTGAGAATGATTTTCTCTGAGGATTGAAAGTAGGGATTGAAAATCATATGACCTACTTTTTCTAATGGTTGGTGACCACATACAGTCAAATGTTGCTATCACAAGGTGTAAATCCAGATTGACTCTACTGAAATCTCACTGTAAGTGAAAACAGAATTTGGCCCTGTATTTGTAAATGTAGTGTAAAAGACAAATTATTTTAATTCATAAATTAGATATACCATGTCAATTCATACACTAATCTCTAGCCATTGCTATTAAGGTACAGAGTATTTTAATGTAATAAATTCTAATCTATTCCATGTAGATTATTATACTACCCTCATCATTGCAGTATCTGAGAGCCTTCCAGTTGTGCATTAAGTAATCTGACCATATTTGTCACATGTTGTTTGTTCTCCTGTCCTCTCTTCAGGGAAGAGGCATGTGCAGTGGAGTGTCTTTTTTTGGTAATGGAGTTTACACACACACCCACTTGCTATGTGCTGATGTTAGAGAAGGCAAGGTTAGAGACAGCAAGGTCAAAGAAATGCACTTTGCACTTGAACTGGAAAGTGGCGAGGTTTATGAGGATCCTTAATTTCTGGGGGAATTCATTCGTCTCAGAAAGGCCCCTCAAAAAGTTCTGTCTTCCGCACAGATGAGCTTTATTCTTGTTGTTCAGAATGCCGTTGTGGCAGAGGAATGAGGTTTTTGACCACAGTCTTTAGACAATCTTTTAGATATCCTGGACCCAGTTCATGCAGAGCTTTGAGGATAAGGACTGACACCTAGAATTTGATTCAAAATTTTATGTAGAGCCAGTATAGAGAGCAGAGGACAGATGGGATGTGTTTGCCGTAGACTTTGCTGCTGAGGAGACATGCCACAGCATTCTGTACTAGTTGGAGTTTCCTAAGTGCTGAAGGTATATTCATGCCCAGTTATATTGCATTACTGTAGACCAGCTGAGAGATGACAAAAGAGATGAAAAACTGAGGCCTAGTCTTCATCAACCAGGATGGGACAGAGTCTCCAAACCAAGCAGAGTTAGTAGAAATTGTTAATTGTGCATGTCTTTATGTGAGAGCTCAGTGTCAGCAAGGAATCCAAGAGAACTCCTAAACTACTCACTCAATTGACCAATTGTGGGTATGTATTTGCAACCATTTTAGGACCCAATTCAGTAAAATATGTGAGTAATGACTAAGTATGTAACTGATCTTACAGCAGTCAATGAGACAACTCATGGGCTTAAAGTTGGGCATGTGCTAAATATATAAATAATAAATAAATAAATAAATAATGCCTTACTCTTATAGAAGTACCTTCCTGAATTTTGGCTTTAATGAATTAGCAGAGGCATTTTCTCAAGTATTATAGCACTCTCACCCAAAATAATAAAATGCTAAATCTGAACTTCTGAACTATTTCTGTCTTCTATAAAAGAGAGTATAGTATACCTACACTAGATGTAGTACTACAGTAATATTGGAACCTTATCCAAATGCAGCCATTGACATTTATTTTTCACTCATAAAAACTCACTGAGGCCTGCTTATTTCTGACTACTTCAGTATTACCTTGAAATACAAATAGCTCTTTCTTAGAAAAATGCAGTAGAAGAATGGTAATTAGATTTTTATTTGATACCTGAAAAAAATAAAGAATATGCTCAGAAGAGATTGAAAAGTAAAGCATGCTTCACACCAGGAAAAATTCTGCAGTGTAACTGAAAGGTTACAAATGTGATCAACAATGGCAGAGCTCATGTGTTCCGCTCATAAATCTCATACCTGCTAATGCATTAGGGATGGCAGGTGTAAACATGATGGAAAACTGTAGTTTCATAATTCCATGTGAGATTAAGATAAGAAAATTAAATCAAGATTTGGAAACATTTGAGATAAGTTGTTTTATAGGATTTTTTTAAAAAATTCATATATTACCATTTAAGTATTTAATGCTGTAGCTAATTTTTAACCTCAAAGTCATGAGCCGTTATAAACTGTCTAGGGTGAAGTTCTCAAAACATTTGATGCCTGAGAAATGCTAGCAATATACAAAATGCATTTCTTAATGGCATCTTGCAGATTACTGGTTCCCATATGCACGCAACATATGTGCTCTGGAAAGAGATCACTTATTTGATATTTTGCAGATGTCTCCTTGGCAAGGAGGACAATATCTCTCAAATGCTTTGAATACTGTACCCTTTATCTACACAGTAAAAATATTATTTCCATGTAATGTTGTAAAATGAAAGAAAAAATATTTACCTTCAACATCCAGGATCAGTTTCTGACCTGGTGTGAGCATATGTACCTCCATCACTTCGACTGAATTCCATCCCATTTACAACCAGGTCTGAGTTTGCCCTCTGAGTCTGGAATTGCCTCTGGTGACTCAATAAACACAGAGACCTCTCAATGTCTTTGTGATGAGTACTGTTTTCACTTATGTCAGTACCCAAAAATTAACCCTCCTACCCAGATGACTTATTCAAAGAACTCTGTCACAGACGGCTTGTTTGAATGAAGGGGAAAACTGATATAGAATCTAAGTGTAACTTTTATTGGGGACTTTTTGCTGCATTCTACATAAAACTCCAGTTGCATATGTAATTTCTGCTAAGTTTGATCCAACTTAAAAAAAAAATCTTTGCTTCTTTCTTTAAAAGGCATCATCATTTCCTCTCATTTTCACATTCACACTAGCTCTTTGTTTTGTACTCTCCTTTTTCTCTCCCAAGTTGTATTCCTTTCCTCCTTTCCTACCTTTTATTCTTTTGCACCCCTCTGCTCATTGTAAACTCATCTCTAAGTCATTGTCTTCTTTATGGTTCTTCCCTATCTCTTTCTTTTTCCCTAATATTAAATGCTCAGCACTCATATAGCATTAACTTAATCATCACAGTACAACCATTTTGAGGTGTTAAGTGTCACTAACTGCTATTGTAAGTAGAAAAATTAAGATAGAAAGTTAAAGGATAAGAAGGCAAGAGTCCCTTGATACCAGATCCATGCTTAGTCCACTAAACCATGCAGTTTCTCACAATTTTAAGGTGTTCCACTTGTTGCCACAGCTCACATTGTCTTCTTGGCCTAGGAATTGGCTCAAATACAAGCAGTTGATTGGAGCTCTTGAGAGAACTTCTTGTGGTAGCCCCATATTGCCAGTAGCAGCAGTATCCTATCAAAAATGAATAGGTTTGTGGTCTACCCAGAAACTGAATGAACTACAGCTATGGATTCTATGGGCCACAAAGCCACACCTTTGGCAGCCGTTCAGTGGACTCCAAATCATAATTTAGTTGTCTTTGTTCTGATTATTTTGAAAACAATAATTTGATTGTCATTGTTCAAATACTTCTTCTTAAATGGCTGACTTTAAAACTTTGCAGAAATAAATCTAACATACTTCTAATGTTACCTTAAAACAAAGAAAGGTCATTGGTTAAAAAATGTGTATCAGCAATTCCTTTAGCACCTCTATCACTCATTGGAGGAAGAAATAAGATATTCTTAAGTGATGGATGATAACAAAGATCTAATCTGACCTTCACCAGATGCCATATTTGTTAAATTTTACCATTATGGGTGTTTAAAACAACAACTGTTCTGGTTCTAGTAGCTGTGGATTAATACAAGTGCTTTTGTCTTTAATTTCTTTAATCTCCTGAGACCTGAATTCACAGCTAGCATATTACAGAGATTATATAGTGCATTTTCATAGCACATTACAAAGGTGCAGAGTATGCACTGAACTGAAACATGTCCTTGTATCAAATGTAATCTAAACATTACTCCTCAGATCTATTTTTCATCTTCCGTTTTAGGCCAGGCAGCTGCAAAGGAAGACACATTGCTTTTCTACCAACAAAAGGGCCTAAATTCTCGATTTGGTTTTCCATCAAATTCTGTAAACTCTAAGCATTATTTGTCAAAATACAGTACATAGTTTTCTTTCTTCAACCATTTAATGCTAATATAGCAGACATTTATATTAAAATAGCAAATTCATAAAATCATAATTCATAAGAATTATAGAAATTCTTTCAAGAAGCAGACCGTAAGCTTGCTATATTTTAAAATAGATGGTATCCTTTGATATTTTAATGAGCTTCATTTAATTGTTTATTTTCCCACAGTAAAACCTATCCTTTAGTACTTATGAAATGTAATACAGTACTGGAATTTATTTTGAAATATGTTATTTTATAATTTTATTCATATATACAAGTCCTGTTCCATTAATGGATGCAGCCAATATTTTTTCTCTCCCATCACCTTCACTCTATTTCACCAACAAAAAATAGCTAATTTTGCATTATTTTAATATGTTAATGTCACAAATTCTTGTTTACGGTTAAGAAGGACATAAGCAAATGGATGGGGAGTGGTGTGCTAAGATGGCTTAAAGCTGAATTTGCACTCCCCTGAGCCTGGGGGTTGCTATGTGCATGCTGGGCCCCAGGCACTGAGTTAGAGCAACTGTAGGTTGCTCTAATCTATAGGCTGCTATTGAACTCAAAGGGCCAAAATTGCCACTAGGGAGCAGCACAGTGTAGGGACGTTCCAGCCATACTCACTTTTCCTCTGGGTATATCCTCTTCCCCATGCTGAAAAGCAACTTACTGAGCGGCATTATATAGCAGAGTAGCATCTAAAATAAGCACTTTTGTGCTAGTTGCTTGAGCAATCGTTTCTCACAGTCTGAAATTCCTCAGAGTATCAAAAAGTTTGGATCTGTACATCAGCAAGAACAGAGAAAACAAAGTAGATGCTGAATATTTATAAGCCCTGACTTTCATTTCAAGAAATCTGATCACCAGAACAGATTCCTTTCTGAATCAATGTAAGGCTGTCACTTACTGTTAAAAATCAGTGCCCATGATGAATCTTTAATCCAGGTAATGCAAGCAAACCTTTGAATGGAATAGCATATAAAATAGACTTTAATCCTCCATTTATTGGATGAATTGAACATATGGCTAATGTTTATATGGGGACATAAGCAGCAGAGTGTGCAGCTAATAGTAGACTACCAACATTTCAAAAACAAAGAGAGCTTCTAATCCCTTAATATTTCACTTTCCAGTGGAAGGCACTAACTATTTAAAGTCTGGTTTCAGAGCAGCAGCCATGTTAGTCTGTATCCGCAAAAAGAACAGGAGTACTTGTGGCACCTTAGAGACTAACAAATTTATTAGAGCATAAGCTTTCGTGGACTACAGCCCACTTCTTCGGATGCATATAGAGTGGAATAAATATTGAGGCGATATATATACACACATACAGAGAGCATAAACAGGTGGGAGTTGTCTTACCAACTCTGAGAGGCCAATTAAGTAAGAGAAAAAAAAACTTTTGAAGTGATAATCTTAATAATAAGTGATATCTTGATTATCACTTCAAAAGGTTTTTTTTCTCTTACTTAATTGGACTCTCAGAGTTGGTAAGACAACTCCCACCTGTTTATGCTCTCTGTATGTGTGTATATATATCTCCTCAATATTTATTCCACTCTATATGCATCCGAAGAAGTGGGTTGTAGTCCACGAAAGCTTATGCTCTAATAAATTTGTTAGTCTCTAAGGTGCCACAAGTACTCCTGTTCTATTTAAAGTCAGTCTACTCTTGTACATTTGGAAGAAGAATTTGATGATAAATACTTGATAGAGATTCCAGGAAACAGTACTAAATGGTTAAGAAATATGAAGTAACTGCAATTAACTTTATTAAAATGTGCTGCTTCATATTCTGCTTGCCTATCATCAGGTGTCTCTCTGAGAACATTCTTAGTGTTAATGGCAGAATGGCAGAATTGCTATAATACAGATACTGTTCATGATTGTTTTCATGAAAACAAACCTTGGAAACATCTATGATTCTATATCTACAGCTTTACATTCAGTTTGGAAAATTAAACTATAATTTCTAGCACAGTATGTTTCTATACATTTCTTCTGGGCCTGATCCTCAGATGGTATAAACCTATTCAACAATGGAGGTACACCCATCTGCAACAGATGACCATCTGGCCCAAAATATTCTATTCTCCAGCAGAACTTGGTGGTATATTCAAACAATGAAAATGTCATGGCCACGTTTTCTCAAATGTGTTTTCTAATTTTTGTGTCCAGCATGAAACATCCAAGGCCTGAATTTCAAAGAATAAGGGTATTGGCAGCTCCTGGCTGAAAAAATAATCAATGTCTAGTGTCATGCTGAGCACTTAAAAATGGAGGCATCCAATATTACTAGACACATTTGAAAATTGTGGCTTATATTTATATCTATAGTGCTATACTTTCACACTTTTCAGTAAAATCGAAAGATCAGTTCTGCCTCCACCCCAGGGAAGTGCTGGAAGAGAGGAGCCTTTGTGCCATCGCTGGTTTCCTGTGGCCATCTGGGGTAGGCTTACCTCGAGTAACTGCTGTTACTGCTGTCTCAGCTGCCAGAAAGTCCTAGAGCTTCCTGGGCAAGTCTGGTATTCATGAAAGATTAAAGGAAAACCCAAACCTGTTTCATTGTTCCCTTTTGTGCAATGCTGTACACTGAGAAAGGAGTTCCTTCTTCACACCTGCAGTGACCAGTATACTACAGAGAGCATCATCGTAAAAATAAATCACCATCTACTGCTCATGAGACTTCTGTGCTATTTACAGTATGTCCTGTTTTACCATAAAAATACCACACAAAATGGTAAAGTCAGATATGGTGTGGTTAAGCAATTTTTTGTAATAGCTCCCACTATAGCATGCTTAACTGCAAATATTGTTATTTTTAATCATAAAAAGTCTCCTTTTGACTCTTTGACCTACTGGTGCTGCAAGCAGTACAGGCTAATTTACCACCCAGGCATTTTATAACATAACTCTTTTTTAAAATATTGTATTATGAAAAGTTACAAAAAGGAAAGATTGGTTAAATTTTACTATGTCCTTCATAGTCTTTCCTAGAGTTGAGCAAATAATTGGTGCCCAAACCAAATAAATATATATATATGTTTCTAACTTAAACTGAATTTGTTTTCCCACCAAAACAAAAACGTTAGTTTGAACTAAACATTTCAAACATCATTTTGAAAAGACTTTTCAAAATGAAACAATTAGTTTCAAAGTGAAATGTTGAAATGAAATGTTGATTCAAAACAACATTTCAAAGAGAAATGGTTTATTTTTAAAGGAAACGTTGAAACTATTCATTTTGAAAATGTCAAGATAAACTGTTTCAATTAAAAAAAAACTCCTCATTTTATATACAGCCAAAACTATTCACCAAATTCAACCCAAATTCATGAATAATTTCAGGCACTCAAAACTGCATTTTTCACCAGCTCTATGCTTGTACTATGCAAATTTAATCCCTTCTAACTCTTCTCTTTTCCAGGTGAAATAATCTTAATTTTTCTAATCTCTAGTTATGTAAATGCTACCCTAGGGTCTGATACAGTCCCCATTAATGCCAATAGGGGTTGCCATTTAATTCAATGAGAGCTGGACTGGGCTGCTAACATCTTTGATGTCCTTTGTGGGACTTTTGGAATCTTAGCTGTATAATTCTTATGAGGGGACCAAAATTAAAATACATTATTGGAAAAGAGGGAAGGTCTTTGCCTTAAAAAATCTCATTTATACAACATTCACCATTATTTTACATCCTCTTTTAGTGGCCTCAGGTTTCCTATTTATTCTTTTTAATAGCTGTTATACACTGGACAGATACCGTCTTCTGTCTCAAGGGTGATACATTATCTAAAAACAAAAGAAAACAGACAGCATACCATTCTAGCTATGATATTGTCAGCGTTCACAAACTCAATTGGGTTCTGTCTAACAGACACTTAGGTTGACCTAACTATATCACACAGGGAGCAAAATTTTTCACATCCCTGAGTAATGTATTTAGGTCAATCTAATTTTGAGGTGTAGACCAGGCCCAAGACCCACTGTAGACACAGCTAGGTCGACAGGAATTCCTTTGTCAACCTAGACACCACCGCTTGAAGCACCACTGCATTAACTATATCTATGGAAAAACCTTGTCATCGATGTAGGAAACATCTATGCTATGGCCTTACAGCAGCACAGCTACAGCACTGTAGCCATGTCCTTAGCTTGGAGAATTTCAAGGAAAGACCTTGCGGGAAATTGCAGGAAGCTATGAATCAACAGTTCAATAGGTGGAACTCTTTCCTCTGGATCAGAACTATCCCAGTAATAATGTCCCAGCATGGTATTGTGCTATTGGAGGTGCCAGCTTTCAGATGAAACATACAGCCAAGGCCTTGACCACTTGTAGCCATTAAAGATGTATGACAGGGTGTGCATGCAATGCACCGGACAGGAGAGGGTTAATCCCATGCTATGGGCGGTGGAAGTCCCGCCCTTCAGACTGTGCTGGGCATGCTCCAACTGTTGCCTCAGTATAAAAGGGAGAAGCCCGGCTCATTCTAGGCTGAATGCCAGAGGGGAAGGATCTTTGGCAGAGGCTCCAGCTGAAGACCCGTCACATCCCTTGCATGTGGGACCCGAAGATTCTGAGAGTTGGAATGGAGGTCTATGGCCAATGGAGCCCCAGGGAATCATCTGCGCTGAGAAGCCTGGAGACCCCAATGCCCCAGGGACTGCAGCTTCTGGAAGCATGGTAGGAAGTGACCCAGGGAGGGTGAGCGAGTGGTATCTCCCACCTGAGTGAGGTCAACGTGTTTTGGTGGGATTCCCCGCTGACTCAGTGGCAGACCACTGTTAGGGCCTGGGTCAGTGCCCAGTGCAGTTGGATGGGCCTGGGTCCCCTTACCCAGGCCGCCGCCCCCCTCGGTAGTGGCCCCCCAGACACTGGCTGCTAGGCCACACTGCCCTACATACAAGGGCTGCTGTGATTGACTCTGGCTGCTAGGCCGTGCTACCCTGAATACAAGGGCTGCTGTAAGTGACTCTGGCCGCTAGGCCGCATGTCCCTGTGTCTATGGGCTGTTATATGGACTCTAGCCACTAGGCCATGCTGCCCTGAATGCAAGGGCTGCTGTAATTGACTCTGGCAACTAGACTGCACTACCCTGTGTCTGTGGGCTGTTATATGGACTCTGGCCACTAGGTCGCGCTGCCCTGAATGCAAGGGCTGCTGTAATTGATTCTGGCCATTGGGCTGTACTGCCCTGACCCCAAGGGCCACCATTTTGTCTCCAGCCTCTAGGCCGTGCCACTTTCAGCCTAAAGACTGTCAGGTAGACTGTAACTGCGGTGGTATCACAACCCCACCACGCACCAAAGGAGATGCGAAAGCACTATTTATATGAATGAAAATGTTAGCACTGCTGTTCTGGCCATTTTTCAGTTTGGGTAATTACTGGACATAGTTCTAACCTAAAACTTCCCCGACATTCCAGTTTGATTCTGTAGTTCCTGTTCTAAAGTATTGTGTAGTGTTTCTGAGCACCACTAGATAGCAGCTTTGTTTCTAGTGAGCGATTACTATGTTTTCTTTGGTAACATGGTTTCTGTATATACTGGGCATAAAAGTTGCTCCATATGCATAATATACTCAGGTATTAGACAATTTGAGTGTTTTACTATTGAGATTTCTTTTATATTTTTTTTAATCCCAGGGAACTATGAGTCCCTTCTTGTGGACTTCCCTTCTTTTGTGTTATCCAAATTACATTGTGTTCCATTAATGTGCAGTGACTGCAAGTCTCAGTCTTAAGCTGTGTTGTTATTCAGCATGTATATGATGCATCTCTGAGACATTAATTACAGTCACAATTGCCTTTTAATTTACAAATATGATGCACAGCTCTACTTGTCATTTATTTCTGATTCAAGAGCATCATTATCCTTTACTTCTGTTGCTTTCAATTATATCTATTGCTGAAAGGAGAAGAATTTTGTGGAGCTCAAGCTACCTCCTCTACCCCTGTGTTACTTGGGTGTTCCCTTTATCGTGAAGTATACTTGAGAACCATGTGTTGTTTATTACTGCTAGAGATTAGGGTCTGACAGCAACACTCTTACTACAGTGAATTACACCAGTGTAAAACTGAAGTAACCCAGTGAAGAATCAGTTCCCTGGTCTTTGTACTTCATCTCCACAGTATCTGAGCGTTTTTAAGAGATTTAACATCATTTAAAATTGTAATCTCACATTTTAAAATGTATGGTAAAACAAATATGTTCTGGTTTCTGTTATTTCTGGAGGGTTGCTCATTTGCTTTGGGTTTGTGTGTGTGTGCAGAATAAATAAAGTTAATCAATTTTCTCCCAAATATAAATTCCATTTTAGATGTTTGAAGCTTCAGCATATGCAACAAGAAAACACTTTTCATCGGAAGATGTCTCATCAACAATACAAAACCTTGCTTGACTGACTTAATGTGACAAGGTAGTTTATGATAGTCCGTAATTGTTTACATCTTACATATCTCACTAAGGTATCAAGGAAGTGTATTAACTGTATGTTTTACTTTTGCAAGTTGTATATTCTCAGAAATAGAAGACAAATCATCAAACCCACAGAGATCTTTTCAGGATATCAGAAGCATAATAAAAATCAAGGTCAGTAAGTATTATGCAGACTTGATGTTTACTAGGTCTTTTGTCTCATTTAGGAGTGTAAATAATGCCATCTTGATGGATATATTGGGTAGCTATGTGATGGAGACTATTTCCCACTAGAGAATGAGCAGACACCATCACTGCTCAGCCAACTAGGTAAACTTTATTGCACTTCAGAAGCTACTTTACAGCAATAATAGGAGTTAGGAATTCCAAAGCAGCCTGGAAACAACAGTTTGTGTGTTCATCTGAAGGTTGATATCCAGAACTCTCTTCTAGATAATGGCTTTAAGTGTCTGTTTCATTAAAGTACATATGTCTACCCTTCAGCCAAAATCCTCTCCTCAGCAGCCAGTCTGGATAACTCAGCTGGGCAGAGGGAATAATCCTCCCCCAGGCTACAAAGCAGCAGCAAATAGCTCATACTCAATGGCAGATAACCCTAGTGGCCTTCGTCCTCGTGAAGGAGCACTGTATAGAACATACTGGAAAAATCACTGAACCTGCTTCCACTACTCCACTAGGCTGTTCCTGCGCAATAGTGTAGTTATCCAAGAGTGTTGCAACAATATCTCTTTCACTCACCTTAGTCATGTCCAGTGTGAGGACTGAAATACTCAACACTGTCTCTAAGGCACCTCTATGCCCTTGATTTCTCCAGAACCATATCACTGTACTGGTGTAGACAAGGCCTGGGCCATCTCCCCACTGCCTTCTCCCCACCATTACTTTCCCATCACAGAGTGCCCTGTGCCCCTGATAGCAGCTCCTTGCATCCGCCTCTCCACTTCTGTGTACATGCATAAGAAATAAACACAGTCTGGGTGAAGGGATTTCAGGACTTGGCCCAGCAGGTTTCCTTTCTTTTTGTATTGGGCTCAGGGACTTCATTAGAAACGTCTGGGCAAAAATTCATATTCTATAGAGATCATTGCAGGAAGGACAATATCTGAATTTAGTCCATTCTCCCATTTGTATATGTATTGTCTCATTCTCCCTCCCACCTCCAAGAATATAATGGTTAACATTACATAATGGATTTCTTCTCTGAAAGCTGCTTTGCACTGGGGAATTGTGGGAAGCTAAATCAGAGTTTTATAAATGTTTAAAAATGTGCATTTACCATGTTCTTGTGACTTCAGTTATAAGAAACAATGGAAAGGAATTAATTAAAATGTATAGATTCCTTGTTCCCTGCTTTGTGCTGTTTCTTCAGTTTGCCTCTGTGATTCTGAGCAGTGAGGGATATTTAGGAGGTTTCTAAGGCTAATTTCATATTTGTTTTCAGTTCAGTTTGTTTTCTGTTGCTGTTTTGTCATTTTTTTTATTCAATTTACATTTATTAATGTTGTTAAGCCCTTATGATACTTTCTGATCATTCAAGATGATGACTCCTTATTACATATACACAGAATAGAGAGCCTCACATTTTAATTTTCCACTGGCAACCAATTTTGCCTTATGAATTGTTCATTTTCTTTTTCCTGACATAATCTTAGTGACGTGTTCTTCATAGAGAACTGTATGTGGAGTTATTTTTACAATCTCAAATGACATTCCTAATGCCATGAGTGCAACTGACAAAAGCCCCCACCATTGGTGATAAAAAAGTATTTCCCAGTAGTAAGAAAAGTTTTGATGTTGTTGTAACACACATTCATGATGCTACAAGCGCCCAATGCAGATTTCTAAAATCTTCACAGGGCAGCATTAGGGTTTACTCATCCATTTTCAGTTTTAGTCATATGGTCAACAAAGCAAATAGAGAATAATCCATATGGGAGGCATCTTGTGACACAGGGCTCTGCTGTTTTATATAGTTGTGCTTCTAGACTGCTTATTTTTGTTGTTAATTATTAAAGAGCAAGAGTAACATAAACCCTGTCACTTCAAACTTCCCTCTCCCCACCCCACAATCCCAGAGCAAAACACAAAGAAACCAGAACCTCTTCCCGGACAAAAAAATCAGAGAGACTGTGTGCCATTTTTCCTCCTCAAAAGTAGCACACAAGCAGTACCCTCATCTCAGAGAGATAGGTGCTGAGATCTAGTCAGGGGAAAGGGCCTCAACATAAAAGGGAAAAAATGTCGCTGCAAACCATGACATTTGAATTTCAGTCATTAGCTAGGATGGTGTTGTGAGAATCTTCAATGAGGAGTGGACAAGATTAGGTTGAGAAAACATAAGCCTTGACCACCTCCCTCCCCAGTTAGACATAAACCAGCACTATATACCTCACCTCCTTCCCAAGAAAGACTGATACGTAAATAGGGAAAAGGTGGAAATTCATACCCAAAAGACAGGTCATAAAATTGAACTATCCAACTGCAACCCTTATACCAAGTGACAGACATTCTACTGAACTCCCACCTATTAGAACAATGATGCATGCCATTGCTCTCACAAACCCTTGCACCATGGAGGCAAGAAAGGTGAACCATGGCATGGGAATGTTTACCACAACTGAAGCTCTGTAAGGGTCCTCAAACTCCTCTACCCTTCCATCTGGTGAGGAGAATGAGCAGGAAGATGTTGAACAGACACCTGGTTCCCCATCTCCAGAAATTAAATCAACAGTCTACACTGTCACCCTCTCTCCTAACAATGGGTGAAGTTACTAGTCCGGCATGGTTGTGCAAGGCAGATGGGGAGCAAGGAGCCTCTAACTCCTTGTGGCATTATTTAGATGCCAACAGAATTGCAATCTGCTTCCCTGAGTGCAAGAGCTGTGCAGGGCTAGTGCCTCTAATGCTAGGCACCCCCATTCTGAAGTCAGACAATCAGAGGGTACCATAGAGGGGGGGAACACAAGATAATAGTGACATGATTAGGTTCAGTGTAATAAGCAGCGTTCACAGAACATCAGCTGCCTACCTACTATCAAGGATTTTGTGGGGATCATGGCAAAGGTAGGTTTTAAGGAGAGAAATGAAGAAGATTTTTATGGATATCTTCTCAAATACCTAACAGGTGGCATGGGAAAAAGCACAAAACAATGTCTCCTGCAGTCCAGCTTCATATCACTTTCAGCATGAGACAGTGCCTACAAAAGACCTTGCAGCCCTCAAATTTAATAGTCTCTGAAACAAGGACCTTGTCTTTTGTTTGCTTTGTATACTATTATTCATGTTTATGGCACTGTGTACATTATAACTACTACATACATAGATACACATTTAGGCTGAAGAAGCCATAGATTATTCCCTCTCACATATACGTCTCTACAAAGTTCCCACAAACCCTCGGGCCATACATTCCAGCCAGGATGGAGAGCCCAGCTGAGGTAACAAAACATTGAGTAGTTCAACTGAGTTAGTAACTGCAATCATTCCTCACCAATAGGACCCAGAATGTGCTGATGGGTCCTTGCACCTCTTAACCAACAGCCTTTACCTGCAGAGTAGCACAGGGCTGCATGCATATAAAACCTCAGCAGGCTGAGCTGCTGTATGTATGTCACTCCCATGTTCTGTACCCTATATTAAGCTCCTAATCTGCTTCTGTTGCCATTTCAAACCTGGGTGGTCTGAAAATGTTGTCTAATTCTCAAAATCACATTTATTTCCCATAGGGTTTAAATAAAGAATTCATAGAACTATATTCCCCCAACATGTAGATCAGCGGTTGGCAACGTTTGGCACGCGGCTCACCAGGGTAAGCACCGTAGCGGGCCGGGCCAGTTTATTTACCTGCTGACGCAGCAGGTTCGGCCGATCGCGGCCCCCACTCGCCACGGTTCGCCGTCCCGGGCCAATGGGGGTGGCGGGAAGCCGCGGCCAGCACATCCTTCGGCCCGCGCCGCTTCCCACTGCCCCCATTGGCCCAGGACGGTGAACCGCGGCGAGTGGGGGCCGCGATCGGCCGAACCTGCTGCGTCAGCAGGTAAATAAACTGGCCTGGCCTGCTAGGGTGCTTACCCTGGCGAGCTGCGTGCCGAACGTTGCCGACCCCTGATCAAAGTTACAGTTGCAGATTTACACATTGTGTGATGGCAAAGTCACACAAAGTTCTTCTACATATGTAAATACATGGAACATGTGAAGAAATTTACTGAAGCATACATGTGAGTGTAAATTATTGTCTATACACATTGTGTTATACAACTGCATAACCATGTCACAATTTTAAATGTGCAAATATTTTGTGTGTTCAGTGTATGTCCAATAGTTTGTATATTCACATTCTAATGCTACTTGGGGAATTTTAATAACAAATGTATAATACTTTTAAAAGGAAATAACTACTACTCTGCGTCGCCAGAACTGTGACCTGTTACCACTGATCTTAATGACAACAACCTCAGACAATTGGTGATATGAACCCTCTTGAACTTTACAATAGCACTTTTATTTTTTTCCTTTGCTATAAATGTTTTATTTTACCTGATACAGTAATGAAATTGTCAAGATAATGAACAGAGTAATAATTTCACACAAATGACTAACTTTAATTAAAATCACAGTGTTGACTGCTGGCAAATGGGGGTAACACAGACCATTGATCAGATTACTGATCACTGATAATTGAAATATGGCTGGAGACTCAGAGATCTGTGAACAACATACTCAGAAATTAAGCCACCTTACTCCGTGATATAATGCTCAGTGTCAGTATTCAGTAGCCTCAGCACATCATTAGCCAATACACCTGCACTTCTTTAGTCAGCTGTTAAATCTGCAAGGACAAATATTACCTGCTATACCAGCTCTAGTGTAACAATTGGAATTAATCAGGCAATTGTGAAGGTGAAGCGTGTCAAAGTTCTAAGAATCAGGTTTCCAAAAGCAATGAGTATGAAAGAATGTTTGTTCTGCTTGCTTATTTTGGTAGTGAGGAATAGGAAACCCTTCTCTGATGTGACGCCATTATCCTGATATGACTAGGGGCTTGTCTGCACTTAAAAGGCTGCAGTAGCTGCTGTAGCTTTTCAATGAAGACTCATAGACTTTAAGGTAAGACGGGACCATTATGATCATCTAGTCTGATGTCCTGCACATTGCAGGCCACAGAACCTCACCTGCACCCACCCCACGCCTGTAATAGACCCCCTAACATCTGGCTGACTTACTGAAGTCCTCAAATCATGATTTAAAGACTACAGTGAATCCACCATTTACAGTAGTTTGAACCTGCAAGTGACCTGTGCCCTATGCTGCAAAGGAAGGCGAAAACCCCCCACATTCTCTGCCAATCTGACCCCAAATATGGTGATCAATTAGATGCTACCTACCCCAGTGGGAAGGCTTCTCCCATCACCTTAGGTAATCCACCTCCCTGAGAGGCAGTAGCTATGTTGACAGAAGAAGCCCTCCCAGTGACATAGCTCTGTCTATACCAGGAGTTACATCAACCTAACTGCTTTGCTCATGACTGTGGATTTTCCATACCCTTGAATGATGTCGTTACACCACCATAAGTTGTTATATAGATCATGCCTAAGAAGGCAACAACTAGCACACATGGACCGTAGAGGACTGTACCATATGAACAATCTATTAAGCTTGTATATCGATTAGTAATTTCATGGTTTATGATATTCTGTTCTCATTATAATTTCTGTCATAGGAACTAGATTATAAACTCCTCCTATTTTGTGAAAGACAGGGTACAGCATTTCTTTGAATGTTCTATAATTAGGATGGCCACTGATTCTTACTCTCTACTTTTATTGTTTTGGCAGTCTGAGAGAGAACTGCAATGGACAAATAATAAATCTAGCCTAAAACCAAAGAGAAGAAGGTGATGCTGCATGAAAACCTGAGGATCTTGCAGAGTCTAGAACTACTTCATCATAAGAGGACATCTGTGGCCATTGTGGAAATGGTGTGCAATCACAATGATTTATAATACTCAACCTTGCTCCTAGCTTCTCAGATTGCCACCAGAACCTCTTTCTTTCATCTACTGCTGGCAAAATAATTGTGGCCTTTCCTTCCAGGTACAATTCTGTCATGCCTGCTTTCGTTTCCTTGTGGCTTGGTTATTGCAATGCGCTGCTTCTTAGCTTTCTCCACATAGCGATACTGCAACCCTACTTCAAAGGGCCTGGAGCCAGCCAATGCAGCCCATACAGGATCATTTTGGCATTAGAATGAGTGTGTTCAGACAAGGCAGGAGATGTATTGAATCAGCCTTTTGGCTGGACAGCCTCTGCTGTGGAAGCTGCCCTCCCCCGGGAGAATCAGTCCTTCAGAGCAGCTGCCCCAATGACTCAGGACAAGGTGAGGGATACAACATGCATTCCCCTGTGCCTGGGAGAGGTAATATTGCCCAGTATGAAGTCCTATTTATCCACAGAACAAATGCAGAAACAGTGCAAAAGCTTCCCTACATGGCTCCACAAATGTCCATCACTATGTCTTCATGAACATTCAAACCTTGATCCCAACAAGTCCTTTTGTGCCTTAAATTCCTTCACAAAAATGAGTGGAAACTACCTGTGCTTACAGCTAAGGTCAAACATTATGCACGGTCCTCCACACTGTGTGGAAGTAAGTCTCAAGTCCCTTTGCATGCTCTCTCCTTTACCCTCAAGAGCACAAGATAGAAAAGTAAGAACAGAGAATGAGCATGTCTGAGGAGACCTAGATTTAAGTATGATGCTTGCCATGCCAATGAGGTGCTCAGCTACCTGGTCTCTCTGCTAACATGACCAACAAGGCTGATTTTTGTGATGTGAACATTCATCCCTGGGAACTGCTTTGAGACCAATAAACTTCCTTAGCAGCTCTCATATAGTAACAATTTTCAATCACAATCAATCAGGATGGATTTGAACCAGCAATCCTAGAGATAAAAATATGTATATTGTGAGCCCATTACAAATCTCTAAACTTCCCAGCCCTCCTTTATCTTGTGTTTCTAAAAATTATGATCCCAATAAAGTAAAGAACATGTTTAAATCCTACTGACCTTAATGAAACTTAAGGATGTGTTCCAAGGTAAGTGCATGATTAAGTGCTTTGCTAAATCAGGGCCTATATCATTTTCAAGAGAAGCAGCTTTAATAACAGCTAAAGCTGCCATCTCTGTTGTTAGATAGTTAATGAAAACTTTAGTCAAAGCATTCTTCAGCCTACTGTAGTTGCATTTCAATTAATGCATCGCTTAGGCTCTAGGATACCAACAATATATTTCATGCACAGTATGGTGCCAGAGTTTTCAAGATGGTGGCACACTTGGAAGCTAGCACCTTGAAATATCTCTAATAGACTATGTGCTACTTTTGAGTCTGCTCTAGGGTATTTAGTGTTTACCAATTATACTCTAGGAAGCTGCCCATTAAAATAAAATAGTAAGAATAATATTTATTACTTATGCAGCTCTTTATATCTTCAAAGTGCTAAGTTTTATAAAAGGGAGTTGTCTCTTTGAAACTAAAATATGCCACTAACAATCTGCATGATGGCCTCATTTCAAAAATGCTATCACTTAAAAAAAAATTATAAATGCAACCAATTTTTTTATAACACGGGAAAAGCAAATAAATTAAGTGTGAGAGGTGAAAGACCCCCCTATGCCAAGGGGCAGAATGGGTCACAGGGCCAGGTGCTATTCTACCCTACAAACACAGATTGAAGAGGACATGTCCACCCTCCAGTTAAGTCAGACAACCTCTGTAAGTATTCATATGAGTGGTAGAAGTCTATCTTTTTCCTTCTGCATGGAGCTGAGTACAACTGGTAGGTGAGTGCTTATGCCGGGGTTCAGAGTTAAAACATATATATTGCTTTATGTCAAGTGCTTAGAAAAATGTCTTGAGAGTATTTTCACTAGTCTGCCCAAATGTTTCTCTTCCCTTATACATAATGAAACATTGATCTTTAAATTAAATGACACCCGGTAGCTATTAAATTGCTATTTTTCTATTGTGGTTGATAATGAATGTCTAGTAAGTAAAACTTTTCAACAGTTTCACAAAGCAGAAAACAATGATAATGTTTAGCCCTCTGCTGATTCACTCTCCCAGCAAAGCCCAAGAGACCCTGAGAATGGAGATGATATTGGATTTCATTACCTTTTCCCCCCTCTAACATTAATACTGTTTCCATTTAACTACACTGGGCGGCTATAGATCCTCTTGAATTTGGGAAAAAAAGAAATGTGTATGAGGTTAGCAACATTTCCTGATAAGCTTAGGATGTCAGCAGACTTAACTGACCTCTCAGACTTTGCTAGGGAAGGGAAGGCACAGATACAAATAAAATTGACAATCTATGCTTTACAACCAAGTCAGGCCAATTAAATCAATGGAACTACTCTCTGCCTTCAGATTTGTTCTTGCTAACAAATGCTTGCAGTGTTTTCTCATGCTGCACACACCACACTTCTAGAAATGCCAGCTTTTCAGTTAAATATGGCAATTTTTTTTCTAGCCATGGTAGGTCTTGGAATATCAGACTACAAAAATGCATAATTTTGATTGACATCTTGCCTCCCCCTCCACCTCAGTCTGACCTGATGTTAGCAATTCAACACTGTTTGCTTTCAAATGGCAGGGAGTGTACATGGCTGTTGAAATCATGCTGGAATAGAAGGGGACTGGAAGCAAGGAAGCACGACTGTGAATGGTTTTAGAATATGTCTGTCATCTAATTTAGTCTAAAATATTTTCTATTTATCTTGTGTACTGAATGCTAACTATTTGACTGGCTGGCCAAATGAAGGGAACTGTGCTTTATGACTGGGAGGGGAGATGAAAACTGTTGCAGAAGGGTCAGCCTGGTTGCTGACTCATCCCCTGAGAACGAGGGATTTAAAAGGGGCAGCCCTGTGCTTTAACTGCCACTCATTCAGAATCGGGGCAGCAATTGCAGCAGCACCGCTAGGTATATGAGCAGCGGCTATTCAGGCAATTGGGCATTGGCATTCGGACACGTACCGAATGTATGTAAGACCTTAGGCAGTAAATCAGCATTAATTTGTTGTAATCTCATTATAGATGTTGGATGACCAGCTGTGTGGATCTGTGGACACAGTATTGTCTTTTGGGCCAATAGGCACGTGTCCAAGTTGCCCAAGGGTTTGCAGCTGGGCTTCAGTAATGAAGCAATACTCAGCTGGCATGTAAAGAGGGGCATGTTATGCCATCAGCTAATCCCACTGCTGTATGCTGTGCGGGCCCATCAGCGGCCACCAGATATAATTGTGGTGCATCTTGGGGGAAACGATTTGGGAATGCTTAAAGGGGTGGAACTAATGCTTAGACCTAGGAGGGACTTGAGGCTGATCCTTGAAATTTTTCCAGGCGTTAACATTGTATGGTCAGACATGCTTCAGCGCAGAGTCTGATGGGGAGTCATGAGGCCCCCCAGGGTGGACAAGGCAAAAAGTTATGTGAACGGGGAGGTGGCCACATTCTTTGGGACGATAATAGTAGGAGCAGTAATTTTCACATTCTGGCATAGTATATGGGGCACCAGAGTTGTTTCGGGAAGATGGGGCTCTCCTGACAGTTTTAGGTGCTGTCATGTTTTTGACTGATATAAAAGAGGGCATTAGGAGATGTCGGGGAACCTGACTGGGGGTGGGAAGGAGGCAACCAAGCTAATGGCTGACGTCTCCTTGTGGCAGATGTCCAGTGCAGGCACTCCATATGGAAGGCATACAGTGACCGGATATATGGCTTGGAAAAGGACTTAAAAAGAGGTGTTCGTTAAAGGAACAAACAGGGGGCAGGGGTTGGGAACTCCTATGATTAGTATGGAAAGGAGCCAACCCCCTATGAGAGGGGTGGGGTGGATAGTAATGGATTTGCTGGAGAGACCTGGATGGAAAAAGAGGGGGAGCTGGTGGAAGCCCCCTGGGCAGTTATGGAATAAACAGGGAGTTACCTGCACTGTACACGTTTATCTGCCAGGTAGTCCAGACATCTAATAATAAAGTTGCAGCCTGTTTAACCACATGCCAGATGTCTCCTGTCCTCCTTTCAGTATAGCCAGACAGTTAAATAACAGTTTTCCTCCTGATTCAAGCATGCTTTTAAAATTATTATACAATTTAAAATAAGATAGTGTCAGCTGAAGTATAGATTATATAGGTATTAAATTTTAATATATATTTAATTTGTTAGTTATTAAAAGCATAGTTTATATCAGGGATGGCCAAATTGCAGCTCGCGAGCCACATGTGGCTCTTTTACAGTTAAAGTATGGCTCGCTGAGTCCCCCAAACTCCCCCAACCAGACAGGGGGGTGGGAAGCTTGGGGATTCTGCCCTACAGTGGGATGGGGGGGCTAGGGGCTTCTGCCCAGTGGGGAGGGGGTCTAAGGGCTTCAACCCCACAGAAGATGATTGCCGGGCTCAGGGCTTCAGCCCTGCTCTTGCTGAAGTCCCGATCCCTGGCAGGCGCCTTCCGCAGGGCTGAAGCCCTGAGCTCCACTACCCTGACCCAGGGCAGAAGCCCTGAGCCCTGGCAAGTGCACCCAGCTCTCAAACTTCTGAAGATTATTGCATGCGGCTCGCAGGGTCAGTAAGTTTGGCCACCCCGGTTTATATAGTGTAAATAAAGTTTCTGTAAAAGAATAAAGCTTGCTTGTTTTATCATATGCAACATATACAACAGCAATATTGGCCCAATTTACACAGGGTCTAAGTCTCTGACAGACATACCCCTTGATCATTTAACGAACTGGCAAACACAAGACAGCTCTTGTTTTTGTTTTTTGTCAGTATGAATTTATGTGTAATAGTATTCAATCCATCATGTTTTACCTGCCAGAACTTTCAAATGAAAGCAGAGGAAGAAAGACAATCACTCAGTGTTGCAAGACTTTGTCTGGTTTCATAAATGTATAAAGAAATGAATGGGAATATGGGAAAGGCTGGTCTTGAGAGTTTAATGCCCTCATACAAATGCAATTATTTTATCAATTACATTAAACACTACATAACATCTAAAAACATTCCCCCCGGGCCTCAATTCACTTTGATGTCTGCTCTGTCAGCAAATTCTGAAACCAATCAGGAAAACTTTTCTAAGGCTGACAGAGTCTGTTGTCATTTTCAAAGCAGGTTAAAGCAACATCACCCTAGAAGAATGCAAATTTTTCAACCAAAGTTTAACCTTATCATTCAAAAATCAAAGGCAAGACCATCACTCTGAAGTAGTCTTTTCTTATCTCAGCTCAACAAGGTTTCAGCTGATCATCTTTATTTGTGCTTCTGTCAGATCCCACCACTGAAGATGAATGTGGTTTATTCTGCTTTGGACCTTTTGATCTTGATTTCTTATAGATATGGAAATGCTTTTCCACATTTAATACTTTACATTTTTATTGGCAGATGTAAAACTTGCTTACGATTTTTTTTAACCATCAGACAACCTTTTGAGGCTGTGCCAATCTCACCTGGCATACATTTACCATACATTTGTAGCGTTTATTCCTATATTCTGAGTTATTACAAATTAGTTTTCCAATTTGTTTCCAGTTTTACAAAGTTTGTGCTTTGTATGTCATTTGAATCCA
Source organism: Chrysemys picta bellii (assembly GCF_011386835.1). Taxonomy (NCBI): domain Eukaryota; kingdom Metazoa; phylum Chordata; order Testudines; family Emydidae; genus Chrysemys; species Chrysemys picta. The sequence goes on from NC_088791.1 coordinate 36,657,240, forward strand.
AACTAGCATGTGTATTTGTTTTTCATTAATACTAGTAATTAGACAAGAGAATCATTTTGAGATGCTACAGGGAAGGTGAACGAGAAGTGCTAGATATTAATATTATTACGAAATGTATGAATTCAGACATACCATGAAGGTTAATATATAATTGCAGACAGCTTCCACTGCTTTGACAACTAGCCCCAGTCATTACTAAGGGGCTAAATGGTTGCAGAATCAGAATTTCAGCTATCAGGCCTACACTGTACAATGTGTATTTTGGCAAGCCCAAGTATTTTGCAACGTGTTGCTTTATTTTCCTTATTATGTATCAACCATTTTTGACTTGTCCTGCAGAAAGCATTTGAATATTGCTGACAATCTTAAATCATAGAACAAAATGTTAGTTTGTAAAAAAAGAAAAATACCTACATAAGCAATGAACATCATGAAATGGTATAGATAAGCATTGCCTACAAAAAACAAGACAGAGCAATATCAATATGTCCATACGATTACTACATATGCAGAAATAAAAGGAAAGACTTTGATTCCAAATATATATATATACAAATAGAGGCCAAGGGAAAAAAATCCTCATGTGTTCATAGACAATACAGAGACCATGAAACAGACTCCATCTACATAGCTGTTTGAAGACCTCCTATAGATGGGAGAGAAAGCATATGTGAGTCTATACAAACAATCAAAGGTGCCCATTTTCCCCTTCTACAATGAACTCTCTAATATGTCCCTAATAAAACAGAGAGATTTAAAAGTCACTCAGTTTTATGCCACCATTAAAATTATCCTTTCAGCAGCAATCAGTACCCCAGATGTTTCAAGGAATTGAAATTTAGACAACTGCACTTTATCTGCAGTACCTTCTAGTACAGTGTACGTAGAAAATCTCTAGCCTTATATATTCACACATATTGAGAGGTAACATTTCTAATACTCTGGCTATATAATTACATAGTATGAATGCACAAAAGGCATCTATCATGATAGCTACAAGTACAGTGACAAGTGGACCATTTATATGTCGCACATAGAAAAACAAATAAAATATTGCCAGGGTTAGTGTTGCCTAAATTCCAAAACATGAGCACGGATAGCTCTGAATATACCCACGCCAAAGGACTGGCCATCCAAAAAAGGTTTTTGTTTCAAATCTGCCATGGTCTGAGCGACATTCACTCTCAAAAGACTCTGTGAAAGCATCATAAAAATGTTAAGCAGACACTGCCACAAAACATTTTAATATTCATCCATGTGGCTATACCTGGTAATGATATCCATGGCAGTGAGAATCAATAACAAGTTCAGTCACAATGTCTGGAAATGGGAAAATAATAAAGTAACCTTCCTCACTCTTCATGACTAGGTTTTCCCAATCTGCTCCTGTATGGGCTGCACACCCACCAGGGGACGGAAAAATCAGGAAACGGAGGAAGAAAAGGTCATTTTGTTTCTTCATCACTATTAGGAAATCTAGACAAGTCTATGACTTTAAAGGATGGTCCATGTAATGAATAGGCATAGAGGGGCCTGCACTGCTGCACGGCACTGCCTTAAAGGAATGGTAGCTGAAGTTAGGAGGAAAGAGAGGTTGTCATAGTGGCTGTGCACATAATGAGGAGCAATCAGGATGGTCAAGAAGTAGCTCAAATTACTAAGTGGAAGAGTGGTAGGGTCAGTGAAATGTGTGGAGTATGGGAGATTGTCAATACAGGAGGGACTCTCAGGCACACAACAGAGGCTATAGAACTCAAATGAAGGAGGGAAGAGCCTTTTTCAGTGAATATGGTAAAAATAGCATTGTTAGGGCTGCACAAGGAGCAAATTAGGTAACACATAGATAATCATTAGAGCTGGCTGGAAAATGGGGTTTTTTTCAACAAGGAAAAGTTTTATTTTTCAGCAACAAATTTTAAACTTTTTTTTTTGTACTCACAGCCAAAAATTTTGATTCAGAAAAGCCATCATGAGAGTTGTAATTCTCATCCCTCATGCTCCCATTATCTTCTCTGTGGCCAGACTACATCTCCCATGGAAGGTCATCTCCTCACACAGGGAAACAGATATCAAAATGGCAGAATATGACAGAAAGCTAAGGAAAGTGCACTGGCAAACTGTACACTAAGAACATTAAGCTGCTTTCAGGGTGAGCAAAGCTGAGGCACTTGCAGCCATCCAAATCTGTCACAGAAGAAGGAATGTGGCAGCAACAAAATTGTCAGTACTAATGACTACCTCACATGTGTTGCACCTAATTAGTATTGATTAATAAATTGGTAACCAACCTCCGAGACTTCCCAAACTTTGCAACAAATAACAACATTACTGAGACATTGCTGTACAGGAGAATTAAAGAAGAGGAACAGAGTCTCAAAGGTATCATTGAGGATAATCAACCTACAACAGCAGAAAAAATACTATAGAAAGTCCATGGAGGAAGAGATAGCTCCTGGTTTCACCACGTCAACAGGGTAAGCTGGACTTCACCATTCCCAGCCCTCATAAATTGCCCCTTGCTTAGGAATCCCCTGTCAGTGCCTCAGTTGCTGATTTTTGCTGCTGCAAATTGGCTGGAGTGGCCAGTTGCATGGAGTTTGAAGGTTTGGAAGGGTTAAAACTGTAATTCATAAATACCAGGTACAAAGTATAAGGGTAGCTCTGTTGTTTTAGAACAAGCTTTAGAGCAAACAAAAATAAGCAAACTCATTAGGCAGAGAGAGTTATAAATAAATGTAGGGCTAGGAGATGTTATGCCAAATTAGATCTAGGAAATGCTTATTTAAGCATTCCCTATTCTAATGCATCACAATCTCAAAAGATTCCTGAGGTTTCCGTGGGAAGGAAAGAAAACTCATTGGAAAGTCATGGGGTAAAATTTTCAAAAGCACCTATGCGACTTTGGAGTGAAAGTAACTTAAAATGGGAGTTAAGCATCTAACCTACTTAGGTACTTATATAAATCCCACCAGGCACCTATCAACATCTTCAGATACATAAATACCTTTGTAAACTGTATGCATAGGAGCCTATTTGTATGTCACTTAAAAAATATAGGACCTAGTCTCCTAAATCACTTAGGACCAGATTTTCAAAGTTATTTAGATGCTTGATGTGCAAATAAGAGCCTAGTGGGATTTTCAAAAGCACCTAGGCCCCTAACTCCCATACAAATGTCACCAGGAGCCTATCTGTATCTTTATGCACCTAGATACCTTTAAAAATCTGGGCCTTAGATGCTTTTGAAAATGTTATACCCAATGTTTGGGTTGTTGTACAATGGGTATTCATTGTGTTCTGAGAGTGGATGTCTCCCTTGTGAGGCCTCCAGGAATAAGATCACTAATGTACTGTGTATGTATGATAAGCTAATTTTGGAATGGGAAGAAGATCATCCACAGTTCTTTGAGAGCAATGTCTCACTTCTTACACAGATTAGGATTCATAATCCACAAGGAACACTTTTTGTATCAATAGGAGAAGCAGTTTTGGGGTGATTTTTGGTGGGAGTGGGTGTTAATGGTTGCTCTGGTCAATTGAGATTTCTTCAAAAATTGATTCCTTCAGGCCCCAAATCATTTTTCATTCTTTTTATCATATAATATTTAGAATACAATAGCACAGAGAGATGCTGCCCTGATGTTTAGGTGCCCAGGGCAGTATAGAGAGGCATTAGAACTGTATTGCTCCCCTTAGTTTGTTTTATTACTCGATCCATCTTTTAGGTATTTTTCATGCATCTTTCACTAATATCTAGGTATCAGATACAAAATTAAAAGATGCATCAAGATTGACCCTAAAGGCTATTGCTGTCCTGCATAACTTCAGCTGCTATTACCTAGACAAGTGAGATTATTGGAAGAACTCAAAGTGTGACTCATGCACCAAAGCCTGCATTACACTTCCCTCCTAGTTTCTACACTCATTGCTCTAGTTTCCAGGGACAGCCCAGGGCTTAGAGGAGGACCCAGAAGTATAGTTTCTATAGAACCCATGATATCAAGGGGACAGAGCAACAATGTGGAAGCAAAGGATCTCCACTCAGAAGCTATTTGCCTCCAGGGGATTGATGAGTTAGATGGAGCTAGAACTCTGACATCTGTCATGTAGGGGCAAATACTATTCTCAATGGAAGAATTCCAGGAAACTCCAGCAACTGAAATATAGTTCTCTATGTAGTTCCCATGCACAAAAAAGGATGCATGTGGTCCTAAGTACATGTGCTCAACTCTGTAAAATCAGGGCAAAATAGGAAAATGTGCAGGAGTTTTCAACCACCTCAGTGCTGTTTGGCTTAGATGCTTATTATTTTATAATTTAAGTACTTTTTAAAAAGTATATTGCAAGAGTTGTGAGCAGGAAATATATATTTTAACCTATGCCTATAATTCAAATGTGTTCAGAAAGAACAGAGCCTAACTTTGCAATTTCATTATGAATAATTTCTTAATTTAATCAGCAATTTTTATAGATGTTTTCAGAAGGCATTTGACAATTCAAGGTTATACTAATGAGAACATTTGAGTTGTGGGAATTGTGAAATAAGTAGAATAGTGAAGAGTAATCAGAGCCCTACAGACAACTGTGTGTCATAAAATATGAAGATTAATAAATATCAAACCCCCGGGAATAGAAAGTGTTCAAGATGCAGAAGGCAAAACTTTGTGTGTCCTAAAATGTGACAGAATACAAGACTCTCATGTTGTTAAATTAGTTTCATTAAATATGAAAAATATAAAAATAGACGAGTCTATCTATAAAATACAAGAACAGTGTCAAGGACACGAAGGCTAGTTGGTTACATTGTGTTACTAATTACAAGGGCAGAGTAATAACACTTCCCTATCTAAAAATAGCAAAAGCTTAGTTTGTAGGATACAATGTGTGAGATTTTGTTAGCAAAAGGAATTATGGATTACATTTCTGTTCAGAAATGTCAAAGATTCACAAATATAGGACCTGATTCTGCTCTCACTCAGTGTAAGTCAGGACTGACTCTATTGAAGTCAGACTGGCTACATCATTTTACATCAATGTAACTTGATTGACTTCACTGGTACCACTCCTAATTTCCACTGACATAAGTGGGAGGAGGATCAAGCCCATGATTTTAAAAGCAAAGAGAGATGTGTATGTAAGTTTAAAATGTTGCCCATTGTATAGTGTCATCTATTACGTGATCCTGCAGAATTAATAGGAACAGTCAAGTGGCATTTATTTACACTAAACAGGAACTATGAGACTGCCACCATGATACTATCACTGAGATTGCAAAATTGATAAATATGCAGCATTGGCTAATTGATTGTTCAATGTGGACACATGCATTACATTAGAGAGTTAGCAGCTGCTCCTGTGATTAGCTGAATCTACATTAGTAAGCAGTGCACATTCCTTAAAATAAAGAGAACTTATTCTCCATGTTGGTAATATTATGAAATTAACAAAAACTGAATGCATTCCAAAGAGCAAAGAGTACAATAGCTCAGTCCTTTATAATTAATACCTTATGCTTATAATAACTTTCAGTTAGCTGACTACTCAGAGAAACAATTCCATTTGGAATCTGATAATTGTGAACTTGGGCACATGCTCAGCTGCCGTCAGCTATTTCATTTATTTAAGGTTGAATAAAGGTTTAAATAAATAATTTCTCTTAACAAAACTTTTTTAGTCATCCTCACATTGGAAGAAATGGGAAACAAAACAGCCATGAACTCAGACTTTCTTGGCCTTGCTCAAAGGGGTATTTCAACTGTAAATGGTACTTCTTTTAAATTGGGTCAAATAGTCCTCCAAATTCACAAGATGTCTCCTATTTCATCACAGCACAGTTTTATGATAACATGCTAGAGAAAAATCTGTCTTACATACTGAGAGTCTGATTCTCTTATTACTTACACACATGTAAATCAAGAAAACTCCAGTGAAGTCAATGGCATAAGTGAGATTTAAATCAGCATCTGATTCTCTCGTTGTACATGTAAACTCTGACCCAGAAATCCTAATTCAGGCAAAACTATCAGCAAAGTCCCATTCATTCAATCCTCAAAAGATGCCTTTCTTTTTTAGTGTGATCAGTGTTGAATTTCTTTATCATCTTCTTCCCCTTCGCCCGGGTCCCTCTATGAGACCATTCACAATTATTCTTCTCATTTGAACTTTGAGGATGATTTGGCAGTTCTAATTTTACAGATAATGAAATAGATATTTTATCTTCATCTTGCAGCCGGAGAAGGTGAACGTGTGATGTTCCCCAGGATACAATCTGGACTGTTGAACAGCTATGTCCCCTCAATTTTCCAATCTGGGGTGCCTTTTACTCTGCTTCGCTGTGAGAGCAACCACTCCTGGTCTGTTCACACACAGCCCTCAGCATGTAAATCACTCCCAGCTATATTGCATAAGTGCTATAACCAGCCGCCCATGAATTACACTGCAAAGCAACACCAGCAAACTCCCAATCCCAGACTTTCCTGCAGAAATGTGCGCCTTGCACTGCCCAGCACCCTGCTGGACAATACAAGCTCATATAAAGTCATTTCACTAATAGAAAATTATATGCACAGATCTTATCTCAAATAAAGTTTCCCAAACATGTGACTCCAAACAAACCGGTTTGCCTAAAACAATAAAACAAGTTTATTAACTATAGAAAGATAGATTTTAAGTGGTTATAAGTAATGATGCATAAAAGTCAGGATTGGTTACAAAGAAATAAAAAGTAAGAAAGCAACTAATACCTAACTTAACAAGTTAAGGGCATTTAAAGCAAAAGGGGTCTCTTTCACCCCAATCTTTCAGCCAGGATCCCTCCCCAGTCTAATAATGCTTCCTTTGTCCTTCAAGTGTTATCAATGCTGTGAGTAGAGATGAAGGGAGAGATCATTTGGGGCATTTGTTCCCCATTTTCATATCTTTCCTCTTCTTTGAAAATCATCTCCAGCTGGGGTTCAGACGACAAAAAGTCAGTGGGACAGGAACCTTCAGATGTTTCTTTGCCAAGGTGTAAATTTCTCACTCTCATCCTTTTTTATGCCAAAGAATGGTTGCTAACCAAGTGAGAGTCCATTTGATTTTGTTGACATGTGGCGGAAGTGTCGGTTTGCCTTTTGTTTCTGAGGAACTGGTCTGTGGCTGTTTTTGCAGACTTAGAATATGTCTCAGTAATATTATACAGTACAATCTTATAACTTTACATACAATGTTCCCACGCACATTTTACCAGGATAATAGTGACTAGCAAATTACAAGTTTTCAAATGATACCTCACAAGGCATACTTGGTACAAAATCCATTATAGTTTTGTAAAAAGTGTGAACATAGGGATATAGACTGTCACAGAATGCTAATGTTACCTTCCATCAACTAGTATGAATGTTCATCACCATAGTACCCAGCAGCCCAGAAAGCAGCTGTTTCTGTGACAACCTCTATCTTCGCCACTGTACTGGGAACCTCCAGAACTGAAAGCATGAGTCTCTACAGCTTGAGGTAAAGAGCCAGGATCTGAAGCAGGGGCCATCACAGACTTTGGATTAGGCACATAGGGGTTCACATGACAATATCACAGGAACAGAAAAGATAAGTAATAAGCTGTATGGGCAGCCACCATCCTATAACCCTCACCACTCCTCTCTCTTGTCTTTCCTTTTCCTTATGAGCACATTGAAATATCGCAGTCAGATTGCCCCTTTTGTTTTTTCCACAGACAACACACTGATAAGAACTGATCCCGTTCTCGGGACTGATAGGAACCAGACATCAATCCAGGTTCTCCACATCTTTCTAAACAAGTCTCTCCTATTTCAAACTTGTAAGTAAATAGCCAGGCAAGGCGTGTTAGTTTTCCTTTGTTTTCTCAACTTGTAAATGTACCTTTTCCTAAAGTGTTTATCTTTGTTTGCTGTACTTTGAACCTAAGACTAGAGGGGAGTCCTCTGAGCTCTTTAAGTTTGATTACCCTGTAAGGTTAATTTCCATACTGATTTTACAGAGATGATTTTTACCTTTTTCTTTAATTAAAAACCTTCTTTTTAAGAACCTGATTGATTTTTCCTTGTTTTAAGATCCAAGGGGCTTGGATCTGTATTCACCAGGAGTTGGTGGGAGGAAGGAGGGGAATGGTTAATTTCTCCTTGTTTTAGATTCAAGGGGGTTGGATCTGTATTCACCAGGAGTTGGTGGGAGGAAGGAGGGGAATGGTTAATTTCTCCTTGTTTTAAGATCCAAGGGGTTTGGATCTGTATTCACCAGGGAATTGGTGAAGGTCTCTCAAGGCTATCCAGGGAAGGAAATTAGCCTTGGGATGGTGGCAGCGGACCAGAGCTAAGCTGGTAGTTAAGCTTAGAAGTTTTCATGCAGGCCCCTACATTTGTACCCTAAAGTTCAAAGTGGGGATACAGCCTACAATGGACACAAATCTGACATCAGGAATCATAATACTCAAAAACCAGTGGGAGAACACTTTAACCTGTCTGGTCATTCAGTGACAGACCTGCGGGTGGCTATATTACAACAGAAAAACTTCAAAAACAGACTCCAACGAGAGACTGCTGAGCTGGAATTGATATGCAAACTAGACACAATCAACAAAGGATTGAATAAGGACTGGGAATGGCTGAGCCATTACAAACATTGAATCTATCTCCCCTTGTAAGTATTCTCACACTTCTTATCAACCTGTCTGTACTGGGCTAGCTTGATTATCACTTCAAAAGTTTTTTTTCTCTTACTTAATTGGCCTCTCAGAGTTGGTAAGACAACTCCCAGCTGTTTATGCGCTCTATATGTGTGTATATATATCTCCTCAATATATGTTCCATTCTGTATGCATCCGAAGAAGTGGGCTGTAGTCCACGAAAGCTTATGCTCTAATAAATTTGTTAGTCTCTAAGGTGCCACAAGTACTCCTGTTCTTTTTGTGGATACAGACTAACACGGCTGCTACTCTGAAAACTGATACGAATGAAATTCGTCACAAATCCTTGTGTGTAACGTGCAGAATGTGCTATTATTCTATCTGTTTTCACTGCTTGCCTCCAAAATTATTAGCAATCAGCTTGTCCCAGATGGCCCTGGGATTCAGATCACCGGAGTGCTAAACATGGTTCCTAGTTCTGCCACTACAGGCTCTCTCAAACCCCTGCCTCATTACCTGATGAGTTAATGAATTCACTTACATCTGCCTCCTCCAGCCAGAGTATTCCATGTCTCAGTGTGGTGTAGTATATTGTGATCCTTTTGGGTGCATATTGTAATGTGCTACCAGTCTGAACCTCATTTGGAGAAGGCCAAATGCCCTCACTATGACCATTCTGGTGGGCCAATGGGCACTGTGATATCAAAGCTGTGCTTTTGTTTGAGGCATCTGTAGAGGGGACAGGAGCCAGTGAAGAAAGGAGACCAAATATTAGAATGAATTTCCCATCACTGTAATGCCTGTGATTGGTCTTGTGTGTGTCTGCCTGCTGTACACAGAATTTGCTTTTCTTACTCACCTAGAATGAAACTGGATTTGCCAGTTGCACTCTCAAACAGTGCAAGAAAGGAGGGTTTTCACTGAATATAGAGGACATGATTGGATTGGGAAATCAGGACACAACCATCGTGAACTGCAGTAGATGGTCTCACATATTCTACGTATTCAGTGAGTAAATGTTCTTCCTACTGTATGGGGCTGTCCAAAGAGCATTGGGGCGGTCCTTAATTTGCTCTGACAGAGCATGACGGGCATTTGTTTCACTGTTACAAGACAATGGGTGGGTCCTGAAAAAAATTACAAAAATATTATATAGTTTATGCACAGTCCGTGTGCCTGGAATCAGTGATGTTGAATGATCTTAAAGTGCCTGATGGCAAACATATCCACGGCTGTGGCAACCCTGACACACTATAAGAGAGTGTGGCTCCTGTGTGCTGCCACTCTCAGCTCCTCACAGAGATGCATGACGACTTTCTGAGCAAGCGTGTACCATAAACTGACTAGCTCAGTAGCCTGAGTAGTTTAATCTGTGCCTGCTAAGTGACTGATTCCTAGATTCTAAATCCACAAGGAACAGTTATGATCATCTAGTCTGATCTCCTGAATAACACAGGCCATAGGACTTCCCTGAACTAATTCCTGTTTGAATGAGAACATATCTTTCTGAAAAAATATATCCAATCTGAGTCATGCCCCTGACATGGCTAAATCAGCAACATCTGGTTTCACACTTGGGGGCCTTTGAGAACTTTTGAAAATCCCAATTGAGAATTCAAGCTCCTTAATCACACTATGGTCACAACGTTCAGGAGTGCTCAGCCGTCATCTGGGAACTTAGGTGTGACTAACAAAGCTTTTCTGAAAATACACGAAGCCTTGTTTAATTGTGTGTTTGTACAGCACCTAGTGTAATGGACTCCCAGTCCATGACTGCGGCTTTCTACGTACTATAATAATATCAATAATAAATTAGAATAATATGGACCATGCAACAGGCTACTTGTGCCTGGTCAGGCTTTTGAAAATAGTGTGGATGTGTTGACAGCAGACAGCGCCTTACTGTCAACACATCCACATCTTCTCTTGCAGCAGCTCAACTCCATTTATTTTCATTTTTGCGCTTCGTACAAAAGTGAAACAAGAATAATGAGACAATAGACAAAGCAGCCCATACCATGACTAACTTACTATCCTGACTGTAGCAAGACCAAACCACTATTTGCCCTTGTGATAATAAATCTTTCTAGTTAGTATACACTGCCAGCTCCCAAGAAGAGAGATGGAAATATTTACAGTGAGATATCATTAGCTTTGAGAAAGTGGCACATACATTGAAAGCACTCAGACGTTACTAGAGGACAGAGAAAAGCAGGGATAATTCACTTGGCATCAATAGACATTGCAAATTTGCTAGTCCAAAACCACTCCTCTGCCGTTACAGGGCAAAGACAGATGAAAAGTTTTGCTAAACCAAAGGAAATAGATGATCAAAATTTGAATCATTTGTTAATGCATAAGCTATTGATGCCCTGCAGCTGCAGTAAATAATGCAATCTCTTTAAAAAAAAAAAAAAAAAAAAATACCCCTCTTTATATGCTAGAGGTCAAAAATAAAAATGCCCTTCCTTGAAAGCCTCAGTCCCCTTTTGAATTTTTTCACTCCCTGGGTGCATAATTAAGAAATGGCCTGCTTTGCATTGTGCAAAAAATACTTTTATCAGTTAGCGGAAAATCATTCTTTAGATTAAAAAATCCAATCAATCTATGTGGTGATCACATGGAACAAAACAAATGGGCTGTGTCCTTCTCTCTCTCTCCATCTCTGCATGAATACAAACAAACCTCTACCTCTGGTAAACAGAAAAGTACATGCTTGGATTTCAGCAGCTAGCAAGCAATGCATGTCAGCAAGGTTGAATGTTAAACGCAAGTCTTTACAGCTCTAGACAAATTAGAATAAAACGTTCTCTACGTTTCAAGATATTTGGAAATTGATGGAAAGAAAAAAAAAGATGTTCCTTTTCTCTCTTCCCACAGTGCATCATTCGTGTTTGGTTTAACATTATAGGAATTTTATAAAACTATTGTAGGGAGCTCGGGATTGTTTTTAAATACACTTACCTAGTATATTCATTCCAAATTCAGCACCTGGTTTTCAGTGCAGTTTCAAGGGATTTTTTGTTATTATTGTTTTTCAGCTTGGTTGATTCAGACACAAAGAGGCCAGGGCCAAGTGACTTTCCCAAGTTTGAAAAGTGAATCAGTGGCTCAAATAGAATTTCAATCCAGTATATCCCTCCTCCCAGTTCTATTCTCTAGCTACTATAAATCATTACCTCTCAATTTTGAAAAGATTAACAAGAAAAGTGTCATAGCACTACTTAAACATGGCCTTCACTACATCTACATACGCTATATTTAGTTTCTATTTCTTAAAGCTGCAGCTGTGACATATAATGATAGAACTTAAGACAGCAATTTGAAATGATCAGGTAGTGAAAACCATGAACTCACTAATGCAGTGACATTCTACAAAGGGATAGAGAACAAAAGGGTGAAGGATCAGGATTTTGCTTGCAGAGCTGTTTCCATATATCTTAAAAGACTAAAACGATTTCAGAGGATTATCTTTCTCTAGATTGCTGTCACTTCTATTAATCAGTCTTTATTGATTGTTTGGTCTTTGGTCTTTTCAAGTTCAACAAAATGTCTAATATACTGCCCTTGAACACATAACAGAAATAAATCCAGCTGAATTCCACATGGACAGAGACAATAAAAAGGTCTGATTTTTATGCCTCTTTTAACCTCCAGCCATGAAACAGGTTATCCCCGTTCTTTTAACAACATCACCAGTATATGCAAGAAAATTTCAAATATCACTATCTGTGGACATGTAGAATCTTAAATGTGTTCTACACCAGTTATCATTATGTGACAAGGAGTGTACTTACATTAGGATGTAGGTCAGACAAACCAAGCAAGAAATGTGGTCATTGTTCAGGAAAAGGAGTGTTTTTTTCATAACTGTTCTATATATTGAAGTCTAGAGTTTATTTGAAATACTGTCAGCTAGTTAAGTAAGATAAAAAGATATTTGCAAACCAAGTTCCAAATTAGAAACTGGGTTTCAGTTTGGCCTGTTCATGCCGCTAGTTTTATTTGCAGCTTGTGAACATCTGTGTGACCAAAACTTTGTTTGCTGGATGTTGATGAACAGTGTGTTTTGGGATCATAGTAGAGATTTGTTTCATAATCAAATGAAATATGTTCTGTGAATAAACCAAATACATTTGGCTGGAAACAGTAGCAGTTTATAAAGGTTAAGTCAACAGAAGTAATATTATGTGACCAATCACAAAATTCAAATAGCAAAATTTGAATATCAGATAATTGACTGACTGGGAATAGTTTTCAGACAATCCCTAGTTAAGTTATATTAATAAAAATGATTTTCTGAATAATTTTGATCAGGAAACTAATTAGTAATTGTGACTGTAGAAAATCCACCAGCAAAGGGGCTAAATTTATCAAAACCCATATTCCTGTTATTTTCATTATTATTTGTATTGTGGTAGCACCTGATGAACAGGTTTGGGGACAGAATGAACCCGTGTCTAAGATCCTGCCCAATTGAAACCACTCACTGTTGCCTGCTGCTGTTCGCACTGCGGTCTGTTGTTGACCGTAGAGACTAACAATGAGTTCAATGAGATGCTTTAGAATCCCTGTGTAATGTTGAACGTATCAAACATTTTTGTGTAGTAAGTGAAACACATGATCAGTGGGTGATTATACTTCCTGCATTTTTCAATGCTGTGATGGATGTTTGCGATTTGATCACATATGCCTCATCCCTCTCTGAAACCAGCTTGTTGGGGTGGTAGTTCTGCTTCTATCATTCGCTTCATGTGATCCTGGATTATATAAGCAAAATTTGCTTATGTGCAATATCAGGGAGATAATACAATTGTTATTACACTCTGTTATATCTCCTTACTTTACTAAGGGCAGAAAGATTCCCTTTGTCCAAGCATATGGCCAATTTCTAGTTATTCATACATTGTTGCAAATTTTCCACATAAGAGCAATGCCTTGGTCACAGTCACTTTCAGTAATTCTGCTAGTGCTTGTGCTTTCCCCAGCTTTGTTTTCACAATAGCACACACTTCTTTCGGGACTGATGGCTCAGGATCCATACTGTCTTTTCTGTCATCCTGTATTGTAAATGGCTTTATGAGGCACACAGATTGATACAATAATCTCTCCAGCAGCATTTGACATCATCATCATCACCACCACCACTGCATCGCCACCATCACCACAACAGAATTTATTATGAGACAAGCCCTGGAAGGTTTTGACAAAGTGGATGGAGCTGGCATTTCCATTGATGCACACCTCTTAAACCGACCTCAGATTCGCTGCAGACACAACAGTCTTTGCTACAATAATCGACACAATGAATGTTAGAGTTTGTTAAACAATTAGCAAGACATATGGGGGGAGGGATAGCTCAGTGGTTTGAGCATTGGCCTGCTAAACCCAGGGTTGAAAGTTCAGTCCTTGAGGGGGCCACTTAGGGATCTGGAGCAAAAATCAGTACTTGGTCCTGCTAGTGAAGGCAGGGGGCTGGACTTGATAACCTTTCAGGGTCCCTTCCAGTTCTATGAGATAGGAATATCTCCATAATATGGACTACCCCAGAATGAGGCAAAACCAAATTTTATTCACATTGTTATGATTAACAAAAAGATGCAAGTGGTCATCACGATTAACAACACATTATAGAGGCAGTAGATTAATTCAGTTCTCTGGAATCAGACATATCCAAACAAGGAGGCTGTTCTAAAGAACAGAAAAAATAGGAATGACTCGCTAAGCCAGAACCTCTCTTACTAAAGTTTGGAAAAATTTGCATTTCAAAATATCTGAAGGGTCGATTGGCAAAAAGCTTATTTTTTCCATAGTGACTTATGGTGTGAATCCAGGAAAATTAATGCTGCTTACAGAGGGAAAAAAGTGAAGCCTTTGAGATGTGGTGCTGGCAAAGACTCTTGTGCATCAGTTGGATGGAAAAGACAAATGCTTATGTTAGAAATATTATTGGAGCGAAGCAGACCCCGCTGTCAGAAATCAACAAACTCATACTTACTTTCTTCACATTAGGTGGAGAGACAAAAATGACCTTGATAAAGTTAATATGGAAGGAATGGTGGTGGGTCAGCATAACAGCAGATGAACAGAAAGGAGATGGATAGATGGTATGTGTCAAATTACTGGGAGGTCAGCTGCTGAATATTCAAAACTAGCAATGGATTGAGAAGGTTTCTACCATGATGTCACCAATATTCAGACATGAATGAATGGATTGTACTTACTTTGTAGAACTTCGATGCCCTATCTGAGATGAAGAGCCCATTGAAATACATACATATTGAGATGATCCCAACTACTTAACCTGAAGAATTTATAATCTATATAGACTAGACTAAAAAAGGTTAGTGAAAAAAGTGTAACATCCCCATTTTACAGATGAGGAAACAAGCTGTGAGTAGTTTAACCAGCAATGG
Source organism: Chrysemys picta bellii (assembly GCF_011386835.1). Taxonomy (NCBI): domain Eukaryota; kingdom Metazoa; phylum Chordata; order Testudines; family Emydidae; genus Chrysemys; species Chrysemys picta. The sequence goes on from NC_088791.1 coordinate 36,672,297, forward strand.
AGGGTTGTGTGAATAGAAGTGTAAGACTGGGCACTTGAAATGTATAAAATATCCACAGTGATAAAACCTAAGCAAACTCCCAAAGATATAGAGCCGATGACAAAGAGGCTTAACCGTACAAAGTTATGATGAAACAAGTTATGACCCGTATGCAGGGCCGCCCATAGGATTCAGGGGGCCTGGGGCAAAGCAGGGGAGCGGATATACTCACTGGGCAGTGCTTCGAGTCGTCGTCGTCGGGTAGGGTGACCAGACAGCAAGTGTGAAAAATCGGGACAGGGAGTGGGGGGTAATAGGAACCTATATGTGAAAAATCGGGACAGGGAGTGGGGGGTAATAGGAACCTATATAAGAAAAAGACCCAAAAATCGGGACTGTCCCTATAAAATCGGGACATCTGGTCACCCTATCGTCGGGTCCTTCAGTCGCTCCGTGTCTTCAGCAGCACTGAAGGACCCACCGCCGAAATGCTGCCGAAGACCCGGACTGCCGCCGGGTAAGTAAAAAGGCACCTCTAGCCAGGAAAGGGATTCTCAGCCAGGGCTCACGAGGCCCCTGCAGGGCCCAGGGCCTGAGGCAAATTGCCCCATTTGCCCCCGCCCTGGGCGGCCCTGCCCATATGGTCCAAATAGTAGATGCCATTTTAATGTTACTGCTGGTTAATGACACATTTGATATCATTGTATGTTGTTTCTCCTAAAAGGGGGGGGAATAGCACCAGAAAAAAATTCTGTATGCAATTCCTGAAACTAAAACAGTAATGTTCAAAAGAAATGTCTTTAAAATAAAATACATCATCCACTGGAGTTATTGATCTTTAACAATTCTTAAAGGAAAACCAGTGGCTCGGAACATTTTTCAAAATAACAAGTTAGCATAAGAATTACAGCTTAGAATATGGACAAGGCTGACTAAGAGCATCCTGATATAAATTCTTATTGAAATGCTAAGTTTTAATCTTGGAAGATTGATAGGATTTCTTTCTAGAACAGGAACAATGAGGGTTTCCAAACATAACATCTATGTACATTACTGCAGGTAAAAATAAATATATATATGAAGTGCACATTATTGTCCCTTCATCTTCTAATGAAGTCCTCCTAAAACTTGGTGTCACATCCATAGCTAGTATATGGGAATCAGCATAGATGCTTTATACCAGTTTACATCAGCTGAGAATCTGGCCACATACACCTCTACCCCGATATAATGCTGTCCTCGGGAGCCAAAAAATCTTACCGCGTTATAGGTGAAACCACATTTTATCGAACTTGCTTTGATCCGCCGGAGCGCGCAGCCCACTCTCCTCCCCCTACCCGGAGCGCTGCTTTACCACGTTATATCTGAATTCATGTTATTTCGAGTCACGTTATATTAGGGTAGAGGTGTACTTGAAATCAGGTATTTTAGCTATCAGAAATGGAGGCTTGTGGTTTCAGGCCAACTCTTTATTGAATCAGACACTGGAGGGGGAAAAGAACTATTAGATCACATAATTTTAAGGATCCTAAACTAAGAGCCTGATCCAAAGCTTATTGAAGTCTGTGGAAAAGCCCTCCATTGACTTCAGTGAGCTTTGTATCAGGCTTTTTGGTCTGTAGACAACTACTGATCTCTAGAGGTATTCCTGGTGACCCACATAATGGAAACTTTTGAGCATTACACAAAGTGGCTGGAGGGCAAAAATCCATACGAGACTCTCTCTTACTCAGTGGTCACAGAAAGAAAGAGCTGGAGAACCAATGATTTAGTCAATACAAGAGTCTACCCTACAGTATATTTTCTTTTGCTTTGTTTAGTCTAGGGCAGGGGTGGGCAAACTTTTTGGCCCAAGGGCCACATCTGGGTATGAAAATTGTATGGCAGGCCATGAATACTCATGAAATTCAGGGTAGGAGTGTAGGAGAGAGTGAGGGCTCTGTGGTGGGGCCAGAAACGATGAGTTCGGGGTGTGGGAAAGGGCTCCGGACTAGGGTTGCGGTGTGGGGGGGTGAGGGCTCCAGCTGGGGATGGGGGCTCTGGGGTGGAGCTGGGGATGAATGGTTGGGGGTGCAGGAGGGTGTTCTGGGCTGGGACCAAGGGGCTCAGAGAGCAGGAGGGGGATCAGAGCTGCGGCAGGGGGTTGGGGCACAGGAAGGGGGTCAGGGGTGCAGGATCTGGGCAGTGCTTACCCCAAGCAGCTCCCAGAAGCAGCATCATGTCCCCCATCCGGCTCCTACACAGAAGCACGGCCAGGTGGCTCTGCGTGCTGCCCCGTCCGCAGGCGCCGCCCCTGCAGCTCCCATTAGTCATGGTTCCTGGCCAATGGGAGCTGGGGGGGCAGCGCTTGGGGTGGAGGCAGCGTGCGGAGTCCCCTGACTGCCCCTACACATAGGAGCCGGAGGGAGGACATGCTGCTGCTTCCGGGAGCCACACGGAGCTATGGCATGTGTGGAGCAGGGCAAGCCTTGGACCCCTCCCCGGCAGGACCGTGAGGGCCAGATTAAAACATCTGAAGGGCCAGATGTGGTCCCCGGGCTGTAGGGGGTTTCTTTTCACTCAAAAGCTATTCTGTAGTCTAATAGATCTCATTCAGCCAGACTGGGAAAACCTGCAGGAAGAAGGCATGAAGGGAGAGAAACTACATAATGTTCCCTTTTCTGGGTTTTCCCCAAATTATTATGTCAGGGAGGGGCAGTCTCATCCCATGGAATGACCAGGCAATCCCAAGCACCACATGTCCCTCAGAGGACTCCGTGACTATGGAGGATTCATTGAAGGCATAGGTATATCTTCCTGGAGGCCCCAAGCTATCACACTAGCTCTAAATGAAGCATACTGCTATGGCTGGCTATTCCTAAATGGCATCCTAGTCGCCCTCCTAAATGGAAAGTTTAACAGTGCAGAGAGGGCACCACGCAAAAAGTTTAAGGTAGGATTAACTTTTTGATGCATTCACTGTTGGTTGTCAGGGATGATACTAAGCGTTCCTCATGACCCTGCTTCTCTCAACACTTCCCATCGCCTCCTGAACTCCTTGGTTCCAGGCCCCAGGAACTCTCTCTGGATCATAGAGGGCAGGAAGTATGGCACCACAGAGGTGGCATAACCTGAGTCACAGGACAGACCAACTCCATGCACAAATCTTGGGGTACTCTTGGGTATTCTTGATAGACCACAGTCCATAATACTGAAGAGCTATATACTCATCACACACATTCAAATGGAAAGCATGGTTTACAAATCATGGCTAGTTACAGAATCATAAACACCCGTTAGCTTCCCAGAACTCCCTTTTAGCATTTTTGAATGACAAGAGTCGAACAACAAGATGCACAATTAAAATGCAAATATGTTTGATAGGAGGTTAAGAATTGCTTTGGGGGAGTTTAAAGAAGTGAACGGACTAACTTTCCCACTCAAGCATACACAATTAATTCAGCAGCCAGGGAATGATCAGGGCCTGAGGGAAGTTAAATATGAAAGGTATAATCACAGTTAGAAGGCCATATGGAGAAACTGAACAGTTTCTGGCAAGAGTCAGAGTACACCAAGATTTGGCAGTAAGTCCCATTTTTACTCATGTTGGTTCTTGATGCACTTACAGAAAATATCCAGAGAGTGACACTCTGATGCATGCTTTTTGCAGATGATATAATGCTTGCAGAGGAGAGCAAAGAGGAAATGGAAGAAGATTTAGAGAGATGTAGTTGCACACTTGAAAGAAATGGCATGAACATAAGGAGAAATAAAACAGAGTATATGGTCTGTATATTCGATGATACTGTGCAGGAAGACAAAAAGATGGCAAGTCTTGCGGGGGTGGGGGGTGGAAGCCACTACCAACGGTACAGAAGTTCAGGTACCTAACCTAGGTTCAGTAGTACAGTGTAATGGTGAACTCAACGACAAACTTATAAGCAGAAAAGGAAAGGTGTGGACTAAATGGAGAGATGTGAGCATAGGTATCTGAGACAGGATAATTCCGATCATATTGAAAAGTGAGGTCTACAATGCAGTCATTAGGCCTTTACTCTTGTATACCTCTGAACGCTGGGCACTGAGGAAGAGTGGGAGCAGATCTTGACTACAGTGGAAATTAAAATGTTAAAATGGATGCTTGAATTACAAGGATGGACCATGTTTGGAAAGAATGAATTAAGGGAAGTGTGAAGGTGGTACCGATTATCGAAAAGCTGAAGCACTATAGGCTTAGATTGTTTGGCCCTGTAGAAAGGAGATCAGAAGAATATACAGAAAACAGGGTATTAAATTTAGAAATGGAGGGTAAGAGAACCGTTGGAAGACCCAAAACTAGATGGGTGGATGTTATACAAAAAGATTTGATTAGCCACGTAGTTTCTGAGGAAGTGCTTCAAGACAGACTGGAATGGAGAAGGAGGACTCGAACAGCTGGCCCCATATAGATGGAACTAAGGCTAAGAGAAGATAACCTGGAAACTGCAGATGAAAATGAAAGGTTTTTCCTAACGTGAAGATTAATTTAATGAAAGAAATTGTGCAAGAGTATTTGGTGGTCACCAATGAAAACACATAATGAAAAATTATACAGAACTATCAGTCAAAACAAGACTCCTCCCACTACCTGCCCACTTGCATCAAAAGCGATGTTGGTATACTGCAGAGGCTGCTTCCCCCATTCCCCCCAATTGCCCTCTGAAATAGATGTCAAGCTGTCTACAGATGTTCAAGTGTGTGAGTACCAGCCTCTAGGGCAGACTACTAAGAAGCTGATTATGAATTCTATACTTAGATTTCACCAACCAAGCATCAAGTGTATAAAAGTGTAGTTTAGGCACGACAACAGCCTATCCATGGAGTCACAGATAGCTTCTATAATAAGCAAGCTCTATAAGTCCTTTAATGCTAACCCAGACCAAGCACTGGGGATCTTTTGCTTATGCCTAGTAATCTTTGCCCTTCAGAGTCCACGCATCATAAATATACAGTTTCTGCTTGTCAAGGATTTTTATTCCTCTTGCCCAGAGTTCCTGCTTGTCTCCTTTTTGTGGGTTTGAGGGGGAACAATCAACAAAGTCTTTTGCTCTCTGATGTTCCACAATGGCTTGTCTGGTGTCTATGGGCTTTCTTTGGTTGGGCAGGAGATAACACCTCCTGTGATAAACTGGTATTTCATACTTGACTGGTGGTTTACAGTTTCAGAGCAAACACTTTTACAGTTAAAGAGCAAACACATATAACATGGGATACAAATATAAATTAGATTAATGCATTGAGCAACTAATAAGCATTTCATAAAGTCGAAACACATTTGTTGAAACCTAATATCTATTTTAACAATACAAACACAGTGATGACCGAGACTGGTTTCTAGTTATGTATGGTCAATGTTTAGCTGAGGCCTAGAGACCTTGGCATGACCTGGAACCTGGTCTGCCAGCACCACAACAAGTAGCTCCCTCAGGGAGATAAGGATGCACCCTTTCTCCCATGTGTGGGCACTCAGGACAAGCCACAGTCTGACTCCTGGGAGATATTCCAAAACATTCTAGGTTGTGGATCCTAAATATGAATTTCAGGTACCATGTACATTGTAAATACAATAGGTAAACATTCAAATTAAGGTTACTTACTGTAGCCAAGGATAAAAGGTGTCAGGGATACAGATGTGAGAGATTAATGTTGAAACACAGGGTACGTCTACACTTACCGGAGGATCCGGCGGCAGGCAATCGATGTTCTGGGATCGATCCCGGAAGTGCTCACCGTCGACACCGGTACTCCAGCTCGGCAAGAGGAGTACGCGGCATCGACGGGGGAGCCTCCCTGCCGCGTCTGGACTAAGGTACTTCGAATTCAGCTACGTTATTAACGTAGCTGAATTTGCGTACCTTAGTCCGAAGTGGGGGGTTAGTGGGGACCAGGCCACTGAGTCTACAAACCTCAGGCCTGTAAAATATTTAGCTTAGCCAAATTAGGCTTTAGGATTTAGGATAAATTAGCTATATTATAAAGATAAATTAGCACAAATGAGTTTTGTCTATGTTTGTGATAGGCTGATGTTTTGAAAATAACTGCTGAATTTGGATAACGATGTCTACGAGAGATAAGTAGGCACTACAAGATGACTGTTGGTAGCCAGATGAAATGTTAGAGACTTCCTTAAGATAACCATGTGTTACTATGCTGATAAAGTGACATAAATGTTAATGAGTATCTGGGGAACTAATGATAAATGAATGGATAAACAGGACAAACCAGATATAGTTGGGGTAGAAGTTCAAATAAAGAAAAGGAGTTAAAAGCTTCATAAATATGTATGAACCCTAGTGGGTGTCAGCATAACACGTTATAAAAGCTGTATCACCACCTGCATGCTGTGTGGGAGGAGATGCCAGGATGACGACTACTGGTGGTGATGATGATGAAGGTGGTAAGGATGACACCCAGCATGAGGACTCATACTGCGGGTTTTTCTGCAAGGCATGGTGTGAGTAATGCAAATACTATGCCTTTTGTATTGGGCTCTCTCTCCTTTACCAGATTACAGTGTGTGTAGTGTTTGATTAGCTAATAAGAGTAATTATTATAGAAAAAGCACTATGTAGTGTCTGTTGTGCACCATGGGGATCCCCTTCTACTTATAACCTCTCTACAGTAGTGGATCATGGGGGCTGAACTCTCACAGATTAAAATAGGTGTAAACCCTCATCTTGGGGGGGATAATTGGTTAAAGTAACCCACAGCTACAGATAAGGCTAAGTCACTGACATGCTGTAGCTGATGATTTGGCAACAGGACCAATTTTAGTCACTTAAAATATGCATAATGTAACATCTGTGACAGTGTGAACTGTATCTCTGCTTCCATGTACAGCACTACTAAGATGTCATTTTCTCTTCTTGTTATTTTTAAATGACAGTGCTTTGCAAATGCTTCATTTGGCATTCACCTATATTTTAATTATCTTCAGGACGGCATAAAGCTGATTTTGGCTTACTGCCAAGAAAACAATAGCTGAGAATATCAACTTCCAAGCCAAAACCAAAAATACCTAAAAAACTAGAGGAATATATAACCACACCTTGTAAATTGTATACCATATGTTTGGGCCAAATTTTAAGAGGTCTCAACTAACTTTTAATTTTTCACTCACCACAACTTGTGGGAGCAAAATTACGAGCACAATTAACTCCATGTACAAATCATAGAATTATTGGCCCTGTCAGAAATTAGTTGTCTAAATTAGTTCACATGTGCTAGCAGTTGACTGTGGGTGCAAAATTAAAGGTTGGTTTTGAAAATGTGGGACCTGATTTTCTTCTTACTTACACCAGTGTAAATCAGGAGTAACTGAAGTCAATAAAGTTACCCCAGTGTAAAAGGTTAAGCATGAAAAGAATCAGGCCCCAATAATACTTTTGGGACAGAGGGAGTTCTGTTGAACTGCTAGTTGAGTAAAAATTCAGGATTCTTGCTCCAGGATATTTTACTGATTTTATGTATCTCTTTTCTATTTGTCTTGTTATTGAAAAGGAATGTAATAGTAAAGGTTAAAATGCCAAAAAGTTTCAGAGTAATAATTTATAGCTAAATAGTCCACTGAAAGCAATTAGCTGTACTGTGAATGCCAGCACCATGTTGCTAAGAAGATTGCTGGAAAATGTGTCAAGAAACGGCAAACTGTTGGTTTCATTTGTTCTTTCTCTGCTTCTTTGTATTTTGCTTTTCTGCTCTTCCCTTCCATTCATTTGCTCCCATCTGCATGGATAAATTTTGTTACAAGTTTATAGACTGTCTACTGACATAGAAAAATATTTTTATTTGGAGATGGAAAAACTGTAAACTAAAAAGAAAAGTGACCTGATAATATGTTCTCTCTGCAGTGGTATGCAGGTAGATAGAATAGATTCTGTCCCTATGAGGACATTTAGAGAGAGAGAGAGAGAGAGAGAGAGAGAGAGAGAGAAAGGAAAAAGAGAGCATTACCGCTTATCAAAATATTGAAACAGAATTGTGTCAAAAGAAAGATGGAGCAATATCAAACCAGACTGAAATGGAACCTCAAGAAAGGAAAGTGAAACTGGACTATTTCAGAAAGAGTCACAAGGATGTAATCAAGTCAGTCCCAAATGGAACTATTAACATTTTGGATTTCCAAATTATTTTTGTCTTAAAAGGACCTTTTTAGCGTTTCTCTAAGAAAACCACTGCAAGACTTTTCAAGTATTCATTTTGAGGCTTTCACGTTATTAAACCACAAATAGTGCATCCTTCTTTTAAAAAAAATGACAAGCAACACAAATAGTAAATCCACTTATTGTACCTCTGTATATAAGAGACCATGAAAACAAAACAAAACAAAACAAAGTTCTTTGGCTGACTGAGTCACATCACTTTAATATTTCAGGCTGGAATTGATGTTCCGTACATAAGGTAAACAGAAGAAAGCAAAATTACTAAAGAAAACTGCAGGCAGTGATATTATTGGTCATGGAGAGTGTTGTTCAAAAGAAAATGCATTTTTTCTTTTTTCCTCTTGGCTGGATAATAATGGAGATCTAGCCTGAAATAATCAACAAGGTGGCTTAAGGAAAGTGGAAAAAAGGTTTAAAATCCTGCCTCATTCTTTCTTTTGAGTCTCCAGATTTCATTGTTACAGAAACACAGTGTGCAGCCTGGTTGTTGGGTTGTTTAAAAAAAAGAAAGAAGATTGATTTTTCTTTTCTTATAATAATAGGATATGTGCAAAGAATTCAATAAGCTATTTTGTCAGTTTACTTAAGATAAACAACTTTCCCAATTTGTGGGGCACAAATAATGAGTGTAGGGGGAGGGGCTTTTATATTCTTGGTTGTTTGTTTAATGTGTGATGACATTTTAGTTAGACATTTTTCATTTCATCAAAATAATATTACAGATATCTGGCTGATCTTCAATACTACTGACTAGCAACTCCCTTTAAAAACAAGTGCAGCTTCAGGGGCTCAGCACCTCTGAAAATCAGACCAATAGCATTAATGAACTCAAACATAACATGGAATTAAACCAGAAGGCAAAGCAGTGCTCTGGTTACATGTTTGTTAATGGTAAGCTTTTCTCCTATTGCAAATGTGCACCTTGGTATTATAGAAAAGATAGTATCAAACACAATGTATCTCTCCTACTCACATTGAGATTAATAGGGAAAACCCCCATCAATATTAATAGAGGCATGATTGGGGCCAGTATCAGAGATTCCTGATAACTCATAGCATATTTTTAGCGAGACTGAACAATCATCCAGGAACTTTGTGTATGTCCAATAATTCATCTTTATGTAAATACTGTAAACACAGAGTTGGCTGCTGTTGGCGACTGATGTGGTTGAGATTAGTGATTTTGATGACTTGAATAAATTGTTTATTGTCAACTGGGGAGGGATGTATCTAGTGGGGTCTAGCAGGGGGTCTGTCCTAGGTTCGGTTCTATTCAATAGTTTCATTAATGACTTGAATAAGAGAGTGAAGAGTATGCTTATAGAATTTGCAGATGACACCAAGTGGAGAGGGGTTACTAGTACTTCATAGGAAAGGATAAGAATTCAGAGTGACCTCAATAAATTGGAGAACTGGTCTGAAATCAAAACAGTTAAATGCAATAAAGATAAGTGCAAAGTACTTCCCTTAGGAAGAAAAATTCTAATGTATAACAACAAAATGGGGAATACCTGGCAGAGCCAACTCTAGGCACCAGCTTGGCAAGCAGGTGCTTGGGGCGGCCACTCCAGAGAGGGGCGGCAGGTCCAGCTATTCGGCAGACGGTCCCTCACTCCCGCTCGGAGCGAAGGACCTTCCACCGAATTGCCACCACAGCCCGCGATCGTGTCTTTTTTTTTTTTTTTTTTTGGCTGCTTGGGGCAGCCAAAACCCTGGAGCTGGCCCTGATACCTGGTGTGATAAATAAAGTGGGGGGGGTAGCTCCCTTTGATGGACAACCAGCCAGCCAGTTAGCTGTAAAATCCCTCTTGGTAGCTGTTCTCTGGTTGCTTTACCTGTAAAGGGTTAACAAGCCCACAGGTAAAAGAAAAGGAGTGGGCACCTGACCAAAAGAGCCAATGGGAAGGTAGAACTTTTTAAAATTGGTAAAAAAAAACTTTCCCTTTGTCTGTTTTCTGGGCTGGAGGGACACGGAGCAGCAATGCTGTAAGCAGGAATGCTGTGTAAGGTTTGAACCAGGCATGAAAATGTATTTTCCATACCTAGAAGAAATCATTTGGATAGGGAACATTTAGTTAGACGCTATCAGGTTTATTTCTTATTTTTGCTTGTGGATCTCCTCTGTGCTAACCCTGGATGCTTTTGTTTGCTTGTAACCTTTAAACTGAACCCCCAAGAAAGCTATTTTGGGTGCCTAATTTTTGTAATTGTTTCTTTTAAGATCTAGTGAAAAGCCTAAGTTCCAGATGTATTTTTCCCTTTTTGTTTTTAATAAAATTTACTTTTTTTAAGAACAGGATTGGATTTTTGGTGTCCTAAGAGTTTGTGCATATGTTGTTTGATTAGCTGATAACCACAGCTTATTTTCTTTGTTTTCTTTCTCAGCTATTCTCCAGAGTGGGGTGGGAGGGGGTGAAAGGGCTTGAGGGTACCCCACAGGGAGGAATTCCCAAGTGCTCCTTCCTGTGTTCAAAGGGGGTTGTTTGCATTTGGGTGGTGGCAGCGTTTACCAAGCCAAGGTCAGAAAGAATCTGTAACCTTGGTCGTTTTATACAAGCCTGGAGTGGCAAGTATTAAATTTTAAAATCCTTGCGGGCCCCCACTTCCTGCACTCGAGGTGCCAGAGTGCTGATTCAGCCTTGACACCTGGCAAGGCAGTAGTATGGCTGAAGAGGTGCTGGGAGATATAGTGGATCACAAACTGAACATGAGTAACTATATGATGTATCTGTGAAAAGGGGTAATATAATTCTGCAGTGTATTAACAGGATTGTCGGATATAAGACACAGGAAGTAACTGTTTCTCCCTCCTCATCAATGGTGAGGCCTCAGGGCAGGTCTAGTCTTAAAATGCTGCATTGGTGCAGCTGCACCGCTGTAGCGCTTTAATGAAGAAGCTCCACGCTGATGGGCGAGAGCTCTCCCATTGGCGTAGTTAATCCATCTCTGTGCGAGTGGAAGCTATGTTGGCGGGAGAAGCTCTCCTGCCAACATAGTGCTGGGATTAGGATGGTATAACTACATTGCTCAAGCATGTGGATTTTTCACAACCCTGAGCGACGTAGTTATAACTATATAGGTCTGTAATGTAGACCAGACCTCAGTTGGAGTTGTTTCCAGTTCTGAGCACCACAACTGAAGAAAAATATTGATACATTTGAGAAGAGCAACAAGAAGATAAAAAGTTTAGAAAATTTGACCTATGATGAAAGGTTAAAAAAACTGGGCATGTTTAGTCTTGAAAAAAAGAGACTGGGAAGGACCTGATAACAAAATATGTTAAGGGTTGTTATAAAAAGAACTGTGATCAATTGTTCTCCGTGTACACTGAAGAGAGGACAAGAAGTAATCATCTTAATCCACAGCAGGGGAGATTTAGGTTAGGTATTAGGAAAACTTTCTAACTATTAGGATAGTTAAGCACTGGAATAGGCTTCCAAAGGAGGTTGTGGAACCCCCATCATAAGAGGTTTTTAAGAACAGATTGGACAAACACTTGTAAGGGATGGTCTATGTATCTTTGGTCCTGCTTCAGAGCAGGGCTGGACTAGATGTCCTCTCAAGATCCTTTCCAGTCTATGATTCTATGTCATAGCAAATCTGTCTCCAAGCCTGTTCATAGCCAGGAGCTGAAAAATGTCCATGCACTTTAGAAGTTGCAAAATATTGCATTATTAATCCCATACTACCACCTATAACCTTGGAACCCATCCCCTAGGTATAGCCCCAAGGGTAGCCAAGTATAGTCAGGAATAGCAGATATTTGTCCCTCTCACCTAGAGTTGATGGGTAAAGGCAAAAGTGTGACAAATATAGCTCTCATATGTGACCTTAGTAAAGTTCAAGAGGCCAGGAAAGAGCTGAAAGCCCAAAGGCAAGGGCAAGGGCTAGCTCCCCACAACAATATATGTAAAAATATGTCCAGCATGGCAGTGAAAGTGAAGCTATACTTTCCAGAGATACTATGGGTCTGATTCTGATCTTGCTTACATCAGTTTCACAACAGTGTAATTCTTCTGATTTCAGTGGAACTATTCTTGACTGACACCCATGTAAGAGGAAAATCAGTCCCTAGGTGTGAAATCCTAGTGGGTCCAGAATCACCTTTTATTTATAATCCACTGTTTACATGCATGGATAAGCAGCAGAGAGGTGAAAATTGGCAATGGATCAGACTATCTGCAGAAATCTATTTTTTAAAAACACTGAAATTTATATTTTTACTCCTCCGTTTGTCACCACATCAAGTTAATTTTGTCCAATTAAGTAATTTAAACAATTAGTCATAAATGTATTCTCTTTCACCCAAAGTATACATAATCTTCAGTGATGAATTCCCAGACATCAGAAAGCCCTATGTGCAGGGGACAGAAAGTGGAGGTGTAAATGCCACTGAAGCAGAAGTGACGTACCTCCTAAATGTGTACATGGGGCTGCTATTTTGCCGAGTGTTATTTAACAACATTAATGGTTAGGTCTTTATTCTACTAACAGATGTAACAACTGAATTAATCAGCAAAACTGGTCAATGGGCCCAATTGTTCTCTTATGTAAATGTGAGAGACTCCTGTGAACGTCAGTGAGAGAATCTGAAAACAGAATTGGGCCCAATAACTGAATCTTGCTATAATAGACCACTGTATAAATGAGCTTTGAAAGCTGTAATCACCCACCAAATCTTGCTATTCACTAATCCAGAGTTATACTTTTAATAACATTTCTACTTTGATCTTTACATGCAATTAAGCAAATTATGCATGTAACCTTAGTCAATAATTGTTTAATCTACTAACAGCCAATTGGGACTGTGCTGGCTATGTACTTAAGTAGATTATGCAGTGTGTTTTAGCGAAGCCTGTTAGGGTATTAATATTATTCATAATAATAAATAGCTTTTGTGTTGCCAGTGTATTAAGGTGCCAGCATGTTAGACTAATACACTGAGGCACTGGATTTCACAAACATTAAACTAAGCGTTTTGTAATCTGTGAAGATGAACATGTTTCAGAAGTAGAAATGTGTTTGAATCATGGAGATCAGAGTCAAATCTGAACTCATCACTGTTATGAGACCTTCAGAGTCAGTGTTATAGTTTGGCATATTTTACATGTGCAATATATGAATCAGGGTCTGCATCAAGATTCAAATTTCACTGCATTTTTGGAAAGAGGGATGTAGGGTGCACAGGGTTTTGTGTCCAATGTCATGATTCTGATCCATCTGTAGATAAGTGAAGCATTCAATGTTAGATGTAGAAGGATAGTAGTGGGCCCAGGCCACAGAGTTTGAGACTGAATTTAAGAGGAGTCTTAGATTTGAAGTACCAGTTCAGCCGCATAACAGAAATGAACTCTACAAATCAGCATTAGATCCAGATCTTCAAAGGTTATTTGAGGATTGAGATCCAAAGTTTGGTTTCTGGATCACCTCTGCTAGTTCACAACTGGCCACAGTCTTGTATCCTCATGGGATCAATGGTTTACTCTCCCGGCTTGTTATCATGCCACAATGGAGAGTAACACATGATGGAGGAATGATTATAGAAAGTCACATAAGAGGAGGATGAAAGGTATATATATATATATATATATATATAAAGAGATTCATGCACCTCTGTATTGTCTGCCACCTGATTCTGTTTAATTAGCTTGAAGGTGTGGGGCAAAGCTTGAGAAGATTGAGCAGAGTATTTTGACAGGAATTCAGATACTGTAGACTTAGACACTCTACTTGCAGGTGTACAATCAAACCAGGTGGCATTAGCATATTAATTCAAGGAGAACCAGTGGGGGCTGCTAGCATTTATATAATCACCCTACATTTGCATTTATACAAAAGAATGTGAATTTCTTCAGAAATGCCCATAATTCTGCTCTCTATAAATAACTCACTGCTAGATATAGTCACTATTTTCTTATCAGCTGCTTCCCATGACAAATTCAAGCGAAACATGTCCTGGTCCATATTAATATACAATATGAATTTAAGGGCTAAATCTTCCCCCATCACACCAAGTCCAAATATCTGTTTGGCAGGTTTGTGAGGGGGTGGGCAGGATAGAGAGAGAGGAGTGGAAAGATACTTCCCCAAAGTCTTCACTCCCACCAGCCTGTTAATGAAGACTTGAGCCTGTAATAGTTCTTACTGTTGAAAGCCTGCTATGTGCAGGACAATAGACCTGTACTAAGGTGGACCCACTTCATTTCCTTCATTCCTGCATAGGGATTTGAGGTGTAACCGTTTGGAAAATTTGTCTTCTGAAACATGAATTCTGGTGGATTTTATTATATAGCTGTATCATTGAATGCCTCAGTGTACCCCAAGTCAGCCATTTACTACCAGCTGTCTACTGGCCCAGGCCAGGAACAACAGAGTAGTTAATCTGAATACCCTTCCATTCAAATGAGAGCACCTTAGAATAATGGGACAGCTATAGGGTACTAGTTCTACCCAGATTGTCTGCAGGAGTGGGGCTTGGAGTAGTGGAAAATTCTTAGCAGAAAGGAAGGGGAAAAGACAAAAGGGGATAGGAGCTGCTGTTAAAAGGGGCTTTATCATTGAGCATACAAGAATCTTTTGACTGCTGGGCCTAAACAAGCTAAAGGGAGCTTGGGGCAGGAGTCAGAGGAGACTCCATGAGCCAGAGTACAGAAGTCCAGGAGAGGGGACCCCTGAAGGCACTGAAGACCCCTGAAGACAAAAATCCAAAGAACACTGCCTCTTGCTGAAATGTAATCATTGATAGGACCCCTAGAGCCCATATGGAGCTAGTCTGCATGGCAGAAAGAGGGAGCCAGCCACTAAAGAATAAAAAATGGTAGACCATAATGTGGGCAGCCACTGAAAAAGCAGGAGAAATGAACTGGTAGCATTTAGACAGAACCATGTGATCATATTTGAATATGGACAACAGAATATTTGGTGACCCTGTAGGAAGGCTTGCATGCTTCAATGGGTAGATAGGGGATATGACGCGGATAACTGCATATATTTAGAGTGTCCATCATTATGAAAGTGAATCTTGTTTTGTAACTTAAAATATACCACATATGTGAAGGTGACATTCATGTGATAAACTGAAAAGCCAAGTGATAAATAAGTTATAATTCACCTATAACTGCCTCACTTGTCCTCTCTCCCAGGACTTCTAATGTTCCAAACCTCTAAACAGTTTTCAAACACATGCAATTTTTTTAAAAGCAACTGTTCAGAAAGACATGGGAGGTAGACCACTTGAGAGTCTCTGGGTAAAGATAAAAAGGGTAAAAAAAATAGGGGTGACATCATGGTAGGAGTCTACTTCTTTTTAGCATATGCACAACATGCCTCAGGAGGCATGTAACCGGGATTCATCACCGAATTTGGTCCACTGATTGGATCATTAGCTTCCCCATCTTGGGCCAGGTATTGATGGGGAGTGTGATCTGAATGCTGATCCATGCTTACCAGGGGTCTACTAAATCAGGAAGAGGATGTGGTTGAAGCATTTCTAGAACAAATAAAAGAAATATCCAAAACATAAGACCTGGTAGTAATGGGAAACTTTAACTACCCAGATATCTGTTGGAAAAGTAATACAGCAAAACACAAAATTTGCAATTCTCAGACTGCATCAAGGACAACTTTTTGTCTCAGAAAGTGGAAGAAGTGTTCAGGAAAATGGTCATTTTAGACTTGATTCTGACCAACAGGGAGGAATTGGTAGTGAATCTGAAGGTGGAAAGCAATTTGGGTGAAAGTGATCATGAAGTGATAGATTTCATGATTCTAAGGAAAAAGTGAGAGTAGTAGAATAAGTACAATGAACTTCAAAAAGCAGACTTTACCAAACTCAGAGAATAGATAAGGTCCCATGAGAAGAAAATCTAAGGGGGAAAGGAGTTCATAAGAGCTGGCAGTTTCTCATGGATACAATATTAAAGGCACAATTGCAAACTATCCCAATGCAAAGGAAAGATAGGAAGTATAGTAAAAGGACAATATGGATGCATGAGGAGCTTTTTTAAGGACCTGAAAATCAAAAGGAATTCTACAAAAACTGGAAACATGGGCCAATTGCTAAGGAGGAGTACAAAAGAATAGCAAAAGCATGTAGGAACAAAATCAGAAAGGTTAAGGTATAAAATGAGTTACACCTAAAAAGGGACATAAAAAGCATTAAGAAGAGGTTCTTTAAATACATTAGAAGGAAGAGGAAGGAAAGTATAGGTCCTCTGCTTAACAGGGAAAGAGAGCTAATAAGCGATGACATCAAGAAAGGTGAGGAGTACTTGTGGCACCTTAGAGAGTAACAAATTTATTAGAGCATAAGCTTTCGTGGACTACAACCCACTTCTTCGGATGCATATAGAGTGGAACATATATTGAGGAGATATATATACACACATACAGAGAGCATGAACAGGTGGGAGTTGTCTTACCAACTCTGAGAGGCCAATTAAATAAGAGAAAAAAATTTTTGAAGTGATAATCAAGTGTTTAATGCCTGTTTTGCTTCAGTCTTCACTCAAAGGGTTAACTGTAACCACATACTCAACACAATTAACAAACCACAAGGGGGGGAAATGCAAGCCAAAGTAGGGAAAAAACAGGTCAATCTGATAACTCAAAATCCTGAAGGGTTAGAAATGGAAGTTTTATATTTACTGGAAATGGAAGATTCCCAGTTTTACAATGTGATGTGCAATACCCTGCCTCCATCCCTGGAAGATCCTGAGATCTGGAAACTTAGATTCATTATATTTTTAGGCGTAGAAAGATGTTTTAGGTCATTTGTATAGTTGGTATATAAAGTACCCAGTTTTCAGGAACATGGATTAAAATGTAATCCGAATATTTTAAAAAACAAAAAACAAACAATATCTCTATTTGTAAATTAGTTTCTTTGTAACATATACAGAATAAATGACGCTGTGATGTGAGGTAATGGTTTTATCGGTCCTCATATATTATGACCTATATATTTCACTAATGGATTTAACACAAGAGTGTAATCTGAGTGTCCCAATAATCATAATGAAAAATAAAAACCTTTACACCACACTATACTATTGCGCATTCTCTGCTAACGGTATTCTGTAAGTGTATATATATATTCACACAGAGCACATTGTGACAGGTTTGGTCACAGAGATCCCCTTGGGACTGTCACCTGACGTTCTGGAATTACCACTGGGCCCGTTTTCCACTGCCAGCTTGGGACTCCAGAACCCTGCCTTATTGAGCCAAACACAACCTGGGTCTGCTACAACACAGACCCAGGTCTTGTCCATGCCCCCAAAGCTGCAGACTTTAACCAAAAATTGCTCAGCAAGTCACTTATCTCCAGCGCCCAGATACCTAGTTCCCAGTGCGATGCAACCCCCCCCCCACACACACACAAAAAAATCCATTTTACTCTGTATAAAGCTTACACAAGGTAAACTCATAAATTGTTCGCCCTGTCTAACACTGATAGAGAGATATGTACAGCTGTTTGCTCCCCCAGGTATCAATCACTTACTCTGGGTTAATTAATAAACAAAAGTGATTTTATTAAGTATAAAAAGTAGGATTTAAGTGGTTTCAAGTAATAACAGACAGAACAAAGTAAGTTACCAAGCAAAATAAAACAAAACACACAAGTCTAAGCCTAATATGTTTAAGAAACTGAATACAGGTAAATCTCACCCTCAAAGATGTTCCAATAAGCTTCTTTCACAGACTAGACTCCTTCTTAGTTTGGTCCCAATTCTTTCCTCTGATAGAGTTCTTATTAGTTCCAGCTCAGGTGGTAACTAGGGGATTTCTCATGCCTGGCAGCCCCCTTTGTTCTGTTCCACACCCTTTTATATCTTTGGCACAAGGCGGGAATCCTTTGTCTCTCCGGGTCCTCACCCCACCTTCTAAATGGAAAAGCACCAAGTTTAAGATGGATTCCAGTACCAGGTGACATGATAACATGTCACTGTAAAACCTCATTCTCCATTCTTTCAGGGCTGGCCTGCACATACCCAGGAAGGTTTGCGAGTAAACAGAGCCATTCACAACCAATTGTCCTAGTTAATGGGAGCCATCAAGATTCCAAGCCACCATTAATGGCCTACACTTTGCATAGTTACAATAGGACTTCAGAGTAATTCTTCATATTCCTAGTTTCAGATACAAGAACGATACATTCATACAAATAGGATGAACACACTCAGAAGATTACAAGCTTTGTAATGATACCTTACAAGAGACCTTTTGCATAAAGAATATTCCAGTTACATTATATTCACACTCATTAGCATATTTCCATGAAACATATGGAGTGCAACGTCACACACATATACAGTCAGTCAGCAAAATGCATGCAAGTCCACTGCCTTTAAGAACATTGTTCTTTACTCACAGTTACCACAGAGAGGTCCATGAATTACCGCAGTATTTTCCCAGGCTTATAGCAAAAGATGCAGTGATATCTCAGATACTATTGTGGGACCTGGACTTCGCAGATGATGTCGCTCTCCTATCACATACCCATCACCATATACAAGAAAAAACAACTCGACTCAATGTATTCAGCCAGCAAATTGGACTGAAAATCAACTGCAATAAGACAGATATCATGACCTTTAATATTGCCTCACCATTATCAGTATGGAGAGGATTATTTTCTCATCAATGTAGAAACATTCACATACTTGGGCAGCACCATCAGCCAGGACAGTGGAACAAGCCAGGACATCTGGAACAAAATCAATAAAGCCAGGAACACCTTCAGGAGCTTAAATACAGTCTGGAAATCATCAAAATACAACACCAAAACCAAACTCAAGATTTATAAGAGCTGCGTACTTTCAACACTACTTTATAGTGAAGAATGCTGAGGAAAGAGAAAGTATGACATGTCCAAACTCTCTTCATTCCATACAACCTGCCTCAGAAAAATCATCTGTATCTTTTGGCCCAGAACAATCTCAAACCAAGATCTATCGACACAGTGCACCCAAGAGGATCTGAGCACCATCATTGCTAGGCAGCACTGGAGATGGATCGGTCATGTGCTTCGGATGGAAACTGATTCCATCACTAGAGTAGCAATAAGATGGACACCTGAAGGCAAGCAAAAACAAGGCCGCCCGAAAACAACATGGTAAAGAGCTATGGAAGCCAAGCTGAAAAACCTGGGGCACAGCGGGGGAACCACTGAAAGACTTGCCAGAAACAGGCAGCTTTGTCACTGCACTAAATGCCAGAGGCTTAATAGGAACATGATGATGATGATGATTGTGGATTAGGGTCAAATATGGGAAATGAGAAAACTAGTAGGTTCTAGAGTCATCCTAAAACCATGAAAAAGATATTCTGATAGATTGTCTCAAAAGGCAATCAATTCAGATAATTAAGCCTGACACGCTGAGGCAGCTTGCATATTTTATTTGTTTACAAGCTGCGCACACAGCCCCAGTACATATCATAAAATACTATCTTGGCAGAGTCACTGTGCCTCTGTAGTAGGGGAAAAAACACTTGTATGCATCAGTAACTCAGTATGTCCGAGTGAGGACTTTACATATATTGAAAAAATGTAGTACAGCAACCACCGTTTTCCCCCATCTAATTTCAAGTGACCTTGGCTCTTGTGAATGGTGTTGTACAGATCAATCTAACTTTAAACTCCAGAGTTGTCTTCTGCTTGTCCACAAAAAAAAGGACAGCATGACCAATGTCATTGTAAGCTTCCTCCTACCACTACAATATATCTCAGTGAGGGATCACCAGTAGGTATGTTTAATTTACATGTCCATTAAAGCCTTCTCTGTGGTTCTACTCAAAAGTTAGTTTCACTCCTGCAAGGATAATTATTGCTGCAGAAAATGACATTTTCTTGTGGTCAAAAAGTTACACATAGACAGTAAAATAAGTGAACTTGGGCTCTGTCATTTTTGTGACAATTAGGGTAAAAAACAAAAAAAATCCTAATTTTTCACCCAAGTTGTTTTTGCATATTTTGCCATAAGTGAAAATTCAGTGACCTGAGTGGGGCTCGGTGAGGGTACGAGGATCCATACAAATGGAGCCAGTTGCAGCATTAGGCCAAATTTACAATCAGCAACACACAAATGCCAGTCCAAATCTTCTCCCCAGCTTTCAATATTCCTTGGGTCATTCCCTCAGCACTGTTCATCTCAGACTATATCTCCTCTCTTCAGAGGGCCACTCCTATCTGAGGCAGCTACAAATATGAGTCAGGATTCATGTAGCACCTCCCACCCAGACCAACTGCTGCTCTCAGAATGCTTTCACAGGAGAATATCCATTTACAGAGACATGCCTAAATTGAGCCCAAAGTCTTGAGTCAGGGGTCATCTTAAAAGATAGGTTTTTGATCCAATATGACCATCAGTTCATTCATTTCTAAAATAATGAAGCACTGGTAGCAAATCCCAACATGGTCAGTTACAACGATGGTGATACTGAATTTTACATCAAACAATTTTCTTTACCACAAAAACCGTACCACAGATTAAGTCAGAAAATGATGGTTCAAATCGAGATCCTAAACTATAAAAAAGCCCTTTCTAGCTCCTCATCAAAAGCCATGGAGGGAAGGATAAAGGACACTGACCATCACTAATAATGTTTTCTAAACATATTAGTCCACATTGTGCCTATCCAACAGTATTTATTCAATTTTTCCTGAGTATAGATTCCGGATCAGGTCTCTTAAAAATGTTTTAGTGGAAATGTAAATTACAAAACGGGGCACCATTACAAAGTGTTGTTTCTTTTTTTAATTACTACTGTTCTGGTTAATTCCCTATCCCCCCTCCTCAGAACATCTTATCTTACTTACAGGTTAAAATGATAATGAAAGCTTTTTAATTGCACCCACCCTACAGTAGGATTACAAATAGAGTTAAATAAAAAATGGAATTTCCATCCCTTGGGAAATTGTGATCATTTTGACTCTCCGTTTCATCCCAAAACATTTTATTTTGACATTTTTAATTGGAATGATTCAACATTCCTAAATCAAAATGTTTCATTTTGGTTTGTCAACCCAAAACAAAACATTTAGTTTCAGGTTGGGTCAGCATTAATTTCTGCATCTGTTTGACTTGTTGCCATGCCTCATGGGAGTTTCAATTCTAGATTTCTCATGGTCCCACCCACCATGGTCCCTGATCCCTGGGCCAATACATCTGCATTTCTGATTACACCTGGATACCATGATCACAATATTACTTTTACTTCCATGTCACCTTTCCAGTAAGGAGTGTTTGAGCTCTCAGTTGCATGTTAATTAAACTCTAAAAAAAGACAATCCATACATAAATACCTGTTTATCATTAGAAATTAAAAACAAAACAAATGGACAACCACTACTTTGTCATAATTACAAGAAGAAAAAACACTGACTGATGTTGATTTGCTACTGCTTCAACCTAATGGTGTATTGGTTAAAGCACAGGTGTGGTAATTAAGAGTTCTGAATTCTATCACTAAATCAAGTGTGGCCTTGGGCAAATCAGTTAACCTCCCTCTGCCTCTAAATCTCCATCTGTAAATAGGGCTAATAATACTTATCTACTTCAGAGGGGTGTTGAGAGGCTTAATTCATTAATGCTTGGAAAGTGCTTGATAAGTATCTGGTTCCAAGGATACACCATCACCAATGGATTAGCTCTTATTCAATACACTATATGAGTTCATGCCCCCTATGATATTTTCATTTAGCTGGAGCTAAACAAGCTATTACTCTCAGCTGCAAAATGTCAGAAAAAACATTCCTTTTAATTTTCAGCCTGCAGGAGAAAGGTGAACTTTGAATGGATCTCTCACAACCAAATGTTGTTCCTAACAAATAATTCATGAATCTTGCTACATGCTGATCCTCACAAACAAATAGCTCTTACATCCTCACCTTTATGAAGTTCAGCATTAGTCTTACTATCAATCATGTGAAATAGGGTAAATGAAATATATATTGTTGTGTCAACAGGTGCAGACTGGCTGCTGACACCGCTTGACAGGAAGAGATAAGGATAAGAAAACAAATTTTATTGAGGCAAAACTGTAACTCAAATTAATCTTCTGTCTCCTGAAATACAAAACTATGATGTCAGTTCTTTGCAGTTGCCAAAGACATAATCCTGCATCATTTAAGATTGCTTTTTTAAACGTTCCGGTTGTAATCCCATAACATTGCTCCATACTACCAGGTAGATTGTGAGTACACTGCCACACAAGGAAGTACAGAGGAATAGAAATCCCCCTTGCATGCCTGCATGGACTACCTCAATATTAGATGTGGGCTTGAGCCCACTTACTCCCCTATAGAACAGATAGACAGGTAGGGGTAAAGAATGAACAGTCTTGGTTCTGCTCTCCCCTAGTGCACCAGCCAGCACAACTGAGGTAGCATAGGGTTGTTGCAATTTCCTATTGGTATAAGCCATCATTATAATTACCAGACTCATCTTCAGATCCAGAGAGGAAGAGGGACAGAACTGCATCTTAAAGAAGTGCCTCTGAGGCACAATGCCTTCCGGTATGTCTTCTCTGCTAAGTTAGCCAGGTGATCAGCACTTGGGTCTGAGCATCCTGGTTAGCATAGCCCCATTGTGAGCAGCCACACTGCAAAGTCTTTCCCAAGTTACTGCATCCTCACTTTTGCTGCACTCCTCTATGTGTGTCACCAGGACTCCTGGGGCACATCCCATGGTCCTTTTATGATGCAGTTAGCTGATCACGCTAGAGCTTGTCTGTTATTCTGGGCATACAGGGGAATGTTGGGAAGGCATTGGAGGACTATCAGCATTCAAATGATTTTGCCGGAGCAAGTACTGTAAACTGAGTGCATTACCAGGCCTCTACCCCACAGCCCCAGCTGTGCCAGTTAGCTGGGGTTGAAAGCACCACTTTCCTTGGGTCAGAGGGCTTCATGAACAGCCAGAAGCAGAGAGAGGAGAACCACACAAATAAGAACTCAGGCTAACTCTTCAGTGAAGGGACATCCCAGGCACATTCAAAAGGTAGATGTAAACAAATTACAGTATTTTAAAATTCTGATTTGTTCATGATTGACTATGTTGACTCAGGGAGGAGCCTTTTTCCCTACAAAGTCACTGATTCAGGCTTTCTCCTAGTAATAACTAGGTAATAACTAAACATTATTACAATTACCATTAGAAAGCTGTTTGCTAGTGTATATGAAATGAATGCGTCTCTCTCTTCCTGACAGACAGATGTTCATTCTATAAATGATAGTAATAAAAACCCTTTGGAAATCGTAACAGAAAAGGCAGAAACTGAATAGGAAAGGTGAAAGATGTTGCTACTTTCTCCCCTAGCTTTACTACCTCCAACTCAAATTTAGAGTTGTAGACACATAGTGAGGCATTGATGGAGCATATGGAACAAAATTTATCCAAAAGTTCAAAGTGATATGGATTCAGTGTTGTGGTTCAAACTCATTACTAAGGGCTAGTCAGTACCTTTGGCACAAGCCTTGTGCAAGAGACAGCACACAGGTACTCCATCCTCAGAGCCGTGTGGGAAAGGATAATGGCAGCACAATTCAGGTTCTGTTCCCTCCTTGCTCCAGGTGGGCTATACCAGTACTGAGTTATCCCCCCGCCGCCAGTTCTGCTGTACTGGTCAGTGCATTAGGAGAGGAGCAAATGCTCCCATGCCACCTACACCCTAGCCCTCCCCAGCAACCTTCTCTGAGTTGGTTATAGAGGGTACACAGTGGAGCCTGGACCTAAGCTTCAGGTAGCCCACCCACAAGTAAAAGGGAGGAGGTCTTGGTCCCCCTTATGCCCCTGTACATTTCTGCAGTCCAAGGGACAACTGAGTCCTAAATTAACTTCACTTGCAAACACAAAACACTGACATAATAAAATTGTGTTTAAGCCTTCCAGGTAAACCAGCCTCCCCTTCATCAACTGACATAGGAGTTGCTATGACAGTTCAGTCCAGTATCATGTCTGAGAGTGGCCAGAACCACGTGCTTCAGAGCAAGATGCAAGAGCCCCCAAAATGGACAACTGTAGAATAAGCTACCAAAAGGGAGGTGTTTTCCTAACACCCATCAGTTTGTATTGGCTTATCTCCGGAAGCCTGAGTTTGTGTTCCTAATACCTTTAAAAAATCTCATCTGATGGATCTATACATTCATAGATATTTAAAGCCAGAAGGGGCCAGTAGATTATCTACTCTAACCTCCTCTACCACACAGGCCATAGATTTTTACCAAGTCATCCCAATAACTTGTGTTTTACTAAAGCATATCTTCCAGAAAGGCATCCACTCTTGGTTTGAAGACATAAAGAGAAGGAGAATTCACCACTTCCCTTGGTAGTTTGTTCTGATGGTTAATCACCCGCACTGTTAAAAAATGTATGTCTTATTTCTAATTAGAATTTTTCTGGCTTCAGTTCTCATTATGCCTCTCTCTGATAGATTAAAGAGCCCTTTAGTAACTGGTATTTTCTCCCTGTGAAGGTACTTGCACACACTGATCGAATGACCTCTTTAGGGTGACCAGATGACAGGAAGAAAATATCGGGACACAAGGGGGGGGGGGGGGGGGTCACTGGCGGAGCAAAAAAAACCAAAAAACCGAGTGCTGCCGGTGTAAGGACACAAACAGCTCCCTCTCCCAATTCCCTACTGTGACCCAGTGCTGCTGGCAGTCGGGGGCGGGAGCTGAGAACAGCCCAGGGCTGCGGGCAGTCAAAGGAGATTATGCACCCTTCCTTAGGTATGCATACCTTCAGCCTCTGGTTTTTAGGAGGGGGGGGGAGGAGAGAAACCAACAGAAAACAGCTGAGTGCTGCCCGCAGTCAGAGGAGAAGAAAAAAAAAAGCCGAGAACAGCTGAGTGCTGCCGGCAGCCCGGCAGAGAAAAAAAAAAAAAAAAAAAAGCGGAGTGCAGCGTCCCGACCGAAGATCAATCGGGACGCGGGACAAATGCCTAAATATCGGGACGGTCCCGATTTTATCGGGACGTCTGGTCACCCTAGACCTCTTGATCTTCTATTTGATAAGCTAAACCGATTCAGCTCTTTGAGCCTTTCACTGTAAGGCATTTTTCCATCCTTTGAATAATTTTTCAACATCTTTTTAAAATGTGGACCCCAGAAATGGATGCTGTTTTGTAGAACTGGTGTCACCAAGGCTGTATACAGAGGTAAAACCACCTCCCTGCTCCTATGCACTATGACTGTTTATACATCCCAGGATCATATTAGCCCTTTTTGCCAGTTTCACACTGGGAGTTCAGGGTGAGTTGTTTTTCCTCTGTGACCCCCAGATCTTTTCCAAACTCACTGCTTTCCAGGATACAGTCCCCCTTTCTGTATGTGTGACCTGCATTCCTTGTTCATAGACATATGACCTTACATTTAACTGTATTAAAACACCTTTTGTTTGAATGGGCCCAGAACACCAGACAATCCAGATTGTGTTGCACTCCCAAACAGGGATGGTTTTAAAACTATTATTAAAGTTAATAAACAAAACAAAAACAAAATCAGTAAATGCTGCTTTGCAGCTTGCATAAGCCTCATTCTCGCCACAGCTTCTCTGAGCCTGATACCAGAGAAATTCCCCAGATTCCATTTTGTGTTCCTGACTTCCATTTTGAATAAACAAGAACCACTCCACCATCGGAAGCTACAGGTCACATGATATTTCTGAGCAGCCAGTAGATCATAACGTTGAAGTGGACAACTGGCAATGAGCATGAATGGATGTGTAAAGTAGGCCTAAAATTCAGCAGGTCGAAAGTTCAGCTGGAGAAAAAATATATATAAATATATATATTGGCAGAAAGCCAAACAAGTGCAGCAAAATATGATAAGTGATAAGCATGCACAGTAAGAGTCTAGCAGAACAGTATAGAAATAGCTGCTCGAAGCAGAGAAAGTCGGGAGAGGAGTGGACAAGGAGGTCAGAAGCTGCCAAAGAAGGAAAAGACAGAGAAGTGGAGCAGAGTCTGATAGCTGACTGAAGCTGTTGGTGGCAAAGAAAGCAGCAGCAGGCAGTAGCAACCACAAGCAATGCCCCGGAGTACACAAGTATAATAAGCTTGCTAGGTTTTTTATTATACTTTAGTGTAGGATTAGTGTTAGTATGTATATGCTTGACGTGTGTGTGTTATTGTATTTTGCCTCTGAAAAACTTAAAGCATAAGTTAAGAACTGCTGGCCACCTGCAATAGAGTGTATTGTTTAGAATCATTTAACCTGTATGCTATTGTAGTTTAGATGTTCTTTAACTTGCAATAAGGGATTTGTCTGATTTTAAATTTTAGACTAAATTGTAGTAGGGATTATTAGTTACATTAATAAAAAGATACTTTGTTTAAGAAAAAGAATACAGACTGTATCAGTCATTTTATCAGAAGGTTATATCCATGTCCTTTAAATCAGTGGTTCTCAAAGCTGGTCCTCCGCTTGTTCAGGGAAAGCCCCTGGTGGGCCAGGCCAGTTTGTTTACCGGCCGCGTCCACAGGTTCAGCCGATCGTGGCTCCCATTGGCCGCGCTTCACCGCTCCAGGCCAATGGGGGCTGCGGAAAGCGGCGCGGGCCAAGGGATGTGCTGGCCGCCCTTCCAGCAGCCCCCATTGGCCTGGAGCAGCAGGTAAACAAACCAGCCCAGCCCGCCAGGGGCTTTCCCTGAACAAGCGGCGGACTGGCTTTGAGAATCACTGCTTTAAGTGTTTCCTTAACTGCCCCGGAAGCCCTTCCTTTGAGAAGTACAGATTAAGGGGGCAATAGGCAGGTTATTCTAGTGGAGCCCCAAAATCCATTTTTTGGTGTAACAAGCCCACCTCCTGCTTCTGCACTGTGTTCACTTTGGCCTCTTCAGCAGAACTACAAACACTTAGGCCTTGGCTACACTTACCAGCTAGTTCGACGGCTGGAAATCGAAGTTCTGGGTTCGACTTATCGCATCTAGTCTGGACGCGATAAGTCGAACCCGGAAGTGCTTGCCGTCGACTGCGGTACTCCAGCTCGGCGAGAGGAGTACCGCGGAGTCGACGGGGGAGCCTGCCTGCCGAGTGTGGACCAAGGTAAGTTCGAACTAAGGTACTTCGACTTCAGCTACGTTATTCACGTAGCTGAAGTTGCGTACCTTAGTTCGAATTAGGGGGGTAGTGTAGACCAAGCCTTAGACAGGGTGCAGATAAATGTAATCCTGCCATTTCTTTATCAGTGCTACATTCCTTCTTCGTAAATGCAATGCCATCCCAACGGTTCTATGAAACAAAATATAAAACATTCAGTCCAACCATTTGACTTAAACCACTCATCCATCAGTTCCACATGCTCATAAACAGCCAGGCTCAGATGAATCTTTGTCTCTCTGCTTTTACCAGTTCTGGTACTGATGATAAAAAATTCTGCATTTCTCCACATTAAGCAGGAAGTTTCTGTAGCAAGTGTCCAACAGAACAGACAGTTATGAAAAGTTTAAATTCACAAAAATATTCATATCTTATTTACTAAGTTTCTATATGATCAGTGGTGTAGCCATATAACTCCAATTTTACCTCTTCATGCCAGTAATGTAGACAGTCCCTGATTGTCCATCTCTTCCAGTTTTTTCACTATGTAAGTGGCTTATTACATATTTGATTAAAGCCAAATGGCTTTTTGCTGCATTTTCACTACAACTTGTCCCAGAAATACCCAGAGTCATAGAGTTCTCTTAAATGCTAATCTTTTAGCTTGTTTAAGAGGTCTCCTACCTCCATAAGAAGGTCCTCTAACTCAGAGGTTCTCAAACTTTTTTTTGTTGATGGATCCCTTTTCAAATGCAATGTTAATCATGGACTCCCAGCTGAGAAACTGATTGACCAAAGTCAATATAAACATGTACTGTTGGTAATGATTTAAGGAAAAGAGTATAAGAGTACTTACAGATATCAGTGAGATGAGTGTGCCTGCAACTTACTGCAGAGTCTACCTATCCTTGGTGTGATGCAGAGGCAATGCATGTGGGGGGCACGTGCCCCGTCCAGATTCCTGTCTTCCATTTGGCCCTGCTCCCTGAAGTGCTGATGTAGCCAGGCAGAGAAGTGGTGTGCCACCTTGGCTAGCTGCTGCCTGCTCATGGAGTCAATGGCTGTGAAGTAACCTCTTCTGACAGCAGGGGGTGATCTCTCTTCTGCAGCGATGCTGCAATTTGTGGTTGCACCCGCCCTCCCCTCCCCCACCCAACTCAGACAGGTTGGGTGGCCTACGGAGGCGAGTCAGGGGGTGGAGGTGGCGCTCCGTCCCTGAGCCCCACCACACGGGTCTGGCCTGAGCTGCCTTGCATCGCTTCTCGCCTTTCTCTCCCCCCACCCCCGAATATTCCTCCATGCCCCCTTCCCTTTTCCAGTAAAAAGGGGGAGGAAAATAAAAACAAAAACACCTGAAAACCAAAATGAAATTTAAACTAAAGGAAAATGTGTTTCGATTTGGTTCCTCAAAAAAAAAATCAAATGTCAAAATAAATAAATATTTTCCATTAAATGTTTGTGTCTTTCAAAAAGCCATGTTTCGCAAAGAAAATCAGTGAGAAGTTTGATGATTTCTACTGCTGACCTTCCTGAGCATGTGAATGAATGGCATGTACTTCAACTGTGTCATAAAATTCAAACCACCCAGCTTGGAACTCACCATGAAACATTTCACTTTAATTTTCAGAGGTCCAGACAAAGGAAATAAACATTGTGCCAAACTTTGAAGCATTTTTGCTGAAGTGAAAAATGTCCATGAAACACTTCAATCTTGTGGAACCTCTATGGACAGGAAAAGAGGCAAATTTAAAGCAAGTTCAATTTCACAATGAATATTTCACACCGTTAATCACATTAATATAACTAAGAATAATCTCTGTAAGGGCTCGTCTACAAGGCCCCACAGTCTGGACTATGGGTGTGTGAACTGCAGTGTGTGCTATCAAGCTACATTGTAACTCCCCCTTGTGGACACGGCTAGTAAACTTAGCCTTGTTTCAAAACAGCATCCACAAGGGGGAGTTACAGTGCAACACAATAGTGTGCACTGCAATTCACACCCCCGTAATCTGAGTTGTGGGACCGTGTAGACATAGCCTAAGAAATTCTGAAACTGATGTTCCAATGGACTAAGCAGACTGAATCTGCACTTGCGTTGGCCAGGAACCAATCACATGTCAAGTGAAATTAGGTTATGATATTGTAATCATTTACTATACATTCAGTAGGATCTATATAAATGGATACCCCAGAGGAAGCTCAGTATCTCATTTCCTAGGTTGGTATCATGAGGAGACATGGGATAGTTCCAGCACGACAAACCATTCTTTTGGTTAGTGCAATCCAATATAACCAATAGGAATTATGAGAAGGATGTCCAATGGGGGGGGGAGGTGTTATTTCCCCCCAAAATCTGCAAGGATTAAACAGACTCTGTAATCCTATATTTCCATCAACGTTATTCCAGATTTATGTATCTGGTATCACTGAGAATGGAATTTGACCTTTGTCTTTTATTTGCTTGTAAAGGATCAAATATCTTTTTGGTGCCATATAAATAATTGATTCCTTGACATTCGAATGTTTCTTTTGCATTCATCCAATTTGAATATCTACTATATGATTCCCAAGAGCTGATGGTGCTGACTTTGTTTAATTTAAGAGTTCTTTTCACATGGAATGTCTTTCCTCGTACTTGAGCAATACAGTACAAGAAAGAATTTGTATTCAATAGTTTATTTCTTCAGCAATTGTCCACTTCTTTTATTAACTTTTTCTTATTTGGCTTATACTGTAAAGATGCATTTATGGTTCTGATAATGCCAGATAACCTATCTTATTACTAAGGTTAAGATTTGGGATGCTGCTCTGGAGGTCCTTGGTCAACCAGCCAGGCTCCTGACAGCCTGGGGACGACCACTGACCAACTATTCCATCCTTGCTGCTGGTCCTGTGGCAGGGGCTGACCAACCCTGGCTGCTGCTTCAGCCTTGGGCCACTGTCCTGGTGGCCCCAGGGCTGACAGCTGCTCCACCCCTGCCCCTGAAAAAGTCAGAGGTCCCAGAAAGTCACAGAATCCATGACCTCGGTGACAGAATCGTATCCTTACTCATTACGTTAAAACCTGTTGAAACTTATGTCCCATTCATCAAGGAAAGCTGAGATTTTGAGTGCTGACCTGATGTATCCCAAGGATATAAGAAGTTAGAGGAGATAGGTTTGTTTAGAATCAAATAAGGAAATACCCCTCCTTTCTATAAGGAAAATGCTATGTCTGTTTGTAGGGTGATTTGTTTAATTCAGAAACTGTTGATATTTTAGTAACTCTAAAAAAATAGTATGTGCACTTTGGATGGAGACATGCCTGAATGAAGACATAACATATAGTTCAAATAAAGTGGATGAAAAGACAGAAACCTTATTTAATGTAACATAACTCAAAATTTTATCTATGCTGATGACATCTACTTCAGCTACCAAGCTCAATCCTTCTCAGAAATTAACAAGCTCTTGAATGATGATATGAAGCTCATGGCAGACTATTGTAGTCAATGGTGCCTGCAGCTGAACTTTTCCAAGATGGTTTCTAGTGTATTTCATCTGCATAACGCAAGCACAAGCCACAAGTTAAACATTTTTCTCAATGGCTGATGCCTGCAGCATGACCCAAACCTGGTTTACCTTGGTGTGACATTGGATAGGTCATTAACGTACTGCAACCACTTGAGGAAGACAGCAGGAAAAACCTGCTCAGAAAATTGGCTGGTTCAACCTGGGGAGCGAGCACCCTAATGTTTAGAACATCAGCCCTTGCCCTCCGCTATTCAACAGCAGAGTACTGTGTCTAGTGTCACTCAACTCACACAAGGCTGGTTGCTGTAGAGCTTAACAAAGCTATGCGTATTGTTACCAGGACTTTACGCGTAACTCCATTGCCATGGCTACCAATACTTAGTAACACAGCACCGCCCTATATTTCCTGTGAGAAGGCCTCTGTCATGCTTCTGGCCAAGATCTGTGAGAATAGTGACCTGCCTTTGTACACAGACCTCTTCAACCACCCGCCAGCTTGCCCGTTTTCTAGATGCCCTTTATGATCATGTATGCCACCACAGGACATGATGGTGGAATCTGCTTGGCACGAGTGGTAAGCGATAACAGTTGTTAATCACCCCCTCATCACTGACCCAACCATCTGTCCACAAGGTTTTGATCTACTAAGGCATCTGTGGTCATCTCTGAACCAGTTTCAAACAGGACAAGGCAGCTGTGCGGCCAGTCTCTTTAAATGGGTTTTTTCTAATGACCCACAATGCAGCTGCAGTCAACTTCAGACTATGTCGCATATTCTTGACAAGTGCCTACAGACTATTTCAGTGGTGGGCTATCGGCTTTCCACCTGGCTGATGATGATGTCATCAAATGTCTGGCCACATTGCACATACACTAATATATAGTAAGTTAACCTACACTAGAAGGCAACCTTTGGAGTTCTAAGGACTACTGTGGGTGTCTGAGCATCTTTAGAGTCTCTCTCTAGCACTTTGTTCCATATACTGGGAGCTGAGATCTCTCCTAGAGAGCTCAAACTATTATTATTATTGAATATGGTCTAACCTACCCCTGGGCCAGTAGCCCCAAAAACACTGCAAGTGGAAAGGTGGTATGAAGGTGACTTTAAGCTCCTTTTACACTCCCTTTATTCCTTCTCTCTCTCCCCCCCCATCACACCTTCTTGACTCAGTGGAGGTGTTGAACGATGGAGAATTGGGTCCAATAGGTCTCTTCATAGCTAAAAAGATGCAGACAGCTTTAAGGAAATATTATTTTAGATTTTTCAGCAAGGAATATCGCAGTTATCAAAGAATCATGTTTCTTTCAGTCTCCTGTGATCTGGATTTCTGCAGGGATAGTCAAATCAGGCCTTTTACACATGCCTTCAAAAGAAAATACTTCATATCAATGTTTTAGCCTCGACTTAATGCCTCACAATAAATAGTGTTTTCTAAGCAAGATGTCTAATTTACATTGCCATTCACATTTTCATGTCATGAAGAATATTTCCATTATATCCCAAACTAACAACAATCTGAAGCAGCAGAAGAATGGATTTTTCTGCTTATTACTTTTTTCCCTAACATTCCATGACTACGCTCATTTAAGGTACTCAGCCTCCAGCTGAAAAAGCATTATTCATGAGTACAAACCTCTATTTCAATCCGTATGACTTCTACCATTTTATTTTTGTTTTCAAATAGTTTCTGTATTACAGTTTGTTTGGGGGACATTTTTTCATATCAGCGGGGTAAGATTAGCACTGACATTTGTCAGGAGCTATTGATGAGACAGCAGGAATGCAGGCTTAATGTTAATAGCAGCTTTCAATTTCCATAAGACCAGCCTCAGTGCTCCTGCTGACATTATAGCACTAACTCAAATATTAACATAAAATATTGAAAATACCATATGGATGGTGTTTGTGAAAACTTGCTGAGAATTCTGAAAAGATGTATTTTTCACACAGTAAATATTTATAACTTTGAATGAAATAGCATGGACATTAATGGTAGAAAGAACTTTGCACAAAGCATTTGGGACTTGGCAAGGTCACTGGATTAGTAGAAGCATATTAGAGTATGACAAAAAAGGTTTACAAACAAAGGACCTGATTCTCCACTTCCGGGCTCTTTGAGTAGTTACTCACGTGTAGGCAAAGTAGGTGTAAATGCTACTGTATCAAAATGTAGTATTGTACACAGATATGAATAAATTGCCTAGGGAGGTTGTGGAATCTCCATCTCTGGAGATATTTAAGAGTAGGTTAGATAAATGTCTATCAGGGATGGTCTAGACAGTATTTGGTCCTGCCATAAGGGCAGGGGACTGGACTCGATGACCTCTCGAGGTCCCTTCCAGTCCTAGAATCTATGAATCTATGAATCACTACACACTATGCAGAGCAATGGAGAATCAAAGCCAAAAATCCTTCAAGAAGAATGGTTTTGTGGTTAATGCATTACATGTGCATTAAAAAGAGCTGTGTTTGATTCCTGGCTTGGCTATTGATTTCCTATGTGAACCTGACCTAGTCACTTACGGTGAAATCCTGGCATCACTGAAGTTAATTTACTCTCTTTGACTTCAGTGGGGCCAGGAAGGTGATGCATTTCAGTATTGAAAAGGTTATTTGTTTGATGGGTTGGACCCCTTGGGAAGTCACTTGATGTGCTGAGATATCACTGAGTCTACCTGTTCTGCCAGCATGGGCCCCCTTTTACCTGTCTTGCTGAGCCAGGCTCTTAAAACCTCCTCTAACACACACA
The DNA here is from genome assembly GCF_011386835.1 of Chrysemys picta bellii. Lineage (NCBI taxonomy): Eukaryota > Metazoa > Chordata > Testudines > Emydidae > Chrysemys > Chrysemys picta. The sequence goes on from NC_088791.1 coordinate 36,705,763, forward strand.
CAGGCAGGGCCACACCCAGCTGCAGATCAGCCCTAGAAAGACTTAGTTTAAGGGACTTGCTCCAACACTCAGATGTCCACCTCCCTTGGAGTACAGATCCAAAGATGTATTATATTCACCTCTTTCTTCAATGGGGAAGAGGGTATGCACAATTTCTCAACATCCTCCTCCTCCCCCCCCCCCCGTTAGAAATCACATAAATAAATTTATTTCTGGTTTATAATACAACCCAGTTTACTATAACAGGTGTATTTTAAGTAGTTACGGAGGTAGCAGACAGAACAAAGCAGATTACTAAGAAAATAAAATAGAGCAAACTAAGCTTAATACACTAAGAAACTGGTTACATGTGAGTTCTCACCCTAAATGTGGTTCTAATAATCTTCTTCACAGGCCAGATGCCCTTCCAACCTGGGTCCAGTTCTTTCCCCCTGTTAAGTCTTAGTTGTTTCCAGTAGTCATCTTGGGTGGAGTAGTAGGGGAGAACTGATGACCAGGATTACCTCACTCCCCACTCTTAAATAGGATTTGCATAAGGCAGGAATCCTTTGTTTCCCTAGCTTGACCCTTACAGTGGAAAGTTACAAGAAGTCCCAGGTAATGTTTTAGTGTCAGATGACAAGACAACCTGACTCTGTAGGATTACAGCATCCATGAGTCAGGGGCAGTATGGGGCATCCACAAGAAGGCCAAGCCTTTTCACAGTCCATTGTACTAGCTAATGGCCCATTAGCCCTGTCTGGCTTTTCCACTGTAGTCCCTGAAGTGTCAGCACTGGGAGTGACCCAAAGCAACAAATATGAAATACAGATACACAGGTCAATATTCCTAACTTCAGATACAAAAATGATACATGGGATAATCATATTCAGTAAATCATAACCTTTCCAATGATACCTTACATGAGCCTTCTTCTATAAAATATATCTCAGTTATGGCACATTCATATCATAAGCATATTTTCATAAAGCATATGGAATGCCATGTCACAATTGGTAGCACACCAGCCAAGCTACAGAATACCACTATTACTCCCAGATGGAAGTCAGATGTCAAGGTGGTTGTCGCATCTGGATGCAGGAGATAAAATACAAAGAGAGATTGGCCTACACTGAGACTTCAGACTATAGCATCTCTGAATTTTAGAAGTGTTCTGGTTTGGAATGTCAGACCTATTTTCCTAGGTTTGGAGCTAAAGCCAAAGAGCTGAATTTTTTTTTTTTGGCTTCTGAAGTTTGGAAGTAGAAGTTAGGCTACAGCCCCATCTATGGGTCCCTACTCCCCTTGTGTGAGTGGTTGTCTTTGCACCGTAATTTAATGCATTGAGTCACAGAAATATTGTCTAGTTAGAGAGTATAGTCATTGCCACCAAAGTGCAAATCTCCTAGCTGTAGTTTTCTAGTTCACATGCTCTCTAACTAGCAGATGCATCATGAGTGATGGAGATGGTGTCCAGTTAATCTGTTAATTCTGCTGCTGGTAGGATTTCATTATTCTGATTGGCCCTTGTGTTGACATGTAATCCCATGCTATCTGTAGGCCTTGCTGGATCCCTAGACATAGCTGACAGGGCGACCTGGCTTTGGCCTTGTTGGAATAGTAACACACCAGGCATTAGCTAACCAAGTAAGTGTAACTCACACACTTTCTGGGTGTAGTGTTCTGTCCCATGTAGTGGCACCGAGACCACTTAAAGAGAGAGAGATAAAATGAGCTTGCTCTACAGCCTTAGCTAACAGTCACTTGGCTTTTAGCTTATGTGGTAGAGGCTCATGCATTAAGTTCCAAAGGTCCTAGGTTCGATCCTGCCTGCCGACAAGCTTAGAGCATAAGGACTAGCAGGTACAAGATACAGGATAATAATAAAAAGCATATGAAATGTAACTTGTTTGTTTTCATGTATAAAGGAGAGTGGAAGGAGGGGCATCTTTGTACTGGGCCAGGGGATAGCATCCTGGTATGTTGATTGAACTGCTATCTTGTCGTGGGCATACATGTTAGTGTACCTGTAACTTCTATGGGGTGTTAGTACCCTGCTTTGCTGACAACAAACTTGGTTGAGTGCCTTTGTCACTGAACCGAGCCTGTGGTCTTTCTTAATGAATAACATCGAGGTCTAGTGAATCAACACGCTGCACTCTCTTATAGTGCAGTTAATACTGGAGTTCCAAGAACAGGAGCAATAGCAGCATTAACAACACTGCAGCACCAGAAACACTCCGTACAACGAACAACACTGTCCTTCCACTTTGCTGGTGGCTATACCTTACCAGTCTGTATCCTTTCCTTTGCATTTCCTCAGTAACACCCTTTTATACATTAGCACAATTGTTGCCTCATGAATAATAAATTACTCTCATCAGACATAGCACACTATGTCTGGCTGGAATATTAGCTGGGATGCTGCATGCTTCTGTGAGAATGCGGAGATATCTACTGGTCCCACACAGACACACATAGCAGACTACTGACTCCCTAGAAACCTGTTAACAAAGGTTTCTCAAAAAGAACAGGAGTACTTGTGGCACCTTAGAGACTAACAAATTTATTAGAGCATAAGCTTTCATGGACTACAGCCCACTTCTTCGGATGCATATAGAGTGGAATAAATATTGAGGAGATATATATACACACATACAGAGAGCATGAACAAATATGTGTATATATATATCTCCTCAATATTTATTCCACTCTATATGCATCCGAAGAAGTGGGCTGTAGTCCACGAAAGCTTATGCTCTAATAAATTTGTTAGTCTCTAAGGTGCCACAAGTACTCCTGTTCTTTTTGCGGATACAGACTAACACGGCTGCTACTCTGAAACCTGTCATTATGAAAGGTTTCTCAGTGGAATACTTCTGTCTGATTCTGTGCTCATTCCATTCTGGGGTTCAAATATGATGGCACAGTGAACAGTATTATTTCAGAAAAGCTTGAGTAAAGCAGCCATACTCTCAGACAATTCATGCAGGAATACAGCCTAACAACAATACACTTACCTTACCAGTGTCTAGATCTTCTGTATTTTCCCCTGCTGTGAAAAAGATGAAGTACTTACAATAGTGTGGGAAGTAAAACTGCTGAAAACTGGCTACTAACCAACTTAAATACAGTAGGATTTTTATCTCAATATTGGATCCCTAAAATCATGGGAAATTCCCAAAACAGTTTGTTTACTTTATGGTTTAACCTAAGATACCTATTTTACCGTTAATGCACAAGATATAGCAAAGTAGATCTATAAAACGAGAAACAGAAGTAACTCTCATTAATGACACTGTGAAACTTGTGCATTAACCCATGAAGAAAACACTGTTATCTTCTTAGAAAGTTTCATTACTCAAAAGTAAGTCACTTTTGCTGTAAGAGATACAAAGGCATCTAAAACAATGGGAATGTGTAAGTCTGGCCCTCTGAATCCAAAATAGTCAAACCAATATAAATACAACTTTAAAAAAAATGCATTTGGGCTGACAACCGGTGAGCTGTGCCTGGGTGATAAACCCTGGCAAATGGGGTTTATAATGGAAATGCTGACAGATCCTTACCCTAGCAGCACTATCATTATCTATTGCATTGCACATTAAACACACATTTCACCTGATAAATACATAGCATGTTAAATCTGATAAAACTTTTACTGAATCAAACAGACAAGGAGTTGAACATGATAAACAAGCTTCTATATCTGATCCATCAGCTTCTGAAACAGATAAGTAAACAACTTGAACATGATACAGTACATCACTGTCATGTGATTAAGGTCACCCCTTAGGAAGTACCTTCCTCAAAGTGAAATTTGAGGTTTTTTAAAAAAAAAATCAAGATGCCCTAAAGATTTTATTTAATTTCTCTATTTTTCTTCTTCCATAAGCAACACCACTAAAGGCCCCATGTGTACTGATATCTTAGACCGATGGCTAATGCTAAAATAAAAATAGTAAAAAAATGTGTGTTGATTTAAATGCTTTCTGACAATATCTTCACTCCAGTCAGTATGTTTCCATCATTTATACAGAGCTGTTTACTTGCCCTAATTTACTGGTATGTTAAATAAGAACCAATTTCTTACTAAGTGAATGAAAATCTTCCTCTAGAAATGATCTTTCCTTGTCCAGAACCCCTTTACACCAGTGACTTTCATGACATAATTTTCATTAAATATGGCAGTATTATTTGTGACATTAATTATATCTCAAGTCTGAATTGTTTTTACTCTCCTATGGGTCATACTCTGAAACTTCTGTAAGGATGTGGTTGAGGGTTGTCAGAGAACAGCAAAGCCATTAATAGGCTGCTAAAAAGGACACTTTGTTAGTCACGATCCAGAAAGGTGTGAGGATTAGGCACTGCCCTCTGGTTTGCCAGTAAAAACAGTGTGTCCATCATATGTCACAATTCACTGAATAGTTGGATATGAGAGTTAATATTTCATGGGAACCTTTTAAACCATTTCAATCAGTGGCCCTTACGTATTCCCCTGCTCTCAGGTTCCCCTAAATACATTTCTCAAGCACACTTGAAGGAGCCATTGCTATTGACTGGTAGTAGGAGCAAATTAAAATAATAAAACTGGCTGCTGTGCACATCATTCACTGGATTGCACTTTAGGCACCTATATACTGGCTGGGCTCTTTCTCCAACTCACCACAGTCACAGTTCTCTCTCTCTCCTCTCCTCCTCCTCAGTACTCAGAGCAAAAGAATTGTCATACTGGAGCAAACCATTGGTACATCTTCTAGTCTAGAATCCTGTCTCTGATACTGGCCTGTAATGAAAGCTTCAGCAGAAGGTGCAAAGAAACCCTATACTGGACAATTATGGAATAACCTGCTCATCAAAAAGCAACAGAGGGTCCTGTGGCACCTTTAAAACTAACAGAAGTATTGGGAGCATAAGCTTTCGTGGGTAAGAACCTCACTTCTTCAAGAAGTCTTGCAGGACCCTCTGTTGCTTTTTACAGATTCAGACTAACACGGCTACCCCTCTGATACCTGCTCATCAAGGAAATGTCTCCCTATCTTTCTACATTAGAGGTTAGCTTACACCCTGAAGCATATATATCACTAATTTTTATAGTAACTAATGTTACTATGCAATGTGTGACAGGGTCAAGCCAGATGGCTACAGGAGAGTGCTCCTATTGGGTTCCAGGGAGGTGGGCAGGCGCAAGCCCGCCCATGACTAAAGGACCTTCCCCAGCCTGTGGGAAGGATCCAGTGAGCCCGGGAACTCAACTAATTACGGGGGATAACAGAAAATATAATAAGGGCAGGTGTGAAGATCAAAGGGTCAAAACAAGGTGGTCTGAAGGGGACACCGAGTAGAGAATCCTGGACAGCACCCACTTCTCCTTAAAGGTGTCAAGGGACCCAGTGGACCCTTTCCAGAGGAATTCTGCCCTGATGCGTAAATGGAGGGAGGATCGGAAATAGGCCCCACAGTCACAGGGAACCCCCTCAGCCAACATCCTCTCTCTGGTGTTATAGATGGCCATTTTGGCCATCACTACGAGGAAATTGACGAGGAGGTCCTGCGACTTTGTGGAGCCATGGATAGGGTATCCGTATATAAGAAGGTGCAGCCAAAAACATAAAAGGAGATCTAGGAGAAGCCGGAAAAGGGGCTGCAACCTGACACACTCAAGGTAGACATGTGCCAGGATCTCCCTCACACCACAAAAGAAACACGCTTCGGGGATAGGAGTGAACCACGCCAAGTAGATGCCCATGCTCACGAGCCGCCAGCCAATATCCCCGGCAGGCCTCAGGACTAGGGTGGAATACAGGCTGGCCCACTGGGGTTCCTCACCTTCAATAGGTCCCGCCATTTGGTATTGGGGCTGGACACCAGGGTGAGGAAATGGAGAGTATGGAGCACAAACTTGTATAGATATACCCTTGGTGCAGCTTGAAAGCAAACCAGCTGCAGATCACACAGCCAGCTCAAGGTATAAAGGTGGGACAGCCAGGGAGGCTCACAGGACAGGGGCTCTATGAAAAGATCCGGAGGGCCCAGGGTGAGGGGTGGGCAGGGAGCACCCTACCTCGGGACCTGCTCAAGGTAAACTCGATAGGCAGGTGACAAGGCTGCCCTTACCTCCTGAAGCATGCGCCGGGGAGTATGAAGGGTGGAGAGCACCATATGCTGAGCAAGCCTCGGAGGGCCCCACCCAGTCTCCCCTGTCATAGTCCAGGAGGTCTCCAATCCTAGTGACTCCCGCCAGGACCAATCTCTGGTGCACTGAGGGGGAGTCCGCCACCTGTACACCAAGTTGGAGATTGTGTAGCAGGGGCTCCGCGAAGAGATCTACCCCCTCAGTGGAGGCCACGGACCTGGTTGCCGAGACCAGCTTCCGGGTCTGGAGGAGGTCCTGGTAGAAGACCGGCAGCTCGGAGAGGTCTCACGGAAGATGTCTTGGATGGAGATAAAAAAGCTGACGGTCATATCAGAGCCCTCGGAAACGGTGGAGGAAGGCGTGCGCCAGCATACTCCACGGTGGACTACCTGTACCTTAAATAAGTCTCTGCAGGGCCTGGAGGCATAAGACATGGACCTGAGTGCTAAGGCAGATCAGGCCCTGTCCTCCCTCCTCCAGGGGAAGACTCAAAATCCACACAGAGCAGTCCTGGCCAAAAGAACTCCAGAACCATCTTCTGGAGGTAGGCCAGGACACTCGGGGCCGGGATCAGGGTGTTGAGCCAGTGCCAGGACCAGCTGATTAAGCACCAGTGCTCTCCCCCTCAGGGAGAGACACCGGAGCAGTCTTGGCCATCTCAACAGATGCTCACCCACCCTGCCCTCCAAATTCTGCCAGTTCTCTGGCGGAGAAGGATGTGTGGCAGAAAGATAAATGCTGAGATAGAGCAATGGATCTGTGCTCCACCAAATGGCTTGAAGCGCAGGTGGAAGGGAGTTCGCCTGCCACCCATCCCCGACCATAATGCCAGAGCTCTTGACTCAGTTGACCCAGGCAGAGGAGGCCACTGAGTAGATCGCTTGGCAGGCCTCCACCTGCACCAGATCACCTGAATCCTGGACCACGTCGTTGGTGTACGTCAACAAGACCAGCCGCAACTCCGGCTCTTAGAGCACCAATCCTGTGAACATCCAATGGAAGAGACTGAGGAAGGGCTTGATTGCCAGAGAATACAGCTGGCCCGTCAGTGGACACCCCTGACGTACTCCTCAACCGAAGCTGACCAGTTCGGTCAGGGTCCAGTTGAGCCTAACCAAACATTCCACAGAGGCAAACTGCACCTGGAGAAAACCTACAAATCAGGGCACCAGGAGACAGCAGACACTGTGCTTTGTGGTTAGGGTGGGAAAGGGGCCACTGCCACCAGGGATGGAAGCGAGGCAGTGGCCAGAATAGATGACAGGGTGGTGGGCAGAGGGGCCGTGGCCACCTGGGCGTACACTCTGGGGGTCAAGGGAGGGATACCCCCAGAGCTGGTGGAGGGAAGGCAAAGGAAGGAGCAGTGGGGGGGGGCCATGGCCGATGGTGAGGCCACTACAGAGGGGACAGCTCCTACCATGGGGGGGTTGGCCTTCCAGGTGGTGCCCTTACCCTTTTTGTTCCCCTGGCCCTTTCTGCCGGCTGTGGGGGGGGAAGGGATGGGGCTCCCACAGAATTGGAGGAGACGGAAGTGCTGGCAGCAACGAGGTCTGCATCTGTGTCCGCCACTGCCACTGGTGCCCCAGCCTAGCAGTGGAGGGGGGGAGAGGGGAAGGAGAGAGTCCAACCACTCTCCCCTGCTAAGCTCAAGCAAAGGAGGGTGTGAAGGGTGGGCACAAGGGCACTATTCAAGGCAGGGAAGTGGGGTGCAATCACTGACACAAGATTGGGATACCAGCTTCTCTGGCTGCATTGGCGGGGGGGGCTATAATATTATAAGGGAGTGCAGTGAACAATGGGGCTCAACATAAAAGAGGAAAAGTCACAAGCGCGTGGGGAGGGACATGGGTGCACAGAGCAAGGGAGCTGGGCACAGGGAGAAGGGAATGAGCTGAAAGTAGATGAGGGCAGGGCTAGAAGACCATAGGGACTATCTGCAAGGGCTAGAGCGGGGCCAGCAAACCAACAAACTCCCAGGGACTGGAGCATGGCAGGCAAACAAGCAAAAGCCCAAGGTCTGGGGTAGGGCAGGCAAACAAACAGGAAAACTGCTAATGGGGGGGCAAATATGGGCAACAAGGAGCAGTGGGGCAAACCTCTGCAGGGAGGCTGGTGGGCAAAGCAGAGGGTGGGGAGGTCCACCAGTCCAAGTGGGAGGAGGGAGGGAAGGCATGTGAACCCATGTGAGCTTGCAAACTCAGTCTGTGCTGGCTACTGCAAAAGTCCCAGATGATGGAGGAGGGTGTGGGAAGCAGCTGAGTCCAGGAGCGAGCAGTGGAGGCAGATAGTAGGTGGGGGTGGGGATCATGGAGGGGGCAGCAGTGGTGATGGGTGGGGGCAGGTGGATTAGGGGGTGGGCTCCTGTCTCCCCACAGCAAGAGTAAGTATCCCCACCATAAGAGCAAATATGGAAAAAGTTACTCAATCCTGTAGTAAGCGCCCTCCACAGTGTCCTGCAGGGTTTCTGCGCCCTCCTCAGCAGCAAAGGTCCTCCTTTTCCTCCTTCCCAAGGCAAGAGCAGGCTTCCAGGCAGCAGAGGCAGCAGCAACCAGCCAGTAGTCAGGAGGGATCCCACGGATGGTAGCAGAAGCAGTGTCAGGGTCCCTCGCTCCCCCTCTGGGTCCAGTCAAGGGCCTGCACTGCTCTACAGCCAAAATGCTTCTGAAATAAATGTAGTCAAATTTTACTAATTCTGGGTCACTGAGAATGAAAATGATGCTTAAAATTGTTGATTGGCTCTAGTTTTCAAGATATACTATTGGGTCAGTATATACGACCCTTGACTTGGGAATGGTGGAGGATAAGTGAGTTATAAAGGGAAGGGATCTCAATTTAAACCAGAAATGACTAAAATACATCTTTGACTGGATCTATGAATAACTCTATGACTGGGTTTGAACAGTACTTGCTTTTTAGGCAAAACAATGAATGATGCAATCTGAAGCTGGTATTGCGTCATAGATGATATGAATTGCATCATGTTATTCCTAGAAGTCATGGATGATGCAATCATAACGAAGCTTACATCACTCTGCTGAACAAATTGCCTTATATCAGCTCTAGAAATCATACAGTGTCATGCTCTCTTATTTGTCAGTGTTTGATTTTGCAAAGGGACACATTTCTGTTTAGTCAAAGTGAGCAGAGATGCCTCGTACTTGTGTGAACAGTGCAGATAACTTCTGCTATGGTTTGTGGTGAAGTGACTTTTGCATCACAAAAGCGCAGTATAACCACTATGGTTAAGAAAGCCTATCACCTTTATTTTGGCTGCAAAATTGGAGATCAGGACAAGAGGTGGGCCCCACACATATGCTGCAACACTTGTGCAACAAATCTTCGCCAGTGGTTGAACAGGAAAAGGAAATCTATGCCTTTTGCAGTGCCAATAATTTGGAGAGAGCCAACAGATCATACCAGCAATTGTTACTTCTGCATGGTGCCTCCAGTTGGGAAAGGTGTGTCAAAGAAGAAAAAGTGGACTGTGCATTATCCAAACATTTCATCAGCTATACGCCCAGTATCCCACAGAGAAGGACTGCCGGTTCCTGATGCACCAGAATCATTCTCACTTGAGTCAGATGAGGAAGACGATGAAACTTCTGGTCCTGAACCATCAATATCACAGGACCCACATTTTCTCCCATCCTCCTCCTCTGAACCACACCTCATAACACAAGGTGAAGTGAATGACCTTGTCAGGGATTTGGAATGACCCAAGAGTAAGGCAGAGCTTTTGGGCTCCAGACTACAGCAGTGGAATTTCCTGGCAGGTGATGTTAGGGTTTCCATGTTCCGTGACCATCAAAAGGATCTTGTCCCATTCTTCTTCATGGAAGGTGATCTTGTAGCCTGCAACAACATCAATGGTGTGATGGTAACCCTCAACATCGTTCACGATCCAGATGAGTGGAGACTGTTCATTGATTCATTGAAGACTAGTCTTAAAGCTGTTTTACTGCATAATGGCAATGTTTTGCCATCAATTCCAGTTGGTCATGCAGTCCATATGAAGGAAACCTATGACAACATGAAACAACTTTTGAGGTGCATAAACTATGACCAACATCAGTGGCAGCTTTGTGGAGATTTGAAGGTTGTTGCTCTCTTGCTTGGTCTTCAGACTGGATACACAAAGTACTGCTGTTGTCTCTGCGAATGGGATAGTCGTGCAAGAGATTCTCACTACATCAAGAAAGATTGGCCACTCCGACAGTCATTGGAGCCTGGGAGGAAAAGTGTTCAGCATCCACCACTTGTTGAATCAAGGAAGATTTTGTTACCACCCTTACACATCAAGCTGGGTCTGATGAAGAACTTTGACAAAACACAAGCAGCTTTCAAGTACCTCTGTGGAAAATTCCAAGGTTAAGTGAAGCTAAGATAAAAGAAGGTGTCTTTGTTGGTCCTCAGATTCGTGAACTTCTTCAAGATGATGCATTTGACCATGCACTGAGTGGCAAGGAAAAGACAGCATGGAAAGCCTTCCAGTTAGTGGCAATAAATTTTCTCGGAAACAACAAGGCAGACAACTACAGGTTGTTGGTGGAAAACCTCCTCAAGGCATACAAAAGCCTTTGTTGCAACATGTCACTAAAGATACATTTTTTGCACTCTCATCTAGATTTTTTTCCACCGAACTGCGACGAGCACGGTGAGCGATTTCACCAGGACATTGCAACAATGGAGAAATGCTATCAGGGCAAATGGAGCCCATCAATGCTTGCAGACTATTGCTGGACAGTGACAAGAGATGCTCCATTTAATGAATACAAGAGACAAGCCAAGAAGTGCCGAGTAAACACTGAATAGGACTAAACTATGTACATAATAGTTTTTTGCCTTTTGTTTCATAATAAATTTTATTATTATAACCCTTTTGCTGATTTTTAAAGTGTTACATAAACAGGACAGGTGAAATATTATCATGTAAAGCAAACATAAACACATGAAAAGACCTAGGTTTACAATTTATGATTAAAACTCTACTATCTACACAATATATATAGACATAAAATGTAAAAACTTAAATATCTTAGAAACAGTAGCCAGTTGTTTTAATTGTCATATTTGAATTCAGCACATCAAAATACATAATAAATAGTACATTTTATCTCTAAAGCAGACGACTTCTCAAAAATTGTATACCCCTGCTGCCAGAACGTGTTAAAAGCCTCTCCTCCAGCCAGATAGGCGCATGCGATAGGAGCTGAGGGAGAGAGAGGTGAACTTCTGGAGGGCAGGGCAGAGCAGGGCAGATGCTGACAATTATTAGGAGAGAAACCAGGCAGGTACAGAGGTGGAGGGTAGGAGAATCCCTGCCCAACTGGACAGATGGCCCTTCTGGGCTCCAAAGGTCTGAGGGAAGAGATGCTCCCAGAGGGGAGAGACTGAACTTGGGGTCTGGTCTGTTGCCACCACTCCCAGAGGGGCTACCAGAGACTGAGAGACTCCCATCCTCTTCCCCCCCCCCCCCCCCCGTCAGGGAGGCCGGGAGGAATCCTGCTCTGATACGGTATGCACAGTAAACCCAGAAGTATGGGGGGAAATTCTGAGGGAAAAGAGGAATACCCCAGCCCGCCGCTAAATGAAAGCACGGGACCCACTGAGGCAGAGAGGAAGCTTTGTCACAAATGATATTTTGTGGTGATGAATCATGTCAAAAAATTACTTATATCCATTTTTTAATTTTACACCTTTCAACTTCCTTGAGTGTCCTTAACTTTTTTTTGCAGAATCCTACTGAACAGAGATTGCCTGAACTGTAGATATTTATGAAATGCTTGTTTGTTAGTTTAAAGTTCTCTCATTGATTTTTAGAATTCCATCCTAGAATCACTTCTGTCCCTAATCTCTTGCTACATGTGTGTGAAGTCCAGTGGTGAACAGAGAATGCTAAAGAAAATTTTAATCTTCAAACTCATACTAAATTATTTAATTTTGTAAAAACTGATTCCAAATAGAGAGGATGTTATTTACTCAAAACTTGTTTTGAAATTTACTCCTAATTTTGTTCCACTTTATGAATGGAAAAAATCCATTGTGTTAACTTGAAATGTCTTTCATTTAATCTTCTTCCATATACAAATCTAATTTGCTGTATAACCTGTCAAACAGACTGTGATGCTGCATAGCAGGCTGCTAACTCAGACCAAGACAGCAGGCTAATTCACATGCATGCTTAAGAGAAATCAAAGAAATGCTAAAAGGTCATAGTATGTTCAAGCCAATTCACTTGTTAGAATAGAACAGAGGGAGATGTTATCACATTACATGTACATGGCATATGTCCAATAATTACATTTAACCTAAATGCTTGAAAACTAGTGAAATGCTAATATTATTGTCTTCTGAAACTTGTTGATTTACAGTGTATTTAGTTAGCCCTAGTATAGCATTTAGATGTGAGTTCACTTAATATGTAAGATTTCCTGAAATCTAATGAAGGATTGTTTCTGGCTATCACATTGTTCTCGTAAATTAATGACAGATTATCTGGATGACTGTAACTAAATACATTATGTATCATTGCCCATTGAAAATGATACATAATGGGTCGCTTTTGCGAACAGGGGCTGCTAACAGGGAGTTTCGTAAGGGAGTTCTCCAGGTGAAGGAGGAGCAATACAGCACCCTTTTGGGGTAAGTGACTGCCTGTAGTGTGTGTTTGTTTGTGTTTGAGGGTTACTTGCTGTGTGCTGAGCTTGTGTTTGTCAGTCTGTTTGTTTGTTTTCGTTGTTTGAAGGACCGTGTGCTGTGGCTGGCAGTTGGAAGTTGTGAGCTTCAAAGGAAGGTTTGAAAGCTAGAAGCCTCTGCGGACAGGGGGCTGCAGACGGGAGTTTGACAGAGGGAGGCTTACGATGGTTAGGAAGACCCGCAACACCTGTGCCAGCACTGCTTCTGTCTCCTCTACCTGTGCCTGTAGCCAGACAGAGCGCCTGAGCATGGATGCTACTACCCAGATCCTGGTGTGGTTTTGCAGAGACTGTAACTTGCAATTTCCACTTACTGATATCCAGGCTGGGGGGACCATCCAATGTGAGAGGTGCCTGCTGGTGGAATCTCTCAGGCAGCAGGTGGGAGAGCTACAGGAGGAGGTGGCTAGGTTGAGGAGCACCCGAATCCACGAGCAATTCCTTGACAGTGTCCATGTGGAGACAGCTGAGGTAGGTGTCGCAGTACACAGGACTGCTGATACACCACTGGTGGAGGAGGAGATGGCTCAGGGTGGACACTGGCAGCTGGTTACTTCTGGCAGTGGGCAGTGCTCCACCCCTGCTCCGAACCCTCCTGCCATGGTAATAGGTAACCGTTATGCTCTTCTTGATACAGGAAAGAAGGAATCACTCCCTACAGTAAAGGAGGAGAAGCCTCATACCCCTAAGGCTGGGAGGTCTGCTGCCACCACTGCGAATAGGAAACATAGGGTAGTGGTGGTCGGAGACTCTCTGCTGAGGGGGACGGAGGCGCCCATCTGTCGCCCTGACATTTCATCTCGGGAGGTATGCTGCCTGCAGGGAGCCCGAGACGTTACGGAGGCATTGTCGAGGATTATCCAGCCCTCCCACTACTACCCCATGCTACTCATCCATGTGGGCACAAATGATACTGCACGGTGTGACACTGAGCGGATCAAGAGTGACTACAGGGCTCTGGGAGTACGGGTGAAGGAGTTTGGAGCGCAGGTGGTATTCTCTTCGATTCTTCCTGTCAAAGGTAGGGGCCCGGGAAGAGACAGATGCATCATGGAGGTGAATGCCTGGCTGCGAAGATGGTGTCGCCAGGAGGGCTTTGGCTTCCTAGACCACGGGAAGCTATTCGAGGAAGGACTGCTAGGCAGAGATGGCGTTCACCTTTCGAGGAGAGGAAAGACCCTATTTGGACACAGACTGGCTAACCTAGTGAGGAGGGCTTTAAACTAGGTTCGACGGGGACAGGTGAGCAAAGCCCACAGGTAAGTGGGGAACATGGAGACCGGGGAGATGGGTCGGAAACGAGAGGGAGTGTGGGCTATATTGTCAGAGAGAAAGGAGGGTCAGGACAAAACTGGGAGGAAAGATCAAACCAGTATCTTAGATGTCTATATACAAATGCGAGAAGTATGGGGAATAAGCAGGAAGAACTGGAAGTGCTAATAAATAAATACAACTATGACATTGTTGGCATCACTGAAACTTGGTGGGATAATACACATGATTGGAATGTTGGTGTGGATGGGTACAGCTTGCTCAGGAAGGATAGACAGGGGGAAAAGGGAGGAGGTGTTGCCTTATATATTAAAAATGTACACACTTGGACTGAGGTAGAGATGGACATAGGAGACGGAAGTGTTGAGAGTCTCTGGGTTAGGCTAAAAGGGGTAAAAAACAAGGGAGATGTCATGCTAGGAGTCTACTACAGGCCACCTAACCAGGTGGAAGAGGTGGATGAGGCTTTTTTTAAGCAACTAACAAAATCATCCAAAGCCCAAGATTTGGTGGTGATGGGGGACTTCAACTATCCGGATATATGTTGGGAAAATAACACAGCGGGGCACAGACTATCCAACAAATTCTTGGACTGCATTGGAGACAACTTTTTATTTCAGAAGGTTGAAAAAGCTACTGGGGGAAAGCTGTTCTAGACTTGATTTTAACAAATAGGGAGGAACTCGTTGAGAATTTGAAAGTAGAAGGCAGCCTGGGTGAAAGTGATCATGAAATCATAGAGTTTGCAATTCTAAGGAAGGGTAGAAGGGAGAACAGCAAAATAGAGACAATGGATTTCATGAAGGCAGATTTTGGTAAGCTCAGAGAGCTGATAGGTAAGGTCCCATGGGAATCAAGACTGAGGGGAAAAACAACTGAGGAGAGTTGGCAGTTTTTCAAAGGGACACTATTAAGGGCCCAAAAGCAAGCTATTCCGCTGGTTAGGAAAGATAGAAAATGTGGCAAAAGACCACCTTGGCTTAACCACGAGATCTTGCATGATCTAAAAAATAAAAAGGAGTCATATAAAAAATGGAAACTAGGACAGATTACAAAGGATGAATATAGGCAAACAACACAGGAATGCAGGGGCAAGATTAGAAAGGCAAAGGCACAAAATGAGCTCAAACTAGCTACGGGAATAAAGGGAAACAAGAAGACTTTTTATCAATACATTAGAAGCAAGAGGAAGACCAAAGACAGGGTAGGCCCACTGCTTAGTGAAGAGGGAGAAACAGTAACAGGAAACTTGGAAATGGCAGAGATGCTTAATGACTTCTTTGTTTCGGTCTTCACCGAGAAGTCTGAAGGAATGCCTAACATAGTGAATGCTAATGGGAAGGGGGTAGGTTTAGCAGATAAAATTAAAAAAGAACAAGTTAAAAATCACTTAGAAAAGTTAGATGCCTGCAAGTCACCAGGGCCTGATGAAATGCATCCTAGAATACTCAAGGAGCTAATAGAGGAGGTATCTGAGCCTCTAGCTATTATCTTTGGAAAATCATGGGAGACGGGAGAGATTCCAGAAGACTGGAAAAGGGCAAATATAGTGCCCATCTATAAAAAGGGAAATAAAAACAAGCCAGGAAACTACAGACCAGTTAGTTTAACTTCTGTGCCAGGGAAGATAATGGAGCAAGTAATTAAGGAAATCATCTGCAAACACTTGGAAGGTGGTAAGGTGATAGGGAACAGCCAGCATGGATTTGTGAAGAACAAATCATGTCAAACCAATCTGATAGCTTTCTTTGATAGGATAACGAGCCTTGTGGATAAGGGTGAAGCTGTGGATGTTTTCCCCTGCTGTCTTTGAATAATTTCTCTCTCATCTTACCTGACCATAAAACTTCATTGGTGTGATAGAACAGAGATAAAGAGAGGTGCTTGGGAAGAATCAATGGCAGGTAATAAAATAAGAAAAAAATCTAGGCAAAACCATTCACTTTTTGTAACATTATTTTGAGTACATAAGAATGGCCATAATGGGTCAGACCAAAGGTCCATCTAGCCCAGTATCCTGTCTTCTGATACTGGCCAATGGCAGGTGCCCCAGAGGGAATGAACAGAACAGGGAATCATCAAGTGATCCATTCTCTTTCACCCATTCCCAGCTTCTGGCAAACAGAGGCTAGGGATACCATCCCTGCCCAACCTAGCTAATAGCCATTGATGGACCTATCCTCCATGAACTTATCTAGTTCTTTTTGAATCCTGTTATAGTCTTGGCTTTCACAACCTCCTCTGGCAAGGAGCTCCACAAGTCGACTGTGCGTTGGGTGAAGAAATACTTCTTTTTGTTTGTTTTAAACCTGCTGCCTATTAATTTAATTTAGTGACCTCTGGTTCATGTGTTATGAGAAGGAGTAAATCACACTTCCTTATTAACTCTCTCCACACCTGTCATGATTTTATAGACCTCTATCATATCCCCCCTTAGTCATCTCTTTTCCAAGCTGAAAAGTCCCAGTTTTATTAATATCTCCTTATATGGAAGCCGTTCCATACCCCTTATCATTTTTGTTGTCATTTTCTGAACCTTTTCCAATTCCAATATATCTTGTTTTAGATGGGGCAACCACATCTACACGCAGTATTCAAGATGTGGGCACATCATGGATTTATATAGAGACAACATGATATTTTCTAACTTATCTATCACTTTCTTAAGATTTCCAACATTCTGTTGGCTTTTTGCCACGGATCAGATGTTTCATGGTGTCAGGAGGCGCTGGGGGAAGGAGAGGAGTGAGGGCTCAGTGTGCTCGGGGGAGGGGCAGAACTGGACGGGGAAAGGTGGGGCAGGGCGGAGCGAGGGTGGAAAGAAGCAGGGCAGGGGTGGGGCCTTGGGAGAGGGGAGGAGTGGGGGGCAGGGCCTGGGCGGAGCCGAGGGGTGCATTAGAAACTCGGCGCCCATGTCCCGGTCCCCACACACACCTAGGGACAGCCCTGCCTACTGCTATGTTCTAATTAGTCGAGCATGAAATTACTATCTATAGATTTGGTTTGGTCCATTTCAGATTTTTACTTCATTTGATTCTTTCACATATAGTGCCACTCCCCCACAAACACGACCTGTTCTGTCCTTCCGACATATTTTGTACCCTGATATTACTGTTTTCCATTGATTATCCACATTCCACAAAGTTTCTGTGATGCCTATTATATCAATATCCTCATTTAATAAGAGGCACTCTATATACCAATGTTAGAAGTCTAAATAATAAGATGGGTGAACTAAACACTTTAAAAACGTGTCACCTTTTAGCTGTCTGCCATTACATGATGTAATTGAATGAGACTTTTTTTTTTCATTTGGCTGTTTCTCATCAGATCCTACCTGTATTTTATCATCTTCCATCCTCTTCTCCTTATTAGGACATGGGGAATCTCCATTTATAGATCCTTCCCTACGGGATTTTCAAACCACGTGCTCCTCTGCACCTGTTGGCTCTCCCCCAGCCCTTAGTTTTAAAACTGCTCTACGGCCTTTTTAATTTTAAGAGCCAGCAAACTGGTTCCATTTTGGTTTAGATGGAATCCATCCTTCCTGTATAGGCTCCCCCTTTCCCAAAAGTTTTCCCCAGGTCCTAATAAATCTAAACCCCTCCTCCCTACACCATAGTCTTATCCACGCATTGAGACCCTGCCTGTCTAATTGGCCTTATGGAACTGGAAGCATTTCAGAGAATGCTACCATAGAGGTCCTGGACTTCAATCTCGTACCTAGAAGCCTAAATTTGGCCTCCGGGACCTCTCTCCTATCTTTCCCTATGTCATTGGTACCTACATGTACCACGACCAATGGCTCCTCCCCAGCACTACACGTAAGTAGAGTAGTTTTTATTAAACGTACTTAACACAAATTCCTGTGTCTGAAGTTACCTGAAGATTCTGAATCTGTACTATGTAGATGTATTCCCATTCTAAACTCCTAACCAGTCCAGATGTAATTCCATTTTCATCAATGGAGCTCCATGGAGCTATGCTGATTTACATCAAGTGAGGATTAACATCCACTCTAGTGATGTCAGTCTTCTGAGTCTTCTGGCTGGCTTTTTAGCCTTCCATTATTAACACTTCATATTCACACTGAAGAATGACTGTGCTGACATGAACATCTAGGGTTTTCCCTTAAGATGTTTTGTAAATTCAGCTGGGTGAAAATTATCTTGAGAAACACTGGACTGACATTCAAACTGGTCAAATGATTTTCATTTGAGTTAAACTTTAATATTTATTAACAAATTCAAAATGACAGCATCATATCATAGGATTGGTTATAAGTGACAATTCATTCTTTGGACAGGTGACTAAAACAAGTGCTAAAACTAATCAGAATGGCATATCTTAACACTTCCCAAGGTGTCTTTAGGTTTATGACCTAGGATTATCTCTACATGACAGATATCGTCACCTGTTGTTTCAAGTCTTGAACATTTCCTCATGAGAGGGCTTTTAAGAAAACAAACAAACAAAATATCTTGTGTAGAACACAAAGTCCACCATTGTCCCCATGCAATCCATTCAAAGTCTTCCGTTTGGAGT
Source organism: Chrysemys picta bellii (assembly GCF_011386835.1). Taxonomy (NCBI): domain Eukaryota; kingdom Metazoa; phylum Chordata; order Testudines; family Emydidae; genus Chrysemys; species Chrysemys picta. The sequence goes on from NC_088791.1 coordinate 36,724,393, forward strand.
GGAGTTTGATTCACCATGGCTGAAGGATAAGGCTTCCACCCATGAATCTGGTTCTTCAGGGATCCAGTGGAACCAAGGGCTTGTCTGTGGAGGCCATTTGCCACAACACTTTCCTATCACCTCACTTCTGCATCCCCTCCCAGCATAGCCCTCAGTGAGGACATCGTGGATATCACTGATTACCAGCTAGCCGCAAAAACATCCTTTGGAAAGGGTGGCTGCCCTTCATATGGTAGAAACAAAACTGCACAAACTACTGCTGATTATGGGCCTGATCCAAACCTCACTGAAGTCAATGGAAAGTCTCCTGCTGACTACACTGTGCTTTGAATCAGGTTCTATGTTTTCAGTAACTTACACCAGTTTTGTTGGAAGAGAAGAATTTTTGCAGCAGTGAAAGGAAACTCAGATCTATGTGCAACTGCCCCATTCTGAGAAACTGACAGTAGTGCTGTGAAAGTTACTAGTGACCCCCCTTAACAGCTAGCAGCCTTTATGTCAACCAGTGGTCATTAGGGGGAAGCAGATACCTCACTACACAGTAGCCTGAACTTTTGAACTGTCTTCTCTCCTCTGCCTTGAGGCAGAGGGAACAAGCCCCAAACTGGTTTTCACTGACCAGATAGCAGAAGTACAGGGTCTGACAACCACCAATCAAGTGTTAACACGGCAAGGGCCTTTGTCTGAATGTGTATAAAGGATCTGTAAAATGTGTGTAAGACAGAGCTTTTGTACCAAGGTGCAAAGCTCTCCTTTCTTCTGCAGAATAAAGCAACTCTTCCTTATCCCTGTCTGGCTGTTATTGGCTCTCAGCTAGGTGGACCCGATATTTCGGTGACAGTTTCTGGCGACTCCGCCGGGACTCTCCTAGCTCAGACATTGGACTCCGGACGGCTGCGGCGAACTGGGAACGGCGCCAACGGGGTGTTTCGCCCCTTTTCTCTGCTTCACCGTGGCCCCTGGGGTTCGTGTTCCGATAAGGTGAGTCCTAATAGGATAAGGAGACACTATCTGGTTCTGGTTCTGGTCTGGTTCTGTTCTGGTTAACCGGTTAATGAATTTCTGTCTTATACATTTGGGCATTAGGTGTGTAGACGGAACTGAGTCTCTCATTCTTAATTCCTCAGAGTGGAAGCCATCGCGTGCGATGAAGCTCTGAGGTCGAATTGGGATCCTTCTGTCCCGTCCCCTGTAGCGGTCAGTATTAGTAGAAATTCCAGTAATAGAATCCTATTAGGCCATAATTCCCTCTGTTCTCTGTGTAATTCTCTGTTAGAATGTCAGCAGGCAGATGGGTGGGTCTCTAGTAAAACCCTCTAAGGATAGCCTTTGGATTATATGTTAAGTAAATGGCCTTTACCCGGTGTTCAAAAAAGAAATAGTTACACCTTGTGTAAAAATTGACGTGGTTAGTGTTGTGCAAATTGAATTGTGGAGAGGATGTGCATTTTCCCCAGAACATGTGCAGTGTATATTGTAGTAGAGGTAAAAGAAATGCAAACCTACCAATATAGGTTGTGTTGTCTTTTTCAGATCACTGTGTGTTTGAAAGCAGAAGTTAGAAGTAAAAGGCAATCAAAAGTCTGGGAAAGTTAATTTTATCCCTTTTTAAGTAAGAATCTTTAAGCTGTGGATAGCTTTGGATCTGGAAGCAAGCCAGAAAGCATCTGTATGAATGCAATTTTCTAACTAATAAGGTAGAAGCCACTGAAACCTGGGCTGCCTATGAAACAAATACAAGGAAATATGGGGTAATTCCTCTGTTTTGCCTAAAATCAACAAGAGTATGTGTATATAAAGGAAATATTTTAAGCAACGACTGACTGCCCAGAAGGGGTAGACCTCTGTTCTTTTGTCTTTCAGATCATCAGAGAAAACCGATGCCAGCTGAATAGCATTCAACGTACCATGCATTTACTGGCACAATAGGAATTATTTTTGTGTTCTATGGCCAAAATTGTTGTTAAAATTTGCATACCGACAGTCTTTGGAAGCAAGGACATGGAAGGTTAACCCACTCCCCATATTGCCCATGGGATCCTTCTGGCTACCTCAGATTTCTAGCTAGAGGGCTGGGGAGGGAGGAAAGCTATTGGACACCAGAGGTTATACCGAGTGGACTCCTCAAAAGTGGGTGTGCTTGTCCTGGTTTGTTGCTCCAAAGCTCTGTAATAAAGTCATTTTACTGGAAGGATGTACATGGCATACATTGAGTAATAAGACTAATGTACTGTATAATGGCAATGTGTATGTGTTCATTGTTGGGAAAAGGTGTATGAGTGAAGAGTGGAAGTTTCCTTTGTAGGTTAAAAGAACCCAAGAAGGGGAGAAGGAAAAAGAACAGAACAAGTTAACTGGGAAAAAAATAGCTAGCAAGCTCAGATCAAAGATAAGATGCTGGCCCCATCCAAGGACATTGTTCACAGCTAAGACTTGGCTGACAACCAAGAAAAGGGGGGCCTGAATGTACCCAAGCAGCTGTGAGATCTGCAAAACACTGCCAGGCATTAATGAAATGTGTTAGGTTTCTTTTCTCACAGATAAAAGAAGTGCTAACCAAAGACCCTAACAGCCCAGCCATTCATTGAAACAAGGAGACTGAGTCTATGTAAAGATCCACCAATGAAAGACTGCTTTGGCTCCGTGCTGGAAAGGCCCTTTCCAAGTCCTGTTAACCTCCAACACCACTGTGAAGTGCCAAGGACTGCCTACCTGGACCCATGCTTCTCACTGTAAAAAGACCCCTCCACCTCGGGAGGACTCTCCGACTGATAAGCCTATTTCTCCTTCTAGCTCTGCTGTGCCTTGTGGACAGCAGGAAAAAGGAAAAAACAAGGTGAAGTGCTAGTAACCGCTCCCTTGTCCACTGACAGACTTACTGTGCCTTTGAATTTTTTTTTAGAAGATGTAAAACCATTACAGGGTGATGTGCTACTAACCTCTCCCCTGTATGATGCTGAACCATGACTGTTTCAGGAAAAGAGAAGAAGGAACACTTGCTTCATTGAAACCACCAAAATCCAGGAATTCCTGCCTACAGGAGACATTAAGAACTGACCCTGGTGAAGAAACAAAGAATTATACACTGGCAGGAAGAAACCTGTGGAACCCATGCTTGGGAATGTGGTATAGTACTACACCAAAAAGAAATGTATTAGGATATCAATGGACTGTGATTAACACTACACTAGGAACTGTTAAATTTTCATTACCCTTATCCAGTTTCCAGATCACCTCTACATACCCAAATTGCTCACAGGGGGCTGCCATTAGATTAGCACAACAGAGGGCTTGGGTTATTTTCTCTAGAAAAGTGACTTGACCGGATCCCTATGGGATGGGGCCAATAGTGCAGCAGCAGTTTGGAATATTTTTAAGAGCCAAGAACATGATGAGAAATTGGGGCAATTAGAAAAGGCCACTAGCCTTATTTCTGGGGCACAGCTAACCCAGGTACAGGCTGAAATTGGTGAGTTACCTGTTATCTCCGCCCTTAGTTCTATGACCCAGACAGAAATGGTATTGAATATCACTAAGGCTGGGAAGGCATTGCAGTGGAATCTAGCATGTTCAGGCTTGGCCCACTGCCCTTACAGACACATCAGGAGTACCATCTGATCTGTGGCCATAGAGACATACTTGGAGACTTTCTGGGTGGAAGTGCGAACGTTCTCAATGCTCCTTCCAAGCATATGGACCAATAAGGGGGGGTGTGGGCTCCCACATACCGAGTCCCGCCAGGTCCATGCATGTGGAATTGGGTAATTCACCAAGACATCTGGAAAATTAAACTACTGCCGATGCCCTGGTGGACTTGGCAACCGCACAGAGAAAACTAAGGCAGATGGTTTTCCAGAACTGCTTGGCTCTAGATATCTTTCCCTCCAGCTCAATTGCAAATTGCGTAATGGGCCTGACAATTTTTGGGTTTGTCAGGCCCGAAGGGGGGGACTGTGAAAGTTACTAGTGACCCCCCTTAACAGCTAGCAGCCTTCATGTCAACCAGTGGCCGTTAGGGGGAAGCAGATACCTCACTACACAGTAGCCTGAACTTTTGAACTGTCTTCTCTCCTCTGCCTTGAGGCAGAGGGAACAAGCCCCAAACTGGTTTTCACTGACCAGATAGCAGAAGTACAGGGTCTGACAACCACCAGTCAAGTGTTAACACGGCAAGGGCCTTTGTCCGAATGTGTATAAAGGATCTGTAAAATGTGTATAAGACAGAGCTTTTGTACCAAGGTGCAAAGCTCTCCTTTCTTCTGCAGAATAAAGCAACTCTTCCTTATCCCTGTCTGGCTGTTATTGGCTCTCAGCTAGTTGGACCCGATATTTCGGTGACAGTGTTGATATCATATTCAAAATGTGTAGTGTAATAGGAGACAGATTGCATATCACATGTGCTTCACTGGTGATTGATGTCACCCATTTTAGTCAAAAGTGCCTTGCGTGCCACCTAAATTTGGTGTCCCCTGTCTTATTTTAGAAAATAATTACATGACTCCTTATTTCTGATGTAAATGGAGGTTAGAGAAAGAGGCACTTAAACTAAAGGGATGTCATTCTAAATTTACTGTGTGAATATTTGGTTGTATCTTCCATTTTGGATCTTTTTCCTACAGCTGGGCCTTGACAAGGCTGAGAGATATGGGAGACAGGGGGAGTTACAATGTCAAGTTCCCTACTGTCCTGCACTTGACTTTGAGTTACATGCTAGGTGTCAAGGACTGAGGGAGCAAAGTTCTGATAGAGCCATTCTTTCAAACCATTCTGTCACCATGATAGATTAATATAAAATATTGTATTAATATTGATGAGCCCATGTCTTGTTAAATTTCACACTTTCAATCCCCACTCTTTCTAAGTTGGGATATACAAAGAAAGAAGTTTTCAAACTTAAAAAAACCCATCAAAGACATTTAAAAAAACCAAAATATCATAAAAAATTTATGGCCAATCTGAGATTTTGTATACCAAATTTTAGCCCCAAGCAAAGTTTTATAGCTGAGCTATAAACCCTTGAAAAACAATGTTTGTAATGGAAATGATCACATAGCCTCAAGCACAGCAGCACCTCTGAGCATACAAATAATAAATACACCTCGACTCCGAAACAAATTTATGAGGATAGTTTTTCTCCAACAGTTCACTTCAAGCTCAAACAAAGTTTTGCATATTGGTACGCCTGGCTTGTGAACTCTTTAATCATAATACAGCAATTAAAAATGAAGGCCACAAGAGTAAAGCAAATTGATTGTGAATTTAAATATTTAAAATAAGAGAAGGCTTAATTCTAGAAACTCATGTTGGAAAGATAAAATGAATTGCTAGAAAAGCTACCATTCCTATGGAAGGTGATTTGTTTTTATTTACTATTACAGGCATTGACTTACCATAAAAGTACAGATTGATTTTATTGCTTAAATTAGCTTGTGGAAATGTGACTTGAGCTATAAACAACAATGGTTAACTTAAGTTATAAACAACTTTTAATGAACAAGCATATTGATAATAAATGTATGAAAAAAGTTATGAAATAAAACCTGTGAAATCAATTCATAATGTACTCTACCAAGAACAAATCCTATACCTTTTTGATTATATGAGGCAAAAAGGGAAAGGTTATTGGTATTCTTTTTGGAAAGGCTAGCAGTCCTAAACAAACCAATAAATACATGTTTTGTGTTCATTACACTCTGTTTCTAGATTTTACCTATAACTCACAAAGAAATCTCTCTACCTAGAAAGGTTTCTGGACTATGGAGATACAAATATGTAGAAACACTGTAAATATCCTTTCTTGCAATAAAAAAACTCACACTTATGATGGATTTGTACATCACCCTATATAAAAAATAGACAAAAATCATGAATATTATATAACAGAAGGAGAAGGAGAACCAAAGGAAAAAGGTTAGCAACAGGACAACATATTCAAGTCCTTTCAGGGTATATTTACCCTGCAGCCTAGAGCATGCCTCCCATTGCAGGTCATACACTAGCTCTGCTCAAGCTAGAATGCTTAAAGTAACAGTGTGGATGATGTGGCATGAGCAGCAACATAGGCTAGCCACCTGTAGACGTACCGAGTGGTCAGGTGGGTTTCTACTCAGGTAGTTAGCCTGTGTTGCCATCTTTACTGCCACAGCCACACTGCTATTTTTAGTACGTTAGCTCAAACAAAGCCACTACATGTCTGTCTTCCTCAGCTGAGTGGCATGCTCTCAGCTGCCATGTGGACATACCCTTAGATCTGTCAGACACTACACATTTTAAAGCTGCAATTTGCTGCCGCTGCTGCTGCTAGAAAAAACAATTCTCCCCAGCTCCATATTTCAGTCCCATGAGTTTTTTGAGAACAGTAGAATTTAATAAATAATAAACTATATTTCTCAAGTGCTCCTCCTCCGGCAATTGTAATATGGAACCCTCACCACACCTGCAGGGAGTCCCAGCAGAAGATGGTTCTTTCCTCCAGTTTCCTGAGCACCAGGAGCTGTCAATGTGGGCCAGCTTCGTTTTTCCTTGGGTACCATGTGACTGGCCACTTCATTTTTCTCTCACAAGCTCTCATAGTGAGCCTGAATTTATGCTATTAGCTGGGCAACATGGAAGGAGGGCACATTGGTGCAGCAATCAGGGTTTTTCAGAGGAACTGAACACCCAAATTCAAACTGAAATCAATGGGAGCGCTAAGTGCTCAGCAACTCTAACAAAAATCGGGCCCTGGGAGTGTGTATGGTTGTGCACACAAAAATTTAACAAACCCCAAATGAGAGGCCACTTCGGAAAATGTAGACCAAACCCTTCTCAGCAGCTGGTCTCAAGTTGTGAAGTACAGTAACTCGCAACAATTCCAATTAAGCGTGCCACCTTCTGGATGAAATACAAGACATCTCTTTAGCACAGCTTTCTAATAACACAGAAAGCACCAAAAGCAAACCTAAGGCTAGACTTCCTGGGGAATGTATATAATTGTAATAAAGTGCTCAGGTACCACAGCGATGAGTGTGATATAAATAGATAGATTTGTCAAGTTTAATGCAGACGCTTAATGTTATTTGACTGTGAAGCAACTGGATTTTCCCCTCCCCCACACCTCCAGCCCCAATGTTGAATTAAAAAAAGAAGAAAGCTATCTTTCATGGAAGGATATGAGAGATGAGAGAATTTTAAAAACTCAGTGAACTGTGACAGCTACTTTGTTTTTAAAGTCTAGTTTTAAACTGTGTATTATTTACCACAGAACCATTACAGTCTGTCATGTCACCGGTACCGTGTCACAGGCACACTAAATCCATACTCTAAAGTTCCTCATGAAATGTGCTTAGTAGATGATTTCACATGGGAAATAGCTGCTCTTCTAAGCAAAATAATTCATATTAACTTGTTTTTAGGCTTCCTCTAAATCTTAACAGACTTGTTTATTATACAAAATTGATGTTCAGAGAACAAGACATGTTTGAATTACACGAGTGCAAAAGAATCTGGAGACACTATTACAGTGGGTTGTTTTTTTTTGTCAGTGCTACTATTGATTTGTGTAGCCTCTTCATTAGACTTCATACAGATATCATCTAGATCTATTTTATTTAAACATTATTTTTTCATTACAGCAAGCCCCAAATGAGATCAAGGCCCATTGTGCTAGGCTTTGTACATACACAAGGTATTTTACAGAATCTTACTTTCAGAGCCCAGCTTCCATTTGTCCTAGAACAACTTTGCACATGTACATACCTGCCCAAACTTGTTTCCAAAAATAACATCCATATGTGTAGATGACTGAAATCCAGTTGTTGTTTCACCTCTTCACAAAGAAACATCTAAATTGTATCACCTGCATATGCAAGTGTTAGTGAAGGAAGGATGTGCATGAAAGGGTGAATACAAATTTTGGATACTCAAGTAGTTGAAGCCCAAAGGAGTAACATTTTCAACAGTGCCTAAGTAATGAGGTGTCTAAGACCCATTTTGACAGGGATTTAGACACTTAGGGCCAGCTTGTCAAAGATGATTATGCACCGTAAGATGTCTAGTGGGATTCTCAAAAGCACCCAAGCAAGTTAGGCACCTGTTTCAATGGTCCAGATCCTCAAAGGTATTGAAGTGTTTCTCTACTGAGTATTGCAATGCCTAACCCCTAGGCATTCACCGTGCCACCTAATGGAATCCTCAGCTCTGGGCTCACCGTACAATGCCTCAAGAGACTTAGGTGCCTAAGAAAGGGATCCTCAGAAGCCAACAATCTGAGGAGGGGGGGGGGGCTCCTAAAATAGCCAGGAGTGAAATTCTGAAGAGGGGAATGGGAAAAGAAGAAGAGTTTAAGCATCTAAACAGCTAACCTGATGTGCCTGGGTGATGGGCCAGAAATAAGCACCTACTTTGCTCAGGTTCTTCAGCTGCAAACCCTGGCTAGCAGTTAGTGACCTAATCCATAGAACATGCCCAAGCAGCCAACCTCTCCTCCTCCCACTCACACTGGATATCTCTCTCACATTCACGCTGCATTTATCTATCCCCCGGCTGTATTTTGTGCGAATGCTATAGTGCCCCTGCACCTATCAGAGGTCTGCAGCTATCCCTCCTGCTGCTAGGGCTGACAGGTATCAGTTTTTAGGCATGCTCAGAGCACACCTACAGGACCATGCCCTGCTGGTAAGATGGGTGTTCCCCTGTCTAGTTTGAGAATCCACGTTCAGGGCCTCCAGGGCTTCAGCTTGAGCTCAGGCTCCAAGCAGGTTGTTAGCTGTGGGATATCCTCAGGGCTTAGGCAGCAGAAACTTAGGTGTCTAGGGGCTGGGGGACAGCTGAATGGCTGTTTTGAAAATGTCAGTAGCACCTGAATGATGAAATTAGGCACCTAAAGAGGCAGAGCAGCACCTAAATATCTTTGAAGTTCTGGGCCCAGGTGCCTAACCTACTTAGGTGCTTTTGTAAATCCTATTAGGTGTGTATCTGCACTATTAGGCCTAAATATCTTTGAAAAATCTGACCCTAAGTGCCTAAGTCACTTTTGACAATGGGACTTTGGTGCTTTTGAAAATTTGATCCAAAGTTCTTTTGCACCACTGTACTGAAAATGGTATAATTGCCTGAACAGGCCAGCAGAGAGATAGAAGAGGTTTGACTGAGGCTGCACAAAAAACCAAGTCCTTAATTGCCAGTATATTATATTCTAACACAAGAGCATTATATCTAAACAGAGTCTGTTCCTGCAATTTTTAGGTTTTTTTTCTATTTCTATTTAAAAAAAATTATATTTTTCCTGGACCATTATTTAAGTGTAGGACGGATGTTCAGTGCAGGCACTCCATAGGCAAGGTATACAGTGACCGGATAAATGGCATGGAAAGGACTTTAAAAGAGGTGTTTGTTAAAGGGAAGCAGTTAGGGACTCCTATGATTGGTATGGCAGGGAGCCAACCCCCCATTCTTATAGCCCACCTTACCCCTCCTATGAATGGGGGTGGATGGTAAGGTCCCGGCAATGGTTTTGCTGGAGGGACCTGGAAGAAAAAAGAGGGGGAGCTGGTTAAAACTCCCTGGGTAATTATGGAATAAACATGGGGTTATCTGCACTGTACACTTTTATCTGCCGGGTAATCCTAGACTTTAATAATAAAGTTGCGACCTGATTAAACCCCTGTCAAATATCTGCTGTCCTTTTGGTATGGCCAGACAATTGTGTTAATAAAACTATTATAAACACGGAAACTGTACATCTTGAGGTTGCCAACTAAACTTTAATTCTGATAATACTGGGCCTGATCTTGGGACAAGAATCTACCAAACCTCAGAGTGTTAACTGAGAATTCTTAAGTAATCAATATAATTCATACACAATCAACAGATCAGGCAACACACTTCCTAGCCCTGATCTGATAACAGTGTATAATTTGAATTGGTCACTGAGGGTCACTGTTCTCACAAACTCAGGAAAAAGTTCAAAAAAAGGGAAAGAATTTACATAAAAAACATGAGCTGACCCACTGTCTGCCCCTTCTCTAGCACAATGCATATGTATGTGCATAGAATATTAACTCAGTGACAAACCTATGGAAAATGAGCCAGGAAAACAGAAATTTACAGATGAGTTATGGATCTTCGAAATCCTATTGCTGGCTTCATTATTTGCACTTATCAGAGCTACTACATCACAAAGGTTATGTGATGGGTTTTTATCTGCAAAAGCATTAGAACCTGAAGTCCACTTAATGTTCCAAAGTACGATTTGCTGTAATGTCTGCAGAGTGCACATTTTTGACCCATTCCCATTATCATACCTTGAAAGCTTTCTGCGATTTTCCTAGATTATGATTTCCAGCTGCTTGCTAATGAACAGTATAGTCTTTTGGACTAGTTTTTCAGGAACACAAGAATTCAGGATCACATCAGAACAGTGGTCTGTCTACTCTTGTCACCAACCATGGCTGTTGTCAGGTGCTTCAAAGGAAGCACTTAATTGTATACATTGTCTGCCTATCTAAAAGCATGATATTATTATTATCATCCTCATCCTCTCCTTCCCTCTTTGTGTGTTTTGTCTTTAGATGAAAGTTCAGGGAAGGGACCAAGTTTTATTCAGCAGCTCACACAATGGAGACTCATCCCGACTATGGCTTTGGAAGCTATATGCAACACATAAATAAAGAATACAAGGAAGACATTTTTAAAAATATTAAATATGATAATTGCTGTATACTTTGTTTAGCAATGCAGCAGAGTCGAATCCCAACATGCACAGGCACTCAAATATAGAACCATACTTGGTTCTAAACATAGAATCATGGAAGTGTAAGGCTGGGAAGGACATCAAGAAGTAATCAAATCCAGCTCCCTGAGCAAAGGCAGGACCGATTATATTTAGTCCATCCCTGACAGGTGTTTGCCCAACCTTTTCTGAAAAACCTCAGTGATGGGGATTCCCTTGGAAGCCTGTTCCAGGACTTAAACTACCCTTATAGTAGTATCTAACCTAATCTCCCTTGCTGCAGATTAAGACCATTACCTTTTTGTCCTACCTCGGGTGGACACGGAGAACAACTGATCACCATCCTCCTGATAACAGCCCTTAACATATTTGAAGACTTATTAGGTCTTCCTCAGTCTTCTTTTCTCAAGACTAAACATGCCCAGTTTTTTTAACCTTTCCTCATAAATCAGGTTTTCTAAACCTTTTATAATTTTTGTTGCTTTCCTCTGGATTCTCTCCATTTTATTCACATCTTTTTAAAAATGTTGTGCCCTTGAATTGGACACAGTGCTCTCTCTAGCTGAGGCCTCACCAGCGCTGACTAGAGTGGGACAATTACCTCCTGCAGCTTACATACAACATTCCTGTTAATACAAAATGATATAAGCCTTTTTTGCAATAGCATCACATTGTTGACTCATGTCCAGTTTGTGATTCACTATAACCCCCAGATCCTTTTCAGCAGTACTACCACCTAGCCCATTATTCTCCATTTTGTAGTTGTGCATTTGATTTCGCCTTCCTAAGTGTAGAACTTTGCACTTATCTTTACTGAATATCATCCTGTTGAATTCAAACAAATTCTGCAATTCGTCAAGGTTATTTTGAATTCTATTCCTATCCTCCAAAGTGCTTGTAACCCCTCCCAGCTTGGTGCCATCTGCAAATTTTATAAGCGTCCTCTCCTCTCCATTATCCAAATCATTAATGAAAATATTGAACAGTACTAAATGCAGGATTGACCCCTGCAGGACCCCACTAGATATACCCTCTCAGTTTGACAGGCAACTATTGATAATTATTTTCTGAGTACAATCTTTCAACTGATTGTGCACCCACCTTATAGTAATTAAATCTAGACCACATTTCTCTAGTTTTTCTTTTTATTTTAATGGGAACATCATGATACATCATGCCTACTGCTTCCCTCCTATCTACTAGGCCAATAACCCTGTCAAAGAAGGAAATTAGGTTGGTTTGTCATGATTTGTTCTTGCCAAATCCAAGCTGGCTATTCCTTATAACCTTATTATCACCCAGGTGCTTACAAATTGATTGTTTAATGATTTGTTCCAGTATCTTTCCAGGTATTGAAGTTAGTGTGGACAGCTCTCTACTCACAATAATTTTTCCATATTACTTTGAGAATATGAGAGATCGTTCTACTTTATTTGGTTTCTAGCTTTGATAGGGGCCAATCACATGGCTGCTGGCTGCATGAAACAACCATGGATGTCACTGGGCCCAGAGTGTGCCTTTTGGTTTTTAATGCTGCCATGTGGCTGCCCAGGTTACATCGCTGGCTAGACATACTATATTTGAGTGTATTTTCCACTGTACAAGCTTGTTGCAGAGAATTGCAAAGCATCATTTTTTAGTTTAATATTGCTAAAATATTTTGAATGGATGTCACTGTATTGACTTGTTACCATGCTAGATTCTGCAGAACAAGCTGGTTCCTGTTAAGTAGCCTAAAGGGCTGAAGTGCACGATACAGAGAAGCTGTTTTTCATGACAGTTTAGCACTGTCTTCTATGCATTTTACTACAGATGTTTTATCAGTCATTATTGCTGCAATGCAGCTTTGTAACACAATTCCGTTTTCTTTATCATCTTTCATACATAATGTATAACAAATAAGTTAAATAAATATGTAACAAAAAGACATATGAGATATGAGATAAAATTCCATGAAACATGCAACAAGAACTTCCCAAATGTGGAGTATACCCTTTAGGTTCACTACTAACGGAGACCCCTAGAGAAGGTATATCATTTATTGTTTATAGCATGATAGTGCCCAGAGATGCTAAATGAGATTGGGCCCCATTGTGCTAGGCACTATACAAATACATAGTATGAGACAATCCCTGCCCTCGGGAGCTTACCATCTAAGGCTGGATTTTCAAAGGAGCCTAAGACAGTTGGATGTCTACTCCCACTAAAAGTCAATGAGAGTTGGATGTCTAATTCTCTTAAGCTTCTTAAAATGCTTAGCGCCAGTGGTTCTCAAACGTTTGTACTGGTGACCCCTTTCACATAGCAAGCCTCTTAGTGTGACCCCCCCCTTATAAATTAAAAACACTTTTTAATATATTTAACACCATTATAAATGCTGGAGGCAAAGCAGGGTTTGGGGTGGAGGCTGACAGCTCACAACCCCATGTAATAACCTCGTGATCCCCTGAGGGGTCCCGACCCCCAGTTTGAGAACCCCTGAGGTAGACAAAGGAAGTATTATCCCTATGTTAGAGATGTAACTGCTATTTGCACCTTTGAAAACTTCCCTCTAAGGCTATGTCTACTCTATGAGCTAGAGGTGTGAGTCTCCTGCTTGTGTACACATACTTGTGCTGCTTACATCGAAATAGCACAAGTTTAAATAGCAGTGTAGCCATGGTAGCAGCAGCACAGATGAGCCGTGCCAAGTACAAACCTGACTGAAACTCCACAGCTGTGTTACCATTTATACTCTGACTAGCTCAAGCAAACAGGGAAAACACCCCCCTAGTTCATAATGTAGACATAGCCTATGTGACATCCCCAAATCGTATGGGAAGTCTGTGACAGAGCCTGGAACTGAGCGCAGCTCTCCTGAGTCCCAGCCTACTGCCTTAACCATGAGACTGAGACCATCCTTTCGCAAAAAATACATGTGAGGAGTTAAACTAATTGCTCCAGAACTTTTAAAATGTTTCAAGCCCAATTTGATCCAGGGATAAGGAAAGATTCCAGCTTGGCTTTATTTTGACCAAAGCTATTGCCCCATCTCTAACTCTAATGCAGATTTACATGGTGTATTGTAGAATATCAAGTTCTTCTGTTCCTACTTGGATTTCAGTTTGCAATGATTTTCCAATCCCATACCTCACATTGTTTCCAGAACTGCAATTTCACACACAAATGGAGTGAATTGAGCACGGATTTACATTGTTAATCCTAAAATTCTTTAAAACTGAGATGTATCTGGAAAAAAAGCCCTCCGCCCCAAATTTAAGGTATATATTTTTATCAAAGTCTGCCATTGTTCACATGCACCCAGCATCCATTTACTTTGCTGCTAGTTTCTTAGGAGTGTTTTGTGCCTGCATGTGTCTTCCTCTGCAATGGTTGTATCACAAAACTGCTCTCGCCCCTATGTTAGTTCAGGTGGCTGGGAAGGATAAAGTATAGTTCTGTTACACTAGCAAATGCCTCAGTGCTTTGTACAGAGAGTGGGGAGCTGAACAAGCAATTCAAACGAACATGTCTTCTCTAATCAGTATTTTAAGAAACTCTTCATTTAAAGCCATTTGTGGTTGACCTTGCACAGGTGTGAAAAGGAATGTGGGGGAGCAGGAGTCAGCTGCCGTGTTGCTGGAGGGTGCCAGCGCTGCACATAGGTGGTGTTAGCAGTGGGGCTAGCATCCTCAAAAGAGGTGGAATGGAGGCACCAAACTATGTACCAGCAGTAGAGCTGACAAGGCGTGGAAAGGAACAAACATTGCCCTCTCTCCCATGGTGATGGAGCTGTTGCTTGGCTTCCAGGAGCTCCCAGAGACTGTCAGAATTGCTCTTGCAGCATGTCCCTACCAGACTTGTCCAATACTCACTGAGGCTCTAAGCCGCAATCTGGCCTTTCATTTCAAGGCTTTTCATCAGAAGTGGGGGCCTCTTTCTAAATCACTTGTAGAATAGACCTTGCTCCCCTCCCTTGTGCCCCAGCTTTGACACTTGTGGTTTTGCTTTCCCTTCCCACGTCTCCTATGTTGTGCCGCAACTGTTCCATTCCCTTTGTATCTGTAAGCTACTTTCCTCCTCTCCTGTGCACTTCTTCTCTCCTGTGTGCTTCCAATTCCCATCCTCTTGCATGTTTCCCTTGAATCTCTGGAGTCTGGGGGCTGTGCAGTGTTCCCAGTACACCCAGGGCCGGCTCCAGGCACCAGCCCACCAAGCTTGTGCTTGGGGTGGCACCTGGAGGGGGGCGGCGTGGCGCTCTGGCCCCCGGGGAGAGCGGGGCCCCCGCCGGGGCTCGCCGCCCTCCTCCCAGGGCTCCGGCCCCCCTCCCCCCGGCTGCCGGGGGGAGAGTGGAGCCCCCGCCGGGGCTCACCGCCCTCCTCCCAGGGCTCCGGTCCCCCTCCCCCCAGGGGGAGAGCGGAGCCCTCGCCGGGGCTCACCGCCCTCCCCCCCGGCGCCCTCCAGAGCCGGCCCTGAGTACACCTCCCATTCTAGCGTTGGCATGCTGGTACCATGAGAGTGAAGTCAGCCTTTAGAATTACATAAATGTTTAGCTACAACAAAAAACTCACACAGATACAGACAGACATCATCTTCCTCTCCAAGTGCAAACAGATGGACATCATACCAAATGGACTGAAGGTAAAAAATCCATTGAAATCGACATACTACACTGACTGTGGTGAGAGACTGTACCACACACTCTCAAAGAAACTGAGGAACCACCTGATTAGCATCCTGTACAGCAGACAGGAGAAGATCAAGAATGATCTCTCAAAACTGGAGACTCTCATACAAAACCAACCTTCCACACAAACTTCCACGTGGCAGGACTTTACAAAAATAAGACAAGCCATTTACAATGCACACTTCACTTCTCTACAGAGGAAAAAGGACAGTAAACTATCTAAACTCCTACAGGCCACAGGGGGCTACAACAGTGGTATCCTCAACTCACCTAACAATATTGTTAATCTATCCAACCACACACTTAGCCCGGCGGAAAAGTCTGTCCTATCTCGGGGATTCTCTTTCTGTCCCACCATCCCCATGAACATGATACAGTTCTGCGGTGATCTGGAAGCCTACTTTCTTCATCTCCGAATGACACCACTGAACAGCGCACTGACCCACAGGAACCCTCCTACCAACACTACAAGAAGAAGAATTCTGCGTGGACTCCTCCTGATGGTCAAAATGACAGAATGGACCTCTACATAGAGTGCTTCCGCAGACGTGCACAGGCTGAAATTGTGAACAAACAGCATCACTTGCCCCATAACATCAGCCATACAGAACGCAATGCCATCCACAGCCTCAGAAACAACTCTGACATTATAATCAAAGGGGCTGACAAAGGAGGTGCTGTAGTCATCATGAACAGGTCGGATTATGATCAGAAGGCTGCCAGGCAACTCTCCAACTCCACATTCTACAGGTCACTATCCTCTGATCCCACTGAGGAGTACCAAAAGAAACTACCCCATCTGCTCAAGAAACTCCCGGTTACAGCACGGGAACAAATCTACACAGACACACCCCCAGATCCCCGACCAGGGGTATTCTATCTGCTACCCAAGATCCATAAACCTGGAAACCCTGGATGCCCTATCATCTCAGGCATTGGCACTCTTACAGCAGGATTATCTGGCTATTTGGACTCTCTCCTCGGACCCTATGCTACCAGCACTCCCAGCTATCTTCAAGACACCACCGACTTCCTGAGGAAACTACAATGCCTTGGTGTTCTTCCTGAAAACACCATCCTGGCCACCATGGATATAGAAATGCTTTACACCAATATTCCACATGAGAATGGACTACAAAAAACCGAAAACAAAGAAAAACCCAACACATTTTAAAATATAAAAGCCATTTTCAAACCCCACTAAGAGCTTAAACATTGTGCCCATTCAAGAGCACAGAAACTGCCCTTAACTTGGGATACTGGAATCCTAGATCTGGGCACATAGAAATAAGTGGAAGAAAGGATGGAGCCTTTTACTTATTGGCCAGCACAGCTGAGTCAGCCCAGAAGATAGGCATGCAGGGGGAGGGAGAAGCAGGGGATGCATTATGACTTGGAGTTATTTCTGAGTCGCAATGCCTCTTCTGGCTACTGCAGCTTACACACCACTCTCTGCACAGATCTGTCCTGCCCAAAAGTCAGAATCTAGCTCTGTTTTGTTGAGCAGCGCACCTTTACATCAATCAGCCCCTAACCTCACCGGCTGGTTTCCTTACTGGCTTTTCTTTCAATTAAATATTAGTTGAGCACAAATAAAGCATTAATATGAAAAAATAATATATTGTATGTGAAGAGATATGTTAATGCGGATTGCAGAGTGGGAACTTGCTGTTTTATTCAACTGCACAGACTGGAGTGAGAAGGGAATGGGAAACTTCCACTTACAAAACAGGAAGCAAGTGAGGGGTGGAACATCGCTCCATAACCATAATACTCTAGGTAAACCAGTTAATCTTATCAAGACCACTTTACTAAATTCCTAAATCAATCTACCTTGTGGCAAGAGGTGGCATAAGTGTCAAGATAATAGTTTTAGGTTGTATGAAGTTAAATCTGTTATGTATTCCAGGCAACTACCCTGCCCAGGCCCTACTTGTCACCTCACTGAAGGACTATCACCAAGAAGTCATCACAGAGCAATCTAGAGCCATCAGCTTGGACTGTCTCTAAACTGCTGGCCAAACCCCATGGAACAATGGATTTTCATTTCAATTTTCTGGGTTTCAATGACCCCCTCCCCCAAATCGTAGTCGAACATGGACATTTCCCATTAAAAGACCACTTTCGTCAAAAATTAAAAAAAACACTTTGAAGAAAATGTTTTGACCCAGCGCTATTTGAGACACTGTTAATGGCACTGCTCAATGTCACCATCACTTTACAAAAGCCATTTCTCACTTTGTATTTTTATTTTTAGATAAACAATTTGCAGGGATGACATATCTTGATTCACTACCTGTTAGAAGGAATCCCAGGCTGAGTATCAGGGAAGTTTTTCAAGAACATATTGGAACAACAGGACAAGGTAGAGGATTTGAGAGGAAAATTCTGCTCTTAGTTACAATAGAGGAAAATCAAAGGCTTTTTATTGATATAAATGAAGTTACTCTGGACTAGCATAGTGTAGAAGAGAGAGAAAAAATTGACCCAACATTTTGGCTCTGTTGCCCTGGAATGGAGGGGTGACTAACCTAATTGCCTTCTATGATGAGATAACTGGTTCTGTGGATGAGGGGAAAGCAGTGGATGTGTTATTCCTTGACTTTAGCAAAGCTTTTGATATGGTCTCCCACAGTATTCTTGCCAGCAAGTTAAAGAAGTATGGGCTGGATGAATGGATTATAAGGTGGATAGAAAGCTGGCTAGATCGTCGGGCTCAACGGGTAGTGATCAATGGCTCCATGTCTAGTTGGCAGCCGGTATCAAGCGGAGTGCCCCAAGGGTCGGTCCTGGAGCCGGTTTTGTTCAATATCTTCATTAATGATCTGGAGGATGGTGTGGCCTGCACCCTGAGCAAGTTTACAGATGACACTAAATTGGGAGGAGTGGTACAGCTGCTGGAGGGTAGGGATAGGATACAGAGAGACCTAGACAAATTAAAGGATTGGGCCAAAAGAAATCTGATGAGGTTCAACAAGGACAAGTGCAGACAAGGACAAGTGCATTTAGGATGGAAGAATCCCACGCACTGCTACAGACTAGGGACCGAATGGCTAGGCAGCAGTTCTGCAGAAAAGGACCTAGGGGTTACAGTGGACGAGAAGCTGGATATGACTCAACAGTGTGCCCTTGTTGCCAAGAAAGCTAACGGCATTTTGGGCTGTATAAGTTGGGGCATTGCCAGCAGATCGAGGGACGTGATCATTCCCCTCTATTCGACATTGGTGAGGTCTCATCTGGAGTACTATTTGCAGTTTTGGGCCCCACACTACAATAAGGAGGTGGAAAAATTGGAAAGAGTCCAGCGGAGGGCAACAAAAATGATTAGGGGGCTGGAGCACATGACTTATGAGGAGAGGCTGAGGGAACTGGGATTGTTTAGTCTGCAGAATAGATGAATGAGGGTGGATTTGATAGCTGCTTTCAACTACCTGAAAGGGGGTTCCAAAGAGGATGGATCTAGACTGTTCTCAGTGGTAGCAGATGACAGAACAAGGACCAATGGTCTCAAGTTGCAGTGGGAGAGGTTTAGGTTGGATATTAGGGGGAATAATTTCACTAGGAGGGTGGTGAAGCACTGGAATGGGTTACCTAGGGAGGTGGTGGAATCTCCTTTCTTACAGATTTTTAAGGTCAGGCTTGACAAAGCCTTGGCTGGACTGATTTAGTTGGGGATTGGTCCTGCTTTGAGCAGGGGGTTGGACTAGATGACCTCCTGAGGTCCCTTCCACCCCTGATATTCTTTGATTCTATGTTGATAGATACATATTTACTGGACTCAAAAGTGCCTATGATTTGGCCAGTCAAGTTATTTTGATGAGTCATTCCATTTACTCCTTGTATGGTACATTCCATTATTGGCTAACTGTACATTTATGACTTTTTCTGTATAATGCATCTGTTTTGATACCTGTCAACTAAATGGACCAGTTGTTTTCCACATACAGTCCTTTTCAGTTGACCCATTCTAAGCACAGATACTTCCCAATAGCATAGAAAAAATCTTCAGCCTCAAGGACAGTGTTTTACCATCTTGCAGTCATGAAGATATCTAACCATACCAGACAATACTACTCTTACAAGACCGCTTCATTGTTGATCCTTCCTTCAACCCTAACCCCAGCCCTCTAGCAACAAGATGGTAGGCCAGGTCCTCAAGCTGGGTTGGTCCCTTTTCACAAAGGTGCTGTATTCCACACACAAAGGCCCAGAGAATTTCCCTGTTAAAAGGGAATCGGTTCTGTACAACTGTTAGACCCTGTTCCTTGACACACACATCTCCCAACTCCTGATGGAGGACTTGTGTTGGATTTCCATTCCACCACAGCAATCCTCCTCTGGCTTCGGGTCTGATAATAACCCTAAACTAGTCAAATAGCTTAAAGCTGATTGGGAGAAACTGCAAACATCATCAGGTCTGGGCTTGCCCTGAGCTTCAAAGAGCCTTATCCATAACCCTGATGCAGTTCCCACCCCATGCCCAGTGAATATATAGT
This sequence comes from Chrysemys picta bellii, assembly GCF_011386835.1. Lineage (NCBI taxonomy): Eukaryota > Metazoa > Chordata > Testudines > Emydidae > Chrysemys > Chrysemys picta. The sequence continues at coordinate 36,744,266 of NC_088791.1, forward strand.
GCAGGAAAGAATCCGCCTCAACAGCTCTCTTGTCCCAGAATTGACCTGACACAGGCCAGTGTCCCCTTAGCCAGGGATAACCCCAGAAAGAACTTTTCACATGGTTGCACAACTTACTTAATTTAAAATGTCATGATGGAGGGGTTGCCAGGCCAAATTTCAGTGAGTGGCACTTTGACCCCATGCAGAGGTCACAGTCACACTCTGGTTTGGACAAGAGCCCCCTCCGCCAAGGGGCCAGCAGGCCAAAGCTGAGTGGTGCTGCAACCCTGCATGCCAGGCCACCACGCCATAAAGTTTGGGAGCCCCCTGGGGACCTGAGGCACCTCCCCCCCCAGGTGGCCCTGTACTCCAGTTGTACACACAATGCATAACATGTGTATGGCTACAGGCACCACTGCCTTTAACTTCTGTCCTTTTTATGTTAAGGTTTTCATGAATGCCAATGATGCCTATGACCGCAGCAACCACTGCCCTGGACATTAACTGGGCAATAACAACTGAGGTAACAGAAAGTAATGCTTCAGTATGAGCTTCTTTCTTGAGTATCACCACATTGGCATATGCAGGAGCGCCGCCAGCTTTTCTGCCGCCCTAGGTGATGGAAGGTCCCGCCCCAAAATGCCGCCCCCGACAGAGGTGGCGGAAGGTCCCGCCCCTGAAATACCACCGTGGTCGCCGCCCCCCCAACTGTAGCGCCCTAGGCAACCGCCTAGGTCGCCTAATGGGTTGAGCCAGCCCTGGGCATATGTAGTCATCCAACAGGAACTAAACTAACTTCAGCAGTCTTGGTTCTCACAAATGTTTATTATCCCATTTACAACTGGGAAAGCGGAGACACAAAATAAGGCTAAGGTTCTTGCCCCAGATCACATGGGTCACTTTTAGAGAAGGAATGGTATCTAGTGAGGGGTCTGACTGTGGCAGTTTTGAGAGCATAGTGAAAGATACGTCTGGACACTGTCAGTGGTAGATTTTGCTGCAATACAGATGGTAAGGGAGAAAGGGGGAAAGGGAAAGAAAGTCTGTACTATAATCACATTCTATTTACACTCTCTTGCTCCACGATATGGTTATATTTATTTGTTTACAATTGTAAAGAAAAACAAAAGATACTTCAGTCCTTTCAAAGCTTTATTGTTTTTGATACCAAGCTGACACCACAATGAAGAAAGCTGGTAATGACTTCAATTCTGTATTCACATGTGAAAGAAAACATCTATTTTACAGGAATGAATAATGTACCAGCAGAGGCTATAGATCACAACCTATGAAATTAATGGACACATTACATTGGATACGCACGAAAGCATTGGAGACATAACAGGTCTAAAATGAACATTACAGATGAAGTAATTCAAAAGTGCTGCTGCTCCAGCTCTCTGCTTTGAAGACTATTTGTTAGAGACATATTGCATACACAAACTCATGCCTTGATCCTGAAAACGGGCATAGTCATCTGGAGTTCAATGGGAGTACTCATGTCGTGTAAGTGTTTGCAGAATCAGTCCCTAAGAGATGAGATTGATTTTTTCCAAAGGCTTCTCTCAATAACACACATTCTGCAACATTGACATCAAGAGATTATAAACCTTGAAGATTAAGATGTACAAGTTTTTGACAAAATACCCCATTAAAGTATATAAATTATCCTTTGGTGGATGAACATGGCTAAACATGATGCATTGTTTTACTGCTAAAAATGTATTTGGCGTATTTATAGCTGCTGATTATGGCTAGAATGTTATTAAGGAATTTAATGAAAAAGAAGAAGCAACTCCGCTATTTTTCTATGATACTATTCATACAGTTATTGCACCTTACATAAATAAATTAATAAATAATAATAATAATTAGAGTAATGTCAGAATTTGCTTTAAACAGAGGGCCCAGTTCTGAACTTGGATATACCAGAGTCCATTTCATAGGTGCAGGAAAAAAGTCACTCATTTAGGCAGCACTATTTCCCACCCTGGATGCCACTAACCACCTCAGGGGCTCTATCCTGCAAGAGACACTCCTGGGAGTTCAAGGCACTCCTCAGGCTGTTCCAACAACACTCACTAATGTTGCATACATTTTTGCAGGACCATTCGGAGATGAGATTGGGTTTTTTTCCCCAAGATCTTGATAACCCAAGCCCCATTTATCAGCAATCCTGCAAATCCCATTGTCCCCCCGATACTACGATGCCCAGAATGCCATGGTTCTGCTCTGGAAATGAGCCAGTCTCTAGGCCTGCAGCCTCCCTTAAATGTCCTGTCATTCCTTCCTATGAAACAAGTAATTTGTCTTCTGTTCCATGGCTTCTCCACACCCAAATAAAGGGGACAAAATCCAGTATGCAAGTCAGTTCATCCATGGCTATCCCTACGCTCCGACAACCCACACCTCACACTGCCCATCCCACCTCTTTGTTTGTATGAAGGCACTGGATGTGCAGAACAATCAGAGAAAAGGAGTATTCTGCATTGCTATTTTCATAGGTGAGGTGCTAGTCCATACCTGAGGTGCCTCAGCACTGGCTAAGGTGTGCACAGCTGCTTTGAATCCTCTTTGCCGTGCAAGGTCATGAAGGGTTTGTGCAGGTTTTAAATTACTGGGTCAGTGGAAGGCCACCAGAGATGGATTTGTCCCATTATAACTATTGGCTTCACAAAGTTTTCGGATAAGGTGGAAATTTGCTTGCAAAACTTAGTCAAAACTGCAGCATATTTTGGTAGTTAACGTGACTCTTAAGTTTGTTGTTGCTGTGACTTTGATGCTCTAACAATAACAAGGTTTCTTTTGAACTAGGTTGTACAATAGTTATTAACACAGCTGAACACTTAACTCCTGTAAGTAGTCAGTGGAACCACACAGGTGAGTAACTGCTCACTGACATAATGGTTGCACAACCTAGCCCTATATATTAATAATGAAATTTTGCCAGCATGATATCCATGCTAACATTTAAAATTTAGCTATCTTGCCTCTGCAGGTTTGCTATTCAGATCTGGGACTAGTGAGTTTCTCTCTATTAACTTTATAATAACTACATATTGTTGATTGACTCAATATATAGTAATAACTCTTTCAGGACAATAATAATGCATTATACCGAACATCTGCTTGCTGATCTCTCCATGCTGTGGATCCATAAGAATTATAGGAGTACCTGTTCTTCTTTTTGCGGATACAGACTAACACGGCTGCTACTCTGAAACCTGTCATAAGAATTATAATATATTATGTCAACATTTTGCCTTATTAATGTTTTATGAGGCTTTGGTTTCTATCTGTGCCACAGAGTTGCAATCAACAGGCCCCAATGCACTAAAACATTTTCAAAGAGAGGTCCCTGAAAACAGAATGTAAAGTAATGAAAAAAAATGGCTTTTTTTTAAACTTTATTTTATTTTGGTGTCAGGAGGAAGAAGAGTCCCAAATTCCTAAATTTTATATTCTTTTTTCATAGTTTACTATTGTTCAATATTTAAATATTATGAAGGCTTTGTATAGGGCCTAATTAATTCCATTGTAATCACTGGAAAGACTCCTATTAGATTGAGTGGGCATTGGATAATGCTCTAAATTCCTAAGATTAGACAGATAAATAGATTAGATGAAACAGCACAAAAATCAAGCATTACAATTAGTTTGAATAAGTGATTGAACAAGGAAATTGAGAAATAACAGTATTCGGACAACCTAGCTTTTGCAGCACATATGGCATTTAATACTGATCACACTGTTGAAATACTGCAGTTCTCAGCCACAAAAGAGGTGACTAAAGGACATAAGGCATCTTAAATCTCAAAAATCTTTACTTTTGTTAAATTATTTCACAATATCATCACTGAAACAGGGGTTTGTTTGTTTTTTCTTTGTTTGCATGTTTTATTTCTCTCAGCTTAGAATATGAAAAAGACCAAGTAGTTATTCTTTTGCTGATAACCAGTGTTGCAGTGTTCGAGTACAGACACTGCAGATGGATATTGATTTACTTTTGATTTATTTTTAAAAAGAACTTCCAATGGAATTTTAAAATGTAGAGGGTTTTTTTTTTTCAAACTTTTTTTTTTTTAAGAGAGCTTTTATACAATAAAAGAAACAAACTTTGGGGTCAAATTTATCTCAATGGCATATCTTTATGAAAACTGACAAAACAGTACAGTATGTGCAGGTTTGTGGTATCTTGTTTCTTTTCCCGGCAGTATTTCCCTACAAATTCATCTTCAGTGGAACACAGAATTCACCCAAGTGGATCAGATAAATTTTTTTTCAGCTGGGTAGCCAACTCTGGCAAACGCCACTAACATACTGCAGCAGGAGATAAAACAAGAGTTTTGGTTACCCCTATGTTTAGAAATACCCCTCTTCTTGAACTTTAAAGGCACTGCAGATGTCCCAACTGCTGTGTACCCACCATTGACTTGCATTGCTAGGGACTGTAACAGTACAAAGTTCAATGGGAATCAGTGGAACTACTCTCATGCTTAAAACTTAAGCACATGCTTAAGTACTTCCCTGGATCAGGGAGAGAGTATTCAACACATTTCAGAGTCAAGCCCCAAGTCACAGAGCACTTACTGTCAGATATTCTCCACTAACTGTTGGTTTTGATTTTCCATGCAATATCCCTCATATTACATCCTTTCCCCAGTGAGGGTCTAAACGTCCTTCTTTTTACGTCCTTCTTTTTATATTCTATAATATACCACAAATTAAATACCTGGCATAGATCTGCTCAGAAGTCGCACACATCCACAAGATGAGTGGCACTATTCCACTGATGTCAATGTTCTGGTTCCCAGCATGAATTGAGGGGAACCTGCATGCAAAGGTCACTGCCACATTCTGTGTGAGGTAGGGTTGCCAACTTTCTAATTGCACAAAACCAAACACCCTTGCCTCACTGCCTGCCCCACCCATTTCCCGAGGCCTACCCCACCCTTCTCTGAGGCCCCACCTCCTGATCACTCCATCCCCCCTCCCTCCTTTGCTCGCTCTCCCCCACCCTCACTCACTTTCACCAGGCTGGGGCAGGAGGTTGGGATGTGGGAGGGGGTGAGAGCTCCAGCTAGGGGTGCGGGCTCCAGGGTGGGCCAGAAATGAGTGGTTCAGAGTGAAGGAGGGGGTTCCAGGATAGGGCAGGGGGTTGAAGTGCGGGAAGGGGGTGAGGGCTCCAGCTGGAAGTGCGGGCTCTGGGATAGGGCTGGGGCTGAGGGGTTCAGAGTGTGGGAGGGGGCTCAGGGCTGAGGCAGGGGGTTGAGGTGCGGGAGGGGATGCGAGCTACGGGAGGGAGTTTGGGTGCAGCAGGGGGCTCAGGGCTGGGGAGGGTGTTGGGATGTTGGAGGGTGTTTGGGGTGCATACTCTGGCTGGGCAATGCTTACCTCAGGTGGCTCCCGGAAGCAGACGACATGTCCGGCTCCTAGGCAGAAGGACCAGGGGGTTCTGCATGCTGCCCGCATCTGCAGGCCCCATTCCTGCAGCTCCCGTTGGCTGTGGTTCCCAGCCAATGGGAACTGCAGAGTCGGCGCTCAGGATGGGGGCAGAGAATCCCATTCAGAGAATCCCATAGCTGCCCCTGTGCCTAGGAGCTGGACATGACTGCCACTTCCGGGAGCCACGCGGGGCCAGGGAGCCTGCCTCAGCCCTGCTGTGTCACCGACACAGTTGAAAACTGGACTCCTGACAACCCTAGTGTGAGGAGTAACAAAGTGGTGACTGTCCCTCCATGGCCTGCTCTTCTCTTCTCCTTCCCCTGCAAAAGGTTTAGGGGGATCCTTAGTCCATGGGTGGAGAAAGGGTAAGGTGGTAGTAGAAATCACCAGTTACTCTTCTCCTGATTACATACATGGATGCACGCACACACAAACACTCCTATGAGACAAACCCTCATAAAATTACTGTACATTGAGCCTACAGTAACTTGTACAGGTTCCCTCTCCTTGATATGGAAACATATCCAGCACACACAGATTTTAGAGGCAGTGGTCAGGAGATCTCTTAGCAACCTGTGAAAAGTGAGTGTATGCCTACCAAGGAGCAGCAGGGAGGTGATTAGCCAGGTGGGAGTGTAGACACAAGGCATGGCCACAGGTTTGGATGAGAGGGCCTACCCCTGCCTCTTTAGCCAGAGGAAAAACATTGTGCCCTGTTCCCCCAGCAGAAGAATTAGGAGGAAACTCGATGGCTGTGGACTCCAGATTTTCCACTTCATCCCTGTAGGGGAAAATGGGGCCCTTTGCATTTTTTAATACTAGAACCCGGGCCTCCGATTTTCAAAAAGGATTTATTTTTAATTATTGAATTGATATTTTTGCCTGGATGAAAATAATGCTGATTAATATTAATTTAACAGAAATAGGAAATCTTCTCTTCTCAGAACAGTGTGGCAATGATTTAGTTCTCACATCAAGAAATTGAAGCATCTGCTGTGCACAAATTAAAACAAATTTGCCACTGCTTTAAAGGACGAGCAATTGTAATAATGAGTAGAATAGAAATAATGTGTTCAATTTATGTATAAAAAGCTATTCTTCAATCCACAGGTTGGAAATAGCAACAACAATTGCTGCATTAAAATGTGAATTGTAAAAATTTATTAATGTTTTAAAATGTGTAATATTGTATACATAAGGCTCAACATGCATTTGACTTGACCTAATTATAACTTTCCCCATATTATGCAATATTTCTACTTAGGACAGGTCATTTTCAGTACATCACTCAGTTCAACTCTGCCCTTTATTACACAGGTAGAATGCTACTTCTTTCTGCTTACTACCATGTGTGTGCTAGTGTGGGTAGTTCCACTGGTTTCAATGGGAGTTGCACCTATGTAAACAAGGGTGGATTAAGCCCCTAAAACAAAAAAACTTGTGGGGTTTTTTTTTGATTTGGTGGTGGAGGAGGTAGTGGCGGGGCAGTTGTTGTTTTGGGGTTTGTGGGTTTTTTTGTTGTTGTTTTAATTTCTTAAATTCAAGCCAGTCTTTATCATTCATTTTGGAGATAATCTAAAGATAGCTGTTGCAGTACAAGGATAGCCTAGAAAATAAACCTCCAGCATCCAGACTCTATGAGAGGAGAGAGGGAAATGAATTTATAACCATGTCATCTTTGATCCTGGACTGAATGAAGTGTGCAGAAAGCAGGCTCAGATAGACTATCAGACTTGTACTGAAGTCGGGCTGCCTGGTTTAGCCCCACTGAAACCTCCCTAAGGGAGTTCAGAGGGCACTGCAGGCAGGAAGGGGTTGTATTTAGGGGACAGCTGCTCTATAAAGCATAATACATCAGCAGAGTAGCAGAAACAGTGCTTCAGTTTAGCATATTAATTTATGTGCTTGTCTCTCTGTCACCATGCTTTTGGCTGCCTGGAGTTGAAGTCCCTCTACCTGCCATCTTATTATCCTTGCCCCTGGAGTAATGAGTGTCTGAAGTGCTCAAACTTCAAAACTGTGTACTCAACCACCCCCTATTTCCAAGGGCCAGCAGATCCACAGGGCTGCCGTGTGTTTCCTCCAGTCTCACACCCCATGTTCCTTCTGATGACAGTCTACCTCTCCCCCTATCCCTTCCATGATATTGTTTTGTGTGCCAGATCCCCTTACCAGGTGATTTACTGGAAACTTTTATCTTAAAGGCCATCCATAGGTTTTTGTTTGGGAGGGCATGACTTGGTGCCAGATTTTGAGGGGGCCAATGCTGCAAACATATACTACCTGGCATAGTGTGCACTCCTGTGAGCAGTCCCAGTGAAACCAATGAGACTACCCAGGGAATATGGTACTACTTATGTGTGCTAGGGTTGCAAGATCAGATCCTGAGAAAGGATCTTAGGTTTTGTTCCCTGGTCTTTAATCTGGGTAATTTAGTAATTGATAATGTCATAATGACTTTAGTTGAGAAAGCAAAGGAAATTCTTTAAAGGTTGAAAAAATACAATTCAAAACGTCTTAGCTTGTGATCTTAATGGTGTTTTTGGAGTAAAATAGCAAGATGTATACAGCTCTTGATTATGCCTATTTTTACTTCTACAACAACTATGTAATATATTTGAAAATTTGCAAGCTATAAAACTTTTATTTGTGAAAATATTGATTAACTTTTTCCTCTCTGGATTTCTATTAAAATGATCAGACTGGAAAATAAAATAGATATATTCACTTCTCTATCAAATATATAGACGCATCTATAACTATATATCGAGAGACAGGGAGAGAAATCCTGATCTGAAGTATACTGATTTAATTCAGGACACAATTCACTGATTTCAATTAAATTACTCTGGGATTACATTAATGAAAATAGAATTTGGCCCAGAGAAAAGGAAAGAAAATATGTCAAATCCATAATAAATATAATTTATTACAAAAAATAAACTATTTTTCAGTAAGTACAAGGCACCAAAAATGTCTCTCATGTCTGAAATCTAGTGTAAACTCCAAAAGGTGAACATTGACTGGAATTGTGACAAAATTCCCAGGCAGCACTTGGAAAAAGCACTCCAGAATGCTAACTGACAATGGAAACTCAGAAGTTTATCTAATCTACCAGAACAAAATACTTGCATTCATATAATCTTGCTCATGGGAAAACAAAGAAGTAGCAGTATTTCTGTTAGAGACTGAAATTTTCTCTGAATTGTGTTTATTGCTCAGGTACTAAGGTTATAGGTGCATTAGAAATACCACAGACAGAGAGAGTAGCAAGATAGATTTAAAAGATTGGCTCTCTCTGAGGAGGACTATGGTTATACATCAGCTGGGGGAATCATAGAATCAGAAGTGTAGGTCTGGAAGGAACCTCAAGAGGTCATTTAGTCCAGCTCCCCACACACAATGTGAGAGCAAAAAAAAGAAAAACAAATGACTTGCAAATGGGACCCTATTTTAAAGCGATTCTAGAAAGGGTTCATTTTTCTGTTTTAATTTTTAAATGTTGTCTTTAAAAAAAAAAAAAAAAAAAAAGAAGGCCCGGTTCTTGCCTGCAGCTGAAGAAGATACCATCAGTTCAGGTGGCTTTATGTCACCTTTCCACTTCTCCTAGCATGCTGTCCTCTAGAACAATCTGAGGGTATAAACTACAGCAGTCTAAAGTTCTCTAAATTATATTGGTTGTCACTAAGGCTATGTTTTAGTCATGGGTATTTTTAGTAAAAGTATTGGACAGGTCACTGGCAGTAAACAAAAATTCATGGTCCATGACTTGTACTATACTCCAACTAAATCTTGGGAGTGCCGTGGGTGTTCATGGGGGGCTGTGGGTGCTTGGGGAGCCCAGGGGGATACTGCGGGTGCCAGGGGGCAGCGGCTTGGGGGACGCCGTGAGTGCTCAAGAGGGGTCGCAGGTACGCAGAGGGTGGTCCGGGGGGCGCCGCGAATGCTCAGGTGGGAGCAGCCCTGGACCCCTGCTGGTGCTGGGAGAGGGGTTGGCAGGGCTGGCAGACTCACTACCCAGCTTCTCGGAAGTGGTGACATGTCCCTAAGCTCCTAGCTCTGCACACTGCCAGCTCTGCAGCTCCTATTGGCTGGGAACCACAGCCAATGGGAGCTGCGGGGGCGGTGCCTGCGGACAGAGGTAGTGCATGGAGCTAGGAACTGAGGGAGGGACATGTTGTCATGTCCAGGGAGCCCCCCCAAAGGTAAGCGCCACCTAGAGCCCTCAACCCCCCTCCCTCGCCCCAACCCCCAGCCCTGAGCCCCCACCCACACCCAAACTCCTCCTGCTGGGGGTGGGGGGCAGTGGACCAAAACTGCCCCAGCAGTGGCTGGTGCGATTGGCCCAGGGACTGTCTGAGCTACTTGGGCAGCCCAGGAGCCAGCCGCACCCCCTGCACCCTTAGTTGTCACTAATCCCAAAGACCTTTGCAAGTCCTGAAGAAGAGCTCTGTGTGGCTCGAAAGCTTGTCTCTCTCACCAACAGAAGTTGGTCCAAAATAGGATGTTATTTCACCCATCTTCTCTCACTAATCCCAAATAACAATTACTGGGGATTGCTGGGACAGAGGGTTTACAGGGGCAGATTGCTGTGACCACACTGTCTACACTAACTTCAAAGAGAGAGTAGTTGGGAGATGCACTATTATGTTGGCTCAGCACCATCAGAGGATTCCATACACTGGTGTGATTGTTCCTCCCTGGGCCAGATATGTCAGGTTTAGGACTACTTTGCACAGGGAGCATAGCACAAAGGCACAGGAAAATGTGGGTCATAATTTTTAGCATGTACTTCTTAATACAGCTATGAAAACAGATTTTTCAGTTTGCTGGCAATTTTAAAAAAATGCTTTGGGTCAAAAAATGTGTTATCCAACACAAACTGAAATGTTTTGGTTCAATTATCAGCATTTTTTTAATGTTTTTGATTTTAAAAAATAAAATTAAAGGAAATTTTGAAACAAAAAGTCACTTTGAGTGGACGAATCAAAACATTTCAATTTTGGGGGAATAGCTTAGTGGGCTTTTTTCTACTGAAACAATTTGGTGAAACCAACATGAATTTGCAAAACATTTTGGCGCTGCTGCATTTTTCACTGAAAACTTTAAGTCACCAAACTTCACCATCTGTTCTTTCTAAATTAAAAACCTGTATTTGGTACATTATTAAATCACTGCACAGCTTGTGTAACATTTGATTGTTTGACAAAGGACAAACTGTAAAGTTTAGGAATTTTAGAGGAAAATTGTTTATTTCTTTTTCTAAAGTTAATCATCTAACCTGTGGAGAAGGTAGAAAACCATACAGGAGATACAAAAACATCTCTGTTTCACCAGCTGTATTCAAGTGGCTTTGCTGTCACATAAACCTTTTCAAGGCTCAGCATTCCAGCATTTGAATTACTATTCGATGAGAAGTGACCCATCTGTATGGAAATATGTCAGCTTTATTGTAAGATGTTAAGAAAATTATTGTAAAGACAAATTAAAAGATTTCCAAGAGGCTTTTCATTCTTTGAAATGACTACAACCACATGCAGAAAGAAGGATCTGGTAACAGGGTGGTTTAGGTTTAGGGGATTAGTTAAGGATATGGCACAGGTCACCTGCATCGGGCTTCAGCTATGTGGAGTTTAGAGAGACCCAGAACACTATAGGACAAATAAATACAAGACTGATTTTATTTCCTGCTTGCACAGGCTTATATCTTCCGGCCCCCTAGTGGCTCTATCTTTTCGCAACTAACACCACAACCCCCTTCCTGAAGAGAAAGGGTGTTAAGCCTTTATCCAAACTTTCCAATAAACATCACCACCATGTAACTAAATAAAATATCAACATGCACCAAAAGAAACAACCCTAGGAAAGACAGGGGAGAGTGTCCAAACCTTCAGCCTTTTGTCAGGGATTTGTTCTGCCCTTTTACGGCATTTGGCTCTTAGTCCTTTGACTTTCTTGGATTCCCAAGATTTTAGGTAATCCTTCAGGATTACATCTTTCTCTAGCTGGATACCTCCTTGCAGGGAAAGGATCTTGAGGACATTCTGGCAGTTCTACATGGGCAGGTAGGGTGCTGTTCACAGGTTCTATCTCAGGGTAAGGATCAGGGTGTATTGGAGGTTCCTGAGGTTACTCACCAAGGTAACACTGGTTCCAGTGGATGATTCCGGCTGACACACTAATGAAGTAGGATCAAGGGGTTCTGGCATATCTCTGCACTGTTTCCTTTTCTTGAGATCTTTCACCCACACATGATCTCCTGGATTCAGTACTCTCAGAAATTTGATTCTCTGGTGCCTCTCAAAGTCCCTCTTCTGGCAAGTTTTATACTGATCTTCCTTCTTCTGTAATCTTGGAAAGTCAGTCCAACAAGAGTTTACTTGGGAAAGGATAGTTGGAATAGTGGACTGCAGCTTCATCCCCATCAACAGCTCTGCAGGGCTGAATCCATTTGCTAGAGGTGTCGACTGATATGCTACCACAGTGAGATGAGGATCTGAGGATTCAGAGAGGAGTTGTTTTAGAGTTTTTACTGCACATTCTGCTTCCCCATTACTCTGGAGGAACAAGGGTCTGGATGTGATGTGACAAACTGTAGTCTCAACAAACCTCTAAACAGTCTCACAGGAAAACTGTCAGAAACTACTTGCTCTGGAATCTCCAAATGAGTATGGGTGAGTATAGTATCCAGTTTTGGTCCCCCCACTACAGAAGGGATGTGGAAAAATTAGAGAGAGTCCAGCGGAGGGCAACGAAAATGATTAGGGGGCAGGGACACATGACTTATGAGGAGAGGCTGAGGGAACTGGGGTTATTTAGTCTGCAGACGAGAAGAGTGGGGGGGGGGGATTTGATAGCGGGCTTCAACTACCTGAAGGGGTGGTTTCAAAGAGGATGGAGGCAGATGACAGAACAAGGAGCAATGTTCTCAAGTTGCGGTGGGGGAGGTATAGGTTGGATATTATGAAAAACTATTTCACTAAGAGGGTGTTGAAGCACTGGAATGGGTTAGCTAGGGAGGTGGTGGAATCTCCATCCTTAGAGGTTTTTAAGGGCAGGCTTGACAAAGCCTTGGCTGGGATGATTTAGTTGGTGTTGGTCCTGCTTTGAGCAGAGGATTGGACTAGATGACCTCCTGAGGTCTCTTCCAACCCTAATATTCTAGGATTCTATGATTCACCTCCCTCTTGTTTATTTTTCAGTGTTTTTCTGTGATCGATAAAGTATTAAGTACTGCATCTAAAAAACCTTCTATGAGCAGCTCCTCCTGTTTCCTCTCTTGCTGTGGTGCATCTGGGATTGGGGACTGGAGATCATATCAGCTGTAATGAGGCTCTTTCCTGTCATATGAGTAATCGAGAACTAAATCTTCATCAATCTCATTCTATAATATTATGTCCTAGGTCAGTGATACTCAGACCTCTGTGGTTCAGGAGCCAAATTAGCGATCAACATTACCCAAAAGAGCCACAGTAGTGTGAGTTCATTGTTTCATTTACTATTTTCATATATATAATTCTCACAGCAAAATGACTGACCAAGCAGTATTATTTTATTAACTACAATTGGTTAATATAGCAAAAGCATCCTGATTAGTTAATAACTCATACTGGTTAATAATTAAGTCACACAGTGTTTTAATATCATGTGCTGCAAAAAGCCACAGGAAACACTTGCAGCTCACAAGCCTCAGTCTGAATATCAGTGTCCTAGGTGGTAACTCATCTAGTGGTTTTTTTGAACCTAGGAAAGAGACTAGTGGTTTGTGAGCAGTTTCCACGTGAAATATTGTGCCCACAAGAAGGTCTCTGAACTGTTCACAAGCCCATAGAATGGCCAGGACCTCTTTTTCTATTGGCGCATAGTGCTGCTCTGTATTGGTGAGTGCTCATGAAGCATACGCTCCTGGACACCAGAGTAAAGGAGACTGTTCCTGAAGGAGGACTTCCTGTATCCTGTACGGTGAGACATCAGCTGAAAATGCGGTGGTTTGATTTGAGTTATATAGGGCCAAAAGTGATGGGTGTTCAGGTCTTGTTCTATTTCTCTAAATGCCTGACTCTGTTTAGTTCCTCAATACCAGGAATTCTGTGGATTCAGGAGATCTCACAATGGTTTTGACTTCTCCACTAGGTGAGGTAGCAATTTTCCCACGTGTGTTACCATACTCATGAATAGATATACCTCACTGACACACAGACTCCTTCATCTGGGTAATTGCTTGCACTTTCTCTGGATTTGGTCTAACCCCCGATCAATCGATGATCTAGCCTATAAACTTAATTTTTTCTTTTATGAATTCACACTTGTTATTTAGTGGTTTGCCTGTCTTCTCTAATCATTTCAGGACTGCAAAAAGACATCGGTCATGTTGCGTTTGAGTTGATCCAGAACCCAATTGAGCATCCAATTTTGAGAAGAATTTTGCTTCACTAAGTTATTCAAGAGTATGTTCCATGCAAGGGGGTACGTCACTCTCTACAGAGATTCTCAAGGTTTACAAAGATCTGACCACTACCATGCCTGCACGCCATTTTGTGTGGGTGTCTATTCTGGAAGTTTTACCCATTTTCTCCATGTGGCTGAGCTCTGCTTTCACTCTGGATAGTAAAGGGAGGGAGACTCTTCTAGATGTGCACAGAGCAAATGGTTTTGCATTTGGTATGAGCTTAGTTTCCCCAGTCTTTGCAACAATTTTGGGATCCTCTTAATCTCAGGTTCTAGGTTCATCTTGACTAGTTCCATCCTTATTACTAGATCTAGTGCTGTGATTGCTAGACAGCCCAGTAGAACAGTGCATAAGTCATCTACAACATAGAACATTTGAGATGTATTCTTCTCTCCCAGTTTTGGAGTGGTCAGAATATTCCCTTTTCACATTTAATGGGGACTGTCCTGGGCCTTTTAATAATTCTTTTGGCTCCTGAAGTTTTGGTGCATTTATCCTCATATAAAGTGATTCTAGAATCACTGTTACAGTGGCACCTGTGTCTATTTTAAAGTCTATTTCATACTTTCCCAAGGTTTCTGTGGTTTGTTGTGATCTTCATCTAAGGGTCCAAGGTATGCAATCGCAGTATCACCTAGGTCGTCTTCTTGAATACAGCTGCTACCATGTGTTTAGACCAAGAGACTGCTCCATAAAATCTTCTTTTTAGACATTTCCTGCGTTGACTTGCTGGACAAAACCATTTCCTCTACAGTGGTTTGCCACACCAAGGGCATTCTTAAATGTTCCTGTTTTATTCTTTTTGTTTGCTTCATGTATGCATTATTCTCTAGACTCTGTTGTCTTTGTGCTGGTCTGGATGCGTATAGTTTCTGGGCATCCTGAGGTATTTTCCTCCCCATATCTATGACTTCAATTCTGGGTCCCTCCTCAAAAGCTATCCCTGAGGAGAGTCTGTTGCTCCTTTACAAAGCAACTTTGGAGGACTATATTCTTGGTTGTCTCTAGTGTGAGGTTAGGCTCATATCTAAAGCACTGGCTCAACCATCTGTTATTATGACTTTTGGGACCCAGTTCTGCTCTCAGATATATGTCAGGTATATCTCAGATCAATGTCAATGGGAGTTGCATGTTCATCTAAAGGCAGAATTTCATTCTTAAAGTTCTTTGATATTCATGAGGTGAGTAAGACAAACATAAGCTAGTGACAGATACCATATATGGTTCAGCTAAAATACTTTGGATATTATGCTAAAATTCAAATCAAATGCAAACAGACCCTTTTGAGAGTCAGAATTTCCTTAAGCTGTCCCCACCCATTATTTTTTTCATTTCTGCACTCTTCAGAGCACTTGGGTTTTGAAATATCACCAGAGTGCCTGTAGTATAGATGTGAGTACAGTTTTTCAGACAAAACTTTTTTTTCTATTGAAAAATGCAGATGCAGGACAACCAAAATATTTCATGAATTTATGTCAAATTCACTAAATTGTTTCATCCATGTTAGCCAAATCATTTAATGGGTGCAGAACCACATTAATGGGCATTATGCACACAAATTATAAGTGTTATGAAGTTATGTTAACTGAATATATTATCCCTCAATTCTGTTCACCCATGTCAAGCATCCTACAAGATTTTGCAAAACAGAAGTCAACTTTGGCATTAGAAAATAGGCAACTTGTCAAAGCAAAGATGCATGAATACTTATTACCAAGTACAGTTGGAGAGTACTTTCATGGCTCATCAACACTTGCAATGTAGTATTCAAAACAAGATATTGGAAAGTATAGGGAGGTACCAAGGACAAAGCTGGCACAAACTAGAGGGTTAAACTTAAACCTTAAGTAATATACAGGGAACTTTTACCTTGTAAACAACCACTATTTATATAGAAGCAGGTTTGAGGCGTATCTTTGAAGCACACCTTTGGTGTATGGTGAACATACTGCAAGATGAAAATTGCTTCCCAGAAGAGTATGTGCTCTCAAGGGCTGGCTCCAGGCACCAGCTTGGCAAGCAGGTGCTTGGGGCGGCCACTCCAGAGAGGGGCGACAGGTCCAGCTATTCGGCAGCAATTCGGCGGACGGTCCCTCACTCCCGCTCGGAGTGAAGGACCTCCCGCCGAATTGCCACCGCAGATCGCGATCGCAGCTTTTTTTTTTTTTTTTTGGCTGCTTGGGGCGGCCAAAACCCTGGAGCCAGCCCTGGTGCTCGCTCTCTCTCATTGTACTGCTTTGTCTTTAGAAAATAAGTTTGGTTATTTTCTCTCTTGAACATTTATAATGAACTGTGAGTGTAGTCAAATAATTGGGTACAGCTTTTAATCAACAGTCAAAAAATCAAACATTTGAAAACATTGAAATGTTCTATTGTTTTCAATTTGAAACTACTTTCCCTTTTGAGTTTTACCTCATTTGTATTTTTAAAAAGTAAAAATGTCATATGAAACTAACATTTCTTTGAATCCAAATTGATTTTTTTTTAATTTTTCAGTAGTCACCAAACCAAAAAAAATCTGTTATTCACACAGCTCTAGTGGGTGCTTCCTGCTCTAAAAGAAGGAGGAAGTATTAGTAATCCCATGACAAAACTTGTTCCAGTGAAATGTCCAGAACCATTTTGCTGACCAGCAATTAGGACTGTTTGCAATACTGTGAACAAAACATTCCTTGTCAGAAAATTGAGTTTTGTTGAAAAAAATTAAAGTTTTCCCATAGGAAAAGATGGATCTTTGAAAAATTTCCATCACTCATGGAAATTGTACCTTCCTGCACCATGTTGCACCATGGCAGCTCAGCCACACAGAGAAACCGCAGTGCATTAGCGAAGATAGAGCCCAGCCAGGAAGCACAGCCCATAGAGGAGAGTGGAGAAAGGCACACACAACTAAAACTCCCATGAGGCACTACTGTAACTCAGCCAGACACAGAGATTACTGTTGACCCAAAATAAAATGTCCTACATTTCCAAACTGAAGTTTTGCAACAAAAAGTTTCAATATTTTGACTGTCCAGATTTGAGCAGAAAAAGAAATGTCAAAATTGCAGTGTCTAGACGGATAAAAATAACTTTTGACTTGGACATGAAAATAGCAGTTCTCACACACTGAAGGCAGCCAGCTCTACCTGCAATGTTCACTTAGGACAAGTCCCGAATTCCACTGAAGTCACTAGTGAATTCCTGATTTGGATCATGTTATATTCCATGTAAGGTTCACTTAAGCATCAAGAAAATTGTTTATCTAAGCTTCTGAAGTCGCTAATGTGAAAATGTTCCCCTTCTTTTTCCTAAAGAAAAAATATTCTATAATTAGCTTGCCTGAGCAGATATGATGTGGCAAGTAATTGAAAAAATTGACTTAGGGTCCTAAGTCTGATTATCCCGCTCTTCGAAAGACAAAAGGATGTTTATGTAAAAGCTATTAAAAATAAGAAGAAGGAATCCAAATAGTTTTCAATTTGGGAAGTAAACTTTGTTCAATATTGCTTTGACTATATACTATTGATGAATATGATGAATATTTTTTGCTTGAATCACTTACACGGGATTCATTATTTCTGGATGGCTCAACAGATGATAACCTTGGTTCAGAGATAATAATCACAAATCACATTCAGAGCATCTGAATTATCTTAAAATTTGGTATCTAGATTATCTTGACCATCACAAAATTTATCCAATCATCTTCTTCATTTTGTACTGATCTTGCAAGAATACTAGTGCATTTATTAGTTTAACTTGGGTGATAGATAACTGAACTAATTAACTTACAAAAGTAGGGTTACTCACTTGATCACTTCAGGGGGGTAGCCAGCTGGAATTTAAATTAACATAATATTAACAGTCTATGTTTAAAAGAATAGCGAGGAATTACATTATGAGAAACATAGCTTGTTCAGGAATGAATACCCCCTCTCTATTTGTTTAGTTGTTAGACTGTAAGGCTGCATCAACTTCTTCATAGTTTTATTAAGTGAAGTTTTTCTCCATTTATCTTACCTGTTTACCACAATCAGAGTTTAGAATTCATGGAAAATATATACATCATTTCTAAATAACAAGGTTAGCATACTATTACCATGTTAATCATCTCAAGCTATGCACCAAATCTTTTATCTTGTCTTTAATATGCAAAAGCAGAATAATCACCTTCATTTTTATCCATTTTCATTTTGCATAGCCTGTGTATTGTATAGTATGCACCTGATCCGCAGCATAAACTGAGGAGCAAAAACTGATCATCTGGACAATGAGAAAACTCATCGAGTTTGATTTGTTTCAGTTAATATAACTGGGTAGATTACCAAAGGCTGTATCTAATAAATAAAAGTGGGATACAATCACTCTAGATTCAAATGCTCTGCAATGTGGTGAGGCCCTGCTCACTAAACTATCTACTGTGTTTAAATCCATCTATTCAGCACAGCGCTTAAGCACATGATTAAAATTAATCATATTCTTAAGCGTCAGTAGCGTCAATGGGACCAAAGCATATGCTTAAGTGCTCTCCAGAAAATGGCTACTTTCATGAATCAGGGCATTCAATATTTGATCAATATTTGAATTTCTCAGGTGACTATTTTTTCTATAATAGACTGGACCAAATCTTCTGATCCAACATCCCTTGAATCTTGATGAAGTTTAGAATATTTTTTAGAATATTTGCAATTTGGTTTTATCTCTGTTAATAAAATGATAGGTAAATTATGGTTTTGAGTGAATCAGTTGCCACATACATATTGGTTACTAATTAAAGATCCTTCACAAGGACCTAAAGTAACCTGAAAAATAATTATCAATATGTATTTTGAGAGAGATCTCAAAAGATCTCAATGCAATAGCACAGTCCCTGTCTCAGAAAACGTGAACAAAGCATGCATTACTTGAAAGAAACTAAAAACGGCTTATTGTGCCAGAGAAAATAACTTGGTGAATTAAAGAGAGACTGAGAACCCCTAATCAATGGAACCAAGCTCTAAAAACTTTCATAAGCTTGGAAAGTTTAGAGGGTTTTTCCTTCTCTAGAATATGAATCAGTAACCCTTGCTTAGGCTCCCCAGATTACAGGCTGACAGATGTAAGACTGCTTGAGTAAAACATGCAATTTACCTGCATACAATATTACCCCAAGGGAAACCACAGAGATTTCTCTCTCGTCTTTTGATAAAATTGAAATTCAAGCTGTTCTCTCAGAGGTGATAACCCAGATGTACAACCCTTACTTGCTGATTAAGGACTCTTTGAAAGAGTAAGGGCTGCAAGTTAGGGCCCTGCAATAGCTTACTAAACCTGGTTGTGCCCAACTACTTGATGTATTGCATTATGTTCTGCATTTGTACAGCACCTAGGACAACGAGGGCCCTGATACGTGACAGGGTCTGATAGTTACAAACTTGTATTCCAGTAACACCTAATTATTGCTATTATCGTCATCAATCCCAACCGTGAAGCATCTAATTGAAGATGTAGGGCTGTATCTTAACAGTGGACCTCATGTACACAAATGGGTGGAAGTGAAAGTCATATAATCAGGTACTGGTGTACTCAGGCCTCCTTATAAGGAACCTATTGCAGTTCTGAGCCTCATTCAAAACTTCATGCAAGTGTATGATTACTGTCTCTTTGTGGCCTGGACTGTGTCTTCTTTGTTTGGAAAGTGCCTAGCACATTTTGGGCAGTACTGCAAACTAAATAAATAATAAAACACACATAACAAGGAGAGAACATGCCATTAGTTAATTATCTTAGCTATCGGCTTATATGATAGCTGTCCTTCATGCATAAGTTTGGGCTTCATAGTGGCTTTCATAAGTAGGGGACTCAATGTCATATCAGGGGTGTGAATAAGCCATCCCCAAAGCAACGTAAGTTACACCAACCTAAGTGTTGGTGTGGACAGCGCTATGCCGGCAGGGAGCATTTCCCTGTGGGCATAGGGCATCTTACCAGATGCGCTACAGCAACGCAGCTGCACTGCTGTAGCGCTTCTAGTGTAGAGTAGCCCTCACTTCCTATGTCTTTCAGTTCCTATTTGGGGATAGCTGTCTTTGTCTGTATACAGTAAAAGCATCAGTCTGAGAGGGAATGTTGGTTTACTGATATATTCTACATAGAAAAAGAAAGCTCCCCTGGAGGGATGAGATTCAAACAGAGGTGAACAGTTACCTTACAAAAGAACTTAAAGTATTTCTCAAGACACATGTAAGGAAGCTTTGTAATTGTAAAGGAAAACTAAAGCTAATGGAACTACTCACAGCAAATGAGATTAAATGCAGAAAAATATTACAGGAAAGATCTGAGACAAGCTTACGTGGAAATGTGTGACCTATCCATACTTAACAGGGTTAGCTTTATCTGAAAAAGGGAAAAAAAATGATTTTTGTCTTTGTTGTTGTTTCGGGTGGATTTGTTAAATATCAGTGAAAATCCCTTTCTTGTATAAGAGAACAGCAGAATTTAAAGGAGTAGAATACAGCATGAGAGAAAAAGGAAGGTAGCAGATAGGCTGTAATGACCTAAAAAGATCATTTTCACCCTTTGATGTTCCTGACCAGGACATTGGGTAACTGCTAATTAGGGGCTTGTCAACACAGCCCCAGAGTGCACATTACAGGGATGTGAGTTGTAGCATGCCAAAAGCATTGTGCTGTAGCTGCCCTGTGTAGACAGTGTTAGCATGAACTAAGAGGTACTTAGTTTGTATTAACACAGTCCTGTTTCAAACAGGACCATGTTAGAGCCACATAGAGTCGGCCCTGCAGGGCTCTGTAGATAAACCACAAGTCACACAACTGAGATGCAAATTAAATTAGGAGCATATAAAGCTTGAATGCAACAGGTACTTACAGAACAGAGCAGCACTGCACAATAGATAATATAAAGTGATGCAGAAGAAACTGCAGCAGGAATTCAGGAAGGCAGAATGTAATCACTATAGGGCCAGGTGAAGTTTTTTGGACAAATAATTTATTCACTGAAAATGCAATTTCCGTTGACCAAAAATTATTTACAAATTTCACATGAATTTCCCAATCATTTCAGCTAAAAATAAATTTTGAGACAGTTAGATTCACAAGGGAATGTATGTGCTATTCACAAAATAACTGAAGAATGAAGCAGGGCTAGTCTTCTTATATCTGTTAGCTCAGTGGTTAGTACATCTATCTGGGATATGGAAGACCAAAGTTCAAATCCACAGTCTAGAAAAGTGTTTTATCGTATCCTCCAGGTATGTGTCTTAACCATCAGACGATATGCTATTCTGCAGTGGGAATCTCTCCTATAAAAGATGTTACACTGGATATAAAATACTTGAATAGCCAACAGTGGGGGAGGGATAGCTCAGTGGTTTGAGCATTGGCCTGCTAAACCCAGGGTTGTGAGTTCAATCCTTGAGGGGGCCACTTAGGGATCTGGGGCAAAATCAGTACTTGGTCCTGCCAGTGAAGGCAGGGGGCTGGACTCGATGACCTTTCAAGGTCCCTTCCAGCTCTAGGAGATAGGAGCTCTAGGAGATAGGATATCTAGGAGATAGGATATCTCCAACAGTGACCTATTCAGGACTCCAAGTTTTCTGCACTTTCTCCAGGTTGCTCCATCAGCAGGTGAGTTTTGTGTGTGAATAATTTTATCTGGGAACTAGACTGAGTTTATTGGAGCATGGATGTTGTCTTCTAATTTGTTTAAAAAATAAATATTTCTCTAAGAACTAGTCCACAAACATTTTAAACTATAATTTGCAGCTTGATCACTGAATGCAGAGCTCTGTCAACAAGCTCAGACTGTGAAACAAAATTCTGCAAGCTTTAAAGTATCCTGTGATGAGACAATAACATTTTGAATGTATAACTTCTTGCCACTGGAATTTCCTGGTCCAAATGTATTGTTGGCAACTGATATGTGGCCTTTAGACCAACTGATGTTGGAGGGGCTATAAACACATCATAGACAATATGAAGTTCACCTGAGGAAAAGGTCATAGGAAATTAAAAACAGAGATCATTTTCTGAGTTTAGTGAAGGCAATCTAATGAAGCCCATCCATCTCAATAGATTTTCATAATCATCAAGTTCCACATCTGAGCAGCCCTCTTCAAGCTCATGGATAAAATACAGAAAACTTGGTCACACTTTACATTATGATTCCATTTATAAATGGTGTATAAAAGATTAGTAAATGACTAATAGATGTTAGAAGCAAGTTCCCAGCATGAGTGGTATTACTGAGTGTTACAGATGGTTATAAGAACATCAGTTAACTGTGTTTAGAGATGGTTATAAGCCATGATTATAAGCAACCTCTTGATTGCTTAGACTAACAATTTTAAAGAATTGATTAACCATTTATGAAAACATCTATTAATCATGTATTAATCCTTTATAAACTATTTATAAATGGAACTTCAATAAAGTGTGACCAAAAAAGTTATTTTGTTATAAATCTTGGAAAAAACACATACCATATTAAAAATGAAAATGATATTTTGCATTCATTTCCAGGATCTTTGGCAATATAAGTACATCATCAATACACAGATTTCTATGGGTACAGAGAAGAGGCCTTAATTGATGAATGGTCACGCTGACTTATCATTGTCAAGAAGTAAATATTACCTGCTGTCTGAAATCTGCTTGCATGTCAGACCAAGACCCAGAGTGAGATCAGGGTCTGAATAACACTGACAGATTTAACAGCAGACAACTGTGCTGGGGAAGAAATACAAGAAGAAGAAAGAAGTAAAGACATCAATACCCTTTTAAATTCTTTCCCTATTTTCAAGCAAACTGACACAAAGATATCTGTAAGGTGTAAGGCACTTATTTGAACTCACTCACTCCTCTGGCAATATATTCCCCACTCTTCTATTCCTGGTACTACATACCCACGTAAAAAGACAAGAATAAAACATAATCCATGGCTGCAGAAAATGAGGACCTCTTCTTAGAGTGTAGAATCCAGCTTCTAAACTATTTCCTGATGAAGAAGGAACTGGAAAAGCATGTCAACTTTATGCACATATAAAACCTCACATTGTGTGGTTCTAGCAGAACTGTTAGAGCAGTAGGGTCATAATTTTTGAAAGTATGCTTTATTTTAGTTGAATTCATTAATTTATTATGCACCTAGCACTAGAGTTGCAGGACACATTACATACATTCAAACCAGACTGCAGTCAACACCTGCCATCATCCCATCACCCACTGATCAGCTAGAGCTAGAGCTCAAACAAAGAAAACACAGCACTATAACTCCTTTGTTTTCCTCTTCCTCCAACAAGAGCCAACAATAACAGCAACACCGGAAGGTGATACATAAGATGGTTAACGTTACTTATCAACATTGGTAAGTATGTTGTAGTAAATGGAAGAGAGTCTGAATGTAGGGGAGTATAAAGGAGTCTAAGATGGTATCATGTCAAGGAGATGGAAGAAATAGGGGGTGGCCTACTTTAATGGGCACTTCATACCATCTTGTTAACTGATTTACTTTTCTTCTCCTGTTACACTGCTCCCTTCTTGCTTCTTCTCATGGGAATTATGCATAGTATTCCTGACGCTTTGTGACCCTAAGCACGCCTGTACTCACATTCTACACACTGCAACAAAATATGAGCCTAGCTAGAACTACTATAACGGTAAGTGCATAACTGGTTGGAAACCCGTTCCTAGAGAGTAGTTATCAGTAGTTTACGTCAAGCTGTAAGGGCATATTGAGTGGGGTCCCACAAGGATCGGTCCTGGGTCCAATTCTATTCTGTAACTTCATCAGTGATTTAGATAATGGCATAGAGAGTACACTTATAACGTTTGCAGATGATACCAAGCTGGAAGGGGGTGCAAGTGATCTGAAAGATAAGTTTAAAATTAAAAATGATCTGAAGTAAATAGGATGAAATTCAGTAAGGACAAATGCAAAGTACTCCATTTAGGAAGGAACAATCAATTGCACACATACAAAATAGGAAATGACTGCATAGGAAGGAGTACTGTGGAAAGGGAGCTGGGGGTTATAGAGGATCACAAGCTAAATGAGTCAACACTGTAAAACTGTTGCAAAAACAAAAAAAGCAAACATTCTGGGATGTATTAGCAGGAGTGTAGTAGGCAAGATACAAGAAGTCGGCATATTATGCTGCATTAGTAGGAGCATTGCCAGCAGATGGAGGGAAAGGATTATTTCCCTCTATTCGGCACTGATGAGGTCACATCTGGGCTATGGTGTCCAGTTTTGGGCCCCCCACTACAGAAAGGATGTTGACAAATTGGAGAGAGTCCAGTGGAGGGCAACAAAAATGATTAGGGTGCTGGGGCACATGACTTATGAGGAAAGGCTGTGGGAACTGGGCTTATTTAGTCTGCAGAAGAGAAGAGTCACTGATGCTAGCTCTCATCTAAGCTAGTGTGCTAAATCTAGTATTGCCAGGATAGCATGGGCAGTGGTGAGCAGCAGTACAGACTAGTCACCCTGAACATGGACCCAGGGGGGTCACTCAGGCCAGCTAGCAGTGTTACTGCTGCTGACCCAGTTACTGCAGTTACACTACTATTTTTAGCATGCTGTTTTTAGAGCTAGTGTGAGTATGGCTATGCAAGCTGGGAATCACACTCCCAGCTCATAGTGTAGAAGTAGCCTTAGTTACCACCTCTCTAAAGGTCAGACTTGAAAACCAGTTTGCTCTGGGTGGAAGCCATCTCTTTGTCCAAGGCTGCGCCATTTAAAGTTTAATGACCCTCTGTTGGTAGCCCTGTGTCAGACCCAAGAATTCGTCCTGTTACCTCCTGTGAGGTTTAGCTCAACATGGAGGCAAATGACAGCAGAGAAGGCAAAGACTAGCCTTGCAATCAAAATGGGGTTTGCATCTTGATAAAAATACATACAGAGTTTGCAGGCTTAGTCAGAGTTAATAAATTGTGCATAGGCAAGTTTCTCCAAATCATCACAGTAACAGTTCAAAGACTTTTCAGTGCTAGACTAACTCTGTTTCCTTTATTACAATACAATTTTAATGAGTTTTCTTCATTTCCTGATGGTATTTCTAGTCATTTTTTTTAAAGTTTCACAAAAACTAATCTAAATCTTCAGCCTAAACTACAAGGGTCCTGTTTAATAGAAGACTGAATTAAAGTTGAACAAATACATTCAAGAACCAGAGGAATAAAAGGAAACTACAAGACAGACATATGAGTAAACTTTTAGCATCCCCTAATTATTACTGGAAATGAGTCTGTCTCAAGTTTAATTTATACTTGCCCCATGTGAAGACCCTTGAGATAATTTAAATGAAATCTGTAGGTGGTCTGGTCCTAGCAATGTATGCACATTAAAAAGATGCACTTTTTATGGAATGTAAATAGGAATCAGATAAATAGATCATTAAACCATTTGGTGTCTAAAAATGGAATTCTCTTCATTAAGTTTGTCACCTCCATACATCAAGTAATGACTTGGGGAGAGTATCAGAGGAAATGAAAATATTTCCCAAAGTCCAGAGTCTAAAGGAGTACTGGCTAGTGTGCACCTACCATGTGAAAATCATGGCTTGTGCCTTTAAGGGTGTATCAGGTTGGGCACCCAAAAATCAACTAATCGCTTTTGAAAATGTATGCCCCTGTCTTCAGGTATATATACACAAGTCTCTTCCAAAAAAGTTTAATTGAGAGTATCTTCTATTAAAATAATATAATCACAGTAATATTTCTACAATAACCCTTACTTTTGTCCTCTTCACTACCAGCACTAAGTATACATGTGGAATATCATAGAGTTACCACACACTCCTCTTATAACTGCCCACTTTCCCTTGCCATTGCCATAGCAACTTTAATTCTGCTGGCACATTGGGAGAAGTGACTTCTTTGAGCTTGTCTACGGCAAGGGGTAAAGGATTGTGACAATTGACACATAAGAGGGGGCTCTTCTGGGATTCTAACTCAGATGCTCAGAATGAAACTTGGTCTGTCCAGAGGAAATATGTAACCCAACAGGCAGTGTGTATTGCATGTCTTCCTTATTGGGTGATCTACAGAGGATATGGATATAAGTGGCCGAAAAAGAGAATATCTGTCCCACAAGAAATATCTAGTGTATTGGCCAGAATGGGGTCTGTCAAAAGCATCTTCCACTAAAAGTTTTAATCTTGTTACCCCAACCCTTACGGGAAAAGGAAGAGCCAAATGAAATTTTAACTACATTTAAACTATCCTTCTTTCA
This sequence comes from Chrysemys picta bellii, assembly GCF_011386835.1. Taxonomy (NCBI): domain Eukaryota; kingdom Metazoa; phylum Chordata; order Testudines; family Emydidae; genus Chrysemys; species Chrysemys picta. The sequence continues at coordinate 36,770,355 of NC_088791.1, forward strand.
CATTATAATTGTGAAAGGGGGTCAAATTTATGAATTTGTCAGGGTGTCAGTTAGATTATAAAGCTGAAATCTAACAAATTAGGTTTGCCAATATATTAGAATCCAATGGGATAACCCTTTTTTTTTTTTTTTTTTTTTTTTTTTTTTTTTTAGTCCAGGAAGCATTAACTTACTAGTTTAATGCTGGGTTCTTTTCAGGTCAATTTTTAACTTGAACAGTATTTCCTCAAATCAGGACACTTGCTTATTCTTAACCAATCAATTCATTCAGAAGCATATTATATATATTCAATAGTTTACCACTCAAATGTAGACACAATCAGATGTGTGTACTACACACACCATACAGTCCTGCAAACAATTATGAGACTAGCATTGAGGTTCAGTGGTTATATCAAAGAATTACCAAGATTTCTTATTACATTTACTTATGACCAGCAATTTTCAGTTCTTTAGTACCTAACACATTTATCACACTTGCAAGAGTACACTTGTCTTTAAGGCACTTTGAAGAGTGTAGTTACTTCTCTTTGACTACAATGGTCCAAAAGGGACAATTTTAGACTATTAAAAGCAATTCCTTAAAACACTTTTTTTCAATCTTTCTTAGACCAATTTGCTTCGACTTAGAAAGCAGTTAAAATCTAAAGTATACTTACTTGGTCTCACTAGAGAGTGTAGATTTAGGGCAGCTCTACACTTAAAATGCTGCTGTAGCACTTTAATGAAAATGCTCTATGCCAATGGGAGAGAACTTCTCCAATCAGCTTAGAGGCAGTAGCTATGTTGGTGGGAGAAGCTCTCCTGCTGACACAGCGCTGTCTACAGCTGTGCTTAGGTCAATGTAACTACGTCACTCATGGGTGTGAATAATCCACACCCCTGAGCAACATAGTTATACCGAAGTAATTCTGTGGTTTAGACCAGGGTTTAGCAAAATAACCTACAGTTATTTCTATTAAGAATAAAAGGAGAAATACAGTCTGAGATAAAATATCTCCACTTCTTATCCTCTTAACCCTAGATGGAGGAAGACTTCTTTCTCGCTGGCTGATCCAGGTGCTAGTTGCACATAGAATTCTGCAGTTTCTTGTCTTGGCTTCAGTCAGCTCTTGAGTGCATAGTGACCTCAGTTTATATACCCTATTTTTGGGGCAGGTTGGAGGGGGGGCCACCCTCTGGTTCCTATTTGACACATGCCAAGTGGGTTCTCAGATTTCAGCTCTTAGTGTCTCTGCTGCTTCCATTGACATCGAGTAGATGGTGGTGGTATATATCAAATTTCCTTAATCCTTTTCATATTGGAGGCTTTTTAAGTTTTATTCATTTCAAGGGCTGTATTTCATTATTTGCCCCTACTGTCAGTTGGGATCCCATCTTTTAAGCAATTTCCCTTAATATCCCAAAGCTATACTCTGGAAGTATCTTTCAACATTTCTACTTCCTCGTGCCAGACAATTCCTGTTATTCCTAGAGGGCAACAATTATTTACAATGAAAACCAACAAAATCCTTATAATCTTCTAAATTTGGAGGACATACGCTGTACCGTCTTTGATTATACTAAGCATTTCACATTATTTAGGACTGACAAGAGAACAAACATTTTCCACATATAGAAGACTATTGATCTGATTCACATGGCAAACAAATATGCAGAATCTAATTTTGAGGTGAAAGATTATTCACAGTATATTTGATTTACAATATCCTTATATCAAATTATAATTTGAGGTGAAAACAGGTGGTTTGGATTTCTTAGGGTAACAGTTTGCTCAATTTTACCTTCAATCTTACAGCCACATTTCTAGTTAGTTTAATTTGCAGCTCCCCCACCCATCTCTTCTTGATCCACTCAATGTGCAATGGGCCACTTTGCAAAGGAAAGCAGGGTATGACTCTTATTTGGTAGCTTGGAGTTGTTTAGGTGGTTTTGGAGGGAGAAAGAGGTTTCTACATATGCAAATAATGAGAGAGGACTAGGTAATTAACAATAACATCATTTAGCCATTTTATTTTCTATAATTGGGGAAGGGAGCACTCGACCTTGCTGATCTGTGTTCCTTAGACCCACAGATGTGAACCATTTTATTATTTTCTTAAAAAGTGGATTCTATCTTGGGATAAACAGGTGGGATAGCTTTTCTAATTTTTGAGGACCAGAAGAAATCATTAATTATTAATCATTCAAGGCACATCAGTCCCCTATATCCCTTACAGTATGTATCAAATCAATATCTAGATTATTGAGCCATCTAATTGCTGCATCATAAAGGGTAGCAAGGTGTTGTAATCCACCTTCCAATCTTCTAATTGTGCTCCTCCACTACATGCTTGATCATATGTATCACTGCCCCGGAGTCACACTGTGAAGATTGGGCCAAGATAAATTTCTGCTTTGTGACAGCAACTCTGGCAGTTCCAGTCAGCAGCCTGTTAAGCCTAGTCCAGAATCTGCATCCCAGGCTGCAAATAGGCAGATGTAAATTATTGCTGATGAATTTCAGAAGACTTGTGTCTCTATTCTAAAATTGCTGCCACTCTGCAAGGACATAGCTGCTGGCTGTGAGAAACTGATGAAGATGTTCAGGCCTAGTGGTCAGAGCCAGAATCAGACATCCAGGATGGAGTTGGAGTGAGGCTGGAGGCTGAAACAGGGTTGGAGCAGGAATAGTAATAGGGCAGGATCAAAGAGCAGGGCTGGTGCAGGCCAAAACTTAGGAATTCTGTTGCCACTGTTAGGCAGGAATGAGTTCCAAGCCTTGGAGTGACATTGAGCAGACTGAGATGCCGTTCCTTCTGTGAGCCTTACATACCTGGTCTCGGAGTCACAAGACCAGTTCCTGGCTTGTGGATTGGCTGCAGCCTACGACAGGAGTGACACATCACCTTTCACTGTCCTTAATGTTCCGTTGTTCTTCCGAGACTGGCACTAGGCCAGCAGCAGTAGACATGAGTGCATGAACAGACACCGTGAACTACAGGTGTAGGTGTTTTCTTTTGGAGGCAGGCAGATCTTCTTATCAGAAGTGTTAGTTGCCTATCCGCACCTATTGGAACCATTGTCAGCCTTATGTGCAGCACGTTGTTTTCATCAGTCTTAGCCCTCCATGAAGTTTTAAGGGTAATGGCATCTCAATGTTTAAGAAAAAGGAATGGATAGTCCTCCACACAGACTGTAAGGGGCTGACTGGCCAACTCATCACTCACATGGAAGACTGTGACCACCATTTTAGATTCACTTACTGCAAGTCTCCACTGATGAGGGTAAGTGGTCAAAGCATGTGTGTCCTGGCTGAGCGACACTTTGATATTGTGAAGATCATTACCCACATCAGCATGACAGATATCAACCACATATATGTACTTATTGGCCTTAGTTGTTGGTATGTAAAATATATATCTTTTATATATATGAGAGAGAGGAGATGGAGCAGATCCTTGAGGGAGTCCATTACGGAGATGCCTAAGCCAGCTTGGCTTTTGTCTCTAGCTTGCAAGATGAAACTCTGATTCATTATTATTTCCATTATGAATCAATCCATGGGCTTACAGGGAATAGTCTGCAACAGCCTGGCAGTCAGCCCCACAGGCCAGACAGTATCATATGCTGCGGACAGATCCACCAGAACGATACCAACTTTCTTGCCCTTCTTGAAGACATCGTTGATGTCTTGTGTTAGGCAAAGGACTTGAGCTTGAAGCCAGTCTGAAAAAAGGGCAATTGTGGTTCAATAATGTAAGTGATGTGTGTCAGATTCTCTCCATAAGCTTGTATGTGATCCAAATGAAAGAGCTGTGTAATATAATTTTAGCTACGCAATCAAGAAGCTGCTATTTTCAGAGGCATTAACCACTGATTTTGCATCTAACACATTCGTAAAAAGGTTGATTTTCTTTGCACAGACTTGGGTTACGTGTTTGGGGAAGACAGGACATTGCCAGAACTGGTTCTTCTAACTCAGGATGCACGGAGGCCTGCATATGGAAAGACTCTATGAGAAGAATTGGTCCTGATTATCATTGCCTAATGTGCTAGAACGATGCTGAAAGCACAGCAAAACAGGCTGTCCTAGGATGTTCCAGACGTAACATAGTATAGAGGAACCAGCCTAGGCTCACTTGGAAGGAAGATCAACCAGACAGACCTCCTAGGTAAAGGTGAGTTTCTGGGGAAGCCAGAAGGGCTTGGCCCACTGGCCAGTCCTAAATAACCCAGCTGGATACCTTCATTTTGAGCTGTGAAGCCTTGTGACTCTGCAAATACCTGTGCATATCAAAAGGGGATTTACCTAGACCCAGAGAGCGTTCTACAGTCCAGTTATAACATTCCCCTGAAATTTGTGCTTTGAACTTATCTGCTGTTTAACTAAGTAAGTCAGAGTGAATCTGTGTATCCTGGAATTGTGATTGGCATCAACATAAAGCGTGTTCTTCTGTGCAGGGAGGTGGTTAGATCATCAGTATACAGTTCCCCCGCTCCATGTTGTTATTCATACCACTTCTTATATTAGGTGGTGGTGGGGTGCTCTCCTGTAAATTACTTCTCATTCTCCATCTGAAATCTAATGTAGAAACCCTGCAAGGCACTTATTCTGCACCAGCTGGAAGAACAGGAGTCCCAGCATCTGATCATTCATACACTCTCATGCCTGCTCATCTCAAAACTCTATACAGTGTTGTTATAGCCTTGGAGATCCCAGGATATTAAAGACACAAGGTGGGTCAGGTAATACCTTTTATTGGACCACGAGTTCTGTCTAGCTCGAAAATTTGTCTCTCTCACCAACAGAAATCTCAAAACTGACTGGAATATTTTAACAATTACCCAAAACAACTCAGGCTTGCTAGACTCTAGGAAAGCCAGCTCCCATGATCACATTAGCTTTTCCCAATGGCATCAAATACCTTTCTTACTACAGTATAATTCAAATAAACCAGGGCAAAGTAATTATCCTGAATATACAGGTCCATTTCAATTTGCTAGTTGAAAATCACAGATCACTTTGCCACTGAATGAAGCTGTTTACAGACTGTCAGTACAGGCAGAAAAGTATTGAGTGACAAAAAGAAAACTCCATCAGGTAATTTCTTGGCCATTTGCCATCTGCTGGTGGTGACAGTAGCAGTTCAGATAATTAAGATCAGAGTCACTAAATGTTCAGTTATCTTAGTTATGTAAATTCACATCAACCATGCATGAGTGGCTTAATACTTGGTAAAACTAAAATACTTTTATTATCCCTTATTTTCTACCTATGATAAAGTTCTGCCTAGTTAATTAATGTTCCATTCCACAGAGATGTCATGGGGCTTATGCTATTGTGTGGGAGAATTTTCCACATCTCTCTTCACATGGTATTTAGCAGTGTACTAACTTCAGTTGGCTGCACTACTGAGAAATTGTCAGTTTCAGGAATTTTAGAGATTAAATCTACTGCAGTAAGCAGAGCCATACCTATTTAACAGGACCTAGTACCCAAAATAGATTTCATATACTTAAAGTAAACTGAACACATCAGACAGATTTTCCTGGAGCAGCTTTCTGGCTGGAACCATCACCCTTTTCCATGGAAATAACTGTAATTAGTTCAGATGAAGATTATGAAATGCTGCTTTATCATGCATCAGGTCCCCTTGAATATAGTGAACCAAACCCATCCTTGATGTAAAACCTTTGACAAAGGAGTTACCCCCAGGATGATTTAAGCCCAATATATCTACTGTTTAGGATTTCCATTTTATTTATTGTATGTTCATTTGTACAGGTTAAACCACAAAACTACCTTAACCACTTCCATGCTAGGCTTCCACACCACATCTACAGTCCTGTGTTCTACTAACATCCTACTGAAATCAGAATGGAATGGCCGGATTTAGCCAGCAGCATTAGAAATGCATTTCCCAGTGTACTTGGCACATTCAGCATCAGCACATTGGTACCAAAAGGTCTTGTACAAGCCCATAACAAACGTATCTTATACCCGACCATGAATTTACCTGCTGCTACATAGTGGGGATTGCTCAGCTGTCACAGGTTTAGCCATTGCAGCTGTGGGCTGTGACCTCCCCTCCCCTGGGAGTCATATAGGTGGCATAGTTCACTGCTTTCAGGAGCAATTTTTACTCTACGAGTGTCAGTTATTGAGTTCTCCTTCCAAAATCCTATCATCGATTTACACCAGAAAATATCCCTCTCTGTGTGTGTGTGGGGGGGGTGCATCTGTTAGCACACACAAATAACTTCCTGGGTATCTTTAAATCTTTCTGGAGAGGATGGGCAGGAATACCATGTGATCATCACTGATGGCATAAATACAGGTGATATTGTGAATTATATTAATTATGCAAGGCTTCACCAGACTACCAGCTCTCTTGTAGTGTAGTGACAGCCAGTGAGAAAAAATAATTAATGCTAAGAAGATGCTGGAGAAGCAGCAGGAATAGCCAAGAGGATGACTGACTTCAGTGGGAGCTATTAGGTGCTCAGCACATTTAAAAATCAAGTCACTTGTTTAAGTGTGTAAATGAGGATTTAGTAGCCTAACTTTATACGCCAGTTTTTGAAAATCTTGGCCTTCATCTCCGGAGTGCTTTAACTCCCCATCTATAAATGGGAGCAACAATCACACATCCTTTCTCTCACCGTTTGTCTGTCTTGTCTGTTTATACTTTGGTACACGTACTGTCTTATGTGCATGTAAACTTCCAGCACAATGAGGTCTTGATCTTGGTAGGACCTCTGAGTACTAGTGTAATACACATAAAGGATAGGCAGAAAAGAGAAAGACAGGATGAGGGTCACTTGCCCAGGCTCACACGGTGCGCGCAACTTGATGTTTTGAATCATTTAAGTATTTCTGAGCCTGATTTACAGTTTAAAGGGTCCTTAGTATAAGTGAGAGGGACCCTTGGTTTAAATGAGAAATGGGGCCTTTCGTCTGGCATTTTTAGATATTTTTAAATTTTAGGTTTTTTAAAGAAAACATACCACCATTCTCCTTTAATATTAACCTCCCCCATCCGCCACTCCCCTGTTTCGGAAAAGTGACTTGGGTTCATTTCTATTATATTTCTCTTATTATTATTTATTTACTTCAGGCTGCACAAATGTAACTGAGGGCGAGATTTAGCCTCACTGTGACTTAAATGTACCTTGTTATCAACATTTAAAAACAATACAGGAAGTTTGTGTGTAAATCTCTATCATGTAACAGAGCAGACAAGACCATAACAGCAAATGTTTCCTCAGGACCAGCATGTAAATACTTAGTAGTTAGGGTTACCATATTTCAGCAAGAAAAAAAGAGGACAGGAGGAGCCCCGCCCTAGCCCCGCCCCTGCCCCTCCCACTTCCCGCCCCCCCAGAACCCCCAACCCTCCCCCCGTTCCTTGTCCCCTGACTGCCCCCTCCTGGGACCCCTGCCCCTAACTGCCCCCCAGGACTCCACTCCCTATCTAAGCCTCCCTGCCTCTTGTCCCCTGACTGCCCCAACCCTTATCCACACCCCCACCCCCAGACAGACCCCTGGGACTCCCACGCCCCATCCAACCACTCCCCACCCCCTGACAGCCCCCCCCCCAGAACTCCCAACCCATCTAAACCCCTCTGCTCCCTGTCCCCTGACTGCTCCGATCCATCTCCCCACCCCTGCCACCTGACAGCCCCCCCCAGAACTCCCAAAAACTCCCCCCCTGCTCCTTGTCCCCTTACTGCCCCCTCCTGGGACCCCTGCTCCTAACTGCCCTCCAGAACCCCACCCCCTACCTAAGACTCCCTGTTCCTTGTCCCCTAACTGCCCCCTCCTAAGACCCCCCCCAACTGCCCCCCATGACCCTACCCCCTACCTGTACCCTGACTGCCCAAAACTTTCTCCACTCCCCCCAAAAAGCCCCCCCCCCCCCCGTTTCTTGACTGCCACCTCCAGAACCTTCCTGCCCCCTGACCTCCTTACCCTGCTGCTCAGAACAGAGTGTTGGGCTCTGTGCAGCCGAGCCGGACACGTGGCTGAGCTCCCCAGCACAACAAAACCCGGTCCCTGGCCCTGCACAACAAAACCCGGTCCCTGGCCCTGCACAGTGCTGCCGGACTGGGCTGCAAGGGAGCTGCCGGCTCAGAATGCAGGGCGGATCCGGCTCCTCTACAGCTGCTCCTGAGTCCAGCCCGGGACTTCCCTGCAGCCCTCCCAGCCGCTCACTCTGCTCTGCCGGGGGAGGGGGAAATCCCGGACATTGTGAGTGCTTTACAAATTCCCCCCGACGCTATTTTTAGCACAAAAAGGAGGACATGTCCGGGTAAATCCGGACGAATGGTAACCCTATTAGTAGTAGGCTTTTAAAAGTGTGCAATATTTAATAGGCAGCCTGCAGTAGCGCCAAAGTAATTGTTGCAGTCCATAATGTCAAGTCCTACTTATAGGCACTTTACTCTATAGATTTTTAAGCTGACTGAACTGCTACAGTGCATTAGTCTATCAGGTACTACATATGCATGGTAAATCTGAGTGCTCAAAATTGTGAACATTGTGCTGAACTTACTGAGCATGCAGAATGGGATTTAGTGAACCTCCAAAGAAAGCAGTGTTTGAGTTATTCAGATTAACTGCAAACTGCTTGAATTATCACCTAAGAATTTTTTTTTCCATGATGGGTACATACCTTTATGAGACTTGGCTCTCATTGAAGATCTAACAGGAGTCCTAGAAATTTTACACTGATATAACCAATACTTTGAGCAAGTTTACTAGTTGGAAAATTCCCTAAAACAGAGTGAACAATGCAGAATCTCTCCAGACAGCTAATACCAGAATCATAATTACAATTACTTAAACTGGAAACTTATTTATGCTCATCCACTCTCAAACAGGATTGTACCAAGTAATGCCGGTGTCCAGTGTAAAGAAGCCTAATTTCATATGGTGAATATACTAAAGTACTCAAAGTTCTCTTCTGCAAGCAATTTTCACACAATCTGCAGGTGGAAATATGTTGGCAGAAAATATTCACTGAATAAGTCTGAACATCACATTTATAGAAACTGAGCTGTTCAGACAATTTGTCAACAGAAAAAAAGTGTAAATTCAATATCTAAAGTATATGCTGTGAACAGTCTGTTTTAGTCTTCATTTTACTTTTCCACAAAAACAAGTCAATATTGCTATGTGTGCTGCTCCTAAAAAATTCCCTATGACATCATTTAGGAGAAAGGATTGTTTAATGTTGTATATTGTACCACAAGCATAGAGCATGTTCCTGAAACTTTTACACTGAAAAAGATGTTAACAGAAAAACTAATAGAAAGAAGCCATTCAGCATTGTTATTTTGTGTCTGCTACGCAGTATACTCAGAAGTATTGCAGAAGCAAAATACCCAAAACTGAATGACTTGCCTGCTCTTAGTTTTCAATATATTTCTCAAGGGAGTCATGGTGTTAAGGTAAATATTGAAAGATGCCTGTTGCTAATGTAAGCTACCAATTTATTGCACTGATCAATGTGGCTGAAGTTAGAAAGATGACTTGATAACCCTTTCATTCCTGTCACAGGGTTTCAGCTACCTGGTGTACCTCACTGCTTAGCCTATTTCCATGATCCCTCAGTCACAAACACACACAGGTGGTTTCCCTTTTCACCTTTTTTCCACAGTTCTCCAGCGAATGGAATATGACACAGGCATATTGTAGCAGGAGCTTTCCACACAGCTTCTGTCCTCTGCCCAGCTCACCCTCTAAGCGTCTAGAATCATAGAATATCAGGGTTGGAAGGGACCTCAGGAGTTCATCTAGTCCAACCCGCTACTCAAAGCAAGACCAATCCACAGACAGATTTTTACCCCAGTTCCCTAAATGACCCCATCAAGGACTGAGCTCACAATCCTGGGTTTAGCAGGCTAATGCTCAAACCACTGAGCTATCCCTCTCCCATTCTCTCGCTCTTTCTTGAGTTTTGTGGCCTAGCAGACTCAATTCCTGAATCTATGGCTGCCAGGTACTGTACTTCATATCTAGTTCATGTCTTAGTATCTCACTTTTCTCGGTATCCTTAAAGAATTGCAGAAGACTTTTTTTTTAAAAAAAAAATTAGGCCCTATTTTCCTTGTATTCTTTAATACATATTGCAAAGAGAATTGTTACTTTAAGGCCTCTGAGTTTTTTATATTAACACCTCCTTTCACTGGTACAGTCTTTACAATCCCAAAGGATATTATCTGTCTTTTCCTGGACATTATGCATAATCCATCTTTATGTTTGTTAATTAGAAATAGATTACTATTTAATCCACAGTGCCCTGTTAGAATTCTAACTACAGCCACTTCACTCTTCCTCCCTGTGCCTTGGATTATATCAACATTTTCAACTGCTATTCTACATCTCAGAATTTCTCCCTCGTCTCCCTTCCCCCCCCCCCCCCATTTCGTTTGCCCACAGTTCTTGCCATTCTTACTTAGCTCATTTTTTATTAGGTTTTTAAATTCCAGTTTGCTTAAGGGGATCCCTAGGTCACCTTGTTCATGATTAACAGCAAATTTTGCCTGTCCGGCCTCCACATTGTTGCTTTCTATCACTACATGTGCCGGGATCCATGCTATTACTATAGTTATATCCAATTGCACCAGTTTGGTTGTTACCGGTAATATTTCATTAAGAATATAATTTCTGCTGTCAAATTTACCATTCTAAATTCATTGAGCCCTGATAAAGAATCAGAGAATGGCCACAGCAGCTAGCCACACATCTAAAGCCCAGTTTAGTGCTAACATAATCCCTGTAAACTCACCTGTTAAAACAGGTACAAATTAGCCATCCCTATGGCTTTCTTTAGTCTGAGCGAAGCATGCAGCTAGAGGTTCCCACTCATCCTCTTGCTTCCACTTTGGAGCCATCTGTATATATTTGGCAATAGTGTCCCCACTTATGATAAATATATTGATTTTCTATAGCTTGTATATTTATCATTCTTCTCTTTTATTTATTTCATTATATAATTCCATGTCCGGTGATAGAGGATTTTCTCATAGCTATACATTTTTGTTTCTTTCAAGCCTCTCTTTTCATTGAGATCCTTTATCCACTTCTGTACCCTACTTACATGGGGAATTTTGAGTTTGTCCTACTTGGCATCCACTTAATTCCCAACAATCATTATCTATTAGCTTTGTGTTATCATCTTTGCTTTTACCTGGTACTTTGGCCCAGAAGGTTAAGTCTGCAAACTTCATTTTAAGCGTGATAGACATTTCAGTGGCTGCCCTCTGTAGAACACACAGACACGTTGTAATGAAGGCACTACATGTGACACGCAACACCTGTGCTTTGATATTGTCTAGTTTTCTTAGATTTATGTTCTCTGCTGACCCAAAGGACTGGCATTCATATTCATTTGGTCTAATTAGTCCACTGTATAGTATTTCCAGTTTTCTTATCTGCCCTCCAGGATGTTTCAGAGATAATTCTGCCTTTGCACTTATCTTTAATATTTTCAATATGATCCCTCTAACTGAGCTTGCTACCAAATATCACACCTAACAATTTGTAATTTTTCAGTATATTTATCTTTCGTCATATAGATGTAACTTCATATCTTTTTGGATTTTCCTTATTGTAAAGATCATTCCCTCAGTTCTGTCTATGGAGAATTTGAAGCCCCGCCTGCACTTAAGTGCCTCATTGAAAGTGCTGCCAAAAGACTCAAGGTTTCTGCTTTTGGTCCAGACGTCACAGTTGTTTGCAAATAACGTGTTCCCTATTCTTGTACTCATCTCCTTAGGGAGGTCATTTTTCATGATGTGAAAGAGGGTTGGGCTAATTACACTTCCCCTATGGAGTTCCATTTGCAGTTGATTATACATTGGGAAAATAAATTTCCCTATTGGAACTTTTGCTTAAGAAGTCCCTTTATCCATCTGTACATTCTTCCTCTAATACCTAGAAAGGCCACCTTATGACATAGTCCCTCTCTCCACAATATTACACACTGGGCTTTTTCTATGTCCAACAAGGTTACTATCATGAATTCTTTGGTTCTCGTGCTTTTTTGTACTTCTGTCTTTTTCCTTACAATGCGGTCAATCACGCACACTCCTACCTCTTCTGAACCCACTTTGCATTCCATCTATGAACCTGTTTCTTTCTAGGCATGCTACCAATCTCTCGGTTTCCATTCTTTTCATAGTTTCACCTAAACATGCTATGAGGGCAATTGGGCTGTATGCCTGAGGTCTTGAGCACAATTTACCTGGTTTACTCATTGGGACAATAATCACATGTTACCAGTCCTTAGGTATTTCACCTTTTCTCCATATGTTATATAAGTTTAGTATCACCCTCAAACTTCCTTCACTTAGGTGTTTAAGTATTTCAAAGCTTATTTTGTCCTTGCGTGGGGTGGTGCTTATGTTCCTTATTATCCCTTTTTGGAGTTCTCATATTAAACTTTTTAGTTAAAATAATATCCACATCCTCCTCCAAGTACTTCATCATCCATAATTATCTCTAATGAATGTTCTTTTCCTCTCCCTAATTTAAAGCTTCTGAGCAGCATTATTACTGACTTTTTGAAACACGGGGGCCAGAATTCCCCCTTCCTCTTTGTTAGAGCTTATTATGCCATACCCCGCAACTGCAAGGCTTTGTGTTATTGGCTCTTACTCTTTATTCCATTAATTTTCCTAGTTTGTTTATATACCGCTGCTGTATTTCTTATCTGTGATCCTAAAAGCATCCCAGTGGCAGTGAGCAAGGGGCTCACTGGTATGAGATATGGAGTTTCAGTTGGCCTGACCACTGCAGTGTACCCCAACTCACTATGGTTATAATCTGTATCTAAAAGGTGTCATGTAATATGTTGGAAAACTAAACTCACTGATCATTAATATCCGTGTGTGATGAATGTATGTGGTATATATTAAGAGTTATGGATATATGCTGGAATGATGACTTAAAATATGTTTAAACCAGGCATGTCAAGGGAATTGGATAACTGGTCTGCCCTAAACAAAAGGTATGTGTATTTGTTTCTCTGACCAGCCTGATCATCAGGCAGAGACTATGAAGGTCAATTTAAATATTAGGTAAACAAAACTATCAATCTAAAGAGTCGGGGAGGAAACAGCATGGCATCTACACCCAGCAGGAGAGAGAAGCTTAGTCTGGGTTTTGCTTTTCAAAAAATACATTACGAAGATCTAAAGATGGGAGTGGGGGTGGGGCTGGGGGCTGAATCTCAAGTAATAAGCAATAAAATCAACTGATTGTATACAGTATTATTGTATTATAAAAGTTGACTGAGGTGTTTTATGAAAGTCTGACACACTGGTGATTAATATCATTAAAATGTACATATTAATACTATAAGAAAAGTATGGATATTCAGTGATATTTACATTCTGTGTCCAAAGAAAGGGAGAAACAGACCTCTCCCAAATAGATAGCTCTGACTTTCCCTCCTACCTGTCTTCTATGTAAATTAAGCATAGTGGAATCAAAACATGGGAATTCTCATTTACATACAGGGGGATGGGAAGCCCACAGAAAGGGCTCTTAAACATTGATCTTGAAGATATAAACAAGACCGAAGCCATCTTTTGGCATCCATCAAAACAGACACAGAGGAACAGAGCTCTTGAAGCTGAGAGAGATGCATCCTTCAACCAATGGTAGATTGAAGTCTCTGGAAACTGAATATAGGTGATATCTATTCACCTAACAGATATTTCAGCTTGGAAGACAAGGGAAAACAGCCCGTTGTGCTTCTATAGAAGGTCATGACAGAGAAAGTCAGCTATGACTGGAAAGAAGATTGGTAAGAAATTTACATTGAACAAAGACATTGTTAGGTTAAGTCTAAGCCACTAGAATTTTTTTTATTTTACTTGTAATTCTTTATCTTCATTCGTTATACTTAACTCACTTAATCCTATGTACATTTTGTTTAAAACAATTATTTTTACTATAAGCCAACTCAGTGCTGTGTTTGAAACAAAAGGGTGTGTTTACCCCCATCCCAGCTAGTTAAAAGCACATCATAGCTTATTAACTTGTCTCTTTAAAGGAACGAACTAACCTTATTATTTCTCTGAGATGTCTGGACTCTTCAGGGCATATGGTTTGGGGAAAGTTCGACACTGGGACTGTGTTGGGGTAACCTTGCTGGTTGTAATCCCAGCAGGTAGAAGCCAGAGTGGAGCAATAGACAGGCTTCAGGTCAGAGCTACTGAACCAGCTGTCTGCCACAGACACTCATGGGTGTGACCTGAATGCTTGTAGGCTGGCTGGGAGCATTCCAGGCTGGGAGCTACAGCAGCAAATCACTGTAGGGTTGCAGAGCAAGTAGTGGCAACCCCTCACTGGTCTGAATTTCACCCCAGAATGTGACAATCTTTGTTTACTCTTCTGCAGTATGTTCTCTGCCTTTCTCTTTTTATAGCCCTTTGTACAATGTCCTTACTTTTTTCACATTTCATTAAGTCCTTGCTATTTAAGGAATTTTTTGCTCTCTTGTATGCCTTATTCCTTTTCCTAATTATTTCAGTCTGTGTTCCACCATGATACTAACACTGCTTAAATTAGAGAGCCAGCCTGTCTTAGGAATAGCTAGGCTGGCTGGCTTTATGATTCCCTTAACTGCATTACTACAGAATTCTCAACATCTTCATGTATACATTGATCATTCCTGTATTCCTCACGTTTGTTTTGAAAGTGTTTCCAAGTTGCTTGTTTTAGTTTCCAAGCGGGAATCTTATCCTTGCCATTCCCTCCTCTCTGTAAATTTCCCAGCTGCTTAGACTTACTATAGTGCTAGAAGCTATCCACAGACCCAGGCATGAGAAACTTCTGTCAGTTGTAATGAACCTAGTAGGTGCTCTATTATTTAAAAAAAATCTTCAAATAATTGCTCTAAACACTTTGTTTTTATATTTTTTCTTATGTCCCCCAGTTGGTTGTGACTATTCAGATCACCACAGATAATGAATGGGCATGCGACATCTGCAATTGATTCTTTCAGATTCATAGTCTCTAGTTTGCTGCATGGGTATAGATAGGGCCCTACCAAATTCATGGCCATGAAAAATGCATCATGGACCATGAAACCTGGTCTCCCCCCCCATGAAATCTAGTCTTTTGTGTGTTTTTACCCCATACTAGACAGATTTCATGGGGGAGACCAGCATTTCTCAAATTGGGGGTCCTGACCCAAAAGGGAGTTGCAGGGGGGGGGGTCACAGGGTTATTTTAGGGGGGTTGCAGTATTACCACCCTTACTTCTGTGCTGCCTTCAGAACTGGATGGCAGGAGAGCAGCAGCTGTTGGCCAAGCACCCAGCTCTGAAGACAATGCCGCACCAGCAGCAGCGCAGAAATAAGGATGGCAGGGAATGGTATTGCCTCCCTTACATCTATGCTGCTGCCTTCAGAGCTAGGCAGCCAAAGCATGGCGGCTGCTGACTGAGGGCCCAGCTCTTCAGGCAGCAGCGCAGATGTAAGGGAGGCAATACCATTCCCTGCCATCCTTACTTCTGCGCTGCTACTGGCGGCGGCTCTGCCTTCAGAGCTGGGCTCCCGGCCCACAGCCATCACTGTCCAGCTGCCCAGCTCTGCCAGCAGCAGTTCATAAATAAGGATAGCAGTACCACAACCCCCCCCCTACAATAACCTTGTGACCCCCCCACACACACACACAACGCCTTTTTGGGTCAGGACCCCTACATTTATAACACTGTGAAATTTCAGATTTAAATAGCTGAAATCATGAAATTTACAATGTTTAAAATTCTATGACCATGAACTTGACCAAAATGGATCATGAATTTGGTATGGCCCTAGCTATAAACATTATAAAGTCTTAGAGATGCAGAATTGTTTTATATCGGTATCTCAATAGCATTATAGTTGATATTGAACTTTTTAACCTTTATTTCAAGGTAGTTCAGGTTCTCCTTAATGAAGCTGCAGACACGCCCACCCTTTCCTATTTATCATGTCTACATATACCATATCCCAGGATTGTGTAGTCTAGTTTTTCTATTAGCCAAGTCTCTTGTATGGATATTATATCAGGCTTAGTTTTCATAGCAATTATATATTTGTTTAATTCCTACCCATGCACTGTTAGGCTCTGGGCACTTCAGCTGAAAAACAGTCACCACCATTCTTTTAACCTTCAATATTTCCCTCACTTAGGAAAGTATGAAGTTGTTCCACTGATAAGTTGTTAGCATATAGGTACTTTTCAGCAGCTTGTATTATAATTCTCATTTTCTTTGTTTTCTTTCCTGTTGGAGATGTACAGTTTTATTCCAATCAATATCTCTGTTTCTCTAAGTAGCATGTCATCTCCTTTTACCCCAATGTCATTCATTACGTCCTTTCCATTAATTTGTTGCTGGCTATTCCCTTTCCCCATATCATGTTTTCTTGTCCCCTCTTTTCAGTATCTCCTAGCAGCTTTTGTATATGAAAGGTTATTCATAGTCTTTGTTTTCTATATTTCTCTAACTCGCTTTGCCTCAGTACCATAGGCTGAGCTGTGTTTTCTTTCAGTTTCTACACTTTTGTTCCATCCCTTCCTCACAATCATCATATGAATATTCACCTCCACAGTTATTACACCATATATATGGAGATATACCTATCTCATAGAACTGGAAGGGACCTTGAAAGGTCATTGAGTCCAGTCCCCTGCCTTCACTAGCAGGACCAAGATTTTCTGGGGATTTTGCCCCAGATGCCTAAATGGCCCCCTCAAGGATTGAACTCACAACCCTGGGTTTAGCAGACCAATGCTCAAACCCCATGTTTTCCACTTACAATTATTTGCTACATGACCAAAGTTTTGGCATCGGTAGCATCTCGCAGGATGAAGAATATACAGCTTAGGTCAAAACATGATACCCTAAAGATACTCTGCCTGGTAGTATTCTTCCCTTAAATGTGACCTGCACAGTTGTCATGGGCTTGCTACTACCTCCTCTTCTGCTAATTAGCCTCTTAATAGTTGTCTTGTATTCACTTATCCCTTGATTTATTTCCTCCTGACATTTCAAGTGGCACACTATATACTACCCCTCTTGCTTCTGTGAGGAATTTGGGTAGCTGACAGCTTTTAAAATTAATCAATTAATTAATTAATTTAAAAAACCCTAGCCCTCTTTCTTAAGAGGCTTCCCTGCTTGTTCTTTGTTTTTACATTCCTCTAACAAGTCTCCAGCAGTAGTTTCTTAGCTCTTACTATATCTCTAGCACTCTTTTTGATCCACTCTGCAGTCTTCAGGGGGGTTGATAACTCTATGTCCTTATCTAGGGATTTTACTAGTATGTAATTTTCCCCATTTCTCTTTCCTGCCCTATGTGCTGGTCCTTCTTCTGGTCCAGAGAATTTACCCTTTTCTTTTCCTTGTTTACATGCAGTTTTCTGCTGTCGCTTTCCTCATTGTCTAGCCTGGTTGCAGTTTTATTTATTATCTCTTCCATAGCCCTCTGTCTAGCCTATCAGCCAGCTAAACCCTAGCCCTGCTTCGCCTCGCCCTGCCCTCACCCCAACTTCCTGTTCCTCCCACTTATATCCTCCCAATTACTGCCAATTATATCAATAGCCTAGTAATTACCACCCAGGTGCTTGTAATCCCCAAATTGAAAGTGGTTAACTGCTTCCAGCTGAGCCTGCAGCCTTTTCTGTGCTGTTGCTCTCACTCAGTCACACTATTTTATTGTGGCTTTGTTTTCTAGAGGGAAAAGGAGGCATAATCCTTGGCCAAAATGCTGCATGTAAAATAAAAATGTTTTCAGTTCATTAAATGCCCACTGCATTCATAAAAACAAAACTCCAAATTCCTGCTTACTGTAACTTGATTGAAATCAATGAAGTTATACCCAAGATGACCCAATACTAGTGTAAATTGGCATATCTCTACTAAAACTGGTCTGAATCTCTAAATAAAAATGGCTCTTTTTCTAACCCATTATATATATATATATATATGAGAAATGTTTCCTATGTTTTAATCAGTCTATTAGTATCTCAGAAAGGATTTCCCCCTCACACCTTGTTAAGTGTTCAGACCTGCTCCCGTGCTTTCTCCCATGATGCTCCTCATGCTTGGGATGAGCCCCCTGTAAATATATGCAAAGCTACCTCATTACTGCCCTCCAAGACTCTCCTTTTCCATGATGCCTACAGAAAACTTGACAGTGGTTAGGCCTTTGGTGTGCTGAGACCACTGTCTATCATGCTGATCAATACATTCTCATTTCCTCATACTCCCTAATCTCTTTGTGTGTCCCCCCTCTCGTCTCTTGTTTTATACTTATACTGTACCCTCTTTTGGACACAAATCCATCTTTATTTCCCCTTGGTGGGCTGAGAGGAGACAGAGAACCTATGGGAAAGGCGGGGCCACTCTTGCAACTCCCTGATGTGCTCTTCTCTCCTCCTGAGGCTATCCACCATCCCGCACTACCAATCAAGTCTTCTACCTGTTGTGCCAGGCAGATAGTAGAGGTGCAATGGTAATACAAATAATAATGATAGTAATGATAGATAGATAGTAGTAATATATGCACTGGTCTATTCTAAAATAGCTTCTTGAGTTGATAATTTTTAAGTAATGCACTTCTTAAAAATACAGGTTTGTAAATTTACACCAATGATTTCCCCAGTCTATACTTTAAAAAAAAAATCAGCTTTGCTTTTATGTTATTTCTAGATTTATAGCACTGCTCTGAAATGTCTTCCAGGAAATTGTCAGTCCTACATTATTCCTTCAAATAATGCATAATATCACAAGATTTAATTTCACAATTATTAGCACCAGTAAGCCCTTTAAATTTAACAATAGATGAAAAGCCATCTGACTGTTGCCTCTCCTTTCTTAAATAGCCAGGTCCAAATCAAGGTATTCCAGAAGCTAAAGATAGTCAAAAGGATTAAAGCCAAAGCTAACAGCAATTTTACATTTGCTTAAAGCCCTTTCACATTTGTTGTAATATTAGCATGACAAGAGCTCTGATGCAGAATCTAAACAGCGGTAGTGAGAAACCTGATCCTAATGTGTGTTCTATGTATATAGTGCTTGCAGGATTAAGGTATATAAACGAATTAATCTGAATGACAAAGGCAATCAAGGTGAAAAATTGTCTAAATTTTAGGCCTACTTCCCTACACTAGCAATTGTGAACAAAATTAATCCCACCACATTTTCCCTGCTAATTGCTGCTGTATCCCTGTATAGCAAGGCACTGCAGCCCCCTCTTGACTCCTACTCCTGCTGTGCTGACAAAGTCTCTCAGAGACTCTGGAGTTCAGTAACCACTGGTGCCATTTATTTATAGGTTGTGTTCCCACCGCCTTTTGGCCATACACTGCTTGGGTTCTAAGGGCCGCAAGATAGGGCCAAGCTATCACTCTGCTTCTACTCCTCCTCCCCAGCATCTTTCCTTTCAGCCCTTTATATAGTCCCAGGCTAATTGGGCGGGCAGCTGTCCCCCATTCCCCAATTAGGCTCAGGTTCTCTCTAGCCAGTTACAATTTACTTCCCTTAATGGGAGCTGGCTTGACAGAGGGCTGAGTCAGCAGTTCTTGCCCAGCACCCTGTCACACCCTGATTTTGCATTTTTGTTTTTATTTTTTTATAAATATTTATTGAGATAAGCAAGCTTTGGCTATATACACACAAGAGAGAGTCCCCAGGGGCTTACTCATGCCAAAGACATTAAATCATTAGAGAGGTCAGGATTACAGGGATTCAACCTTCCACTGACACCTGATTTTTCTTTTGGGGTATTATCCATTGATTGCCATGATGAACTTATATAAAGACTTCAAAACATCCCCTAATCCTGATGGTGGAAAATATTATTGCTCATGTATGGAAAAAGAGTTCCCCACTAGAGACTAGTCCTGCAAGGTGCTGAGTGATCTCAAATCCTATTGACTTCAGCAAGCGTTAAGGGTGTGCAACACTAGTTTAAAGGATCCAGTCAGCTATTTGCTGGACTGGACCCCTACAGCCCATTGACGTCTAAAGTCCCATTGATTTCAATGGGCTTTGGATCAGGCCCTTAGTGAATCAGAATGCATAGGGTATCTTGAAAATCAAACTTATGTCATCGCAGTGAAACTCTGTTTTCATGTATTAGTCTCTGTAGAGAAAATGTATTTTGCTTACCAAATTGATTTTTAAGGAAACATCAAGGAATGAAATAGAGCAGCACAGGCTTATTAAAACAAATGTGAATATGACCAGCCCTGTACCCAATCTATTACTGTCACTACAACTCTCTGTGTCCACCATTCTTATCCTACATGTCAACCTACAGATACACAAAAGTAAGAAGAAAACTTCAAGTAGGTTAAAGTAAGCAATATTGCTCCTGGATATTTATTGTACAATATAAATATGGTTATGTACCTATATTAATGCAAAAGCATGTGTTGTACACCTCTACCTCAATATAACGCTGTCCTCGGGAGCCAAATAATCTTACCATGTTATAGGTGAAACCGCATTATATCGAACTTGCTTTGATCCACCGGAGTGTGCAGCCCCGCCCCTCTGGAGCACTGCTTTACCGCGTTATATCCGAATTCGTGTTATATAGGGTCGCATTATATCGGGGTAGAGGTGTATTTATGCTTAACATTTGGGCATTGGGAGTTTAATCTCTTTTTTTTGGATCATTAAAAAAACAGGTTTACATGGTAATTCTGCATTAAATATAGTGTTAGTAGAGATCTATTTTATTTCCAAATTTACCATTATGCCACACTGCCTGTTGAGACACATACATAAAGAGTAACTATCACAGGCTTCCACCCATAAGAAATACATGTAAGTAGGTTATTGCACTGGACTGAAACTGTTTTTAGAATTCTATGACTTCATCAATCTTTAAGAATTCATAATGGGCATCAGCTTGCAAATGAATAGATAGCTGATGAAGTGTGAGTTCTCCCTTTAGCACCACCAGTCTCTAGCAAGTAGGGTTTACCACCATAAGTGTGCACAGTTGACAGTGTTTTCTTAGTTCAGGCTTCTAATGGAGACTAAGGCTATGGCTACACTACAGAGCTTACAGCAGCAATGCAGCTGTAGCGCTGCTAGTTCAGATGCTCCAGGCTGAAGGGAGAGAGCTCACTGGTCAACTTAATTACTCCAGCCTCCAAGAGCAGCAGTTGCTATGTCAGTGGGAGAAGCTTTCCCACCAACATAGCGCTGTCCACATCAGCGCTTAGGTCAGTGTAATTTACATCACTCAGGGGTGGCTTATTCACACATTTGAGCAATGTAAGTTATACTGCAGTAAGTGGTAGGATGTACATAACCTGAGTCTCTTCTCAATAATGCAAAAAATTTATATCCATGCAGGTAAGGGTTAAGGTAATTGGTGAAGAATTATAGGGGAAGCTGACACAGCAATCAGCAGCCAAAATGAAGTGTGAATAAATATATAACTTATTGCCCTCAGTACATTCTCTTCAACAGCTGCATGTGGAGACTACAGACTCTTTCAGACCAGAGTAAAGGTTTGGTAAACATAGTATTGTTAAAGCAGTATGGTTCCCACAATATTATTGTTCCACAATATGAAAATGCTGCTGACATATTTTATTCAGAGTGCATTTTAGGAGAGAAGAGCTTAGAAATATGGAATTTACATTTTAAAACGTTTTACAAATAATCTATAAAAATGAAGTAATTTAAAAAAAAACGATTAGAGGAACATCAGTTGTTGTTAGTGAAAAAATTAGAACAGTTAAGCTTACAGGAAAAGTTAAGAATGTGTGACCGATGTGATTTATGAAGCATGGACTGTGTAATCTATTTAAAGTTTGGTGCTGCTATGTATTGCTAAATCAATTGTTCTCACACAAACTATGACCTGAAAAAGCAGTAATGTCATTTACTAATCGTTTCTAACAAGGGGTTCTAGAGAAACAAGTTTGTGACTTTTAAAATAACCATCTCAGTAACGTTAAATAACAGTATGGTAGACACAGTGATTAGGTAGTGCTAACTGTAGATCATGAGATGAAATTATCACCTCATCTGCAAATTCAAGCGGACGTCAAATGACTGTTTTATAATATATAGCAGGGATCGGCAACCTTTGGCTTGCGGCTCACCAGGGTAAGCACCCTGGCGAGCCAGGCTGGTTTGTTTACTTGCCGCGTCCACAGGTTCGGCCGATCGCTGCTCCCATTGGCCTGGGATGTGCTGGCCGTGGCTTCACGCAGCCCCCATTGGCCTGGAGAGGTGCTTACCCTGGCGAGCCGCATGCCAAAGGTTGCCGATCCCTGATATACAGGAAAATACCTGGGGGCAAGCTGATTTTTAAGATGTGCAGAGATTCATGAGCTTAAGGCCTTGTCTACACTACACAGTTTTGTTGACAAAAGGCAGCTTTTGTCAACAAAACAGTGGAGGTGTACACACTGCAATGCTCCTGCTGCCGATTTAACGCTCCTGCTATGCCGACGTAGTAAAACCACATAGACGAAAGACATAGAATACACAAGAGGGCGTGGATCTCCTTGGTCTGTGGCTGGGACTGTGGGGAGAAATCACTCTAGGAAGGCGGGGGAGAGAATCACAAGGACCTCCCTACACTCTCCCACCCCCTTCCATGTATCTTCCAGGCCCACAGCAGTACCCAGGGCACTCCACCCTGTGAGAGATTAAACACAATGACAGTGGCACATGCATAGGGCCCTAGGAAATCTGCATTAAGGAGAACACAGATGGAATCACGGAATCAAAACATTAACACAGAATCCTGCCCTCCCCAGCATTCGGACCGCAGCAGCAGGCAGGGTGGGCTGCAGTGCTGAGCAATGTGCAGTCACACTTAAGAGCGTCAAACTGCTCCGGGGTTGGGAGCCTCCTGATCTTCTGTGCTGTGCCGAGCTGGGTCAGGGGGGTTGATGTCGGGATGTCCCCCTCCCCCCACCAGTGTACCCAGTCTCCACTGAGCTGGGGTGGAAGGGCTGAGGGGCGCCTGTCTGTGCACCAACCTCTGGCTCAGGAGTGGTTGCTGCTGGCAGCTTTCCAAACAAGTGTGCAGGCTGGTGAGTGCTCTACTTAAAGAGACAGCGTGCGGACACACTCAGGCACACACATACTCCCCCCAATACACACACTCCCCCCAATACACATACACACACACTCCTCCCCAACACATACACATACTTCTGTGGACTTCTTGTGATACCATTCAGCAATGTTAGTTTGGTGATATTACTGAGTGCTACTTTAAAAAGTGATTTAAAATGTGTTACTTTTTGGGCACACACAGCAATCATTCCAAGGTTCATAGCATGGTGAAAACAAACAATGCCAGGCTCTACACTACAGCAACACACATTACTGTGACTCAGTGTTAAAATGCTCCTTCAAGGCCTCCCTCAGCTGAATATTCCCGCCCCCATACACATTCACACAGACACACGCAAACACACACACTGAGCTCTTCTGTAGCCTTGTGTTCATAATGCACGGGACAATACTGAAGAGCAGTGCAGGATCCATGCTTTCTGACAGAGATGGCTGGCTCATAAGATACCAGAGCAGTTGAAAAGGCTGGAATCCTAGTAGGATGCCCATAGAATGGTGGGATTGAGAAACCTGCATCATGTGACTCTGTACCTGCCCCATGAGGCAGTTGCACAGTGGGATAGCTACCCATGGTTCACTGCTCTCTGTGTCGATACAAGAGCTACTACTGTGGATGTGCTCCACCAAAACAAGGGGCATAGAGTGGACATGTAACAGCAGTTTAATTACAGCAGTGTCTGTACATCAACATAACTTAAGTTGACTTAACTTCGTAGTGTAGATATAACCTAATATTGTGCTCTAGAAAATGAGTCTATATTCCTAACATTTATTTTATATAGCATCTTTTAAGTACTGCTGGACATAGACTGTTACAATGCTTTAAGAGTTCACATTTGTTACCGGGTTGGTGAAATCTAATTATAGAACATAAAAGCAGTTTGGGGTGTCTGTCCTGCTTTTTGACAGGGTGCCTTGAGATTGGCACTGATGGTCATGAACCACTGCATATAGTGTGACATGTTTTCTGCTTAGCCCGGTGACAACACATGAAATGCAACCACTTCCTCTGAGAACAAATCTCGGAATTAGAGCTGATTGGGAAACAACTTTTTTCCCTGTGAAGGTTTTGATTAAAATGAAATATTTTCAGATTTATCAACATTCTTAGAAATGTTTATTTGTTTTTTAATTAGAAAACCAAAAACCCCCAACTTGAAAAAAATTAGGTTTTTGGTAGCAAAAAACAGGTTTTCCTTTTTGATGAAACCCCAAAATGTTTTGACAAACAGACATTTCATTACCATTTTGTCAAAAAAGCTAATTTCCTTTAGCTCATTGGCCTGCTATGAGGGTTGTGAGTTCAATCCTTGAGGGGGCCACTTAGGGATCTGGGGAAAAATCAGTACTTGTTCCTGCTAGTGAAGGCGGGGGCTGGACTCAATGACCTTTCAGGGTCCCTTCCAGTTCTATGAGATAGGTATATCTCCATATATTAAAGCAAACAACTTAAACATTACCTTATAGCAGGGGATAAAGATATTATAACTGCGATTAATGCATGCAGCAACTGACAAGTATTTCATAAAGTCTAAACACTAAACACATTGTTTTAAGTTCAAGGTCCATATTAACCATACTAGCACACAGGACTGATTTCCACCAATTAATTTGTCAGTGCTTGGCTGAGGTGTAAAGCCTTGGCAAGAGGTGGCACCTGCTTCACCAGCATCACAAATGTAGGGTGAGATTTTCAAAAGATTCCAGTCAGAACTCATTTATCTGAATTTTCATTAAACAAAACTCTCCATTATGCAAAGGCGGACTCTGCCCCCTAAGTCTTTTTGAAGCTTTAGTCCTGTGGAGCATATGTACTCCCATCCTGTGCTGTTCCTAAAAAGCTACACAGAACAGAAGATATAGTCCTGCAGAGCTTATCAGCATGGTGAGTCAAACAGCAGTAGATCAAAATGCACCATGGAACTTCTAGTGTGCATTAGCAGGGCTCCCTCAGACAGAATAGTGCACTGTAGATGTACACCCTATCTTGCACTCATTAACTGTCCATAAAGACAAGCCCTCAGAAGCTCCTTTGAACTGAACAAGGATTGTAAAGTAGCATTGGAGCTTTTGAACTCCATAAGACTGAGATATTCAAGACCTCCAATCCTGAGGTCTTTGTACAACTCAAACCTGCAACGCTCTGAGGCCTGGTCCACAGTGAGAGTTAAATCTTTTTTCCAGAGGAATATTCTTAACATCTTACCTGAAGGCATGATGCCCACTCCTGGTCACTGCATGCATCATGACTTCAGCCACTGTCACTCATATTGTCACAGCCCCAAGGATATCTGTCACAATATGGGGCTCCATGGTTTAGAGTTCCCTACCTTGATGAGCGCAAATAGTGGAGTAGTTACCATGTTGCAATAGTATATGGATAACATTATGGCTGTGTTGCTGTTCTGTGAAATACTGTAATTAGCATCCTGCTACTAAGTGGGGATCCATTAGTATTTAAATCAGTTCACAAATAGTTTCCATGAAATTAATGCTTATCTAAGCTTTACATCTAGTCATAGTAATGCTATGATTTTGTACCTGATATATGAATATGCAGCTTAACAAGGGGAAACTTTCTAAGGAAAAGGTAAATACATATTGATGTTTAAATTTAGTCAAAGGAAACTAATTTGAAAAAGAATTCAGGTTTCAAAATCTGGCCTCTATTTATACATGATTTGCACATACAACTTCTGTGCAATCTAATTTCTGCACACAAACTACAGCATTGATAGAAGCAACACTCATTTGCATGCCCAAATATGAGTTCAAATTACTACAAATTACAAATTTGTGCACATAAACTCTGTAATTCATATTTAGAAGTGTCAGTACAAAACAATTGCACACACAGGTGATTTGCTGGCAGAGTTACATACAAATGGAGACTGAGCTGAAAGTATGGCCCTATGTTTCAGGCTTATTAAAAGAGTTAATCCAGAAGAAGGGGCATGTTCATTTGAGAGGAGTTTCCTTTTCAGAATTTCAATTAATTCATTTAGAACTAGATTGTTTCTGGGCCTCTGTGGCCATCCAAAGGAGTAAATATCCATGAGCTAAACCCTAAAAAATAGCCCATTGGTACCATTTTGTGGGCAAAATCTCTTCCTTCATCTTGAATAGCACCATGTCAACAGATGATAAAGTTATGGTGGATCTTCCTGTAGAGTAGCTTAGTGGTAGTTGTTAGCCGTCAATTTTTGGGGAAAAAAATCTAATATGCAGATTTTTGTTATATAATGACTCAAATGAAAGGAAATAGACTTTAGTTATATTTTATTCAACACATTGTAAGCAAAAAGGAGCATTTTGGTATCATGTTAAAGACATTCATTTCAAATGTAAATCTACAAAATATATAATTAAACCATTCCCGCCACCTAAATACGTCATAATGTAATAGAATTGTCTCGCCCCACATTTTTGAAGATTTTGCAGTTCTACTAATGTTATTGTAACTTTAGCACCCACGTGGCCAAGATGGAGTCTGCTCTGCAGGCAGCTCTGGCCAAGAGAAGGCGTGGGCAGGAATGCAGCAGGAGAAATCCCTTCCACCCCAGGGGCACCTGTTCCAAACACCCCAGAGTGAACACACACACACACCGGAAAAGTACAGTGGATATAACAAGGGAAATATTTATTTACAGAGGGATGAGAGGAGAAAAACAACAAGGGGAAATATAGGAGGAGCAGTAAGACAGGGCTGCATCCAAGCCAAGGCCCCACAGGCCCAGTGGTAGCACAGTCTGGAAGGGCAGACACTGAGCAATGTGTCTGCACACAGAGTTCAGGAGTCCTGAGCAAAGTTCCAGTCCAGTGGTGAATCTTGGGTGCTCCTGGTCGTCTTCGGCGCCAGTGAACTTTTCCCCAACAAACCCCTCCGGTGCCCTCTTCTGCCGCTCTCTGCAAAGTCACACAGAGCGACCACCTCCCCACTTAACTATCTAGCAACCTCCCTCCTTGTTCCCAATGCAGAGTCACAAGCCCCAGTACTCACAGCCCCATGCAGCTCTGGGCAGCCGTGATACTGGGTTCAGCTCCTGCCTATCCTTCTCGGGCGATTCCTCCCTGGCAGAGTGCTCCTCCTGGCTCCTGTCCTGGGCTGTCCCCAATCGGCCCTGTCCTTCCCAGGCTTCCGGCAGGTTCTCTGCTGCTTCACTTTTCCAGGGCCTCAGGCTGCCTCTCCCTCTCCCTGGAGCTCCAGTGCTGCCCCCTGGAGTTTCCCTCCTTTTTTCTTATTCCCCCTCCCCCTTAGGAAAAAGGTTTAAAGGGCCATGCTCTCTAAACCCCAAAGGGGTTACATTATTGTATTTTCTGCCATAACTACGTTGAAGAGGGGCATATCAAGCCACAATAATATAAAAGGGATAACCCACTAACACTCAAGTATTCAACTGCTCACCAGAATGTCATCTCCATTTGTATCATCATCCAAACTATCACATCCTCCTTATCCTCATTCATGTTCTCACACATTTGTAGCCTACATGCTGGAGAGCATTCAAGGCCATTTGCAAGGCACTGACAATCAGGTAGTTTACATTTTTGGTGCATTTACAAGCCGTCAACTGCAAGTCTAACTCAAGGGCAGGAGGGCCTTTCATCCATTGTATTGTTCGCTCCTGCCCTGTTTCAGAGCTGAGTATGACAGGAAACGTCTCCAGGTTTCTATCCCAGACAGCAGTCTGGTAACTGGAACACAGAGCATGCAGGTAGCAGCAATCTTTGCAAGGAGACAGCTGGTCAGATTCACCATGTCCCTTCTTAGCTTGAAACAGCTGATATCTTAGCTTATTAACCTCTGTCATATTTGACTGAGCTGCATATATTCTACAGGTGAATTGAAAAAGAAGGAGAAGAGAAGGTCTGCAGATAAGACTCAGTGTTGCCTTAGCTCTGCCAGTGGTCTCTGAAGATTTTCTTTTCTGGTGATCAACTTTAGGCCAGTCACTTTGCCATGTCCTGCAAATGCACTAACAGAATCACACCAAGTGAATATGTACATTTCTAACAGGGTTGTGCAGACTTCCTTTCCTAGTGATGTGTCAAGTTTGCTTACATCTAGGTACCTCATTCAATTTTTGGTACCAGATCTTACATAGATTTTGCCAATGTTCCTGAAGAAAGCAAGGAATTATAACATCAGTGCCCTCAGATACAATAATAACTGACTCATGGTTCTTTGATGCATGCTTTGCATGCAGCATTATCCAAGGGTCTGCTTCTTCTTGTGAAGAGGATAAGTTCAGAAAGTTTGAATCTCCTTCTCTGGTAAGCTTGTTACAATATTCCTGACATATCATACACACATTGTTTTCTCATCTAGTTACTCCAAGAAATAGTTTTTTTCCCCCATTCATCACATATGAACTCAATGAGAGTAGTCTTGCGGTAGATCATCCAAGAATGCACCTCCATTGTTGAAGCTTGTGGCCGGATACAATGTTGTTCAATAGCACTCCAGAGCTTGACCTTCTATTTTCCCTCTCTGAATTTTTAGTGGAAATGTCTTTGTACACATCAAAGATCACATCTATCCTGTCACTGCCAATTACATCTTCAAGATCAACATAAAGACGGTCTCTGACAGATCGCTCTATGTTTTGTTCTCAACATTTATTTTGTGTACAAGAGCCATTCCATCCATGGTGCAGGCAGAAGAACTAGGGACTGTGTAAGCTGTTACTGATTTCTCAAGATTCTTTGCCACGGCTGCTTTGCCTGTCTCCTTCATGGTCCCATCAACATTGGCAAGAGCCCAGGGCAGTGATCCTAAGGGATGCTGCAACACTTCCCTCATGTGCAGATTCCTACTTGCTGATACCAAACATATGGCCAAAAAATCTTGTGATCCACTTTTAATATAACCTCCTTGTCTGAGGCTTTTATTTTCCTGCATTTCCTTATGTCACTGAAAGGCTGCTAAAGCAAAAACTGCGGACAATCATAGAAGTTCTGGGTTGGTGCTGTTTCTAGCCTGTTATGTCTGAATGCTGTGTAATCACCTTCTCCTTTCCCTGTAACAGATCCTCTCAAACATCTGAAGAAGCTACAGAACCAGTGGAGAGACAGACTAATTCATTTGATTCTGAAAAGGGACTGATCCAAGTCTTTTCCTCTGTATATGTCAGTGACTGCACATCTTTTTCATCTCTGTATCACTGATGGTTCAAGACCTGCATGAAATATGCCAGGTGTCTGGACTCATACCATTTTGCTAAGACAAGTGCTTCTGTATTCCGCAGTTAGGTAATATCCTGTTCATTGCCCCAGACTTAAGAGTGAATCCTGAACCTGCTGTCTGTGTATCTTTATTGACCATCTTCTCAATTACCTGATCTACAGAAATTTTTCCAAATGGGTTTGATGAGCCCATGTGTACAGAGAAGCCTCCATTTTAGTATGATCATACACCTCAGGATATTCTATTTCCAACCATGTCATTTGTGTGTAGCACACTGGCTGATATCTTGCATAATTATGTTTGTTGTAAGCAAAACACCCGGTAAGATTTTATCATGACTACATTAAGAAACCAGTCACCTTCTCAGGATGCTCAAATAAGCCCAACAACCACATCAACCAATGTAATTCATCCAGAATGATGATAGGTCACCGTTTTTATGCCTCAAGAAGTTCTGGTATGTGTTGAAGACCTGAAAGATCCAAACACAGGATGAATGTTTGAGGACATCATTCAACTGGTCCTGTGCAATATGGCCAGTCAGCTTCTCTTTCTGGATTAGTGTGTCATTGAGGCTTTGGAGGAAAACCACTTGGTTGACTTGCATCCAGGTTTAAAAGCCTTTCCAGGTTAATCTCAGCAGGTTCTTCCAGTACACTGTTGATGGAACCTTCAGCAATAATACCGTACTCAACTGGAAGACCTCTGAGACCAGCATCTTGGAATCTTTTCCCAATGATTGATATCATATTGAATATTGTATGAAATGCTCCCATTCTGATATTTATGGATTTGAATGTTTTGTTATTCTTCCACAGTATTTCTGAAGCCTTGGCATACAGGGCTTGGTCAAAGACATGCATTCTCTTTTTCAAATCATGTTTTTCCAATATTTTACAGAGTCTGATTAGGGATTTCACAGGCCAAGAATACCTCCATTGCTGGCACATTCATGATCAGCAAATTCCCAACACTGTCCTGAGTCATACTGATCTTGTTGTATGTCTGGATGTTGAAGCCAATCCAGGAGCTGACTGTCTGGTTATTTACATTTGTTTGCCTGACCAGCGACCAAACTTGATGCTTAACCCTGAATGGCCTCTTCATATTCTATCGCCACTGGTTCCATCACAGGAGGGCCAACTCGGTTACCAGCATTATAGGGAGAAAGCAGTAATAGCAGAGGAGTGATCCTGAATTTTTTTCATTTTTTTGGTCAGCATCTGGAGGTTTCTTGGGTTGTCCAAAAACTGGTACCTGCGGCTGCACTGCAATACCATTTATTCTGCACCAGTGAGTGTCTCCTCACTTCTGTCAATGTTAACGTATGCCAAAGTTGTAGGCGTGCAAGGCAGAATGTTGGCTGGTATTACGACACCTGACTCATCCTCATTAGCTAGCTTCTGTAGACCGAGGTCAGTGTCCATTTTCTCCAGCTGATTATAGGATATCCCATGACCTACTCAGCTGAGTATCTTAATCAACTCTGCATTACCTGTGAAGGATTACACCACCCATGGTAACAGGGTGTGCTTGTCAGGTTTCTGCAAACCTCCATCACTGGGATATATGTAATCTTCGGGAAAGGACTGTATGAATCTTTGAATTCATGAGGATGGTGTAGGCTCTTTTGTGTCTCCGGTTAAGAATACTTTGAGGAAGTCCATGAGAGATTTTGGCATTGGGATGTAATCATTGTCAAGCCTTTCTGGTTGTGGAGTCCATGATTGATAAGTGTTGGATTTCTTCAAAACCAACCGTATGACCGTGGCACATAACTTCAAAACCTGATCAGGGTCTTCTGACAAAAGTTAATCCAGATGAGAGGCCACTTAGAGTCTCCTTGACTAACATTGCTTTACACATGTTGTCGGGTATCATCACAATTTTGCCATTATCTTCTGATATAATCTCCGGACTAGTATGAAATTCTGCTTCTTATTTTCTCCAAATGTGTGCTTTTCTTTGTGACTTGCATAGTTGTCTGGTTCATAAGAACTCCCATTTCCCCCATGGAAGGGGTGGGGAATAGGCAGAACCACAGCTCCACCCTAGCACTCCCACAAACTCACTGAAAAGTACAGCTGTGTCAATGAAGGGTGTGGAGGTTACTAATTTACAGATTATATAATCCAGCACCAAATTCTTAAGTCTCCAGAGCAAGAAGGAAATAGAGGAGGAATTGTGGCTCAGGGTACGTCCAGACTACCCGCCGTATCGGTGGGTAGCGATCGATTTATCAGGGATCAATATATCGTGTCTCGTTAAAATGCAATATATCGATTCCCAAACGCGCTCCCCGTCGACTCCGGAACTCTACCGGAGCAAGCGGCGGTAGCAGAGTTGACGGGGGAGCCATGGCCGTCGATCCCGCGCCGTGTGGACCCCAGGTAAATCGATCTAAGATACTTTGACTTCAGCTACGCTATTCACATAGCTGAAGTTGCGTATCTTAGATCGATCCCCCTCCCCCCCCAGTGTAGACCAGCCCTCAGAGACACAATGCAGCACAGGGCTGTTCCAGGGGTGATGCAGATTATGTCCTGCTCATCACGCAAGACTGTGTCTAGAGTTGCAGTCTAACCTTTGATCAGGGCAGAAGAGCTGTACTCTAAATGAAGCAGGCAGGGTGAAATCCTGACCCAACTGAAGTTAATGGAAATTTTGCTATTGGCTTCAATAGGGTCAGTATTTCACCGCCTAAGTATAAAAACAAAGCAGACAAAATGAGATCGAGAGCAATGGTTCACTGTGCCTGCATATAACTACTGAGATATGCCTTTTTATTTTATTTAGGGCTGATGAAGGGATTAGCCTAAAATCCAGTAAGTAATCAGAATGACATAGAGTATTATTTATGTCACTCCATTGCTATCAAAAAATTGCACTTTTTTTAACCCTTAAGACTCTCTATTTTGAGATAGTCTCCTCAGAGTGTCCTTCCCAGTCCTTCATGACAGCAATAATTTTAAAAGATATAGGAAGGGAACTAGGCAGTCAGTATACACATTTATTTTATTTTCAAGAGCTCCTCTGGATGATCTACAAATACTTTCGATGCTCCAGGCACAGCAGCTTTCATCAAAGGCAAAATCTTTATATCAGATGGAACCCTTTCAAATGCAGAACTCATTGTACTCCATAGCTAATTTTATTTAAATCCACCGCTGTTACAACAATGGTGCTCTGATCAGTATTAAATATTTTAATTGGGTTTATATCTTATTGCCACCATTGCCATATAGCACTTTCCTATGCACTTCGATCTACTAATTGTTCTGAATCTGCAAGTCTTTTGTTTAGCTTCAATATTGTTGCACAGAGTCAACAATAACATACAGCAGTGGAAACTTAATTAATTCTGATTTCTTTGTTTTGTGCTGCCAATATTTCTTCTCACTAAGCTTTTATATTTTTTTCAACAGTTAATTTATTGCACTGGTGACCTGTTTGATCCTAATGGCTGCCGAAATGTTTAATCATTTTGAAAGACAACATTTTTTAGCCATTCCTTACACTGAGGATATTGTTAATGTTTACTGTACCTTACATGCACTGCTTGTTTAATTAAAGACTAAAGGGTAAATAAATCCTGCCCCAACCAAAATGGGTATGGAGGTCCACCGGAAAGCAAACTCAATGTGTTTCCACTGCACAAAGGGGACCAGTATTTGGAGAAACTGTGTTAGACTGTTTCACCTCCTTGCATGATGCAAAATTCAACAACTCCCAGCTTGCTTGTGTTCAAGTGGACTGTGGGTAGGTCAGGAAAGGGACAAGGCTGGAGGATCCGATGTTATATAGAGCATCCCCCACTCCCATGAAAGGGGTCACCTTAGGGCTATGGACAGATATTCCCGGGACTCATCCCTGTGCTTTAGTATGAAGGATTTGGTTCTAAGAGCTACACCCTGAACACCTTGGTCAGTTTTTATTCAGTCCTGGCCCAGGCCTAGTCTTGGTCCAGGCAAGCTCTAATTTTGTTAAGGTCTACATATGCTTTTTATTGCAGTTAACAGCAAGTGCAGTTCATTCACTATTATATTTTAAAGTATATTAATTCACTTACATTTTAAATTGAAATCTAAAATCTAGTACTACAATTAAAATTTGATAATCCAGAAGAATGTTCTTCTAAAATGAATGACATACAGGCATTTTGGGTGACAGAGATGTCTAACTGTGGGTGTCGCAGGGCAAGTACACCCTGTCCCCTTTTGGAACAGGGGGAAGGGTGTTATAGCCCTGTGGCTGAGTCGCCTGACCACCCTTAGCCTCAGGGCTGCATGGCCTAGTAGCCAGAGTCAATGTGACTGCTCTCTCTTGCAGGGTTGCACAGCCTAATGGCCAGAATCAATACAGCTTCCCTCCTTAGCAGGGCTGCAGGGCCTACTGGCCAGAGTCAATATGACTGTCCTTCCTCACAAGGCTGCATGGCCTTGTGGCCAGAGTCAATATGGTTGTCTTCCTTAGCAGGGCTGTGCTGTTTGATGGCCAGAGGAGGGATGGGCCACCACCCAGGTCGGGGGGAGTGGCCAGGATATGGGGACCCATGCCCTCCCTACTTCACTAGGTCCCAGCCCAGGGCCCTGTCAGCAGCGAGTGTACTCACCACTGGGTTAGCAGGGATCTGACCAAAACACACAGACTTAGTGCCCGGTCCGACACCCAGATCAATGGCTAGTCCCCCCAGGCTACTTCCTACCATGTCTTCCAGTGGCATCATCCACACATCTCCTGGGTCTCCAGCCTGTGAAGCTCCCAATGGTTCCAATGTCTCCTGCGTGTCTGTAGGTAGCTGAGTATTCACCTGGGTCTTGGCAGACTTGGCCTCCACGGTCTTGGCTCTAGTAACTCCCAGGCAGAAGCCTGCAGTGTGCCTCCTCTCTTTTCAGTGGTCCACCCTGACTGAGTTGGGTTGCTCCCTTTTATACTGACACTCCAGTGAGGCAGTGTGGCGTCCTCTGCCCAAAGTAATGGAATAACCCCTCCTTGTCCATTGCGGGGCAAGTACACTGTGTCACAGTGCGATTCATAAAAATCAGGGTTCTACTTTATGCACTTTTAAACCACAAGAAATATGTACTCCATGGTTCTCCAGTTGAGGAATCCTGTCATGGGAGGGAACCAATGAGACATGGAAGAACAAATGCCCTTAGTTAGGAATCATCCTCTGATAGAAACAGAGAAAGCTCATTAGTCCTCATTCGCTGAGGAGGTCACTTCAGTTACATTAGACAGGATTGAAAAATTACAGATATAAACTCTCATGCTTCAGGGCATAAACCAACCTATGACTGATGGGTTTAGGAGAAAATGTCCATGTTATTCTATAATTGCCACTTAAGGAGGTTGTTGCACCTTCCTGTAAGGTATGGTCACTAACAGAGACAGAATACTGAAATAGATGGACCTTGGGATGTTCTTGTGCTCCTATTTTAGTTTTGTTTAAGCTAATTAAGGATAAGTTAAGAAAGATTGTTTGGCTATACCAAAAGGAGGACAGGAAACATTACATATGGTTTTAATCAGGCCACAATTTTATTATTAGATGTCTGGAATTACCTGGCAGATAAAAGTGTACAGTGCAGGTAACCTCGTGTTCATTTAATAACTTCCCGGGGGGCTTCCACCAGTCCCTCCCCCCTCTTTTTCAATCCAGGTCCCCCAGCCAACCCATTGCTGGGACCTTACAATCCATTTACCCCCGCTCATAGGAGGGTTAAGGTAGTTATAAGAAAGGGGGGGTTGCTCCCTTCTGGACCAATCATAGAAGTCCCCCCCCCCCACATTCCATTCCTTTAACCAACACCCCCCCGTTAAGTCCTTTACCAAGCCATTTATCTGGTCACTCTACAGCTTCCCTATGGAGTACCTGCACTGGACATCCACCACAAGGAAGCCCCAGCCATTAACTCGGCTGACGTGTGAAAGGGGGCTTCATCACATGGGCAGCAGTTTGACCTCTCTCTCTCTCCTCCCCAGCCATAAAGCACTGTTCCCTTCATTTGGCTAGCTAGATAAATCCCCCTGCCCCCTGCTTAAAGGTGCGGTGTGGTAAACATGCTGTTAATAGTTTGAAGTGCTCTGGTTTAAGGCTTTAAGAGAGAGGGAAGCATTTTCTAGTGTCCTGAGCACAGCACATAAGGGCAGAAATTCACAATTTCTAATCCTTGTTTGGACGGACTCCTCCAATTTCCTTGGGCAAATCATCTAACCTCTCTCCTTCATCTTCCTTTTCTGTACAATGGAAATAATAATATTTACCTCAGGATGCATTGTGAGAATGAAATTGCCAATTTTTGTATAGCATCTTATAAATGAAAGAGGTTCTGAGTAGAATTTTTAATTTGGGGAAGTTGCAGCAATGTAGAGGTACTGTGCCCTATTTTTGTTTTGTTTTTCAGCTAGCCCTGCAAGCTCTCTTTCTCTTGCTAGTACTAGGTAAGACTATAGTGCCTAAAACAGGGTTATTTTACAGTGCGTTATAGCTCTTTTACTGTATGCTGGAGAGCCTCTTGACTAGAGAACCATCATTTTATCATTCTTTTGATTGAGCAGCTACTAGCTGAGGATATCTCAGAGGTGCATTACTTTCTACTGTCCATTTTAAATAATGGCTTGAAACATATTCAGGGAAAGAAAAAAAAATGTTGCAGTGGATTGCGAGTCCAAACCCCAAAGATGCCAGCAGGCTTTCACTAAACCCGCTGAAAAGTCATAAGATATTATTTAAAATTAAAATACTTTCAAGAATTACAGCAAAAATGAAATACACAGTATAAAGGAAAAAAGAAAGGTATAAAGGGGCACCACTATTTACCATTTACACAATGTATGTTAATCCTGGAGTCATTTTGAGGTTAATTACTCAAAAGCTACAACTGGGGTTAAAGCTGCTTTTAGAGTTATTGATTCCAAATGCTTTTTACTTGCCACATTCTTTAAATTAAGGTTCTGGGAAGGAGTTTCATTCTAACCCAGTTGGTGACTTTTTCATTTTCAGTTATCTTCTGTTGTATGTTGACAAAAGGTATTTAAGAAGTGTCATGGAGAAATCCAGTCTCTCAGGAGATGATCGATTATCCAGGGCACGGTGAGCTGGTATGCCCTGCACAATTTTATCTTGTTTAGCGGACATCTACCCAACACCAATAGAGCACATAACATTCTGAGGATGAATTATATGAAGGAGTTTGGGCAGATCTATCAGTTATTGTATGTCCCATTTGGCAGGCATTGAGTTATTCATCAAACTGAGGGACTATCAGAATATGACTCAGGCTTTTGTTAGTGGAATACAGCACAATTGAGTATGGGATGTAGAGATGAGCAAATGACAAAATTAAGCCCATCACTCATCAAATACTGAATGATCTTCACACTGTTAGGGTCCCAATCCTACCAGATGTGAACCTTCTGTGACATGCTGAACATCCTCAGTTCCTTTTGCATCAACAGGAGTGCTCAGCAGCACCTGGTAGGATTAAATACTGGAACCCTGAAAAGAGCTTTCACTTTCTAATGAGTAACAGACTTTGTCTTATTTGCTTATCCCCTACCAGCCTTTTCCTCACATGTTCCATCAGTGTGTGGCTTTAGAGGATGCTAAACCAGCCACCTTCCAAATGATAAACTAAACCTAGGTGGCTCATATTTACAAATTATGTGTAATAAATGTATGTAGTGAGTTAAGAGTGGTTTAGGAAGGGCAACATGAGTGAGTTATATTATGCAGGGCAGCAAATATCATTTTTGGACCTGAACAGCTGTTACCTGACTGCGTGCTACAATGATAACAAGTACATTAGCTAAATTCTCATTAGTATGCACAGACATGGAATGCCAACAAAATTATTGCTGTTTAAAGGCCCTGATTCACCAAGATACTTAAGTATGTGTGTAACCGTAAGCTTTTGAAAAGTTCCATTGATTTCAATGAAAAAACTATTGTGGCAAGGATCAGTGTCAATTATCGTGTTTATGGGATATATCCAATTATGATTGAGATGCACATTTAATCTGTGCAATCAGAGTTATCATGGTATAATTAAGAATTTCCTTTGTACCAGAAAACAAGTCAAATTTCTAGCTATAGTGCTCCAAATACATTCCAAATTACTGAGGCACAGGTAACATTTATTACAACTGTTGTTTAAAACTTCAGCTTTTTGAAATTGAATTATTTGCATGGGTTTGTCAGCCTATTTCAGTGACAGCACTGTTTGAAAGAGGGACAAGCACTCGTGTATCTTATGTTAGACCTTAAACCCAATTTTGAGCTAGGGCATGCAATCTCTCCATTGTAGTGGGGCTGCTAACTCCCATCCTACTTCAATGTGCTGAGCGTGTCACCTTGTGTTGCTCCTCATATCCAATGCCTGCAAGTCCCAAAGGCATAAACAAACGGGTATCTCTCAAATTAATGTAATTTCCTGTCAGACCATGACACCATCCTATCTTATTGTATTGTCTCCTCCTTGCTGTGACAGTTACATTGTATTAGTTTCACATTCCGTTATCCATCTGGAGAAACCTTAAATCAAATAATTGCCTCCTGAGGTAATTCTTTGATGCCAATGGAGTTACACCAGAGATGAATTTGTATCAAAATATATAATCTTAATATGTATTTATAAATGTATAACACTGAACCTGTACTCATTGATTCTGGGGTGTAACTTTTGTAACTGAAACAATTCAATATAAAAATATGAATTTATAAGCACAGTCCTGATGTTCCCCTAGATTTTGCTTGAGAGCAGGACATTTAAGTCATCAGATCCCTGGTTTTTAACTGGGTATGACATGTTTTCACAGCAAATGCATTTGAAAAAGGAAGAGTACGTATTCTGTCCCAATTATTGCAAATGTTTGTCCTTAGTTGTTTCCAAAACATTTTTGTTTATTCCATGGCACCAGACAGGATACATTAACTGTCACCTGCAATAGCAAATACAAAGTAAATCACGGATGGAAATGGTTTATAACAATTACTCAAGTGTCAGATGGGGAATAAAGCCATGAGTAGGCGGTGGAAAATCTGAAGAGGACATTATGCTTTGGCAGAGATGCGAATACTGCCAAATTGAACCTTTTTAATATTCCTCCTATTTTTAGGAATGAAATAAAATAATCCAAGTGCATAGAAAGTGTCCTGTCATTGACAATAATTGCCATCAGCTCTTGACTGCTGTGTTCCTTTTACTTTTGTTTTACTTAGTCATTTGACAGACACTTATCCTGTATTGAGAGATACCATACATAGACAACTGCACCTTTCAAAAGGAATAGCAGATTAGATTAACTTCCTTGCAGCAAAATAAATACCAGGCAGTGAGGGACCTGTGACCACTGAAAAGTCATTTTAGTGCAGTTTAGTTCAGGGACTTTGCCACAGTTAAATCCCATATGGATATACCCCTGAATACTGTGGCTTCTCAGCAAAAATAAAGTTGCAAGAGCATTTTTCTAGCAGCAAAGCATAGGCTTGATTGACTTGTACTGATCTGGCTCATCTTGCAGTCATCCAGACTGTAAGTGCTTGAGGAAAGGATTGTAGATGTCTATAAAGCACTCATAGGTCAATTCAACATGATGCTGAGCTCTGTGCCTCTGATTTAGCGAAGCACTTAAACATGTGCTTAACCTTAAGCATGTGAGTAGTCCTTTTGTTAAAGGACAGCATGAGTGTTTTGCTGGATCAGGGGCGGAATGCTCAGCACGTTGCAAAATCAAACACATTGTTGATAATATACAGGCAATAAATATCACACCGTTTTACTACAGAAATCTATGGAACTGATCTAGATTGAAACAACTGCCAATACCAAAAAACCACCAGGCTGCAGTGTAGGTAAGGACTCTATCTGTTGCTATTGCTGTAGAGCTTTAGCTTCATTTTCTTTCTCAGAACTATCATGGTCTATATTGCTAAAGCTCTCTTCGACTTGGAATTATAAAACAAAATCCAGGGTAAATCCTTCCCAGAGCTGTGGTGCAGGCAGGCTGCATTAATGCACAATGAATTAAAAGCGTGAATTGAAATACTGCCTTATCTGCTATGTTAATTGATGCACATTTGGTTTTCAAACCAAAGAAAAACATTTTAGAGAGTCTTGATATCATGTTGTCAAGTATCAGAGGGGTAGCCGTGTTAGTCTGAATCTGTAAAAAGCAACAGAGGGTCCTGTGGCACCTTTGAGACTAACAGAAGTACTGGGAGCATAAGCTTTCGTGGGTAAGAACCTCACTTCTTCAGATGCAAGTAATGGAAATCTCCAGAGGCAGGTATATATCAGTGTGGAGATAACGAGGTTAGTTCAATCAGGGAGGGTGAGGTGCTCTGCTAGCAGTTGAGGTGTGAACACCAAGGGAGGAGAAACTGTTTCTGTAGTTGGATAGCCATTCACAGTCTTTGTTTAATCCTGATCTGAGGGTGTCAAATTTGCAAATGAACTGGAGCTCAGCAGTTTCTCTTTGGAGTCTGGTGCTGAAGTTTTTTTGCTGTAAGATGGCTACCTTTACATCTGCTATTGTGTGGCCAGGGAGGTTGAAGTGTTCTCCTACAGGTTTTTGTATATTGCCATTCCTGATATCTGACTTGGGTCCATTTATCCTCTTGCGTAGTGACTGTCCAGTTTGGCCAATGTACATAGCAGAGGGGCATCAGACAGAGACCAACACCTACAAGATCTTCACCAAGCATTCTCAAAACTACGATACCCACACAAGGAAATAAAGAAACAAATCAACAGAGCCAGACGTGTACCCAGAAGCCTCCTGCTACAAGACAGGCCCAGAAGAGAAACCAACAGAACTCCACTGGCCATCACCTACAGTCCTCAGCTTAAACCTCTCCAATGCATCATCAGTGATCTACAACCCATCCTGGACAATGATCCCTCACTTTCACAGACCTTGGGAGGCAGGCCAGTCCTCGCCCACAGACAACCTGCCAACCTCAAGCATATTCTCACCAGCAACCACGCACCGCACCATAACAACTAACTCAGGAACCAACCCATGCAACAAACCTCAATGCCAACTCTGCCCACATATCTACACCAGCAACACCATCACTGGACCTAACCAGATCAGCTACAACATCACCAGCTCATTCACCTGCACGTCCACCAATGTTATATATGCCATCATATGCCAGCAATGCCCCTCTGCTATGTACATTGGCCAAACTGGACAGTCACTACGCAAGAGGATAAATGGACACAAGTCAGATATCAGGAATGGCAATATACAAAAACCTGTAGGAGAACACTTCAACCTCCCTGGCCACACAATAGCAGATGTAAAGGTAGCCATCTTACAGCAAAAAAACTTCAGCACCAGACTCCAAAGAGAAACTGCTGAGCTCCAGTTCATTTGCAAATTTGACACCCTCAGATCAGGATTAAACAAAGACTGTGAATGGCTATCCAACTACAGAAACAGTTTCTCCTCCCTTGGTGTTCACACCTCAACTGCTAGCAGAGCACCTCACCCTCCCTGATTGAACTAACCTCGTTATCTCCACACTGATATATACCTGCCTCTGGAGATTTCCATTACTTGCATCTGAAGAAGTGAGGTTCTTACCCACGAAAGCTTATGCTCCCAGTACTTCTGTTAGTCTCAAAGGTGCCACAGGACCCTCTGTTGCTTGATATCATGTGCTCTTTTTTGCTTCATCCTCCCCTTTTCATTGGCTTATGTTCTGTTTTAACAAGTCCTATATTTCTAGGCATGCAGTTCCGCACTGGGGACTCTGGGTGCTTAGGGTAACCTCTCTGTCCATGCAACCCAATTTTGAAGATTTAGAAAAGCTAATTTTCTAAAATTGAGATCCTTGATACTAGGAACCAATCTCAGCCAGTTTCTTATCCTGAAGTGCCCCCTTGTGTTTTGCTAATGGAAGCAAACGTTACCAGTTTCACTGTGTGACATGCAGAGGCTGGTGATAGGCAAATATTTATCAAAACACCTGCTGGCATCTTTTGAAAACAGTGTTAAATCATAGCTCGGTGAATATAGTTACACTGTATGGTTTTTGTATAACTAGAAGCTACATATGCTGCCATTCTCATAATAAGTGTGCTTTACCTTGGCATACGACTCGGAGTGTTTATTCTGACTCTACACAGATACAAAGATTTTAGAGATGCCATAAGGTTTCGGTCCACAATATGGAAGGATGAGGGTTATCATCAGTTTGAACTATAGTGATAAATTTCCATCGGTACACATAAGCTTCTCTTCTGCGAATCAATAGCAGGGAATTTAGAAGATTAAGTGTGTTCAATGAATTGCACATTAGAGTTAATCTCACAGTCTCTAGTAAACCTTTTTCTAGCTAATAACATGTTCCCTCAATGAAAGTAAAATCAGTGCTAACACAGCAAAGCTGCTCTTGATGAAGGAATCTCGAGAACAGAAATGGATGAAATAAATTTTAAAAAAAGTGCTAAAAATACTATGAGATATGCTGTTCTTGTTTCATTTCTGGCCACCCAAAACTGGTCTTGAGGTGCGTCAGCACATCAGACACACCCTGAAGAGATAGTGGGGATCTTCTGGCTATCTGCTAATGCAACAGAGAGAGGAAGGTGCCAACCACCCATTTCCTATGTAAAACAAAGAGGAGGTTCAGACCTGTCAGCTCTTCCTCATGTTAGATTGCTCAGGAAAGGGGTGAGGTGCAAGAATTGACCCTGAAAATGCCAGAAACACATACAAGTTTGAGGATGGTAGAGGATGACACAGGTCACTACCTTCCCACACCTGCAGAGCACAATAACAGTTGGGGGTCTGTTGAGGAAAGAGGGGTTGGAGGTGGAAAGGAAACATGGGCCACTGGGACTCATAGACTATAAGGCTAGAAGGGACCATCATGATCACTTACTCTGACCTCCTGCACATAGCAGGCCACAGAACCTCACCCACCCACTCCTGTAATAGACTCCTAACCTCTGGCTGAGTTACTAGAGTCCTCAAATCATGATTTAAAGACTTCAGGTTACAGAGAATCCACCATTTACACTAGTTTAAATTTGCAAGTGACCCGTGCTCCATGCTGCAGAAGAAGGCAAAAAAAAAAAAACCCAGGGTCTCTGCCAGTCTGACTAGAGGAAAATTCCTTCCCCACCCCAAATATGACTCTTTCAAAGGTTTGGATTATTTGGAGCATTGGAGAAATAGCTGAAATTGGATTGTAAGCAATTTGAAACAAAGATATTCTTTTGTGTGTGCCTGGTGGGGAAGCATACAGTGCCAAGTGCCATGGGACCCTTATTAGAGTCTCTAGTCTAGACACTACTGCAATATTAGAATAATAATAAATAAACTTTTCAGTTCATATCCTGACAAAACTGACTTTCTGGAACCTCAGTCATTGCCTCTTGTAGTTATAGATTAGAGCCAGTCAGAAATTCCCATGGGAAATTCCAACATTGACATTTATTTTCATTCCAAATCTGAATAAAGAATCAAAATTTCAAAGTCTTGTGGAATGGAAATTCTGAGACGTTTAAAATTGGAAACATCAAAAATGTTTTCTTTCAATAATGTCATTTCTTTAGATAATATCAAAACATTTCATGCTGATCATGTTGAAACAGTGCAATATGATATAAAGTGTTATATATGTGTATAATAATATTAAAATGACTGTCTGAGCCAAAATGAATGATAGAGTCAAAATTAAGTGTTTCAACATTATCTGAACAAAATTAGAAAGTTGAAACAATTTGTTTCTACACTTCTCCACTGAATATTTCACTGAAGTCAACCTGTTCCTGCAAAATGTTTTGATTTCTGACAGGAAACTGTTCTGTTGAAAAATTTTCAACCAGCTGTATTACTTTAAAAGGTTAGGAGAATTGGTAAAAAGAAACTTATCTTCTTCTTTTTGCATTATGTACATAGAAAAACAGACATATCTCTTTGCCTTCAAGTTTATAATAATGGGAGTATATTCAGCTTGGCTGAAGGCAAGCCTACCTTTGTGCAGGTACAAATTACATGCACCAAATCTACACGCACACTTTTGCACCCAAAATATGAACAGATGGCTCTATCTGAATACTTGCATCACTATTAGTTTTGGAACCACAATCAGATTTGCAGCTGCAAATCAGATGCACATGCAAAAATTCAGGTACAAATTGAGCAGGTGTAAAGTGTGGCTGCAAAAAAAGGAGACATACCTTCTGAAAAATTGCCCCTAGATGTATGTCACATTATATACATTGAGGGCCTGATTAGGATGCTCTCATGTTGATGTCAATGGGGCTATGTGAATGAGTAAGGGCTCCTCAGGCTGGATGAGGGTTCCACAGTCTGGCCCTTAATGTTCAGAACAAAGAGCAAGATAAGGAAACAGGATACGAGGGTACAACTTCTGGTTGAATATAGTAAATCCTTTACTTGATGCTTGAAAAAGTGCTGTGCAAGAGAGATATGTCAGAGTATATGCTAAAGAAATGTAAGCAGCAAGCAAAGGAGTGGTACCTAACCAGCACAATAATCTATTTGAGTGCATCAGGATCTGGGAGAAGGTCAGCCTCCAGTAAGCATTTTTAGCACAGGACTGTACACACTCCTCCTCACAAAAGAGCATCCATCATAGGCACATAATTCGTGTATGTTAAGAATAAATTCTGGCAATTCCTTAAATCATAGCCACCTTGCTGAATAAAACTGTTTGTGTGACTTTCTGGGGAAGCTGAAGGCAGAAACCCAAAAAACACACTCTATTTGGATGACATTCAGCTACATTTTCATGTGACTTCTTATTTTTCATTGGGTAACATAAATCTTTATGACATAACATGGTAAAAATGAAATGCAAACAAAGGTATCGATGGAATACTAGTCATCTGCAGGAAAACTTCAACAACTATTCAGTCCCAATTCGCCCTAATATGTTCATAGATATAATTTGATATTGACACCAACAAGACTCAGCACAATCATTAGGATAATTAGGGGCTGTCAGGGTTCCTTCCCCACTCTAAACTCTAGGGTATAGATGTGGGGACCCGCATGAAAGACCACCTAAGTTTATTTTTACCAGCTTAGGTTAAAAACTTTCCCAAGGCACAAATTCCACCTTATCCTTGATCAGTATGCTGCCACCACCAAGTGAGTTAGACAAAGATTCAGGAAAAGGACCACTTGGAATTCCTGTTTCCCCAAAATATCCCCCCAAACCCTTCACCCCCTTTCCTGGGGAGGCTTGAGAATACTCTACCAACCAGATAGGTAACAAGGTGAGCACAGACCAGACCCTTGGGTTTTAGGACTCTAAAACCCAAGCAGATTCTAAAAAAAAAAACAGACTTTATTATAAAGAAAGAAAAAGTAAAAGAATCACCTCTGTAAAATCAGTATGGTAAGTACTTTACAGAATAACAAAAGATTCAAAAA
Source organism: Chrysemys picta bellii (assembly GCF_011386835.1). Classification (NCBI taxonomy): domain Eukaryota; kingdom Metazoa; phylum Chordata; order Testudines; family Emydidae; genus Chrysemys; species Chrysemys picta. The sequence continues at coordinate 36,815,070 of NC_088791.1, forward strand.
CACAGAGGATTTCCCCTCTAGGCAAAACTTTAAAGTTACAAAAACAGGGATAAACCTCCCTCTTAGCACAGGAAAAATTCACAAGCTAAAACAAAAGATAATCTAACGCATTTCTTTGCTATTACTTACTATTTCTACAATACTAGATGCTTAATCCAGATATGCTTAAGGAGATGTATTTTTCCTGCCCTGGTTCCCTGCTGACTCGAAGAGAACAAACCAAAGATACAAACAAAAACCTTCCTCCACAGATTTGAAGGTATCTTCTCCCCTTATTGGTCCTTTTGGTGAGGTGCCAACCAGGTTATCTGAGCTTCTTAACCCTTTACAGGTAAAAGAGGAATTAACCGTTTACAGGGTAAAGAGGGATTTTATGCTACCCTTAGCTGTATGTTTATGACAGGGGCAATTGAGGCTAATCGCCACTAAAAACATCACTGTTGTCAGCCACACTGTAGACACAGGGAAGTGGGGCTGATGTATGGCAGAATTCATTTCCTACGACTTACTTTCCCTGTCCAGGGTATGGTCAAAGTCTCAGAAACCATTCAGCAGATGATGGAATACAGAATTTCCTAGTCCTATGGAAAGCCTAGAACCTTCTCGAGGGCCTGGAGTACCTGCCACTTGCAGACTTCTCCCCTACAGCCAGGACTCCTCCTGTACCCTTACTCAGACACTCTCAAGAAAGGTCTGTTCTATCTTGTCTACCCCTCTTCTGAGCTGTCCCCCCACTTTTAAGCCCCTACTCCAGCTGGAGCAGGCTCTGCAGGTGCAGCGGGGTGGGGTGGGGCTGGCTGGCCCCAGAAATGATCCTTATCCCCTTCTGTCCCAGTGTGGGATTTGTATACACCATCACATTTCCTTATTCCTCTACCAATAAAATTTCTTGTGACCCTCCCACCATCCCCAATCACAATGTCCGACCGGTTTTTCACTTTGACAATATATTCAGCCTGTAGGAGGTATATGTTTGGAGGGATGGGTGGGCAGGGTCAGACTGCATTGGTGACTGGTGCCCAAAATAAGTGGTGGTCACTTCAGGAAGCAATATGTATACACCTAGGATCAGTGCACTTTGCGGGTAGATTGATACATTCTTTGCTGATGTGATTCATCTTCATGGGTCTCTCAAAAAAAATCACATGTTTACAACACATGAAACATAAAATAAAATTTGTATTCTGATAACTTGTCAGCTGCCAAATTGTTCTGGCAGGTTTAAAGCGGATTAGGTCTCTTGAAATCTACACATAACAACAGCAGTTACATTTAGGGGGGAAATTTTGCTCTCATTTACACCAGAGGAGTTACTCTGAATTTACACCAACGTAAATGAGAGCCAAATTTGGCCCCTAGCATCTACTGCTAATGAGATATTCCTTGGCACACAGTATGATATGAAAATATTTTGGTGTTAACATAGGGGAAAGTGCAAAACCATGTGTTAATAGGGAACTTGGAATAAAATTCATTGGAAGTCTTTATGCCAAATATGAAAACAGGAAGACAGAGAAGCAGTGAAAAGACTAGACTTGACTAGCACCCAATTAGACTAAGAATGAATGGGCAAATTAACAATGACGAAACCTCTTCAACTAGGAATGAGAAAAGATTATTAAAACAGATCTCTGTTAAGTGAAAGGTATAGATCCTGCTAATGCAAAATAGATGGTAAAGAAATAAACCTGAGGAGCCCATATTTTGAAAAAGGGAGTCTTAATAAAATGTCCAAATTCTCCATTAAGTGGCTCAGAATGGCCTCATGAATGACCATTCTATGCACGTAAGTGCAGATTGGAGTTACCAGGTGTGAGATTTGAATGCCTTGCAAGAGATCTCATGTTTGAAAATTAGGTCATGTTTAGCAGTAATTTAATTGTGTGAGAAATGTGTATGAATTTTACCCGTTTAAGAGCATTCACCTGGTGTTAACACTTTTGATATAGTACTTTTTGTCTCATCCTCCACCCTCACTTTTCTGCCTTCCTTTCTTTATTTTAAAAGTCATTACTTAATGGCAAAAAAGCTCTGGTTTTATACAATTTTTCAGAAACATCAATCCTCTCCTACTTTCACAGTCATTATCATAGACAATATTAGTGTCAGAAACTTTATTTGATCTATGTTCCAGTCTATTTTAACAGGTCTTTAATTAAGTGTACATTGCCATTGCTCTATGGTCTTCTAGTAAAATATTCATGATGGATCCCAATCTATTTGATTATTTTAATGTACAATGAGGAGGCTATTACATATGAGTCTCGGAGGTGGAAACTACCATGTACAATAATAATTATTAAAACAAATAATAATAAGGCACAAACTCAAAATGTACCAAAGAAAGTCTTCTGAGTCCCATATAATGCAATCATACTGGGGCAATTCTCAACAGGCACAGAGCTTACCCCTCTCATCCCCAAGAGCAAACAGGTGGATTTGGGAAGGAAAGCAGAAGACTGGCCCCATATGCAGTGGGCTGGGTCCAACAGCACCGCAATTGCCTGTAACACACAGAGGCTGGTGGGGAAGCAGAGGAGGAACAGGAGATGATCTGGAAGATTCACCAATATGTAGATCCTTTAGTTTGTTGCCATGCCAAGGGGCAGTTAGGTGCTGCAGAGCAATATTGCAGTCTGGGATGAACTTCATGACGTGACTGTGATCATTCTATATCCTGAAGAGGGAAGGGAGCTGCATACTGGGGCTCTAGCATTGCTGGCCCACAACAAAGAGAGCCTGAGATGTCAGCCTTTGAGAACTGTGCTCTTTCTGATCCTTTTAAATATATTTTTTTCAGTCTTCTCATCTGATCCTGGAAAATGACAGCGGTTTTCTCTGATTATACCTTTCTCATATGTTTCATTTTGCTCAAAGCCATCTCTGCTGTAGTAACTCAGCTACACATGCCATTCCTTTCTTCAGGCAAAATATCCGGCCTTCCTTTTAAGCAAAAATTCCTATGTGAGGATCCTACAGCTGGATATTTAAGCCCCAGTCATTTTCCAGCCAAGTTTTAATCAGTGAAATGCCAGAATTTAAAAACTTAGTGCTCATTAACAACAGAGAAATTGCAAAACCCTTATACTGCTCTGTAAAGAAATATGGGGGTGAAGAAGGGAATACATTTGAGATTTGTCTGGTAAAAACATGTCAGTTTCCTAGGTTTGACATTCTGCAGCATCTATTGAACTATCTGACTAGTCACACATTTAGGCCTGTTGTATCTGAATACTTCACAATTCTAAAGTTATATTAAAAATATCTCCAAGTTGCTTTAGTATACATACTGCATACATTATTTGTATTTTTATGCTGATATAATATTTCAAGATAATATATGTATTGTACTGTCTTCTCTCTCCCCCCCCCTCCACCCCCTGTTACTTTGTAACTGCAATGTATTTGAGAGCACTGAAGATAATGAAGTTCCAGGTCATTCTAATCTCCTAAACTTCATAGTCCTGGGCCATCTGCTTAGAAAGGTCTATTTTCCATGTTCTTCTCACATTTGTGAGAGACATTTCCATTGTTCCTGAAAAACATAACTGCCATGGGAGAGCATGGTCACAGAGAAAGAAGGGGTCCCTCTGGTTGGTTGAGCCATCTCATAGAAGGCTCTTTAACATGAGGATAGAGATGCTGAATGTGGTCTTTTATTCAATGAACAGTCAGTGAATTAAGTGGAGTACCAGGCTTCTGAATTGCTAGGTAAGCAGGATGTTAAAGCATTTGGCACTTTTTCAGACTTAGCATTTTCATTTCTTGATACAACATATTGCTACAGTCAGGCTAGATGGGTCAGACTCAGTCTTTGCCTCAGAGGAAAGGGCTTATTCACCAGGTCTGGTGAGAATGAAACAAATCATTCCTCTCCACTGTAGCAATATTTGCATCCAGGAAAAATGGGAAATCCAGCATGACTGCTTTGACAATCTGTAATCTTGGCACGGTTAGGGTATAGGCAAGTTCCTTGAACTGTTTCCCCCTTCCCACCAACATCACTTCTGGTTTTGCTGGACTGAAGTAACATGTCATAAAGATAGTATCATGAGGTAACACACCATCATGCTATGTGTTCCACCGTGTAACACATTGGTACAAATGCATTGTCTGGGTACTGTAACTCCACTAAAATCATATTAGAGAGACAGTTGGGTGTGGTAATATCTTTTATTGGACCAACATCTAATAACAAATTGGTCCAATAAAAGATATTACATCACTCACCTTGTCTCTAATATCCTGGGGTCAACATGGCTACCACAACAGTGCAAAATAACCAAAGTCATATGGGATTTGTCATATTGGGCTAAATTCAGCCCCAGTGTAACTCCATTGAAGTAAATGGAATTATACCAGTGATGATTTAGTCCAGTAGACTGGCACGAGAAGTTCTTTAGGTGACAAACCAACAAATAATTCTTTTAAAAGAAATAATTTTTACTTTTATCAAAGCAGATTATAGAATGCTTGAAACTGGTCGAAAATTTAGAATTACAATAGCATTAGCAATCAGTGCACAAAATAATTCCCATTAACAAGGTATAATAGCAAGTGGTCCTCTGAAAATAGAAAGAAACAAATTAGTTCCAACCTTAAAACTGTTATTGCCTATGGCTATGGATGCAGAGATTGACTTCAAGCCATTCTATCAAGAAATGATGCTGTTTTCAAGTAAAAGGGAAAAAAAAGGTTAGTTTCTATCAACAGAAAAATCTGGTTCTATTGCTTCCTGAGAATGGCTTGCTGAAAGGTCTCAATGCTGTTATTTTATACAAGACACAGAAAGATCCGATTATTTGGGCTACACCTAGAAACATTTTCATCGTAATTGGGAAATGATGCCATAGGTGAAGTGATGGCAGAAATGTGTTAAGTTACCAGTGGGAAATTAAGCTGCCTCCAGATGTGGCACAACCCAAACCTGCCAACAGCAGGTGTACATGTGAGCATGAAAAATGAACAATCACCTCTTTATTCCACTCCTGTCTGCTAAAGTAAATCTGAGCAACACAAACAACATCAAAATATGTGAGTGCAGAAATGGATTTTCGTTCATTTCTGATGTATAACGGAGGATTACAACCAGCATTATAAAATAAGGTGATTCACATACTGCCGTATACATGTACTTTATAAAATACAATATATTTTGCAGCCCTGAGGGTGCAGTAGCAGCCACAGAATGGTTCCCCACTCTTGCTGCAGCTTGGGGAAAAGGAATGATTCCCCTCCTGCCCACCAGAGAACTGTTCTGCACACAGGATGGTTGGTTGGATTATGTGTGCACAAATGAAAACTGTGCTTTTTCATATGACCCTCATGCTGGGATAATATGTCCCTCATGGGGGCACTATGGCTTAGTGAAAGGAGTACGGGACTGAGAAAAATTATGTTATATTCCTTTCTTTGCCACTAGGTGACATTGTGAAAATCTCTTCAGTGCTCTGTGCCTCAATTTCCCCATCTGTAAAATGGGGATAATGATCCTGACCTTCCTTTGAAAAACACTTTGATGAAAAGTGCTATGTAAGAGCTAGGCATTATGATGTATGAGACAAATAATTTTGTTTCTAATACAAACAAAGGGTGAATGGAGTCTATTTAATCACAAAGGGGAAATCCTTGTGTCCCCTCCTTCCTCTGCCGCTTTGGTTACAGAGGGACTTGACCTCTGCATAAGTGGAGTGGTTCCATTGTACAAAGGATTAGGAGGGGGTATAATACAGCAACTGTGCAGAGGACAGCTATTCCTAAACTTCCTGCAACTTATCATGGAACATAGTAGAAGTTAGGGGCATGTGGGTCAATGGATCTGTAACTACTGGATTCAATTGTCAGTCCTCTTCCTGTGAAGGTGGGGAGAGACACCAACTACAGGGGCTACTGCAGCCCTGAGGCCATTGTAAGGCTGCAGAGCAGCCCTACTAACTGGCCATGACCTGAAGAATAAGATTTCCCCCTCCTAACTCCCACAGAATGCCCCAGTGCACAGAGTACATGCTGGGATGAGGATTGCACACACAGTTTTTATCCACTCAAAATATTCCTCATTCCCACTGCACCTGAAATGTACATTTTTCAGGAGTGGTACAGCAAAAACCTGGGAGCACAGAGCCAACACACCAGGAGAGAAGCATAGAACATAAGAACGGCCGTACCAGGTCAGACCAATTGTCCATCCAGCCCAGTATCCTGTCTATCGACAGTGGCCAATGCCAGGTGCCCCAGAGGGAGTGAACCTAACAGGTAATGATCAAGTGATCTCTCTCCTGCCATCCATCCGCACCCTCTGACAAGCAGAGGCTATTAGCCATTCCTTAGCCATCCTGGCTAATAGCCATTAACGGACTTAACCTCCATGAATTTATCCAGTTATCTTTTAAACGCTGTTATAGTCCTAGCCTTCACAACCTCCTCAGGCAAAGAGTTCCACAAGTTGACTGTGTGCTGTGTGAAGAAGAACTTCCTTTTATTTGTTTTAAACCTGCAGCCCATTAATTTCATTTGGTGGCCCCTAGTTCTTGTATTATGGGAATAAGTAAATAACTTTTCCTTATCTACTTTCTCCACATAACTCATGATTTTATACACCTCTATCATATCCCCCCTTAGTCTCCTCTTTTCCAAACTGAAAAGTCCTAGCCTCTTTAATCTCTCCTCATATGGGACCCATTCCAAACCCCTAATCATTTTAGTTGCCCTTCTCTGAACCTTTTCTAGTGCCAGTATATCTTTTTTGAGATGAGAAGACCACATCTGTATGCAGTATTCAAGATGTGGGCGTACCATCGATTTATATAAGGGCAATAATATATTCTTTGTCTTATTCTCTATCCCATTTGCTTTTTTGACCACCTCTGCACACCGCGTGGACGTCTTCAGAGAACTATCCACGATGACTCCAAGATCTTTTTCCTGATTTGTTGTATCTAAATTAGCCCCCATTGTATTGTATGTATAGTTGGGGTTATTTTTTCCAACGTGCATTACTTTACATTTATCCACATTACATTTCATTTGCCATTTTGTTGCCCAATCACTTAGTTTTGTGAGATCTTTTTGAAGTTCTTCACAGTCTGCTTTGGTCCTAACTATCTTGAGCAGTTTAGTATCATCTGCAAAATTTGCCACCTCACTTTTTACCCCTTTTTCCAGATCATTTATGAATAAGTTGAATAGGATTGGTCCCAGGACAGACCCTTGGGGAACACCACTAGTTATCCCTCTCCATTCTGAGAATTTACCATTTATTCCTACCCTTTTTCCCTGTCTTTTAACCAGTTCTCAATCCATGAAAGGACCTTCTCTTTTATCCCATGACAACTTAATTTACGTAAGAGCCTTTGTCAAAGGCTTTCTGGAAATCTAAGTACACTAGGTCCACTGGATCCCCCCGTCCACATGTTTGTTGACCCCTTCAAAGAACTCTAATAGATTAGTAAGACACAATTTCCCTTTACAGAAACCATGTTGACTTTTGCCCAACAATTTACGTTCTTCTAGGTGTCTGACAATTTTATTCTTTACTATTGTTTCAACTAATTTGCCCGGTACTGACGTTAGACTTACCGGTCTGTAATTGCCGGGATCACCTCTAGAGCCCTTTTTAAATATTGACGTTACATTAGCTATCTTCCAGTCATTGGGTACAGAAGCCGATTTAAAGGACAGGTTACAAACCCTAGTTAATAGTTCCGCAACTTTCACATTTGAGTTCTTTCAGAACTCTTGGGTGAATGCCATCTGGTCCCGGTGACTTGTTAATGTTAAATTTATCAATTAATTCCAAAACCTCCTCTAGTGACACTTCAATCTGTGACAGTTCCTCAGATTTGTCACCTACAAAAGCCTGCTCAGGTTTGGGAATCTCCCGAACATCCTCAGCCGTGAAGACTGAAGCAAAGAATTCATTTAGTTTCTCTGCAATGACTTTATTGTCTTTAAGTGCGCCTTTTGTATCTCGGTCGTCAAGGGGCCCCACTGGTTGTTTAGCAGTTTCCTGCTTCTGATGTACTTAAAAACATTTTGTTATTACCTTTTGAGTTTTTGGCTAGCCGTTCTTCAAACTCCTCTTTGGCTTTTCTTATTACATTTTTATACTTAATTTGGCAGTGTTTATGCTCCTTTCTATTTACCTCACTAGGATTTGACTTCCACTTTTAAAAGATGCCTTTTCACCTCTCGCTGCTTCTTTTACATGGTTGTTAAGCCACTGTGGGAACCAACAACCAGGGAAGCCAAGTATGTTATTCGGTGAATTGGTAATGGGATAGCAGAGCTAAGACATTCTGAATGAAAGTGAGTCTGAACCTGTTCAACAGCTAGCCCTGCTGAACCAAAATTATATTCCTTAAATAGGGCAATTTCTTTACTGGGTATTCATAGCAGAAGGTTCTTCTGTTTTATGAAGTGTTTCATGGACAAGAAAGCAAGATCATGGATTTAACACTTCTGACTCTATGGTCCAACAGACTGAGCATTGAATTAACAGGCAGGAAATTCTAATTTCCAGCCATAATTGTGATGCTGACTTGCTGTGTGGCTTTGGGCAATTCATTCCACTTCTCCACATTTCTTCATTTTACCCATTTGTAAAAGGGGACAATATCTGCTCACCCCACGGGGCGAAAGTTAATCATTTAGAGCCTGGTTATCGCTCCATGACTCACATTCAGTATTACCTCCCCCAAAAGTAGAGAGTATTTGCAGATTAAGGTCCTAACAAATATGAACAAAGACAGCAAAATCTGTCCCTAAATGTTGATAGAATGCTTTGAAAATGTAAAATGCTAAATATCATCATTTCTATTAATGTGCAGCATGGAAAATGTTAATGACAAAGAAGGAGAAGTCAGATCATAAGAAAAGCTTCCAGATCTTTTTGGAAACTCTCAAGAGAATGATATGCTTTTAATGGAGGTGAGACTATATATTTTACAGATTACAACATGCTGCTAGATAAGACTAGAATTCAAAGAAGACAAATGCCTTAATGTAAAGTAACTGAAGAAAAGGCAGACACCATTGCTCAGTATATTGTGCTGTACTCTATAAATGGTTCCAAAAGACCTTTGCTTAGATGAAAATATAAAGAACAAGACTTCTTTAAAATATAATATCCCGAATCCTTACTAAGAAAACAAAAAGCACAAACACATAATGGCATGTTGGAAGTTTGGTTGGGGTGTGATCAGAATGAAAGAAGGCATAACTGATGATATGTGCCTGTTGCTCTACAACACAGTTTGAGATCCAAAAGCTATCAAACATGCAACTGCATTTTCAACTACTAAACATGACCTTCTCAAAAACTTCAGTGCACAGACCAAAGCATAACAAATGCCTTCAAGGTCCACATTAACATGTACACGTTACCAAAGGTTTCAAAAGCTCCAAATCAAAGCAAAACCTTTGGTGTAACAGGCCTTAATGCCCTGGATACCTTTATTTTAATTCTCGTCAAAACAGTTAAATGCTTCAAAATGGCTGGGTTTTTGATACTTAGAGAAAGTCCCAAAACCACAGAGCTTGAATCCAGAACCAAACTTTTCCAACATTAAGGGATGTTTGCACCTGGGTATTGATACAGTCTATTGTTGATTATTATTTACTATTTGTATTACTGTAGCACCTAGTCATGCACCAGGACCCCCATTGTGCCAGGAGCTGTACAAACACAGAACAAAAGATAGTCCCCTGCTCCAAAGAGCTTAAAATTTAAATATAAGATGCAACAACAGATGGAGACAGACAGGGAGAACATAAGAACGGCCCTACTGGGTCAGACCAAAGGTCCATCTAGCCCAGTATCTTATCTTCCAACAGTGGCCAATGCCAGATGCCCCAAGGAAATGAACAGAACAGGTAATCATCAAGTGATCCATCACGTCGCCCATTCCCAGATTCTGGCAAACAGAGGCTAGGGTCAAAAGAATAATAATGAGACACCATTGATCAGCAGAGCACACAAGCAGCCTAGTGTTGTCAAGTTTTTGTCAGCATCACAGGAAAAGAGTTTTGAAGAGGGATATGAAGGCGGATAGTGAGGTAGCCAGGTGGGCATTTATGGGGAGTTTCTCCCAAGCATGAGAGGCAGCATTTAGTTGCCTTGATAAACTGAAGTTATATGTAAAAATCCTTTAAGTTAAACTCCGCATAGTCTCCTCTCCCAGCTGCACAATGGAGGAGCTGCAGCTCTGATTCCAGCCTCATGCCATGCTACATTACAGTGCAGATTCTCCAGAGATATAAGTGATGCAAGAAGAAGGAAAGGAGGAACTGGTATTCCTGATAAGATGAATATAAAAACCTTCCTTTAAAAATGCTTCCTGCAGTTCCAACACATGCAATGGAAGCACAGCTTCACCTAGATGTGGATTCAGAGGTCGCTCCCCGCCATGGGCAGCGGGTGGAGCCCCCCTTAGGGGAAGCTAGCCCGGCTCTGTCCCTTCCACCCATGGACCCCCATATATAGCTGGAGCCCTGAGACCCTCTGCCCCTCCCCCGTGGCCGGAGCCATGAGTTCCCCCCCACCCGAGCGCCCCACCCCACCTTGACCAGAGAAGCGCCAGGCTGGTTGGAGGCCCTAACACTTCCCTCCCCTTGGCCGGAGGAGCCCAGGCAGGCTGTAGGAGTGCCCCCCGACTCGGCTGGAGGAGCCCTGGGCCCTGAAACCCATATGGGGCATCATAAAGCAAACCTTCCCACCAAAACCCTGCAACCGGGAATTCAGCAGCTGAGCCTCCCCTGGCCTATTATACCCACCGCCCATGCTCCCCTCCATGACTGATCAACTCTGCCAACTAATACAGAGAAAAGGGAAAGGGGTGGCTCTGCCCCTCTAAGCTCCTTCTAAGGTGGCTTATACCATGCTTATACTATACTTATATAGGCAGGGGCAGGCCAGAAGAGAACATTGAAAGCAATTGTGGCTGGCCCCTGAGTGTGTGTGTGTGGGGGGGAATTTGGATAAAGCAACATTTTATCTCCCCCTTGCACACCTGTGCAGCCGCTGGCTGTAATCTAGCTCTGTATTGGCCCTTCCAGAGAAGTCGTACAGGACTAGTGAGACTTCCACAGCCTCACATCTTCAGCAGCAACTACACAGGGGCAATCCCACAACCAACTTGTGGCATGGAGAAAGATTTTTTTTCCCCTCTCAAACCCTTTTTGTAGAAGCAGAAAAAAATATGGTTTTGTTCCTTCATTTACAGTTGTGCTTCTAACATCCCCAAACCTTTCTCAATCCCTTGTTAAATTTAGATATTTTTCTAACAGAACTTAAAAACTAGTTACTTTCCACAATATTTATTATTGGTCTATTAACTTGTAAAGACTCTACCTTTATATCAAGGCCAAATCACTAAAATGTGGAGCAATCATTCTAAATGCAATTTGAAAAAAACAATTTTCAGATGACCTTTAAAAATAGAAAAAGCAATATTAAATGGAAGTGTGTTTCATTGGCTAAGTGCAAATTGCCTCAGGATTCTAGTTATTGCATAAGGTTCTAACTAGTAGTAAGTCAAATATCCAAAGTACATCATATGAGTGAGAGCAGAAATATTGCATGGGCACCAAATGTAAAAGTTTAAACTTAATTATACTTTTCATCTCTCATGAGGTTAATAACAACCTCAACAAATTACTGCGACATTTAACTTTGTATGAATCATTTAATGGCACATATAAAGCAATTTTTGTTATTCTTAAGGAAATGCTCGTGCTATAATCAATACCTGGGTACATTCAGAAATGGCACTGGTTTAGTACAAATATTATCTATTCCTCTATGGCCAGCACACCACCACTCTCTGGGAGAATGTATCCATTTCCCATTTATAGGGTGGAAGAGAGCATTTTTATGGTGAATAATCTAATAAATGTTAAAGGCCATTAAAATTCTTAGCAGATTTTAAAAAAGCCAAAGTGATATGAAAGGGAAAGTTTTTACTAAAGTAACAACATCATACTAGTTTCAGCAATAGAGAAAAAAGTGGGTAACACTGGAAAGGTTACGCTTTTGGAACCATGATAACAATATATGATTCTGCAAACTTTTACACTTGCTTACTTGGTCCTTACTCACATGAATAGACCCATGGAAGCCATGTAAGTATTCATGTAAGTATAGGCTTTCAGGATCTAGCCCGTTGTATCTGGTTCAAGAAGGTTGACCTTATACAGGATATTGGCGAGCGGAGAAAATCCTACAGAGCTGTGCATCAAACGTAATTAAAAATAAATCTCTCTAGGGAGAACTTTCAGATCCTGAAACTTTAGAGGAGGTTCTGAATCTGACAGATAAAGATAAAGAGACTTCTTTTAAAAAATGCCTTTGTGGTTAGCAGAAACAAAAAAGAAACTTTCGGCAAAGAGAAGGCAAGGAAGGGCCTCAAAATATATTTCATGTACAGAATAAGAGTGTAGGCACTTCTTCCCTTGCAAAAGCTGTTAACACTGGAGTTTCTCTAAGGAGTATAATTGCTGGGGAACAAAGTTGCCAGGGCACTACAGTATAGCACAGAGGGAAGCCTAGTGTTTAAAAACACCTTCTTACATGGATTTGCTGTATGAAATGTATATCTTATTATTGGTAATTTCCCCAGCATTTATAAGAGCTAAGGACACATCAAGAAAATGACTTACATTTTAATGTGTTATAGATTCTATGACAGAAACGGTTGCAAAGTATTAGTAGATTTGGTTTAGCGATGAAGACTTTAAGCACCATCAGCCATTTAATGTCAAGAAAATAGCTGCTGCAGTAAAACTACTGAAAAATGGAACTCATGGCAGCTATCTAACAAATGAGGGAGTGTGGATTTCTCTGATGCAGTACTATCAGGAGTAGCACCCTACTGATCTTACAAGTCTCCCCATGTCCACATTGACCATAGCCAGAATACTTGCAGCACTCTTTCTAGGTCCTACCGTTCTATCTCTTTGACTAAATGTTTAGCCCACTGCCTCACACTTTCTTTTTGCTCCCTTGAGGCCCAATGTCCATTTCTTTCTCTTCAGGTAGGGTGACCAGATGTCCCAATTTTATAGGGACAGTCCTGATTTTGGGGTCTTTTTCTTATATAAGCTCCTATTACCCCCTACCCCCTGTCCTGATTTTTCACACTTGCTGTCTGGTCACCCTATCATCAGGACACCTGACAGTGTTGATTCCCACTCACAAGCATCACAATTACAGTGGAAATAATGCCAAGCGTATTAGAAAAACATAAGAGAAAAATCACAAAATAAGTGACAATATAAACATGTTTCAGATTAATACTGTTACAAATATTGCTAGACAGGCAAACAAGTATGTTATGTTATGCGGTATGATAGCATTGATGATAGAATGATTACAGCTCCAGCGTGGCTCTTCTGGAAACCACATGGCTGACTAATGAACACATCAATTCGCAAACAAAGCTGACAAATCCAGAAGCAGTTAAAGCCCATTCGGGGCTCAAAATAGGAATATTTTGGTCCCCTCCCTTTCCCCTCACCCATCCCCTAAAAATACTAATTCCATTATTTCCACAATTACATGATTTAGTTGGGGTTGGTCCTGCTTTGAGCAGGGGACAAGATGACCTCCTGAGGTCTCTTCCAACCCTGATATTCTATGATTAAAAGAAACCAAAAAATACGTCAACTCAAAACACATGCTAGTATTCTCATTAAAAAAGGCATGTTAAATAAGATGAATGGTATTGGGGGGTGGGTCATACTACATCAGGGCCCCCCTTGAGATACTTTGGGCCCTAAGCAATTGCTTAGTCTGCTTATGTCTAGTGCTATCACTGCACAAATCAGACCACAGACAGTAAACATGCTTGCTATTCAACAGTTCTGAAGCAGTGGATGAAGATGATATACACACCACGGTACCCAGCTGAGCACCTCAGTACATTTTTCACGGCTTATTTGCTTTGACATTAACTGCACAAATAATGACCTTCAAGCCCCGAAAACATGAACTCAATTTAAAAACCCAGAGCAGATAGTTATGAAGTCTAAAAAAATCTAAGAGGAGCTAGCTTATGTACAAATTATCCTCGTTCTTATTTCTTTAATAACGTACGGTAAAGAAAATTAGTACACAGATTCAAAAAGAGAGTGTAACCAGGTACCCTGTTCTTCTTGCCTTCTTCATAGGATTCAGTGCTTAAAAGATTTCATACTGGAGAGTTTTATACCCAAATATTAAATTCCAAGAACCAGAAACAACTAAACAGAAGCACAAATCCACTTTAAAATTACACCTTGGTTGGAGACTTCAGAGAAACAATCTGTTATAGAAGCGTTGCCTGGCCATGCCAGAAGAAAAACAGGAGGCCTTGGGTGTGGCTTAATTAGACTGCAACTTTATTCACTTAAAATATCTGGGAATATCCAGCAACAAATTATACTGTACAGGACATCGTTGTTTCCTTAATCATTTCTATATAATCCCCAACCAGCTCCCAGCTATCCTGCTGCTGGGACCCTGCCATCCTCCCTTCACAAGAGGTGAAAGGCAGCTAGGAAAAGGAGGGGCATCAGCTTCCTGCTGTACAAGATGTAGAAATCCCAAAGCCCCCTTATTTAGCTCCCTTAAGAGATGTTTTCCCTCAAATCCTTTTCCAATCCATTTTATGCAATAACCATATGCCTTCCATACCAAGTACCTGCACTGGCCATCTGCTACAAGTTTTACGTAGTAATTTGCGACATTATAACCTAACTAACCCACTCCACCTTGGCCAATCTAGCAATAAATGAAAAATTCCTTTCCAGCCCCCAAGGGAAAAGGCAACTAGTGTAGTGACCACAGCAGGTCAAGAGGGAGCCCGATCCTTTCACCAAATTAACAGGTTGATGGGTGGGTACGGCCAGCCCTATGCCAATAAAAGAGGGCCTCTCCATGGCTGCATGAGGTATAAATACCCTCCCCATACTCTTCCTTTTAGTAGAGTGACCTGACCCAAACTGTTCCAGACCTTCCTGGCCAACCCCATAAGCTTTCCCACTCAGCCACCCTTTGTAGGAAAGCTCTGAAGGGGGCAATGCCCATTTTCTTCCAGCTTGCTAGACAAAGATGCCCCATATGGAAAGTTGCAGTGATGACATTTTAAAATATTTTCCACTGTAAGTGAGGGGCAAAGGCAGCCTGCCACCTGCTTAAAACTTTGGCTGGACAGGATAGAACAAAGAAATTGTCACCTTTTTGATACCCTTTGAAGTATATGAGCCTGAAGATTTACCCAAAGGAGACTGAGTTTGTCATGGAAATGGGAAGGATTTAATAGAACATATGACACTTTCTCTTAACAAATGTTGAAAAAATCTGTGTTCTGAAATCAAGCAAGAACTGGATCTGTCAGATTAATAATTTATATACATCTCAAATAGCAAGAAGTTTCTAAGAATGAACTTAAAAGCCTTTAATAGTCTAAGGATCCCAATCTTGCAAATCCTTCTTCATGCTGATAGCCACACTCCCCCTTGCAAGAGTTTTCAGCTAGAGCCCCAGGAATCCTATTGTGCTTCCAGGTTTTAAATTTCCAGCATAAAGTCTAATAGCATTCAAGTGCTGTATGCCCTCCAGGAAGGAGGCACCCATCTACATAACACTAAATGGGATGAAAGGTCATGTTTCACATTCAAACATCTACCATTGGTGTTCCTTTTGGCTATGTCTACACTGTCTCTTGTCGTGGCAAAGCTTTTGTCTTTCAGAGGTGTTAAAACCCACCCCCGAAAGACAAAAGTTTTGCCACGACACGTGCCAGTGTTAACAGCACATTGTCAGCATGAATGCTCTCCTGCCGACAATGCAAACTCCACTCATTGAGGGTGGAAGATTTTTGTCAGCAGAAGAGACGAAAAACAGCAGCTACACTGCACGACCTTTAGCAGCATGGCTGTAGCAACACAGCCATGGCTTGAAAGATTTCACTGGTTTGAAAGATTCTACTGTTTCCTGCAGAGTTCCTCATTTTAAAAATAGGGAATATATCCAGAAGTTCCATTCCTTTGAAAGAGTCTGCCAAAGTGTGTATACTCCATATAATGTTGTAGTTGAACATATTGTAATAAAGATGGATGGAAGGACTGTAGAACTGACTAATTAAATGCATCATTAATGTGCAGTGTACTTCTAAAACATAACCTTTCTGCTCACAGTTGTGCCTCCTGAAGTAGAATCCTATGAGGCACAGTTAGATCGCTATTGTTGATGCTTTTATAAAAGGGCCACCAGCCATCAGCGAAAGCAAAATTGAAGCATAATCTATTTATTGATGAATTACATGAAGTCTCTTACATACATGCAGGGTAAGGGATTTGTTAGGCTAACACTGGAAAACATTTCTTTCAGCAAAATATAGCTAATCTCTCAAAAGACAAACTTCCATAGCTTATGACCAGAGCTTTGTATTTTCCTTCATGAACTTCACTGCACCACTATTACACCTCAGGGTCATGGAAAATTAAATTTGGACTCTGACAATCCAAAGATCCCATCATTTCATAAAACTGGTCAGCTATGACGGCACTAACCATCAATTCAGAAAATTAAGCTTCTCTGCCATAGCTGGTATCTGCAGTACATTAAGTGAAATGAGGAAGTACCTGTCTGTCAATGAGCTTTCAGTATATAAAACAGTGATAAGATATTAAAACTGTATCTTTTCCATTCATTTGCTGTGAATTAGGAGATGTTCCAAATTACCCAAAGTCATTTGTGTGACCAGAAAATTGTAATATCTACAACTTCAAGGATGCTGAACAGGACCATGCCCCCTTCATTGCAGTTCCATAAATAACTATCAGCTATTTGTGACATTCTGTACCTTGGGAGAGCATCCTGTAACCCCCATATTCTTCATTTTCATATAATCGTTATCTTACATATAAAGCATGCCTTGTAACGTATCAGGGGAAAGGTTACAATCTGGTGAAAGTCATTTCTCTATCCATATATGTATATCATTCATACATATGAAGTTATGAGAATTATGTTGTATGGTTGTCACTAAAATATGCTGTAAATTGGGGAATCAGCCAGATATTAGCTCCCCAGAGGCAAGAACAAGGAAAGTAACCAACACCCGGGTGAGGTGTCAATCAACCCATCAACAAATATTCTCTCGCAAGGGAGCTACAATGCAATGACTCATCTGCTTGAGGCCACACGAGGGGAATTGCTCAACCTTGCCTGGAGACTCAGCAATGCCCCCCGGACATGCCTGGACTTGTGTTTTTCAAGCACATGGATGGAGGGTATAAAACCGAACACAGCGGGCCCATGCTGGGCCTTTCTCCTTCACGCACCTATATTGCAAGCAACAAGGACATTCTGAAGACTCCAACTGAGGAGACTGGCCCAGATTTCAAGGGTGAAATCTCTGTACTATGAACTGCAATATCCAGTGGGATGAGAAAAACTGCTTAGTCTAGTTGTTGCCCAGTCTAATAGGGTTGAGAGTTTAGACTGCGTGCTTATGTTTTATTTCTTTTGGTAACTAACTCTGACTTTTTGTCTGTCACTTAATATCACTTAAAATCTATCTGTTGCAGTCAATAAATTTGTTTTATTGTTTATCTTTACCAGTGAGTTTGTATGAAGTGTGGCAAATCTGCTCATGTTTTGCAAAGGCTGGTGGATGTCCACTTTCCATTGATGAAGTGGTGAACTAACTGATAAATCTGCACTACTCGTCTTGAGCAGTGGAAGACGGTATATTCCTGAGGTACTGTGCTGGGAGCTGGTGGGATTTGGCTCTGGTGCCTTTCTCTATGTGATTCATGAGTGGCTTTGGGAGCATTCATGCAATATAGCTGGGTGTGGGGCCCCACATGTGGTTGTGCTGTATGATCACAGAGCCTGGAGGGGCTTGCTGCTTGTCACTAGCAAAGCATTGCAAGAGACAGCCCATGCTGGAGAGAGTTCAGGGGCACAGCAGTCCCACAGTCCCAGGTTGAACCCCGGGGATCCCATCACACTATTGTTATACATATTCCTAGGATTTATCAACCCCCAAAGAAATGTTAAACATAGTAGATTATCAGCGGAGAGTATATCAGGAAATTGCATTATAAAATCAAAATAGTATAAAATGTAAAACACTTCAGTTTGCAGCTATGATACCTTAGTTACCAGAAAACTGTGTAGTTCATCTCTATTTTTGAAATACTCGAGGTTACATTTTCCATGTGTTGTGTGAGAAATGAGGCATGCATCTCCCATCAATGTTAATGGCAGTTGAACAGATAGTTCCTAGTACAATGAACTGAAAAGATACCCTCTGGAATAAAGACTTAATTCCTGGCTGATTTATTAGAGCTCTGGAATATTAGCAGATATTTTGAATCCATGGTTAATTCACATACTGTAATTCTCTTTGTGACTCACAGATGTTCTGAATTTAAAAGTACTAACTCGTAGCACTGCTGCTGTATTTGCAGTTAGCAGCACTAAATTCTGACTCCCAGCCTCTTAGGAAATCAGTCTTCAATCCCACTGTGAAAGTTATTCACCTGGATTTGAGTTTTAAATATGTGGAAATATCAGCCCATATTCTTTTTTTTTTTTTAAGCCATGCTCCAAGGATGCTCATATTGAAACAACCTGTGATTTCCCAGCTGTCTTTCAACACCTTTCCCCCAAACCAAAATTCCCCCTTCACATGAGATTTCCACCTTGAAAGTTAGAGTTCATCCTCAAGAAAATGTACAAAGATTGGTTTATTTTCAAAACTGTTTAGGTTAATCATGGCTATAAAGACTAAGGAGCTTCAGAGAGGCATCAAAAAGCTACGTCCATAGGTAATGGTGCAATGACAGATGAAATTCAGCATAGACAAATGCAAGGTAATGCACATTGGAAGGAATAATTTGAACTGCTTAAAACATTGTGAAGTTCTAAATTAACTGTAACCACTGTGATCCTAAGAACACCCCAATGCCAGTTGTCACATCGTTGTCATGATACATACCCAAAAGGTGGTAATATATCATTGGAAAACTAATAACTCACTGATCATTAATATTCTTGTGTCATATATGTATGGTAAATCCCCAAACCACTTTATAGATACGTGCTGGAAATAGGTTCTTCAAATGTATTTGGCAAGCAGTGCCTAAGCCATGCCTGTTCCAGATAAAGGAATGTGATTCCACCTACTTGAAAGTGTTTCCTATGTAAATTAAGCAAGGTGTGACCAATATAAAGAAAAGCACATTTACATACTTACAAGGGGAGATAGATTCAATGTTTGTAATGGCTCAGCCATTCCCAGTCCTTATTCAATCCTGAGTTGATTGTGTCTAGTTTGCATATCAATTCCAGCTCAGCAGTCTCTCGTTGGAGTCTGTTTTTGAAGTTTTTCTGTTGTAAGATAGCCACCTGCAGGTCTGTCATTGAATGGCCAGACAGGTTAAAGTGTTCTCCCACTGTTTTTTGAGTATTATGATTCCTGATGTCAGATTTGTGTCCATTAATTCTTTTGCATAGAGACTGTCCGGTTTGGCCAATGTACATGGCAGAGGGGCATTGCTGGCACATGATGGCATATATCACATTGGTAGAAGTGCAGGTGAACGAGCCCCTGATGGTATGGCTGATGTGATTAGGTCCTATGATGATGTCACTTGAATAGATATGTAGAAGCAGATAGTTGTTACTAATTATGCAACATCTTTGCATGGTTATATTGCTCATCAGCAGAATAAAAATCCTAAATAATTAACAGAACTTCTTTAAAATGTATGATGGATCATATATCAAAGACAGATCCTCTGTAATGTTGTTTGCCTCTTAAAGATAAGTATTATCTTAACATAAAAGGCCATGTCTTTTTTCCACTAAGCAGATTTGCTTTTTCTTAGCTGGAAGCCTTTGTTCTGAATGTTTTATCATGATGAAATGTCCTGTAATGAATCTGGCATTTTGGTATTTTTATACATTAGATTACCCATTGTCTTAGCTATTGTCTGCAAGAAGTGTTGCTAAAAGTGCAGGATTCAAATTGTTGTTCAAAGCATTTTAAACTGTATGTGGCTGGTTTTTGATGAGCTGTCTTTTCTTTTAATTTGCTGGACATTTACTGCAAAGACGTGAATGTCAAAACCTCTTTCTTTTCTGACCCAGTATGGCATTGGAAATTAAAAGTCCATCTCTCAGAGAGGTTTTCTCCTGCAGTATTTTAGATATATGGGGGGAAAATTGGTTGACTAAAATGTCAGTACATTTATTTTAATAGATTTTGTTTAAAATATAATGCAGGGGACTGACTGCTGCAGGAGGTTTGTGATCAGATAGGCAGTCTTTCACCTGTAGGTTGCCAGTTTTAGTTCGGCCCATGTGAGCAGTGATCAGATGTTGGCAGATATGAAGTGAGCTAGTGTTTTTAATCCAGCTCCTGCTAAATACTTGCCCATATTAAAAAAATATATATATATACCACCACAAATGGCAAACCTAGAAACCGAACTCTCCCATTGAGGGCAGAGCCCTCCTCATGAGGCTTGAGAAATACTAGCAAAATCACATGGTGTGCACCAGCAATGCTGTAACCTTTTCTTTTGCAAACTGTTTCTACGTACACAACTTTAGTTCTTGTGAATGTTCCTGTAGCTACATCCCTGAAGACTGATGTCCTCTATGTACTCACAGAACAAGTAGGGCACAAGCAGAAGCAGTACACATTTTCTCACCCCTGTGCCAGAGCCTTGGATTGGTGGCATCCATCTATAGAGCTGAAAGGGTGATTCAGAATCACCCATCAACTCAGAGCTGAGCGAGCTGAGGCTTCTTGACCGAGACTGAGTGCATGGGTTCCAATTAGTACCAGAAGAATGAGACAGTGAGTATCACTATCAGTCAGGAAGTGGCCAATCACCTAGATACCAAGGTGATAAATGGAGAGAGAGAGAAAAAAATAAAACCACTGAGCCAAATTCATAGACGTAACATAACAGCTGTCAGAGGGTAACAACCAATCCCCCATGCTGGATGCTTTTCTCTGTTCAAATAAAGGCCTCATCACTTCAAAAAACATACAAAGCTTATTCTAGTCAATCAGACAAATCTGATTTTTCAGCAGAATCATGATTGGCACTTTCAGCAACATTTATTTAAAAATAAAACTTTTTTTTTCATCTAAAACTATTCAGATGAGGTTTACCTATGTGATTCAATTACATTAGTATTAGATGTTTATAATACTATAATAATAATACTGATATAATATATACCAGGGATTGGCAACCTTTGGCATGCAGCTCGCCAGGGTAAGCACCCTGGCAGGCCAGGCCGGTTTGTTTACCTGCCGCATCCGCAGGTTCGGCCAATCGCGGCTCTCACTGGCCGTGGTTTGCCACTCCAGGCCAATGGGGGTGGCAGGAAGCAGCGGCAAGCACATCCCTCAGACCGCACCGCTTCCCACAGCGCCCATTGGCCTGGGACGACAAACCGCAGCCAGCGGGAACCGCGATCGGCTGAACCTGCGGATGCGGCAGGTAAACAAATCAGCCCGGCCCGCCTGGGTGCTTACCCTGGTGAGCTGCATGCAAAAGGTTGCCAATCCCTGATATATACTATTTACTATAAACATATAGTAAATAGTAGTAATAATAGTTTATAATACTAGTATAATAATACTGATATAACATCAGTAGAGATGTTAAATTTTGCTGATGAATGAACTAAACACCTGCTACCTGAATCAAAATAATCTAGTAAACATAATCCGTGTAATCCAGTTACTATATAAACCATTGCTAACAAAAAGTGCTTCATAAATGGCCTTTATCTCTACTGATACTCAGCATAGAAAAAACATGAAAGCCAAGGAAGCTTTTTAAAGAGTTGCTGACAACATTTAACAATGTTCCCTGGAGTCATATTACCAAATCAAAGGTCTCTCATCAGCACATATCTCATACTACTGCCAACCTCACAGGCCACATAGAAGATATGTGTGTACAGGAAATTTGAAAACGAGGTGTTTTGGGAATCCGGAGCAAAAATATTTTTTTCCGATCTATGTCCAGAGTAGAACTGCAGAGAGTTCTTTACTGGAATTGTGCAAAATGCCCATAACAAATTTACACAGGCAATTGTTCTTAAATACATGGCCTAAAAACTCTTTAGGGCAATCTGTGCATATATAGCACACTTAGGAAAAAGGTGCTATATATACATAGTAGCACAATGATTTGGATGGGAGCCTTTAGGAGTTACCACAAAACAAAGAGAAAACAAATCTATCGTAGCGTAGGAATTTATATGTCCCCTATCATCGTACTATCTGAGCATCTCACAGTCATTAACATATTTATCCTCACAACACCCACGTGAGGTAGGGAAGTGCTATTTTCCACTTTTTACAGATGAGTAACTGCAGCATAGACAAAGGGACTTGCCCAAAGTCACACAGGAAGTCTGTGGTAGAGCAAGGAATTCAATTTGGGATTCCCAAATCCCAGACTAATTCCCTAACCACTGGAACATCTTTCCCCTCATGATCATGAATTAGACTATGCGCCCATTAAGCGCCATAGAGAGACTCAGACCTTTGCACTAGTCTGCTTACATCTGAATCTGGCCCATTCCACTCTTGGTTACACCAGTGCAACACCAGAATTTGGCCCCATATCTGCATACAGTATCTAATGAATGTTTTATAGATTAGAGATGCCATATTATAAAAACAGTAGACAAATAAGGCACTCCAATGCAAATATGTTTTGTTGCGTGCTTGAAGTTAATAACGATTCAAGATTGTCAAATAGCAGGCTCAAATGGAATTATTTAATCAAAGATTGACAATCTGAGATTAGTACAACACTATACAGAATACAGAAAGAATAGATGCATTACCACCCTTGGTGTAAGGTGAAGAGATGGCCTCTATATCTCTCTTCTGTAACTGGTGGGATGCTGGCAGTTTGTACTCCCTATCTCCCTCTGGCTTTTATAGGGTGTGAGACAGAGAAACTCCTTTTCTGAAAGAAAATTGCTTTCCCTTGATTAATTTCACTATTTGTTCATTTTTTTTACATTTTCATTTTACCTAATTACTTATGGAATTTTTTTATGGTATCTTTAGGTTATATAATGAATAAGCTAAAGGGAATTATAATCTGGTTATTATTACTGACAGCTGTGACAGCTATGACAACCAGCAGTTCTTACTGAATTAAAAACATCTTTCTGTAGATCCTTATTTCATCAATTACAGAAAAAAATCTGCAAAACAAGTACTTCTTATTAGTCATAGAACATAATTAAATAATGAGCACTCCCTTATCAATCAGTCTTGTTTGTACCATACTTCTGTGCAGGGCCGGCTCTGGCTTTTTTGCCGCCCCAAGCAAAAAAGCCTCCGGCCGCCTTCTCCCCTCCCCCAGCACGGCAGGGGGAGGGCGCGGGGGGGGAGGGCGGCGAGCCCCAGCTGGGGCTCCGCTCTCCCCGGCAGCCGGGGGGAGGGCGCCGGAGGGGGAGAGCAGCCGGAGCCCTGGGAGGAGGGCGGAGTGCCCGGCTGGGGCTCCGCTCTCCCCGGCGGCCAGAGCGCCGGGGGAGGGCGGCGAGCCCCAGCCGGGGCTCCGCTCTCCCCGGCGGCGAGTCCCGGTCGGGGCTCCGCTCTCCCCGGCGGCGAGTCCCGGTCGGGGCTCTGCTCTCCCCGGCGGCGAGTCCCGGTCGGGGCTCCGCTCTCCCCGGCGGCCAGAGCGCCAGAGCTCTGGGGGGAGGGCACCGGGGGGGAGGGCGGCTGGAGCCCTGGGAGGAGGGCAGAGTGCCCGGCCGGGGCTCCGCTCTCCCCGGCGGCCAGAGCCAGAGCGCCACACCGCGCCGCCCCCCTCCAGGTGCCGCCCCAAGCACAAGCTTGGTGGGCTGGTGCCTGGAGCTGGCCCTGCTTCTGTGGACACTTTTATCATCAGTTTAAGGGGCTTTTCCCTAGACATCTATATTCCCATAGACTGGGAGGCACCAGCAGTACAGCCCAATACTTGATCTCATGAAGTTCCTGAATACAGGTGACTCACAGGTTAAAAACCAACATTCTTGGCCTTAGAATTCAGACCTACTCGCTAAAATTGTAAAAGATTCTGGGGGGGGGGGGTAGTGTCTATGCAAATGAATTTAATATACAAGAAAGAAAAAAGAGTTAATATTTACAATCAGGTACTAACCGCTTTAATATAATTATAGCTTCCAACATTACTCAGTATGAAGGAACATGCTAGTTTCTCAGAAATTGTCATTGAAAAAAGGTAATTTTGTATAAAGTTCCTGAATTCCCAATTACCCCAAATGTCATGCCACAAAAGAAATGTTTACTACTCCTTTTAAAACTGATCTCACCTTTAAGTTGCACCTTGAGACAACATTTAATAACATTTCATATTCCATGATGCGATTTACATAGCACCATACTATTTACATAGCACCATGACAAAAAAGAAAAACAATTATTAAGATATCATAGCACAGATGCACAAGTCTTTAATTATAATAAAATGGGAAGTTGCCACTTTTTGTTTTTCACTCTGTTACACCTTTTTTCACCATTCTGACCATTGAAGTCAGTGGATTTATGCTGGAATAAAACTCATGCACGCAGTGGAGAACCAGGATTTTAATTTATCACTAAGGCTGCGAGTTTGTCACAGATTCCGTCCCACTTTCTGGGACCTTCTGCAGTGGCCTGAGCAGCTCGGGCAGCCCCTGGGCCATCCGCACCAGCCACTGCTGGGGCAGTTTTGGGCCACCGTACCCTCCCCCACCCCCAACAGCAGCAGGAGTTTGGATGTGGGAGGGGGCTGAGGGCTGGGGTATGGGTCGCGGGAAGGGGTGAGGGGTCCAGGCGGCACTTACCTCGGGGGAGGGGCTCCCCGAAAGCTACAACATCCCTCAGCTCCTGGCGGAGGCATGGCCAGGCAGCTCTGCGCACTGCCTCTGTCTTCAGGCACCGCCCCTAGGAGCTGAGGGAGGGGGATGTCACCCGCTTCCATGGAGGCACATAGCTAGGTAGGGACCCCCACCAACTCCCCCCCACCAGCACCAGCAGGATTTCCGGGCTGCATGCTGCCACCTGCCCTCCCCCTCCCCCCAGCACCTGCAATGCCCCCAAGCCACCCAAGCTTTAGTCAGGGGTATATAGTACAAGTCATGGACAGGTCATGGGACGTGAATTTTTGTTTACTGCCCATGATCTGTCCATGACTTTTACTAAAAATAGCCGTGACTAAAACATAACCTTATTTATTACTACTTTTATTTGCTCGACATTTGTGCATTGTAGAGAGTTCTAATGGGATATACAGCCTTTCCTCTCTAGCTCAACAGACTGAATTTAAGGGAGTAATGACTCTGGCCCCATTCCTGAAATGGAATCTGCTAGCATGGACCCATGTCTGTGCAGAGTCCCACAGACTTCAGCAATACTCTGTGAGCAAATCAAGATAAAAGTCATGATTATTTCAATGCTATTCAGTCCCCTGTGTGAAATGAGTTGGTGCTCTCACTGCAATTCCTAGCTGACAGGCATTCAGCTCACAGAATTTGCTACCATAATTGGATCTCTTTGCAGCCTTTTTACACAGTGGGCCACAGGGTACTACTAACACACCTATCTGACACAGCAGGAATAGATTCCCAGTACTACTGTGGCTCTAATTGTTCTTCTCCAGCACAACTCAAAGAGTTGCAATGGTTAATTGTTCCTCCTCTCCAAAGGTCCTTGACTCTGGGGTCCTACAGGGATTCATACAATTTCTCTTCTCATTAACGTCTACATGAGACCACTGGGAGAAATTGTGAGACACCATAGTCTTAGATGCCAACAGTATGTCACTGACACTCATCTCATTCTCAATTGATAGAACCGTTGCCTCTACTAAAATGTCAGAATACCTACACGAAATCATCTCTTGGATGAAAGTAGCTGGTTGAACCTGAATCCAGGAAAATCTGTAGTGATGCTGGTTGGAAAAGGGAAGTGTTCTGAAGAATTGGCCAAATGTCCATCTTCCGTGGAAGATATATAGCCCCCATTTGTCAAAGTGGTGAAAGCATCTGAATCCTATTGGACTCCTTACAGAGCTTGGATGACCAGGTAGCATCAGGTTCTAAAAATGCCTTCTTCCATCTTCAGCTTGCTAGGAGGCTTTGTCCCTTCCTCCCAGACAAGGACCTGGCCACACTTATCCATTCACTTGTCACTGCTAGGCTGGATTCCTGTAACCTATTGTATTTGAAGCTGAATGTGAAGAGCATGAACAAGCTCCAGAATGTGGCTCCTAGCCTTCTCCATGCCTTAGGCCACCATGAGCAAATTAGGCCTGTGCTCAAGGCTCTCCACTGGCTCCCAATACAAGTTAAAGGCCATGGTCCTGATTTTCAAAGCAACTATTGAATCAAAGCCCCGCTAAATCAAAAGCAAATGTTGAGCTGTGAATGCCAATCAGAGGTCAGACTGTCTGACAATAGGGCAGATACCCCAAATGGGTTGTATGTTCTATATTTAGATTTCACCAAGCCAGTAGCAAATGTGCACTCCTGGATCACTATACCAGTCTTACCATGGAGTAACAGACAGTCCCCTTATGCTCTCCAGCCTAACTTGCCACCCAGGCAAACTGGACTTAGTGATAATGGTCACATAAACCAAAAATCACACAACACCAGGTTACTCCCACTCCCAAAGGATCGGTCACTTGCCCCAGATCAACGGGTACTTTGGATCTCACACCAAAGACAACACTGACAGCTAATTCTACAGTAAACTAATTATAGTTTTATTAGCTAAGAAAAAAGAATGAATTATTGAGAGGTTAAAGCAGGTAAAATATAACAACAATTGAGTCAAAGTTTGGAAGTCCAAAATGAAAGCAGTTGATATAATATACTGCTAATTTCCCAAAACTCTTTTCAGGAAACCCAGTTGTTTCTGGGGATCCCCACTTTGCATTTGGTATCTTTCCTGTAAGAGTCCAAACAGTCAGAGATAAAGGATCTTTTCTTGAATCCATATTTATATCTTCTTCTCACAGAAAACAAGCTGACAATCTCTCTAACCATGTGGGTTTTCCTTTGATGCTGATGAGTAGAAAATGCAGAGTGCATCTGTGAATTCCCATCGTTGAACACAATGGCCCTCACTTTGAAGTTAGCACTCTTCTTCATTTACATTTCCAAGGCTCCAATCACATTTGGTAGGTAATTTAATTACAGGGATATACACAATGTAAAAGGTAATGTAATAGTAAATAACAATCCTTCATTAGTTTTCATGAAGTTTACACACCAAATACATTCTCATCTTAATGCTAACACACACTTTTGATCTCGGGTTTACTAATTATGGGGATATACATAATGTAATATGATAGCAATCAAGAGGTTATAGATAAGAGAAGACAATACCATTAACATTTCCTTTGAACTAAACTAACACACAAGTGAATTGGCAGGATTATACTACAATACCTTTTGACACTCCTTTGATTTCTATTAGCATATGAGTGAATTAGCCTGCAGCACTGTCGTGACTGGTACCAACTTAGACAATGTCACACTATAAACCACCAGGACAGCTGCACTACGCTGAGATAACACAGATCTCAAAGCCCATAGACCCATATGTTCTCTTTGTCTGAGAGCTGCAGACAAAGCATTCTTTGTCATTGCGATCTGGTTATGGAACAGTCTTCCAGAGAAAATCAAGTGAATCGGGAGTCTGACTGTCTTTAGGAAATGCTGTCAAACTGCCCTCTTCAAAATAACCATTCCATCATGAGAATGACACTCCCAACATGGAGACACCTCTTCTACTTTTAAACACCTAACACTCAAAAAAAAAAAATCCTTCTCCCAAACAGAGTTTTGACCCTGAAAAGAGAAAATTGCCAGAGGCTCCATGAAGTCCACTAGGGATTTCACTATGGCTGTTGATTTTACATGGAAGGCACTCAGATATGATGACGATGTGCAGCAGTATAAAACCCTAAGTTAGATCAATAGAGCAGGATACTAGGCTGAAGGCTAACACACAAAGAGGAGGAGAAGGAACCAACCTGAACCAGACATTTTTATCCAGGATCAGGGTTGGACAGGAGCATGCATGTGTCAGAACACAAGGAGAATAAGATAAGATGCATTAGGAGACTCCCTTATGTCAATGACTATAAACAATGAAGAATTCAGTGGAGTATTTTAGAGAACCAATGTTTTTAATGAGACTCCTTCTGTAGTTAAAAAGCTGGATAGTTGTGAGTTCAGTCCGATATGTGACTGGTTTTAAAATTTCATTTAAAAAATCAAAAGGCTGGAGTCAAAAATGAGGCCTTTCTCTGTGAGAAACACTTCCTGACTGAAGTGTTTTTGTTCTTCTTTCTCACAGGTCATTCAATTGAGATTCATTCTGTCCAATAGCTATAGTGTAACATGTGAACTCATCTCTTACATTGTGCCACTTGTAGAAAGAGCCAGAAAATCATCCTTGGATTTATAGTGTTTCTTCTTGGCAGGTTATGCCAGCTGTCTTTGAAATGGGAGTATAAGTTTTAGTCGGTTTACATGAATTGGTGCCAGTTTTGTTTTGTTTCTTTTTAGACAGGTTTCAGAGTAGCAGCCGTGTTAGTCTGTATCCGCAAAAAGAACAGGAGTACTTGGAGTGCTAAGTATAAGTATGAACCTACTGACCGCTATACTTACCTACATGCCTCCAGCTTCCATCCATCTACATGATCCATTGTCTACAGCCAAGCTCTAAGATACAACTCCTCAGACAGAGACAAGCACCTACAAGATCTCTATCAAGCATTCTTAAAACTACAATACCCACCTGCTGAAGTGAAAAAACAGATTGACAAAGCCAGAAGAGTACCCAGAAGTCACCTACTACCAGGGCCGGCTCTAACTTTTTTGCCGCCCCACGCAAAAAAGAAGAGTGCCGCCCCCCTGTCCCCGCGAGCGCCACGCCACGCTGCGCCGCGCCACCGTAACCCCCCAGTGCCGCCGAAATCCCCGCCCCCCCAGCACCACGCCGCCTGAATCCCCGCCCCCCAGAATTCTACGCCGCCCGAAGCCACGCCCCTCCTCCGAGCGCCAGCTCCCGCCCCCCCAGCGCCGCGCCGCACCAGCCCCCGCCCCTCCTCCGAGCGCCAGCCCCCGCCCCCCCAGCGCCGTGCCGCACCAGCCCCCGCCCCTCCTCCGAGCGCCAGCCCCCCCCAGCGCCGTGCCGCGCCAGCCCCGCCCCTCCGCCGAGCGCCAACCCCCGCCCCTCCTCCGAGCGCCAGCCGCCGCCCCCCCAGCACTGCGCCACGCCAACCCCCACCCCTCCTCCGAGCGCCAGCCCCCCCAGCGCCGCACCAGCCCCCGCCCCTCCTCCGAGCACCAGCCCCCGCCCCCCCCCCAGCGCCAC
Organism: Chrysemys picta bellii; assembly: GCF_011386835.1. NCBI lineage: Eukaryota > Metazoa > Chordata > Testudines > Emydidae > Chrysemys > Chrysemys picta. The sequence goes on from NC_088791.1 coordinate 36,844,487, forward strand.
GCCGCACCAGCCCCCGCCCAATAAATAAATTAATAAAAACCTGAGCGCCGCCCCGGCCCAAGGTGCCGCCCCAAGCACGTGCTTGGTCGGCTGGTGCCTGGAGCCGGCCCTGCCTACCACAGAACAGGCGCAACAAAGAAAATAACAGAACGCCACTAACGGTCACCTTCAGCCCCCAACTAAAACCTCTCCAGCGCATCATCAAAGATCTACAACCTATCCTGAAAGATGATCCCTCACTCTCACAGATCTCGGGAGACAGACCTGTCCTCGCTTACAGACAGCCCCCCAACCTGAAGCAAATACTTATCAGCAACCACACACCACAGAACAAAAATACTAACCCAGGAACCTATCCTTGCAACAAAGCCCGATGCCAACTCTGTCCACATACCTATTCAAGTGACATCATCATGAGACCTAATCACATCAGCCACGCCATCAGGGGCTCATTCACCTGCACATCCACCAAAGTGATATATGCCATCATGTGCCAGCAATGCCCCTCTGCCATGTACATTGGCCAAACTGGACATTCGCTACACAAAAAAATAAATGGACACAAATCTGACATCAGGAGTCATAACATTCAAAAACCAGTAGGAGAACACTTCAACCTCTCTGGTCACTCAGTAACAGACTTAAAGGTGGCAATTTTGCAACAGAAAAGCTTCAAAAACACACTCCAATGAGAAACTGCTGAACTTGAATTAATATGCAAACTAGATACCATCAATTTAGGCTTGAATAGAGACTGGGAATGGCTGAGCCATTACACACATTGAATCCATTTTCCCATGTTAAGTATCCTCACACCTTCTTGTCAAACTGTCTGAAATGGACTATCTTGATTATCACTACAAAAGTTTTTTCTCTCCCGCTGATAACAGCTCATCTTAATTAATTAGCCTCTTAGAGTTGGTAGGGCAACTCCCACCTTTTCATGTTCTCTGTATGTGTATATATATCTCCTTACTATATGTTCCATTCAATGAATCCAATGAAGTGGGCTGTAGCCCATGAAAGCTTATGCTCAAATAAATTTGTTAGTCTCCAAGGTGCCACAAGTACTTCTGTTCTTTCTTTTTAGAATATTCTATTGGGCGTTGCTAAGTACCAATTTGTGTTTCAGATTTCTCAGTTGTCAGAATGATATCATAATGAAAGGTTTCAGAGTAGCAGCCGTGTTAGTCTGTATCCGCAAAAAGAAGAACGAAAGCTTATGCTCCAATGATATCATAGGTACTGTGAGAACCTTACAGATCTTTATCTTTCTTTACTAGGGTCCCTCATGACATCTCAAAGTTCTTTGAATGCTGGGTTTTATATATAGGGCCAGGAAAGAATTACATGATGTTCTCAGTGCTCATGTTTATAGATACAGAGTTATAGGATGTTCAGAGTCTAAGTATATTTTTAAGAGATCATTAAAGCATATGTTAATGAGCATTTTGTTTATATAGCTACATATAGACAGACAATTTATTTTAGGTACTTCTAATGCTCCTATCACAGTAGTATCTAAGGGCTAGATTGTCACTAGGACTGCATGCCCATGTAGGGAAATAAAAGACCTTGGGTCTGGGACACATGAGTAAGTGGGGTTGCAAATCTCCTCCCCCAGTAGAGGTGCTATGTAAGGAGGTGCATGGAAGGGGCAGAGCCTTGTGTTTACCTGCACTCACAGACCAGCACAGCTGAGCTGGAGTGGGGAGATGTTTTAATTTGCTGCTGCTGCTACAGGCTAGCAACAAATTGCAATTGCTACCCACCTCCACACCACCCCAAGCAATACAAAAGCAGCAGAGGTATTGTGACTCAGAAGGTAATTCAGTTTACCCACCACTCCTTGCTCAGGGATCTGTCCAAAGTCCAAATTCTAGTCCTGGGTGTTCATAAAAGTAAACCTGTTGGCGTGGTAGTAAATTGCTGCAATTGGAGTTGCTCATGGAGCTGTTCCATCATGGCTTCTTTCTGCAGACCTCTGGGAGAAAGAAAAGAGGTAAGACATGGCATCATCGAGTTAGTTAGCAATGTGTCATCAAATCAGGAATAGATAGTAAGGACAAACAGACACAGGACAGAAACCCATACACACATCAAAAGCTCTGTTCTAGGCAGGTCATACCTACCTGTGTCAGAGAACTGAATGTTTTGCTTCTTTTACACTTTTGTAGCTTATCTTGCCAATAAACACCCCTGGATTGAATTTCATAGCGGATGGGTAGGTGTGAGAGAGGGCAAAAGAGAAAGAGAGAAGGTGAGTAAGGATCTATGGGTGTGCGGTGCCGGTGAGTGATTAGCTGCATGGGAATATGGTTAGGATAAGTGGGTGCAGGGATGGGCATAGGGTTTCAGTGGCAAAGAGGATATGATGAGTGTAGAAAGGTAGTAAAAAGGAAGAAGAGAATGGAATAGAAAGGAGATATTGGGGAAATAGAAAAGATAATGGGGAAATTAGAGAGTAAAGAGAACTATAAGAAAAGAATCTATGGGGTTGGGGGAGTTTTCATGAAGGAGGATATGGAAAAAAGGAAGAAAGAGAGAGTGACAATTTCATTGGAAGTGAGACAGACTGGAAGAGACAGTGGTGGGAAAGATATCAGGATTCTGAAGAGAAAATAGAAGGAAAGAACAGTGAGAAAAAAGTCCAAAAGCGAGGCAGACTGTTCACTGAAGTTTAATTCCTAAATAAGATAAATGGACACACACTTTGGCTGACCATACAAATGAGAGCTCATCAGCAACCCACAAAATTCAACAACTCGCCTCAATTTACCAGGGTGCATAAAATGAGCTTAACACTGTCTCCAAATTGTTTTGTTAAATTAAGAGGAGTTGTGGGCTGCTCACAAAGATTTGTCTGGCTATGCCGAAAGAATGACAGGAGACATTAGACATGGGTTTAATCTGGCCACAACTTTATTATTAGATGTCTAGGACTTACCCGGTGGATAAATGTGCAGTGCAGGTGAAAACCCCCACAATTCACTGAGGGGGTGGTGGTGTGAGTGCTTTTTCCACCCCCCGCCCCACCTTTCCGTTCATGTCCCTCCAGCAGATCCACTGCTGGGAACCTCCAATTCCAGCCAATTGCAGGGGCGGGGGGGGAGGCTTCTACCAGCTCCCCCTCCCCCTTTTCATCCAGGTCACTCCAGCAATTCCCTTGCTGGGATCTTACCGACCCCCCCCCCTCGTAGGACGGGTTAAGGTGGACTATAATGATGGGGGCATTGGCTCCCTGCCATACAAATCAGAGGAGTCCCCAACTGCCCCCAGCTCACTCAATTACCAAGCACCTCTCCTTAATTCCTTTTCCAAGCCATTTATCCCTTCTTTCGTGCTTTAATTTATGGAGTACCTATGCATGAACAGAGCCCACCTGAACCTGCTGCGAGGAAGGCGCAAACCCCCACACTGCACCTGGCCAATATGATGGTAAGGGAAAAATTCCTTCCCAGCCCCCCTTAAGGGGCGGCTAGCATAATACCCATAGCAGATATAGCTAATCACCCGGCATATTTCTGACTTAAATAGGGAGGGAGTGTGGGTGCTGCCTAGCCTCCTCCAAGTGATGAGGGGAGGATCCAGGCCCAGGCTGACCTCTTTAAACCCCTCATTCCTAGGTGGTGAGTCATCCACCACTCTGACTGCTTTTCCAGCAGTTTTACATCTCCCCTCCTCCCCACAAGCCAGAAAGCACTGCCCTCTTCTTCCAGTCAGCCAGACAAACCCACCCCTTGCTTAAAGTGCAGGGTGGTGAATTTCCCAGGTATTTGTTCCTGCTAGTGCTTCCCTAGACTCGTTCAATAGTACCAAATGGCGATGAATTCAGTCCTCAATTTGCCAGTGTGCATAAAATGAGCTTAACACTGTCTCCAAATGGTTTTGTTAAATTAAGAGGAGTTGTGGGCTGCTCCCAAAGATATTTCCCAGGTATTTTTTCCTGCTAGTGCCACCCTAGACTCATTCAATAGCACTGAATGCCAATGAATTCAGTGGCAGTTGTGCATTCTCAGTACCTCGCATGATCAGGCCTTAGAGAAAATGATGCTGAGAGGGTGGCCATGTTTTAGGACAGCAGTAGAAATTGTCTAAAGTGACTGTAATATGGGAATGTGACTGTAATATTAAACATCCTCCTGAACCAGCTCAACGAGCTTGTCTTGAATATGGTCCAATTTGTGGCAGCTCGAACTGAATGTAATGTATATGTAATGATGGAGGTCTATAAAATCATGAGTGGTATAGAGAAAGTAAATAAGGAAGTGTTATTTACTCCTTCTCATAATACAAGAACAAGGGGCTACCAAATGAAATTAATAGGTTGCTGGTTTGAAACAAACACAAGAAAGTATTTTTTCATGCAACGCACTGTTAACCTCTGGAACTCCTTGCTAGAGGGTGTTGTGAAGGCCAATACTATAACGGGGTTCAAAAGGGAGCTAGATAGATTCATGGAAGATAGGTCCATCAATGGCTATTAACCAGGATGGGCAGGAATGGTATCCCTAGCCTCTGTTTGCCAGAAGCTGGGATTGGGTGACAGAGCATGGATGATAACCTGTCTTGATGATAACCTGTCTGTTCATTCCCTTTAGGGCACCTGCCATTGGCCATCTCAGAGGACAGGATACTGGGCTTGATGGACCTTTGGTTTGACCCAGTATGACTGTTCTTATGTTCTATATATTTCAATATTATTAAATGTTGAGAAGGAATAGACCCCATGCTACTACACAATATTCTCGGATGTGTTTACTTTTTCATATACATAACCTGGCTTTCCCTGGAAGAGCAAGGACACTAAGGAGACTGCAGAGTAAATTTAATCAAACACAAACTATAGATTTTTATTATATTTAGGGCATTGCTTTGATGCTGCCACATGTTCTGATCCTGAGAGATGCTAAAAACCTATTGCAAAGGTAGTGCACTCAACCCCCATTAACTTTCATGGGAACTGAAAGTGCTCAGCACCTCATCAGAGTGAGTCCTGAAAGAGCAAATTTATCAGAATTAAATGCAAAAGAATGCATCAATACAATATTAGGGCCACAGCATTAAAATCACAAATATCCATGAAATGCCAAGTTAGTGCCAAGTAGCTACAAACACTCCGCTGCATTGTACATTTTTCTTGTTTTAGAATATAAGCACGACAAATAGTAATACAGTAAGTTATACAGTGGCTAGCCAGGAATAGATATGTAAAACTAAAACAGTATTTTAAGATTCTATTTCTGACTCTCAGTAACCGTGTAACAATACATGTATGCAATGTTGAAACCTTAACTTTTGACTACCCTTAATTTTTGCAGTTTCAGCCGGAGTCTTAATGCTGCATTAGCATACATTTTACATTTGTCTTCCAGGATTATAACAAATAAAAGAAAAAGAAAATAGAAATTGCCTATGCCTATGTTAGCATTTAAGTTTCAATTTTGCTTTGAAGATCAAACCTTCCTGATGTGAATTTGAGATAAATACATTTATTCTAAAAAGAGTTAGAGAAAACTTGGTGATTACATTTTACAGAAATTTGTGAAAACATTGTATTAGCTTTCAATTCTCAGGAGTTTATACCTCCTGAACCTTTGCTTTACATTTTGAGGTCTAGGGGCTCACTGAAGTCAATGGAAGTTTCTCCACTGACTTCAACAGACTTGACATCAGGCTTCAAAAGCTGAAACTAATTCAAAGCCATTCACCATCACGTGGTTTCTAGCTGACTGATGTTTGCAAAACATCACTCTGTTCATTCTGCTTGTACCTTATAACCCTTTTCCCTCATCTTTATTTGTATTGTCTAGTTCAGGGGTCGGCAACCTTTCAGAAGTGGTGTGCTGAGTCTTCATTTATTCACTCTAATTTAAGGTTTCACGTGCCGGTAATACATGTTAAAATGCCCCCATGCACCCCCCGGCTCCCCCCTCACCTAGGGTTTCCACATTTCAACAATCAAAAGAGAGGACGAGGGGGGGGAGAGCCCAGCCCCCATCCACTCCCTCCCACTTCCCAACCCCTGGCTGCCCCCCTCAGAACCTCCAACCCTGCTCCTTGTCCCCTGACTGCCCCCTCCTGGGACCCCTGCACCTAGCTGCCCCCCAGAACCCCACCCCCTACCTAAGCCTCCCTGTTCCTTGTCCCCTGACTGCCCCCTCCTGAGACCCCCCCCCACCCTAACTGCCCCCTCTAGGACTCCCTACCTGTCCCAACTGCCCCAACCCTTATCCACCCCCCCCACCCCCAGACAGACCCCCGGAACTCCCACGCCCCATCCAACCACTCCCTGTCCCTTGACAGGACCCCCAGAACTCCCGACCCTTCCAACCCTCCCCCTGCTCCCTGACTGCCCCCCAGGACAACCCTTACCATGCTCATGCCGGTCAGACGCTGGCTCCATGTGGAGGCAAAACACGCTGCCAGGCTGCCACGTGCACAGCCCCTCCCCCACAGAGTGCTGAGGCAGCGGGGGGGGGAGCTCTGGGAGGGGCAGTGGCAGCGGCAGCTCACACTTCCAGGAGCCGCAGAACCCAAGCACGATGAGGGGGCAGCCGGGGGCGCGCCTGCCACCGGTCTGGGGTCCCGGCCACCAGCCCCGCTCAGCCTCCTGCCAGCCTGGGGTTCCATTCACTCAGCCGGCAGCGGGCTGAGCGGGGCTGGCGGCCGGGACCCTGGCTGGCAGCCGCATGCCAGGCAAAATCGGCTCACATGCCGCCTTTGGCACGCGTGCCGTAGGTTGCCGACCCCTGGTCTAGTTAGAGTATGAACTCTTTGGGGCAAGGACTCTCTATTACCTTGTTGGACAGTACCTAGCACAATGGAGCACAGTCAAGGTTGGTCTTTACACACCACTGTCATAAAAATAATAAATAGTTATAACTGTCAATGTATGAAACTATAAACTTCAAGTAATTTTTGGCATGAAAACACAAGTTATCCCATATTTGTTCAAAACTGGGACAAGATTTGCATGAAATAGCCCTGAGTTTCGTCTCTAAGATTAACAAACCTCAGCAAACTTTTCAGTTAACCTGAAAACCTGAGCTATAGCAAAAGATGCAGCTAGACAAAAATGTGGTGTTTGGCATTATTGCAGATGTTTTCCACAGCTTAGATCAGGGGTGGCCAATCTGTGGCTCCAGAGCCACATGCGGCTCTTCAGAAGTTAATATGCAGCTCCTTGTATAGGCACTGACTCCAGGGCTGGAGCTACAGGCACCAATTTTCCAATGTGCCAGGGGGGGCTCACTGCTCAACCCCTGGCTCTGCCACAAGCCCTGCCCCGACTCCACCCCTTCCCGCCCCCTCCCCTGAGACTGCCATGCCCTCGCTCCTCCACCTCCCCCCCAGAGCCTCCTGCGCACCACGAAACAGCTGATCAACAGGTGTTGGGAGGGAGGGGGCACTGGGAGCGGCGGGGGAGCTAATGAGGGGCTGCTGACATATTACTGTGGCTCTTCGGCAATGTACATTGGTAAATTCTGACTCCTTCTCAGGCTCAGGTTGGCCACCCCGGCTTAGATCTACAAAGACCTGACATTGTAGGTGAACACTACTAGTTTGCATAGCTCCATAGGTGGACACGGCCCACTTACAATTATTAAGAATGGCATGTTTCTGCCCCAAGAAGCTCATGATCTAAATGAGACAACACAAAAAGGGATGACAAGAAACAAGGTCCATGGGGAAGAGATACATGAGGAGAAAGGTGAAAGTCCTTCAAGTGAAGATCACAGGATGTGTTTCCTGTTTTCCTGTGCTTAAGGGGATATTATGTTTAATATATTACAATTTTGAACAAAATATCAGTTAACAGCAACTAAGGCTGTAAATAAGAAATGGATCTCACTCCCTTTTGCTGTAATTAAAGTGAATGCATAAAGTCCCCTTGACTTCAATAACGACAGGAGTGCATTCTAATTTTCTCTCTTCTGACTCAAGTAAAAAGCTCTATTAGAAACAAATGTGAATAATCCAAAAGAGTCAGACAAGGAGTCCCTGGGTTGTAAAATCAAATTAATATTATATCAATGGCTGAACGCACAAAGCTGCAGTGGCCAAACCATTTTAAATATTTCCCCCCTCAGAGATTTTGGCAGAGAACAGCTTTACCACTATAGGTAAGGACAAGTTGCGTTATGGTACATATTACAGGAAAAATACTACATATTATATGCATATACTTCTAATAGACAGATTGTGAACCTCTTAATCAGACTGGAAATCACTTACTGCAGAATAGTCTCATTGAGATTACTCATGTGAATAACCAATCGCCAATGTAAGAACATAAGAATGGCCATTCCGGGTCAGACCAATGGTCCATCTAGCTCAGTATCCTGTCTTCTGACAGTGGCCAATACCTGGTGCTTCAGAGGGAATGAACAGAACAGGCAATCATTGAGTGATCTATTCCCTGTTGTCCACTCGCAGCTTCTGGAAAAGAGAGGCTAGAGACACCCAGAGCATGGGGTTACATCCCTGATTATCTTGGCTAATAGCCATTGATGGACCCGTCCTCCATTAACTTATCTAATTCTTTTTTGAACCCACTTATACTTTTGACCTTCACAGCATCCACAGGCAAAGAGTTCTGCAGGTTGACTGTGCATTGCATGAAGAAGTACTTCCTTTTGTTTGTTTTACACGTGTTGCCTATTAATTTCATTGGGTGACCCCTAGTTCTTGTGTTATGTGAAGGAGTAAATAACATTTCTTTATTCGCTTTCTCCATACCCATCATGATTTTATAGACCTCTATCATATCCCCTTTAGTCATCTCTTTTCCAAGCTGAAAAGTCCCAATCTTTTTAATCTCTCTTCATACAGAAGCTAATAATTTGTTGCTCTTCTCTGAACCATTTCCAATTCTAATATGGATTTATATAGTGGCATTATAATATTTTCTGGTTTATCTATACCTTTCCTAATGGTACCTAACATTGTAAGCATATTGATGATTGCTGCTGCACATTGAGTGGATGTTTTCAGAAAACTAACCACAATGACTCCAAATCTCTTTCTTGAGTGGTAACAGCTACTTTAGACCCCATCATTTTGTATATACAGCTGGGATTATGCTTTCCAATGTTTTCCATTTGTCAACATTGAATTTCATCTGACTGTTGCCCAGTCATCTAGTTTTGTGAGATATCTTTGTAACTCTTCGCACTTTGAAGTTAACTATCTTGAGTAATTTTGTATCATCTGCAAATTTTGCCACCTCACTGTTTATCCTTTTCTCCAGATCATGTATTAATAGCACTTGTCCCAGTACAGATCTCTGAGGAACACCACTATTTACTCCTCCCCTTTGTGAAAACTTAATGACTCCCTAACTTCATTCTGGGTCATAAAATATATGGAAAAAAAGTTTACAATCTTGCCCTAAATAGGAATGCAGTTAAATAATGACTGGAGCATATATATCAGTAATGGACAGGTAGGAAAAATTACAAGAATATTATAATTATCTCCCAAAACAAGCACTAGGAACCCAGAAATTCAGAGTTAAAGAAAAAATTACAAGAAATACAAACATGCTAACAGATAAAATGAAGTTAAGGCATTCAAATGGCCTATAGTGATATCATGGGAACAAAGAAAATTTCTCTTTAAAAAACATTTAAGTCAAATCTAGGGTGCTCCTTAATTATAAGTGCATGGTTATTAAATGATATTAATAGAGGGAAGAGTTAAGGATGTTTGGGTTCTTTAAGTGTGCATTCCTGTACCTTACCTTACCATGTTTTGATTTTTTTGAAGTTCAACCTTAACTGAATTTTACTGGGTTTGTAATGTTTGCTTTTTCATGACCAGTGCCTGTTCTGATAATTTAATAGGTCAAGTGGTAAATAATACATTTTTTCTGTAATACAGTTCTGATAATTTGAGAATTTATGGAACTTAACGAGTGTGATAAAACTTTTGTCTAAGAATTTAAGAAAACGTTTATCTTAAGATTTAAGAATTCTATTCAAGTTGCACCATTTTTCAAATAGAAAACTTTTAAATCAATATAACAGTTCATAAATGTCTCTGGATCTATTAGTGATTGAGGCAGTTGTAAAACAAAGTGGAAACAGTTATTTTCAGTTATCAAGTTACATTTTATATTAAATAAAATACATTTTCCATTAAAATTTGTTGCCAGGTTCATGTTATTACATACAATAAAAATAACACTATGAATAATGCTATTATGCTTTGTTAGCTTATTAACTTCTTAAATCGTTCTGCCATTAACATGTCCCTTAGTGTACATTTTCATAAAATAAAAATATAAAAATGGCTCCCTAACATCATTTTGCTTCATAAAATATTAGTAAGAATAGCACCACATAGAAATCAGTTATGTTTCATGCTATTACTCTCTTGTAGAGTTGCAATTTTGCAAGGTAGGCTTTTTGGAAAGAAGCAGTTGGATACACATATTTCTACAAAGTATATTAGTATGTGCCAAGATCTTGACTTGCAAAACATATAATTAGTGCAGTGTTTTATTACAAATCAAAGACAGTTCTCATTAACAGAATTATTTCCAGTTTATTTATAACAAATACTTCACACCTAATTTTTTATACTGTTGTTACACTAATGCAACTTCACTGGAGTCAAACCTGATTTAAACCAGCATACGTAAGTTCAAAAATAAAAAATAATAATAATGCTGATGGGACGGTATTTCTTTCACAGCAACTGAACCCCACAAAGAATACTTACTGTCTGCCCAAACAGCTCAGGCCTAATGCTCCTCTCACTCATGCCTATATAAATGAGGACTATCATAGGTACTTAGATGGTCCCCATTACCATAGCATCTGAGCACCTCACAACCTTTAATGCATTAATGCTCACAACATCCCTGTGAAGTAGGGAAGTACTAATTTCCCCATTTTACAGGTAGGGAACTGAGGCACAGAAAAGCCAAGTGATTTGCCCAGTGTGACAAAGTCTGTGGTGGAGCAACCATGAACCCAGAACCTTCAAGTTTTAGGCTAATACCATAACCTTGTGTGACACTGTGTAACAAGAAAATTGACGATCTGCACTACTGTGGTCACCAACATTACACACTTGTGATAAATCTGTACAAAGCATGCCTGTAAGATAAGTTACAATCTACTACGTATTATTATCCTGTTGAAATGTGTGTATCACCATTGTGTATGAAGTTATGAAATTTTACTGTATGCTGTTATAAACATGTTGTGTTCCTGGGTAATACACACAAGATAGATTTACATGTGATGGATCATGAAGGAGAATCAACTCTTCCAGTGGACCCCTCCCGAGGATGCCCCAGAGAGCATATGGACAATGGAGGTCCAGTGACTCAGCAGGACACGTAGAACATGTGATCCATGACTCCATGTTTGAGCCAATATTCTCCATGCATGTGAATTGGGGGTATAAATTGGAGACTGTGACATCTCCTCCTTGCCTCTTGCTCCATGTCTTTGAACTGTGATTTCCAACAAAAGGGGAATTTTGAGCAATGGACTGAAGACCCTAATATTTGGAATGAACCAGAGAGACTTATTGCAAGCTAGCAGATTTAACATCACTGCTGTTACCCTGATCTACAGACTCCGAAATCAACTGTAATGTATAGGATTCACTTTAACCGTTTAATAGCTCTCCTCTTTTCTTTTATTTATTAATAAATCTTTAGTTAGTTTACTAAATATCTGCTACCAGTGTCGTTTTTGGGTGAGATCCTGAAGTATATTTTGACCTGGAGTAAGTGGCAGGCTCTCTGGAGTTGGAAGCATCTATGTGTGCATATGTGTGATTTCAGGTTTTAATAATCATTTATCACGGAAGTCTGGTTTGTCTGGGTGGTGCATGACAGGCTAGAGGGCCTGAAGGGGACTGTCGGTGGCTTCATAATAGCGAGTATAGTAGTGAAAGCACACGTTTGTTACTGGCTTGGTGAAATCTTATGATAGAATATACCAACAGCTTGAGGTACATGCCCCATTTTCTGGCAGTCAGACCTGAGACTGGCGCTCTTAGCTGTGTCCCATACCAGGCAGCATGACACCCTGGACCATTCTTCCTCAGTTATTTTCTCCAGTTGCTCTCAGTGCAACTGAACTGAAGGCTCATAAGGAAGGGCACAGCTTCCCAGCAGTGGCTACCAAGGAACAAGCTCACTTAGAACTCCAAATAGATGCATGTACTTTTTATTGGAAACTCAACTGTGTCCATGACTATCCAGCTAAGGAATATGTGACCCTTGGAGTATTGAGCACAACTCCAGTGAAGGCACTTACACCAGCATTGAATTTGTCCATTAGAAGTTTTGGTTCATGAATCTGTGCCACGCATAAAGACCTTGGACCGCACCATCGTCACCCTGACCGCCAGAACGATGCTAGAAAGGACTCTGAAAGACGCCATCCACTGCCACTATGCCAAGAACCTTAAGCGGAAGCCGGACCAGGGTAAGGTGTTGGAGTTGTCCAGCAAGTGGGACACCAGCAACCACTTCCTCCCTGGGGGCAGCTCACCAGGTTCGCCGATTGGTGGTTCGTCCACCAGGCCTGACTCAACTGCGTTCCCCTCAACGGAGCCGTCCGCCATGGAAACCAGGACAAGTGCTGCAGGAAGTGCAGCTAATCCAATGAGATCCTGCCCCATGTCCTGTGTGGATGCCAGCACCACTCCGGAGCCTGGCGTCACCGCCACAACACCATCCAGAACTGGCTGGTGAAAGCCATCCTGCCATCCCTGGGGAAGGTCACCATTGACTCCGCCATTCCCGGAACGGACAGCTGACATCGTCGTGACCGACACGGAAAAGAAGAAGTCTCATGGTAGACGTCATGGTGCCATTTGAAAACAGGTCGCCGGCCTTCCTCGAGGCCTGAGCTCAGAAGGTGTTGAAATACACCCCGCTGGCCGACACTTTGAGAGCCCATGGCTACGAGGTCCAGATCCACACCCTGGTCATGGCAGCCCTTGGCATGTGGGACCCCCACAACAAGCCAGTACCGAGAGCATGCAGAGTCGGTCAATGCTACGCCTGGCTCATGAGACAGCTCATGGTGTCCGACACCATCAGGAGGTCCAGAGACATCTACATGGAACACATCACAGGACACCATCAGTACCAGGTCGAGTAGTCAAGACTGCCGGCCAGAGAAATAACCCACTTCCTTTCCTGATGAACCAAAGGATGCACCCCACCCATATACTTACTTGCTACACCAATACTGACTTGGACTCTAAACATTCCATGGGTGGCGTACCCAAGCCCACTTATCCACTGATGTTTTAAAAACTCCTGCACCCCAATCTGGGTCTATGCTGGTTATGTGCTATGTATGTATCTCGTGAACCTTGTAACCGATACTTGTAATTCCTCATAACCCAAGCCTGACCCCAGATGTACACTACCTTCCCTCTTAACTTGTGTAAATTTGACTTTAAACATTAACTTTAATAAAAATTTTAATTCTATCATATCTGGAACAAAAAATAAACCTGGGGGAGGGGGATGTTTTCACAGTATGCACTTCTGTAATAGCTGTGAAACCAGGTTTCTCTATTTCTTGTTTAAAACTAATGAATCTAATCAAGAGGAACTGGGAAGGAACTAAATTTTGATTATATTCAGTAAAACTAAACTAGAAAGCGGCTCAAATGTGTAAATGTAAGCACAGATGTTAAAGTAAGGCTTGGAGCTTATAACAGCGGTCGCTGAAAGGTGAAAAGGTATTTTAAAGTGCAAAGCTGCTATTAAGCCTCAACCCTGTACAACAAGCATGGGATGGGAAATTCTGTCATTCCAAAATTTCCTTTTGTACCAAATGGGAATGAAAAGCCAAACTTTGAAATTTCATGCAAAATAAAAACGCCAAAAAAAATGTTTATGAAATAACTTTATCAAAATATTTCTTTTCAATAAGGTCAAAGCACTTCATTGCAACTTTTTATATTTCACTATAGTCAAAAACTATAAATCAAACACATACAATTCAAACTGATAAAGTTGAAATTAAGCACTTCAATAGTTTTTCATAGAAAATGTCAACAAAATTGATCCACCCTGTGAAACGTACTGCTTTCAATTAAAATTAAAAAGGTCGTAGAACAGTTTTTAAACTAAGGGCTGGGGGAAAGCCGACCGGTGCGGAGGAACATGTGGTTCAGACATCCCTTAGGAGGATCTATAAATGGAGATTCCCTATGTCCTAATAAGGAGGAGAGGATGGAAAATGATAAAATACAGGGAGGATCTGATGAGAAATAGTCAAATGAAAAAAAGTCCCATTCAATTATATCATGCAATAGGGGACAGCCAAAAAAATGACAAGTTTTTAAAATGCTTATATACCAATGCTAGAAGTCTAAATAATAAGATGGGTGAACTAGAGTGCCTAGTATTAAATGAGGATATTGATATAATAGGCATCACAGAAACCTGGTGGAATGAGGACAATTAATGGGACACAATAATACCAGGGTACAAAATGCATTGGAAGGACAGAACAGGTCATGCTGGTGGGGGAGTGGCACTATATGTAAAAGAAGGCGTAGAATCAAATGAAGTAAAATCTTAAATGAACTAAATTGTATTATAGAATCTCTATGGATAGTAATTCCATGCTTGAAAAATAAAAATATAGCAGTAGGGCTATATTACAGACCACCTGACCAGGATGGTGTTAGTGACTCTGAAATGCTCAGGGAGATTACAGAGGCTATTAAAATAAAAAACTCAATAATAATAATGGGGGATTTCAACTATCCCCATATTGACTGGGTACATATCACCTTGGGAAGGGATGCTGAGATAAAGTTTCTTGACACCTTAAATGACTGCTTCTCGGAGCAGCTGGTCCTGGAACCCACAAGAGGAGCGGCAATTCTTGATTTAGTCCTAAGTGGAGCATAGGATCAGGTCCAAGAGGTGAATATAGCTGGACCGCTTGGAGATTAGTGAAACAGAAATTAAAAGGTACAGTACCAAAAGTAAAATCCCTGCAAGCTGCTTGGAAACTTTTTAAAGATATTATAATAGAGGCTCAAATTAAATGTATACCCCAAATTAAAAAACATAGTAAGAGAACCAAAAAAGAGCCACCATGGTTAAACAACAAAGTAAAAGAAGCAGTGAGAGGCAAAAAGGCATCCTTTAAAATTGGAAGATAAATCCTAATGAGGAAAATAGAAAAGAGTATAAACTCTGGCAAATGAAGTGTAAAAATATAATTAGAAAGACCAAAAAAGAATTTGAAGAACAGCTAGCCAAAGACTCCAAAAGTAATAGCAATTTTTTTTAAATACATCAGAAGCAGAAAACCTGCTAAACAACCAGTGGGGCCACTGGATGATTGAGATGCTAAAGGAGCACTCAAAAGATGATAAAGCCATTGCGGAGAAACTAAATGAATTCTTTGCATCGGTCTTCACTGTTGATGATGTGAGGGAGATTCCCAAACCTGAGCCATTCTTTTTGGGTGACAGATCTGAGGAACTGTCCCAAACTGAGGTGTCATTAGAGGAGGTTTTGGAACAAATTGATAAACTAAACAGTAATAAGTTTCCAGGACCTAATGGTATTCATCCAAGAGTTCTGAAGGAACTCAAATGTGAAATTGCAGGACTCTTAACTGCCATCTGTAACCTATCATTTAAATCAGCTTCTGAACCAAATGACTGGAGGATAGCTAATGTGATGCCAATTTTTAAAATGGGCTCCAGAGGTGACCCTGGCAACTACAGGCCAGTAAGCTTCACTTCAGTAACGGGCAAATTGGTTGACACTATCATAAAGAACAAAATTGTCAGACACATAGATGAACATAATTTGTTGGGAAATAGTCAACATGGCTTTTGTAAAGGGAAATCATGCCTCACCAATTTACTAAAATTCTTTGAGGGTGTCAACAAGCATGCGGACAAAGAGATCCAGTGGATATAGTTTATTTAGATTTTCAGAATGCTTTTGACAAGGTCCCTCACCAAAGGCTCTTAAGCAAAATACAAAGTCACTGGATAAGAGGGAAGGTTCTCTCATGGATCGGTAACTGGTTAAAAGATAGGAAACAAAGGGTAGGAATAAATGGTCAGTTTTCAGAATGGAGAGATGTAAATAGTGGTGTAACCCAGGGATCTGTACTGGGCCCAGTCCTATTTAACATAGTAATAAATGATCTGGAAAAAGGTGTAAATGGTGAGGTGGCAAAATTTGCAGATGATACAAAACTACTCAAGATAGTTAAGTCCCAGGCACATTGAAAAGAGCTACAAAAGGATCTCACAAAACTGGGTGACTGGGCAACAAAATGGCAGATGAAATTTAATGTTGATAAATGCAAAGTAATGCACATTGGAAAACATAATCCTAACTCTACATATACAATGATGGGGTCTAAATTAGCTGTTACCACTCAAGAAAGATCTTGGAATCATTGTGAATAGTTCTCTGAAATCATCCACTCAATGTGCAGCAGCAGTCAAAAAAGCAAACAGAATGTCGGGAATCATCATGAAAGGGATAGATAATAATATAGAAAATATCATATTGCCTCTATATACATCCATGGTATGCCCACATCTTGTGGTCGCCCCATCTCAAAAAAGATATATTGGAATTGGAAAAGGTTCAGAAAAGGGCAACAAAAATGATTAGGGTTATAGAATGGCTTCAGTATGAGGAGAGATTAATAAGACTGGGACTTTTCAGATTGGAAAAGAGGCGCCTAAGGGGAGATATGATAGAGGTCTATAAAATCATGAGTGGTATAGAGAAAGTAAATAAGGAAGTGTTATTTACTTCTTCTCATAATACAAGAACAAGGGGCTACCAAATGAAATTAATAGGTAGCAGGTTTAAAACAAACACAATAAAGTATTTTTTCACGCGACGCACTGTCACCTCTGGAACTCCTTGCCAGTGGGTGTTGTGAAGGCCAATACTATAACGGAGTTCAAAAGGGAGCTAGATAGATTCATGGAAGATAGCCATTGATGGACCTATTAGCCAGGATGGGCAGGAATGGTGTCCCTAGCCTCTGTTTGCCAGAAGCTGGGATTGGATGACAGGGCATGGATCACTTGATGATAACCTGTCTGTTCATTCCCACTGGGGCACCTGCCATTGTCCACTGTCAAAGGACAAGATACTGGACTTGATGGACCTTGGTCTGACCCAGTATGGCTATTCTTATGTTCATCAAATTAGCATTTTCTTATGGAAAATGGTTCCATTGGAAAAATTTTGATCAGCTCTAATGCTTACCTACACTTAAGAATTCTGAATCCATCAACTGTCTTGTGCATGTGACCTAAAGCAGAAAATGAAAGCCGGTTTCCAATTTCAGCTCTCTTGTAAATGCCTCCAAAGAGCAGAGGAAAAAGATGACTCTCCAGCCCAGCCTCCCACCTTACTTTGGCACAGATCTTGGCCCTGGTTCTGTGAGGCCCCTTTGGCAATGGAACAAGTGTGGTTCTGCTGCGCAAAAGCGGATGAGTAGGATTCATAGGAACCATGCAGGAAGTATAGACCTCCTTCATGTTGCAGAGCTCAGCTGCATAGGGGCCCATGCAGGGAGGGATAGGTAAGAGCAAGATTGAAACTGGGGTATGGTCTGCTGCCTTTGGAATCCTCCTTTTCTCACTGTGTCCCCATGAGACAGGCAAACGAAGGGCCACAAAATCTACTCCAGCCTACGGAGTGGCTCAAGAGCTATTCCTCATCTTGGGAAAAGGGTTCTACCTCCTATCTGTCAGGGACCTAGCCAGCCCGCTTTGGCTGAGGATTAGCTCATTTGGGAACAGTATGTATGGCTCATTAGATACACAGCCTCCTCAAAGTGCTGAGAGAGGTAGAACTGCTGTTCAGTGGCACTGTTAAGTGTTAGACTAACAACTGTGACAAGTAACTATCCCTATATGGAGGATAGTTATTGTTATGACAAACAATACAAAAAACTGTAAACAAAGAAACAAAAAGGCCCCTCACTTTTGGCTACAAAACCAAATAGAGTTCAGGTTGTCCTTGGATAAGTCACCTTAAAACATTTTCACAGCCTGAATTCTAGATAGCATCCACTTTTTATACCAATTGTTTATACAATTTACTTTACATTAAACTGGCCTTCGAAAAAAAAAACCTTCTAACTGTGATAAAACCCAGAGAAAAATAATTTCCTGAAGGTTGCTAGTTATCACCCTGAACCACTGAAATGTAATCTTCCAGTTAGTCAATTTCTTGGAGTTAAGAAGATCTACCTAGATGAGCCAGAATTTAAAAACAATCAATAGTCCTACATGATAGATTCCTTCCTAAAGGTTACAGGGTTTTTGGATTAATCAAGTGCATCACAAGACAAAGAACTCTGTAGAGGTGAAATGGTCAGAATTGGTGCAAAAATAGTTATGAATATTAAAAACAATCCAAATAGCATGAATTGCAATTATATTATTTATAGTATAGTCACCTCTATTGAGTTTCATGAGATCTGTGTAATGCTACATAAAATTATACAATTTTACACATTATGCTTACAGGCTCTGTTAGGTCATTTTACTTCATGAAATATAAAACAAGGATCAGAGACTTCTTTTTAGGAAACTCTTGTCCTGTTTCTTGTCCATTAGAGATTGTTTTCGTGAACATCCTTGTGAAACCCATGTGATTTTATGCAGAAGCATTTTTCTTTTAAGTCCAAAAAAGAAGGCAGCACTGGAAAGGAGGAAGAATTTGTTGGAGTCATCAATATTTCTGCACATGTGCAGAAAGCAGAGCAAGATACTCGGAATGGCCCAGAAAAAAATCCAGAGGGGGGTGCTCAGTACCTTTCTTACAGAAAGCATGGAAACTTCATTAAGAGAAAGCAGTTTGGCATGTCTTTACATGGCCTCAATCTGTGGGTATGTCTACGCTGCAACTGGAGGTGTGATTGCAGTTTGCGTAGACATACACATGCTAGTTTTAATTTAGCAAGCTCACTAAAGATAGCAGTGAAGACATGGAGGCATACACCCATGCACAGGCTAGTACATACCAGGACTCTGGGCAGCATTGTACAGCTAAAGCTGAAGCCTGCACTGCTGTGTCTTCACTGCTATTTTTAACAACACTAACTAGATCAAAGCCTAGTGCGGGTAGATCTACCCGAGTTACAACCACACCTCCGATTGTAGCATAGACAGACTCCAATTGGCTCAGCCCTCAGAGTCTGGAACTAATTTTTTTTTAATATATTAAACTATATATGTGCTATGAGAGTTGGCCTCAGCTGAACAATCACAATGAACAGTCAGAAGATGTAGCTGTTTTCAACACAGCATCTTATTTTTGGCTACAGAATTCCTACTAGACATACAAATTCAGGAGAGCAAATCAACTATTAACTGAGAACTAGGTGATGCTAGCTAGAAGGATCCACACACCAGACTTTCTTCTTGCTGAAAAGAAAGAAAGTGTTTGGTTATGGACAGAGAAATTGCAGTTTCATCCATCCCAAATCCCATCTGGGAAAATGCAGAGTTGGGGCTAGACTATAGACTGAGAAACTTTGTCTCTGAAGCAACTCAGGCTGTAAAGAACATATCTATGTGGGTGTGTTAAAATGTAAATCTCATGCTGAAACCCTATATTGTGATGCAGAGGTTACGTCCATCAATGTGCACTATATTAGGTGCAGAAACAGTTTGTGAACATCCGTATAGGAAGAACACATTGGTACACTTACTACCCAATAGCTTTTGTTAAAAAAATTATTTAACAGTTTGCAAGAAGAAGTTAAAATATTTCTTCTTTGTATTAAATATAAATATTTGTATACTAAGCAGTATTTTCTCTTTGATAGTGACTAAGAGCTGTTAAGACCAATGTTCATAGTTTTGAATCCAAATAGCCCCGAATTTGACTTTCTGCAATGCTTTCAGACAAGACAAAACTCTGACCTGTGCTGCAACAAAAGCTTAGTAACTAACACCTATAAGAAAACAGACACTGATCATTACAGCTGGGGATCAAAAATTATTCACACAATTATTTTCCTCTTTGAAACCTGTGGTTGTGTTGAAATAGAAACTTTCTGAATGAAAATGAAATAAGTAATTTCAACATGTTACATTTTGGCTTGAAACAAGTCAAGTTCACATTTTTCATTTTGATATGTCCAATTTGAAACATTTTGTTCTGTACAAATATTTTATGTCAACTTTCTGTTTTAATCCCAAATGGAAACTATTTGTGAAATGTCAAAATTTCCTACTGAATGAGAATTCCATTTCCTGACTAGCTCTACTGAGCATACATTTTATATTCTACATGGTTTTACATGGGTCCCTCACCCAATCAGGAACAGCCTGAGGATACTATGGGGAATGGAGAAGAGGAGATCAGTTGGCACAGAGGCAGCAGAACTTGAGGAGCAGGGACAGAACTCAGGATGAAGATCTGGCGCTATATTTTTTGCTAACTTGGGGGTAAGATTACTTACTGCTCCCAACTCCCTTGTTTCTGTGTAAACATCACTTTCATGCTCACATCTCTTAGAGAAATACTTTCAAAGCCCAGAAAAATCCCCAAACAAAAAAAAGTTTTCAGTTCCCATTGTTCTTATGGCTGCACTCATTTCTAACTCCATTAATTTAGCCATTGGTCAAACCAGAACATGTTATTCAGTAATCCAACCATGAAAAGTCACACTGAATAATATAAATAATTCCTTCAAAGCTCTTGTGGTCTGTTGATGTTGATGACATATTGTATGACACAAACCCAGCAATGTTGCATCAAATCAAGGAAGAAGATGGTGTCCTGGGGAAAAACAGGTTGGCTTATTTAATGTAGTTTACTTTAGTGAGATTTAAGGTTGGAAATAGTAGTAACACTTAATCCAAGGATATAATACATTTGTCTAAAGAGTTCTTCTCCATTGTCTTGGAACCTTTAGTGATGACTTTTTCTTAACCTCCAGAAACAGGCCCGATAAACTCTAAAATACATTACCTATGATTAGAGCTGGGTGGGAAATGTTTTTCCTATCCTGGGAAAAATTGAGATTTTGAGAAAGTCAAAATCTCAAAAAATGACAAACCAACCCCCTGTTTCCTCACCCCCACCCCCACCAAAAAAAAAACTATTTGGGTCAATTGAAATATTGTGTTTTGATATTCTGAGGTGTTTCATTTTGATTTTGACCTATTTTATTCATTTATTTTTAACTGCACTTAGCTTAAATTTCCAAACAAAAAGTTGTTTTGAACAGAAAAAAATGGATTTTTTTTTTCAAAAAAAAATTCAAAATGGGTCATTTCAATAATTTCTAATTTTTTAAAACTTTAAACATTCATTGAAACTGACTCTTTCCTAGTTTCATTTCTGATGAATTAGCATGTCTAATGAAAAATATTTTGAATGAAAAATTTGCAGTCAGCTCTAGTTGTGATGTTAACAAAGCTCTTTTCATTTCTTCTGATACTTTGTTTTAGATAAAGACATTATGCTGAAGTGGACTAACAATTTAGTGAGGAATAAACAGTTGCATAATATGTATGTATGTCAAGCACAATATTCTTTAAAGTAACAATTGTGTAGTTTCAAGAAGAGACCCTATTGGCAGGGGTTTGATGGGCTTAACGATTCCTCCATATACATTTATTTGTGAGATGGTGTCTTTACAAAGTTACTTTTGTTATTTGCATGAGCAGAAGCTGGGTTGGAGTAAAATCCTACTTGCCTTATTCACATGAGTAGTCACATTGACACGAAAGAGTCAGGAAAGTAGCATCCAGATCTTGAGGTAAAATGCAAGTAATATCATACCACTTATTATGAAGAATGTTCCTTGCCATACTAAGTTATGCATAGTAAGTTATGCCTTAGCAGAAGCTGAGCTTATGAGTGTTTATTACTAGGTTCACCCCCACTTCAAGACAACATACAGTTTGAACAGATTGCTTATTTCAAGTGGGCATATATGTTACTTACCACTGCTAGCAGTAGTTATCATTTACTTACCTAAGGACTGCTGAAACCTAGAATACCATACCTATGAATCACCCACGGAGGAAGGCCACAAGCTAAACACTTATTAATGTTTGTCCTTTTCCCATGTATTGCAAACATGCATACACTTACTGACCCGAATTCTGTGGTAGCAGCGTCCAGCAGAAATTTTGTTATCAGCTTCAGGATCTAGGGTGTGGTCTAAGCAGTCCTGAGAGAAACTTTAGCAGCAGCCAAAGCTGAGCAGAAGGTTTGTACTGATTTTTATGTTACCTTATTTGTCTGGACTAAACACAGCAGAGCTGAGAATGTCATCCATTGCTCATCAGAGGGTTGATGACAGGTCTCTTGGCCAAATAGTTAGCAAAAGGCTAAAACTAAAGAAACGAGTGTACATATAAAATACAAAAGTTAAGATAAAATACAGTGCATATCTTTTGACATACACTATATTTCTTCTGATTTGCTTCTAGTATAGCTTTAAAGTATCTTTTCAGTGTTAAATGTTGCGCATTATGATGCAACATAAACATTTTAAAATGCTATACAGAACTCCAATATGATTAACAAAATGCCCCCAAAAGAGAGGACAAACGACTTGCTGAACATATGAATAATTGTCAAGCCTAGTCAATTCATGCCTCTCTCAACATGTCATAACATTGAAACAGATTGTATAAGAGGGCCTGCCAAAAAGATTAGGTAAAGGAAATTTTCATGCAGTAAAACTAAAGCATTAATTGAATTAAAATGAACAGGGAGACCAGAAAAAATGATCCAGTTAGAGACATTATAAAGCAAAAATATTGTACGATACCTAAAGCATCAAAACTTTACACCATATTACATTAAAATTAAGTTAAAGCACATTTTAAAAATATGAAGAGAGTCTGTGCATTAGCACTTATTCTTCAAGTCCTCAATTTATTTATTTTGGTAGCCTGCACACTCACACTGACAGATACCCAATGCACATAAAAATATTGAGCAGGGTGAAGTCATGCCTTATATCTGCAGAGAGTGTTGTGAAGGGTATGGCTGTTTTCCACAAATTTAAAGTTCCTACTACTTGTCTTCTATTTAAAGAGGCTTAAATCAGAGGGTAACCACATGATAATAGAGAACTAGGACATTTCTCATAAGAAGGATTAACGTTCAATCTCGTCTCATGGGGATTGAGATAAGGGCCAAACTTTCATGTCAGGGTACAATGTGTGAGCCAAAATACATACAGTATGTACTCTAGCAAAAACCTGTATTTGCATACAGAAATAGGCACAATCATGTGCAAATCAGGTGTACAAAATACCAAGCCACCTGCATATGGAAGGCCACATTTTCAAAATGGCAGCCTCCCTTTAATGAAAGCCATTTGTTCCTATAATATGTGGGCCTGCATTTGTGCACTCAACTGAATTGCAGAGGCAACTGTGAATATTTGAGCCTCTACCTGAGTAGAAATCATGTAGTTAGAGATGCAAGTTTCCTGATTTGCACCCACTAATCATAAGCGCCAACTCCATGGGTGCTCTGGGGTTGGAAAACCCACAGAAAAAAAATAGTGGGTGCTCAGCACCCAACAGCCACAGCTGATTGGCGGCTTGTGGGAGGGCAGAGAGTAGCTGGCAGGGGTCTTGGGGAAGAGGTGGAGTGGGGGCAGGAAGACATGTAGCAAGGGTGGGGCCTTGGGGGAAGAAGAGGTCTGGGGGCAGGGTCTCGAGGCAGAGCATCCCCAGGGGAAACTAGAAGTTGGCCCTTACACCACCAATCATTTTGCGTTTGCAAAAATTATGGTGCATATTTTCCAGGAACAATACAAGTCCATACCACAATAGACTGGTCCTCAATCCTTATAAAAAAACCTATAGCCTTGAAAACCCATTTGTACATGCAAGTGTAAGGAATCTTTTTGTGAGCACAATAGGTCCACACAATTTGTTCTGGTTTGAACAATTAACCATCTCGTTATAATATGCTCTGCATTTGTGCTTTGACTGTTAATGACATTAGGCAGACACAAAAATTGCCTAGGATAGGATACAGTGGGAGGGGAAGTGGAGAATTTTAAAACAACCAGTTAAAGAATCAATCAGATTTTTAAAAAGTCTTGGACTACAGTGAAGTTTGGTCTACGTGTGCATTGCTAACCTTAAATATAATCTCAACTTTCAATTTGAATATTTTATACATCCATCAATCATTGGATTCTTTATTTAAGTCAAAGTACCACCAAAAATCAATGCTGCTATCCACCTCAAGCTAGTGAGCAACAGCAAGATAAAATCTAGCAATTAGCTGATAAAATTACACTATAGGAGATTTTACATACAAAGTACAAAATGAAACATGGCTGTGATGCTTCTCACAGATACCAGGTGAGTTCAAAATGTAATTCATTTATAAATTTTAAACTCTTTAAAAGAAACACTGACTCTTGTAATGTGCTTCCCTGTACTCATCTTTTATTACACCCACTCAAAACAAAACAACAACAAACAACAAGATTTGAACACATCTAGAAAAACAACCTCAACAGCTCCAAAAGAAAAAAAAAAGCTTCACATAAGTCCCTGATTTCTTTGTTTATTTCTTTGTTTATTTGTAAACTTTCTTTTAGGGTTTCAAAGACAGCAAAGAGAGCCAAGATACTGGTGGTGAAATTCTGGCCTCATTGAAGTCAATGGCAAAACTACCAGAGCCAGGATCTCACCCTTAGTTTTTACTTATTGTTTTCAATGGAAGTTCTCCTGGGTATATTGAAAAATATGTTAAAGTTATAAGCTATGCCTTTAAGTTACAAGGGGTTTCTTGGACCTGCTTGCAGGCTAGGGGGCTTTGTAGGGAAGCATGCAATCTGGATCTTGTGTAGTCAGTCTGCAAAAAGCCAGCCTAGAACAAGGTGGGTTGAGTTGTGCCTGTCTGCCTTAGGGAGCAGCCTGCTTTGTCTCTGTTTTTTATTCTTGAGTGTTATCATTCTTTAGTCTAAGAAATAAAGTAATGTTACCTTCCAAAAATAGTATTTAATGTTTTAAATATAGCTTCTGTTTGTATGCCATGAACAAAACAAGTACACATTGAAGACAGATCACAGAATTTGGCCCATTCTCTTTAAGTTATTAAACTCCACAAGACCCCAATAAACAAAAGCGAACATGCATTTTTGCTCCCCGCCCCAACAACTGTCATATACAAACAATGTCTAAACTGTGGGCAAGTTTCAACAGTTGTTGAAGTCAATTGAAAGACTCATTGATTTCAATGGGAACTATTGAACATAGTTCCAAACAAGCCAAACATAGTATATGGAGGGGTGGAAGAAGGGACACACGCATATATATGCATGCACTTGCAAGTCCCTGACTTGCTCTCATGCCAAAGCCGTGCATGCATTTTTGCGCACACATTTGGCAAATTTACACCTGAATGTTTTTTGGTAGAGAAACTCTATATATATCAAACAGAAGGATTCTTTGTTATGTTAGTAATAATAGTTTCAAGCAGGAATATTGCTGTTCACTATATAACATTATTCTCTCATTGTTTAGTGACTAGAGCATCATAAATGAGGATGATGCTCAAAGAGCTGCTCCTTTCCAAGAAGAATGATACTGTTTTTTTTACCTGATTACTGGCTATTATAATGGCAAAGCTATTCTTGTAGACTGTCTAATTAGGTGGTTTGCAAAGGTTTTATTATATGTTCTTTATCAAATGACAGCAGCTAGAGAGATTAATAAAGCTGTCAGCTATGGGTAAATTCATAAGTGATTATTTCAATTTTTATTCTCAAGTGATACTTATTAACATATTGTCCTTTTTATTGGGGGAACTAAAGGGGAAAGATTGAGAAGAGTTCTCAGTTATGTTAGATAGCTTCCATTTGTATAGAATAATATGTCCTCCCAGGGGACAGGTCCGGTAATAGGAGAATTTTAACTAGCTGGTAGACAAAGTGTTATTACCAGTGTGGACTGCGTATTTAGATGACAATAAAGAACATCATAAACTGTTCTGAAAAAGGAGTTCAGTTGCAAATTTCAAGAATATACCTGAAGTGAATATCTGCTACAAAGTGCATGCTGAACCCTATTAACATATATAGTTAAAGATGTGACAATTTCTAACGACTTACAAATATATTTAAAATTACAATACACTTGTTCTGATCAGCATAATAAGTGACTATTACAACAAACTATAACCTACTTCTTCAAGGAGGCTTATAAACAACAGTCCTTTAACTAAAAATAACCTATTAAATATCAAGCTGTGTGTGTTGCACTCCCAAAACAACTGCATGAACTGTGCTAATAAGCGATGGTCACATAAACACCACTCTATACTGGAAACCTACTGACCGCTATACTTACCTACATGCCTCCAGCTTCCATCCTGGACACACCACACGATCCATTGTCTACAGCCAAGCTCTAAGATACAACTGCATTTGCTCCAATCCCTCAGACAGAGATAAACACCTACAAGATCTCTATCAAGTGTTCTTAAAACTACAATACCCACCTGCTGAAGTGAAAAAACAGATTGAAGAGCCAGAAGAGTACCCAGAAGTCACCTACTACAGGACAGGCCCAACAAAGAAAATAACAGAACACCACTAGCTGTCACCTTCAGCCCCCAACTAAAACCTCTCCAGCACATCATCAAAGATCTACAATCTATCCTGAAAGATGATCCCTCACTCTCACAGATCTTGGGAGACAGACCAGTCCTCGCTTACAAACAACCTCCCAACCTGAAGCAAATACTCTCCAGCAACCACACACCACACAACAAAAACACTAACCCAGGAACCTATCCTTGCAACAAAGCCCGATGCCAACTCTGTCCACATATCTATTCAAGTGACACCATCATAGGACCTAATCACATCAGCCACACCATCAGGGGCTCGTTCATCTGCACATCTGCCAATGTGATATATGCCATCATGTGCCAGCAATGCCCCTCTGCCATATACATTGGCAAAACCGGACAATCTTTACGCAAAAGAATAAATGGACATCAGGAATCATAACATAATCAAAAACCAGTGGGAGAACACTTCAACCTCTTTAACCACTCAATGACAGACTTGAAGGTGACAATTTTGCAACAAAAAAAACTTCAAAAATAGACTCCAAAGAGAGACTGCTGAATTTGAATCAATATGCAAATTAGATACAATTAACTTAGGTTTAAACAGAGACTGGGAATGGTTGGGTCATTACACTAATTGAATCTATTTTTACATGTTAAGTATCCTCACACCTTCTATGGGTCATCTCGATTATCACTTCAAAAGTTTTTTTTCTCCTGCTGATGATAGCTCATCTCAATTGATTGGCCTCTTACAGTTGGTATGGCAACTTCCACCTTTTCATGATCTCTGTATGTATAAATATCTTATTTCTGTGTGTTCCATTCTATGCAATCGATGAAGTGGGCTGTAGCCCACGAAAGCTTATACTCAAATAAATTTGTTAGTCTCTAAGGCGCCACAGTACTCCTGTTCTTTTTGCGGATACAGACTAACACGGCTGCTACTCTGAAACCTGCATGAACATACTGGCTGAAATGCTGGCACTGGGAGTTTTATCTTTGACTTCAATAAATCCATTGTTTTTGAACTCATCCTTCCAATCCGTGACCTCACCCTCTTATTGATCTCTTAATTTAGGTACAAACCCTGCAACTGGGTTCAATGGGTATATCTACACAGCATTTTGAAGCACGTTTCCAAGCCCAGGTTGACAGACTCAGGGTAGTGGGACTCATGGTAGTTCTCTAAAAACAGCTGTATAGGTAGCACTTTCAAGTTGCAGCTCAGGCTGGAGCTTGGGCTCTGAAGACACCTCTTCCCTCCCTCCCCCACACACACAGGCTTCAGAGCCCAAGCTCAATTTTAAATGCTATGCAGCTATTTTTAGAGCACTAGCACGAACCCTGACAGTCAAAGTCTATGGACCCAAAGTACTCCAAAGTACTCTGTTGACATATCCAACAGCGTTCTGCATTGGCGCATAGGTCTGCCAGCATGGATCTAGTTGCGGGATGGGGTCCTAAAATGTTCATGCTAGGGACTCTGTCTTTATCCCTCTTTTGAAAATACAGTGTAAACCTATTGAGCTATAATAATAAATAATACAGAAGCTGTTCACACATCAATCAAGCCTTCTACAGTGTTGAAGCAAAACAGCAAGAGTTATAAATCTTAAATGTTGATATTGTTAATTAATTAAAGCTAAATATTTTTGCTGGGAGTGCAAGTTATTTTCTTATACATGCAGTAATAGAAGAGAAACCAGATGCAGACTCATTTATTGTAATATCACACGAATGCATTGATTAAATACGATTGATGGCATTTTATGTACTGATCTGCCTGTTTTACATGCATGCGTGTTTCTACTTGAAATATAATTGTCATGCTGTCTGGAGTGGCTCACAACTGTGAGTGCCTACTTCAGGGCAGACTGTCAGAAAACAGGACAGACACCCCAAAACTGGTGGTGTGTTCTATATTTAGATTTTACCAAGCCAGTAACAAATATGAAATTCTGGATTACTATAACAGTCTTACCATACAACCATAGACATCCCCTCAGACTCTCCAGGCTATCTTGTCACCCAGACAAACTGGACTTTGTGGTAAAAGGTCACTTATACCAAACATCACACCACATCAAGTTGCTCCCAGTCCCAAGAGACCAGTCACTTACCCCAGATCAATTGGTACAGTAGATCTCACACCAAAGACAACACTGGCAGTCAGTTCTATAGTAAATTAACTAAAGGTTTATTAGCTAAGAAAAAAGAATGAGAATTGTTGAGAGGCTAAAGCAGGTAAAATATAGGTACAGATGAGTCACAGTCTATAATTCCAAATGGTGGCAGTGATGTAATAAGCTGCTAGCTTCCCAAAAGTCTCTCAGGGCAACCCAGAATAACTCTGGAGATCTGTCTTTTCATTCAGTTATTCCACCCTATTAGAATCCAAACAGTCCAGAGATGAAGGATTCTTCCTTGAATCCATTCTGATAGCTTTTATTCCCCTCACAGAAAACAAGCTTACAGTATCACTACCCATATTGGCTTTTCCTTTGACTGAGAGCGACAACTGCATTTTGAGTCTTTGCCCTCCAATCATCACACACAATGACCACTTGCTTTGAAATTAGCTCTTTTCTGTTAAAGTTCTTCATTTGCATTTCACAAGGCTTCTTTCTCATCTGATGGTTTGTTTGATGGATTATTTAGTTACAGGGGTATTTATAATGCAAATGTTTGCTGTTACATTATAACAGGATACAGATAAGTGAAAACAATGCAAGTAACATCCTATTAGTTTTCATGACGTTTAAACACCAAAGACACTCTTATACATTTATCACTTTGATCTATATTAATGCACAAGTGAATTGACCTGGGGCTTCGGCATGAGCTGGCATCTGCTCTGCCAGCATCACGATAATAAACATTGTGTATGCATATTAATTTTTGTAACTTGGCAAATCATTTAGACCAGTGTTCCCAAACTTGGGACGCCGCTTGTGTAGGGAAAGCCCCTGATAGCCCGGGACTGTTTGTTTACTTGCCGCATCCACAGGTTCGGCTGATCGTGGCTCGCACTGGCCGCGGTTCGCTGCCCCAGGCCAATGGGAGCTGCAGAAAGCGGCGGCCAGTACGCCCCTCAGCCCGCGCCATTTCCCACGGCTCCCATTGGCCTGGAGCACTGAACCGCGGCCAGTGGGAGCCGCGATCGGCCGGACCTATGGACGGGGCAGGTAAACAAACTGGCCCAGCCCGCCGGGGGCTTTCCCTACACAAGTGGCGTCCCAAGTTTGGGAAACACTGATTTAGACTCTTCTACTCAGTTAACTGTTTGGCTCATTAAATTATTCATGCCTCTTGTGTTCACTTTCCAGCAACTTTTCCCAAATCAGGTTCTATGAGTAAAAATGTTCACAGAAAGCAAGTTCTGTTCACATGCACAAGTAGTTGTGCCAGGTAAGTGTGCCCATTCATTCAATCAGGGCACAGAGACAGAGACTTTCCCCGAGCAGACAAGAGAAACTATATTCATCAAGTTAACTGTTCCTTCAGCAATACTAATTAGTGACTCAGGTGTGCCATTTAGGCACAATTCCATGGAAGGA
This sequence comes from Chrysemys picta bellii, assembly GCF_011386835.1. Lineage (NCBI taxonomy): Eukaryota > Metazoa > Chordata > Testudines > Emydidae > Chrysemys > Chrysemys picta. The sequence continues at coordinate 36,874,628 of NC_088791.1, forward strand.
GTGGTGCAGATCCCCAGTACGCAGGTAGAAGTTCAGGGAGGAGTTCTGTTTCAGGAATTCATCCACAATTGGCCCAATCCACAATGGCATCATGTTCACTCCTACACCCCTAGATGACTGCAGCTTTCTACTCATGCTGCAACAGCCCTGCTCCATGGCAGGCTATGGCACCACCTCCTTTACCCATCTCTGCTCCCTTTGGAGGACACAGTCCCAGGGAACAGGGAAGAAACAATCACTTTCCTCCTGAGTGCAGGGATTACAACTGTGCATGGGCCTTGCCTGGGTTGTGCAAAATGGAGAAGGTTCCTGCCAATCATATGTTTGCACACTAATGACTTAACCAGGCATAATCTGGCTCTTTGAATAGGGTCCAGATTTTCAAATGACCAGGTATCTTGTAGTACAGTTGACCATGCTGTAATTACTGAATAAACTGAACTTCTGTACTGTCAGTCTGGCTTGTGACAAGCACACCCAAAAAATTTAAAAAGCAAACAAAATCTTTGTCAGAGCTATTGCTGTCTACTTTAGCAGCCTCTAGACTTAAAAGACTTTCAGGGTGCAAGGAAGCATAACAGCAAGTGCTAGGACTGAATGACAGGGAATGGATCACTTGATAATTGCCCTATTATGTTCACTCCCTCTGAAGCATCTGCATTGACCACTATTGGAAGACAGGATACTGGGCTAGATGAACCATGGTCATTCTTATGTTCTTAGGAGGCAATTGCTGTTGGGCTCCATAATATGAAAAGTTGTTGTGGTTTTTGAGGGTTTTTTTAAACACAACTCAGAATTGGTCCATGTAATTTTGATTCCTCTTCCCTGCTTCTTTCCGCACAGACCCAAACCAAAAAATATAAAACCTTCCCGGCCTTGAATTTTAACAGTCAAAAATAAACCTTAATAGGGGCTTATATTGGAAACTCTATACCTAACATAACTATAACATCATGAACAGGGCTGTTATCCTATCATTCTTTCCAATAGGCCTTTTAAACATTTTAGTTTTTATTTTCATACCCTGTGGGACTCATTGGCTTTAGAAATATAATTTATACAATTTTGAATGCTATACCAATAATGTCAAATATAATTAGTTTTAGCAGGTTGCTAACATGACCTATAAATTCTTATTGGACACCACTGACAAAGCAACACACAAATCATTTTCCCTTTTATAACTAAGAAAATCTATATAGCCATGAACAATGTTTTGGGGTCAACCGAACGAATAATAGCAAAGGCTCTATCACAGTGTTTTTACAATGTTCTTTGAAAAAGGAGAATCTGAGCTATTTTTAGCATAAATCAGTATTTGGGGAGGGGGTTCCTTATCTCCTGAGTCACAAATTTTAACAAAAAGCTACACAACGCTCTTCGTTGCTCACAAAGAGTGAACTTTACTGTTGGGCAGAGAATCAGAACAAGGCCTATGTGCTACTGAAATCCATAAAGTGGGGATGTAGTACTGGCTAGCATTAACAGTTCTTCACTTTGGTCTTGCAACAGGATACACACAATACAGATTCTATGCAGATTCACAGTGGGACTAGTGCCTTTATAAGCACTGAAAAATATGTAAAATACACAAATATTAATTCCAAAATTCAGACATAAACGTGTGTATTCACAGAAATTCCTACTTGATAGGGGGGAGGGATAGCTCAGTGGTTTGAGCATTGGCCTGCTAAACCCAGGGTTGTGAGTTCAATCCTTGAGGGGGCCACTTGGGGGATCTGGGGCAAAATCAGTACTTGGTCCTGCTAGTGAAGGCAGGGGGCTGGACTCAATGACCTTTCAAGGTCCCTTCCAGTTCTAGGAGATGGGATATCTCCATTTATTTATTCCCTTGCTTATATAGCCAAGGATCATATTTGTCCTTTTAGCCATAACATCACACTGGGAGATCATGTTCATCTGGTTATCAACCATTGCCCCAACTCTTTTTTCATAGTTACTGCATTCCAAGACATTCCAAAAGTTATTTCCACCCCTGCCCAATGTGTAACTTAATATCTATTAGAAGTGTATCTTATTTATAGTGATGAAGCAACGGATGGAACTGGGAGCTGGAGCTGCCACTGTCAGCTCTTCACACACATACACAGGGCTTGCTCCATGGGGAATGGGGCCAGGTAGGCACAGGGCACATTCCCCATCCCCTGAAAACCCTTTGCAGCCGGGACTTAACTGTTCCAGTTCTGCTGTGGTCTCACCAAGCTGTGGTTACCACAGCAACGCCCTTATAAAGTGACTCCTGGCCGTGCCTAATTGCTGTGGTAACAAGGCAGCTTGATGTGGCACTATTAGCTATACAACAACTTAAGCCTCATGCAGCACTACATTCTTTGAACTATCTGGCATTGTGTTTCATTACTGGAGAGAGTGAGTTGTGATATTTAAATCAAATCACAGTTGGTCCTCAAATGTGTACAGATTTAGCAAAAAAATAAAATAAAATAAAGAAGAATACGCAAACTGTATTTTGTAGCTTTGGGGGATTCTTGGTTAGGCTATACTTCACATGCCTGGGCTGAGAATCCTTCTGATTTGACCGTCCCCATCATTGTTTACCACTCCACCATTTTTATATCACCTGCAAATTTCTTTAGAAGTGGTTTTATGTTTTCTTTCAAATGATTTATAAAGACAGTGAGTAGTACTGGATAAGCATAGAACCCTGCCGGAGTACATTAGAAACATCCCCATACAATAATGGCTCCACATTTATATGTATTTTTATGACGTATTAGTTAAGTTTTTAATGACTATGGGCTACATTGATTCTGTATATTGCTGAAAGAATTAGAATGATTATGTGAGACTAAGTCAAATGCCTTACTGAGGTCTATGTATATTATGCCAGACACCATATAACCTTGTTGAATCTCACAGGTATGTTGTGAAAGTTAGTTGGTTAGGGCCAGATTCTGATATATCCTTACTCTGGGTTAGTAGCACCTTACTCCCCAAGTAATCACTATTGCGAGACATCCTGGCCCCAGTGAAGTCAATGGAAATTTTGCCAGTAAGGAATTATTAAATGGGTGTGAGGTTGTCAAAACCTGGATATTAATACTTTCAAAAATATTTGAAGATTAAAAGTATTTTACAATGGCTAATTATTACTGGTAGATAGTTAGAACTTTTTATTATGCAATTCAAAATAAGAAGTTCGACATTCATCAGTCTTTTAAAAAAAAACTGTTAGACAAATATATTTTGCAGAGGGCCATCTTTCAGAATAATTTAGAAGATCTCATTTAAATTCAAAAACAGCTGGTAAGGTCTTACATCCTTTAGATAATTCTAGGAAAACTTCTATCTTCTGTACCTGTGTGCATATCCTCAGACAAGAGCCACAAGAATAATTAAAGGATTAGAAAACATGCCTTATAGTGATAGATTCAAGGAGCTCAGTCTATTTAGCTTAACAAAGAGAAAGATAAGGGGTGACTTAATTAGACTCTATAAGTACCTACATGGGGAACAAATATTTGAGAAGGAGCTCTTCAGTCTAACAGAGAAAGGTATAACACGGTCCAATGGCTCGAACCTGAAGTCAGACAAATTCACACTGGAAATGAGGCTTATATTTTTAATAGTGAGAGTAATTAACCACTGGAATAACTTACCAACGGTTGTGGTGGATTCTCCATCACTGACTATTTTAAAATCAATATTGGATGTTTTCCTATATAACACATGCTCTAGGAATTACTTTGGGGAAGTTGTCTGGCCTGTATTATACAGGGGTCAGACTAGATGATCACAATGGTCCCTTATGCCTTGGAATCTATGAATTATGGACAGACATTGCAAACAGAGGTACAGGCAAAACTGAATGATTCTTCATTAATATTAGGTAAGACACTATTATTAGCTGGATAAATATAAAATATAAGTCTAGAGAAAATTGTTTTGCCCTTCACTGAGTTGATCCAAGTGGGTGCCCTGGATGCACACACATTGATGGTATTGAGAAAGTTAATGCTTTTGCAGTGATTTGAGTAAGGCTTTGTTTTGCACTGTAACTTTCACAGATAAACAACTTGTGAAGCTGCATAATTGGGCACAGGTATGAATAAGCTGATCCTGGAAGCATGCTGAATGCGGAGCTCTCACTGACTGCAACGGGAATTCAATGTATGGAGGGCTTTCAAGATCTGGATCCAAACCAGTAATATTCATTGACAGAGATGAATTCTCAACTTTTATCAAAAGCACAAGTCAACAAGTTTTGTGCAAGGGTTCTCTATGCGGAATCAATGGACAGAATCTTCCCCACCCAAACTGCAGACTTCTGGATGTGACTACAGTCTCACGGCTCCAAGGAAGCTGTGCCCTGTGGACCTTCAGAAATCACACACCCATTGTTCACATCATTGTCCTTCAGCCCAAAGCAATGTGTCAGTTTTCTATCCCTAATGAAATTCTTCTGAATTGTGGAAATTGTGTGCACAGGCTCCCACACCCCACCCCAGCATATAGTACTGTGTGTATACCCACCCCTGTATATTATACTGGCTTTATATTTTTGACATGCCTTATGTGTTTTGCTAAATTTTCCCAGAAACATAAGAATAAATTAAATATAGATACAGCATTTGAGCTCTCCACCCTTGCTTAAAGGGTACCAGAAGCTCCTTGTGAACTAAAGATTTTAAAATTATGAAGCTTCAAGGGATACAGATGGCTGACAGATCTGACTCACTATAAAGGGGAGCTGAAGGTAATGGTATGTAGAATTATCTACAAGAAGATTCTGACACCTGTAATCTGGCATTGCGTCTTTGCAGTTTAACATGTATGTGACATCACAGGGATGAAATGTCCATTCTGAAAATCTGGACAGGATGCAGTTAAAGTTAGACAGCCTTATTGTTTATAGATGAAAGGTTATTATTATTGTTGAGAAGCACTGCAGGGCCTCAAACCAAGTTAGAAAGACAGCACTAGCATTACCATCTCTATTTTGCCTAACGTGAAGGGCTATCAAAGGAATGACAGAATGCCACTTCCAAACACTGGAACTTCATTCTTCTTCAGACTTTTTGCTCTCATTTTATTTTAAAAATTAATATATTAGTAGGGTGACCAGACAGCAAATGTGAAAAATCAGGATGGGGTGGGGAGGTAATAGGAGCCTATATAAGAAAAAGACCCCAAAATTGGGACTGTCCCTATAAAATGGGGGCATTTGGTCACCCTACAAATAGTGTAATAAATCTCCACTATAAAATAAAGACAAATAGTGTAATAAATCTCCACTAAGAAAACTATGCTTGGTGGTTACATATGTAGCCTGAACATATGCAAAAAGCCTGGAAATCAAGTTCAGCAGGGTTAGCAGCTCACATGCATTTGGGAGAGAATATCCACCAATTCACAGTTTCACCTACAGTCATTATTGAACCATCCAGTTTTTGTTTGGAGCAGAGACAAAGAGTTAAGCTGGTTCCCTATGCATCTGGCCCAGAAGAGCCCCAATTTCCACTTTTTTCTGGACAAGCGGCCCCCTGGCCAGGCTGAGTTTATCCTGCTCTCATTTCTCCTTCACAGTCTGGAGAAGACAGGCCCAGGTACTACCTTCAGAGTAGAGCAGGTTTTAAAAAAAAAGGAAAACCTTTCACAAAAATATACACCAAAAGAATTGTCCCTGTTTTTCATCCAAAGATTTTGAAATCCAAAATGTTTCAGTCAGCTTTGCTGCAGGGGTAGAACAAGAGTTGCACTTGAGGTGGCCATTTTCCTCAGATTAAAAACAGTCATTTTTCTTTCTTTGTTTTTTTTTATTTTTCCTCATCCGCCAACTTTCATGATGCCCCTGCGGTTGTCAGTTTTCCCTGCACCCACCCTTCAGTGTGTGCTTCTTAACCTGTTCTCACTAGGCCCTCCTTTGTTCTTAACTCCATTACTACCCCAAGGAGCCTCCAAGTCATACTCTACTTATTGATCCTCTCCTGTTGTCAGTCTCCTCCTCCTCATTCTGGGTTCTCTTTCTCACCCACCCGCCACTGGATTTTCTTACCTTCTTTTCTGCTCCTCACCCCCTTTCTGTCTCACTCCCACCTAGTTCTGCCCTGGCCTGAAAAGATTTTGAAAGCATTAAGACTGTTTTTTCTCCCCTTCCCACCCTCCCTTTCTTCTTCTGGTTCTCCTATACCACTACATTTTAATTTTATATAGGGCTTGTTAGGGGTCTAACTCCCATTTGTGACTTGAAAATCTCCCCTTTTGTTGTTAACTTAAAAAAAACAACAAAAAATAAACACACACACACCCTGGAAAAAGGTTCCCCAACCCCAATACTGTTCCTTTGGATGCTACACATCAATCTCATTCTCTGGAAAATTGACAGGAACCACATGCAATGTGGGATGATGCAAGTGCCTCCACCCAGCTCTGCCTGCAATCACCTCCCCTAATCAGATTTCAACTACAAACTGCAAGTGCATAGAGCTTCTATGATACCCAAGAATGTTCATGAGTAAATAGGTCACCAAAACATCAGGCCACATTCTGCCCCACTCTTACTTATATTGACAACTACTTTACTCTGCAGTTGCCCCCTTTTAAATCAGCAGGATCTACTCACCAAAGGGGTTAATTTTATCATTTGTGAGAGCCCACATATCAGTTAAATCTCACTTAAAACCTGAAAATAAGGTATCAGTGGGAGGCAAATGCGGCATAGTCTTAGTGCAGACACCCTCCACAAGATGGAATTTCACTCAAACCTGTACAATTTATGACAGAGGGCAGAATCTACTCTATGGTGAATATAGGCAGGTTTTTCATGACAGTTTGTTCACATGTAGCACTTGTAGTGAGGAAGGGAATGTACTTTGTTTGAACTCATGTTACTTCTTCATCACTTTCTGGTTTTTACCATTTTATTCACAAAATTCCTGTGGAAGCTACTTTTAATACTTGAGTTTTATCTTTATTTTTCTTTTAAACTAGAGACATTCTGTAGCAATTCCCTGGTGGCTAAGAATTCTGCCTTTTAATTAGTAGATCCTGAATTCCTTCTTATGAGAGTCTGTAGGCCATATATTCTGACAAATCATTAGGTGCTTATAGAAACTACATCTGTACTTCACCTCATATAATCATATTCCAACTCAAATAACACATGCAAGGGGATCAGTTTTTAGCTTAAAACTAGTTACTATCGGCTCGCCAAGTGTATAGCTACTAGTGTCAAGGATGAAAAGTAAATGTTATAACAAATCCCAGGTAAATAACACATACAGGCATCTCTCTCTCTTTTCCCACTTTTACAACACAGAGCCAAGTAAATTAACAGAAGTACCTCAGAAACAGTCCCTGCTGAAAAACCTCTGTAGGATTATTACTAAAGTTCAAAGTTTCTTGTTGAGTCTGGACTCCTTAAATCCTAGGCTCTTTTATTGCCTGCATTATTACCTTTGACCCCAGCTACTGATTAGAAATACACCTGCAATTGCCATTTTTTCCCGCTCCTGGCTCACCACGAAATTTATATTCCCTTCCTTTATTTCTGCTCAGAGTAATGCTGCTGGCTTGGAATTGGAAATTTGGCTCTTTGCTAAACCAGTTCTTTTCTAGACTTTCTTGCTCAGCAGGTCCCCTTGTTCTTTCAGTCGTTCCCCCCGTCCCCACACACAAATAATCAACACTCTTCCTAGAAAGTCCTGAATCCTAAACATTCTATCCATCGGGCAACACTGCTGCTCTTCCTGCAGTGCAATAAATCTTCAGGACACATGGAGTGTTAAGATTATAGCACAGTACTGGCTGGTACCTCTGCCAAATGCAGGCTTGCTTCCTTCCTATATCCCTGCTGATCTCTTCTGAGGGCAGCTGAGCTGGCTCAGAGCAGTGGGACTCAGAAACTCTTCTGCTGGAAGAACAGCTCTGCCTCACAAGAGTTAGGAGGAGAATGAAAGCCTAGTACCCTAATCTAGATCTGGGTTTGCAGGTCAGCATATAAATACTAACACACATAATCCATACTCTACATCTTTCTTTAAAGCAGTGCTTTTCTCACTACCATAGTTAAAACTGTTTCCATTATAAATTAACCTAAACACAGATGGTATTGTTACATTAGATGATAGCTACCACTCCTTGCTGAAATATTACTGCAGCAAACATGGCTGCTTCCTCCTTTCTTCTCAGGAGAAAGAAATCTTTAAGAAAATAGAACCACAGTGCATGTGTTCTGACAGTTGTGTAGGTCACAGTCTAGTGTACCAGAGGGAATATTGCTCTGATGCACCGGAAACCTTTGCTGAGAAATGTGGTTTGTGGGCTTGATTAATTAGCATTTGCTTCTAACAATAAGCTTTTCAAGAGCTCATTTACCCATAGAGCTGCAGTGAGGTAACAAATTCCAACTGCAAATAGGGCCAGTTGGCATGAGGAACTGATACTGAAAAAATATGGAATTTGCATTTTTACAGAGAATCTTTAGTTTTTACATTTTGTGACAAAAATAAAAACATATTAACTAATTTTTTACTGAAAGTACCAGTGTCATGTATTCAATGCATGCAACCTGCCCATTTTGTGGGAGAATTCTGAATGTGCTTTAAATTTACATAGCTAAATATTCTCCATTAAACTGCTTCTGGCATATAGAGGTAACTCAAGAGCATACAGGAGTTCACATTTTAATGCATTTCAAATTTGGCTTCAGCCTACAGATGTGAGTAATTAAAGTTATGAAAAGATACCGAAAACTGTAAAAATCACTCCTAAAGACTGTCACTGAGTTTGGCAAGGACAAATTTCACATTAATGGTAATGTGTTGTTCTGTACTGTATGCAGCAAGACTATAGATTACATTCGAAGGCAGACAAGTACAAATTTCAATTCTATTAAATTTATTTTAATATAATGATTGATGGCACTGGTAGGCTTTGAACTTGTTTAACAATTGTACATATCAATACAAATTGTATTCAATGAATACCTGTAAATATTGTTGCTAGGGAAACTAAAGTTCAGTGTTTAATTTTAATCACAGAAAAGTGTGGATTTTTATTTTTTTTAAACCAGAGGATTTTGTTTTTTTTTAATCACAGAAAACTAGGATCCCTGCTGATTTAGAATGCTGGTCTAAAGTACTGAGGTTATAGAAATATTGCACTGGTCTTTAGTAGTCTCTTGTTATTATATCAGCATTAAAGTCAATGGTGTTATACAAAAGGTAAATTTGGCCTGGTGGGTCTTTATATTTTAAGTATTTAAAATATCTTCAGATTCTTTTCCCTATGAAAAAGTTTAATTTGGAGGAAAATAGATAGTTTACAATTTGATAAGAATCATTGGACCAAATCCTGAATTCCTCACTCAGTTGCATTCAGGTAAACTCCTATTGTACTCTGAATAAAAGCTGAAAGCCAAAGTCTACCCTCACTGCATGTGGAATTTCCATTGATGTACCATACAATAGGCCAGGGGTCGGCAACGTTCGGCACGCGGCTCACCAGGGTAAGCACCCTGGCGGGCCGGGCCAGTTTATTTACCTGCTGACACGGCAGGTTTGGCTGATCGCGGCCCCCACTGGCCGCGGTTCGCCGTCCCGGGCCAATGGGGGCGGCGGGAAGCCGCGGCCAGCACATCCCTCGCCCGCGCCGCTTCCTGCCGCCCCCATTGGCCCGGGACGGCCAACTGCGGCCAGTGGGGGCCGCGATCAGCTGAACCTGCCGCATCAGCAGGTAAATAAACTGGCCCGGCCCGCCAGGGTGCTTACCCTGGCGAGCCACGTGCCGAACGTTGCCGACCCCTGCTGTAGGCATAATCTACCGGGGAAAAAAAGCCAGTTCAAAGGAAACTGATCATTTACACTTACATAGACACTACTAAGGGACTATTACACTATGCATCCAGCCCCCCTCTTCCAGCATAGCAAGAGGAAAGGGAACATGGCCAGCACTACACTGACCTTTGGCTATATGAAATACCACCATATTAACTAACCAGGAGACATGCTGCGGTTGTAAGATAACAAAACAAGATCTTATATTACCATAAACCTATGGTTGGCCTCTCTACTGGTTCACTACTTAGTTACTATGGTGATGTGTGCTATGGGGAGGGAAAAAATGAAAGAAAAACACAAAGCTAGACTGATAATTATAGACCCTGCCCCTGAAAGCTGCCCCATTTGGGTGAACCCCTGCACCAATAGGAAGCCCCACTGATTTCAGTGCAATGGTTCACCTATGTGGAACATCTTCCAAGGGTCCTAGTTGTTCTAATTTAATCAAGATTGTCCAGACTGCATTTTATGGGCCACGTATATCATAGCCTGCCACTATAGTCACTCCTTGCTTAACATTGTAGTTATGTTCCTGAAAAATGCTACTTTAAGTGAAACGATGTTGAGCAAATCCAATTTCCCCATAAGAATTCATGTAAATGGGGGGGTTAGGTTCCAGGGATTTTTTTTTTTGCCAGACAAAAGACTATTTTATATATATATGTATACACACACACACACATAGTATAAGTTTTAAATAAACTAGTTGATACTGTACACAGCAATGATGATTGTGAAGATTGGTTGAGGTGGTGGAGTCAGAGGGTGGAAGAGGGTGGGATATTTCCCAGGAAATGCCTTACTGCTAAATGATGAACTAGCACTTGGCTGAGTCCCCAAGGGTTAACACATTGTTGTTAACGTCACCTCACACTCTACAAGGCAACACAAATGGAGGGAGGAGACACAGCATGGCAGTGGCTTAGGGTGACCAGATAAGAGGAAGAAAATATCAGGACACATGGGAGGGGCGGAGTTAGGGTTAGGGTTGCCAGCGGAGGGGAAAAAAAAAAAAGCCGGTGGAGCGAAATGTCGGGACGCGGGACAAACACCTAAAAATCGGGACTCTCCCGATTTTATTGGGACATCTGGTCACCCTACAGTGGCTGCAAACATTGAAAAATGAAAGGGGTGATGAACCCATGCTATCCCACTGTAGCACACCACTCCCTCCGCTTTCCAAAGTGCTGGGGGGGGAGGACGAGTGAGAGAGAGAGAGAGAGAGAGAGAGAGACGCATTGCCCCTTTAAGTACTGTGACCCCATTCTAAGTACACTGCCTTTTTAAGTAGACCTGCAAGTTGAGACAGCAGCTGCTGCCAGCAAGATCCCTCCATCCTGAGCCCTGTCATGTCCCCGCCCTGCTCTGTGGAGATGGGGTACAAGAGTGGGGGCAAGAGCAGGGGGAGGGGGACACCCTGACATTAGCACTCCTCTTCCCCCCGCCCCAGACAGCAAGCAGGAGGCTCCCAGGAGCAGCTCCAAGGCAGAAGGTAGGAGCCACACACAGCAGTGGGGGAGAGGGACACCTGAACTGCCCAGCAATTGATAGCCACACAGGGAACTTAGGGGAGCTGATGGGGGGCTGTCGGCCCACCCTGGTTCCAAGCCCCCACCAGCTAGCTTCTATGGGCTGCTCTTTCTGCAAGCGGTGGACAAAGCAGGCTGCCAAACAACTTTATAAGGGAGCATTGCACAACTTTAAACGAGCATGTTCTCTAATTCAGTGTTTCCCAAACTCGGGACGCCGCTTGTGTAGGGAAAGCCCCTGGCAGGACAGGCCAGTTTGTTTACCTGTCCTGTCCACAGGTTCCACTGATCATGGCTCCCACTGGCCGCGGTTCGCTGCTTCAGGCCCATTTGGAGCAGCGAACCGCGGCCAGTGGGAGCTGCGATCGATGGAACCTGCAGACGGGGCAGGTAAACAAACCGGCCCAGCCCGCCAGGGGCTTTCCCTACACAAGCGGCGTCCCAAGTTTGGGAAACACCACTCTAATTTATCAGCGACATAACAACAAAACAATGTTAACCGGGACGACGTTAAGTGAGGAGTTACTGTAAATATCGGATTTACAATGGTGCCATGGCGCCAGGCCCATGGTCGAAAGGGGCCCCGTCGCGCTCTTCTCCGCCCCCCCGCCGCTTTCTCCTGTGGGGTCAGAGAAGCTTGATGCTGCCGCTGCTGGAGATCCGTGGCAGCCTCTGCCTGCAGCCTGGCTCCTGCCCCAATCCTTTCTCCAGTGTGCTACGTTCCCTTCCCACTCCCTGCCGCCGATCAGCTGGATCAGCCTAGCCAGCAGGAGGGGGGAGGAGGGAGCCGCAGCACGCCGCTCCGGGGAGGAGGAGGAGGAGGAGAAGGTGAAGAGGCGGGGGTGAGGCCTCTCCCCTGCCTCTTTCCCCAGCGTGCTATGTTCCCTCCCCCCTTCCCTGCCTGCTGCCGATCAGCTGGATCAGCCTTGCTGGCAGGAGGGTGAAGGAGGGAGCTGCAGCACACCACTCCAGGGAGGAGGAGGAGAAGAGGCAGGGGTGAGGCCTTGGGGAAGGGGCTGGAATTGGGGCATACCCACTTCAGTCCCCTGCGTGAGTACCCCCACGACCCCAGCCCCCTGCCCACCCTAACCCCTGCACCCCCTCACATATCCCAAGCCCCCTGCCCTGACTCCTGCACCCCTCTACACACCTCCACCCCCTGCACCCCTTCATACCTCCCCAGTCCCTGCCCTGACTCCTGCACCCCCTACACACCCCCAGCCCCCTGCACCCCCTCACACACCCTGAGCCCCCTGCCCTGACCCTGCACTCCCCTCACACCTCCTCAGCACCCCCTCACACACCCCCAGCCCCCTTCCCTGACCCCTGCACCCCCCCCACCTCCCCAGCCCCCTGCCCTGACTCAGGCTCAGTGGTGGCCGGGACCCGCAGACTGCCATTAAAAAAAAAATCAGCTCACGTGCCACCTTTGGCACGCATGCCGTAGGTTGAGGACCCCTGTTCTAGTGTAGACAGTGTATACTATGTATACTGTGTGTACTGTAGTTTATGGTAATTTCCACTATATGCGATTTTCCTCTTATGTGCTGACCTTAGAACCTAACCCCTGCGTAAGATGTGACTGCACTGTATTCTTTTTTGAAAATTTATAATAAGCGATGCTCCGGAGGGGAGGGGAGACACAAGGTAGAAGTTTCGCCTAGGGTGCAAAATATCCTTGCACCGACCATGTTGTGTCAGCTGATGCCCACAGTCTCCAACCTACCTGGGAAGTACAGCAGACATGGCTATGCCCACTAGCTCCTCTCCACTCCCTAGTCCACCCATCACTTGCCCCGCCCCTTAAGGCTTAGCCCTCTTACTTTTAAAAATGATTGCTTGCCCCTCTCCCCCCGCTCAAGCTTTTCTGGCAGCCCTGTTGCCAGGTATCCAGTTTTAGACTGGAAACTCCAGTAGAAAATGGGACCTGAGTGTCCGGTTAGCAGTGCTGACTGGAAACTAAATGTCCGGTTATAGGAGTAACCACATTAGCCTCCGCTCCTCCCACTCCCAACACCCACCCCAGAGGGCTGGAAGAGAACCTGTCCTGCTGCTGTGGGAGGAGGGGCAGCTCAGTTCAGAGAGAGACAAAGAGAATGGTCTAGAACCAGGTAGGTACCCGCTCTATGTGGGCAGGGGTCAGGGGGGATCCTGTTTATCCCCTCCCCAGCCCTGCTGCGCTTGCAGTTTACCCCTGACCCCTCCCTTGCTCCAGAGACCAACCCTAGCTCCTGCCCGACTGTGCTTTTACCCCCAGCCCCTTTTACAATTATTCCCCAGGGCGGGCCACAAATATGTTTGGCGCCGGGCCCACAAAAAGTTAATCTGGCCCTGGTTACTGTACATGATGATAGTCTAATCTGTGAAAGTGAGGAGGATGTAGCTGCAGTTGGTGATCTGATTGCTTTTCAGAGGAAAAAAGTCAGCTCCCAAAATAACATAAGAAAAGCTATTATTGGCTAACGGACCTATCTCATCATGGGGATTTCACAATGGACAATACTTAACTCATATCACCCCTTACATACTGTGTGAAAGGAACAATTTGCATTCTCCAGTTTCAATGGGATTTCTTCTAAAAATCTTCCAAATCTGAATGTGGCACTGAATCAGTGCCAAGTAGTAATAACGTTATATTTATTGTGTTCCATCAAAAAACATCCAGGTTACTTCAAGTTACATAGTTTGTTTTTTACATTATTTTCTGCTTGCAAGAAAGAAGATTCATTTTTCATACTAATTGTACAACATCTACAATTCTGTTAAAAATAGTTGTACTGCAACTGGCTCATTACATGATATAATTTGTCGTGGGAAAAATAATATTTTCCAGCTTCAAAATTTGATAGTTTTAAGGGGGTTTCTCTCCCCAGGATAACTTATATTATGAGATCTTAACAGAAAGATTTTGATATATTAATAAATTCTGCAGGACTAGTAAAAGGGAGATACAGCATGAGTCAGGTTACGAATACACAGAATATATTGTGAAACTCATTGTAAGTTAAAATTTTATGAAAATTATTATTTCTTACAGGTTTCCATTCTAACAGAAAACCAGGGATAAACATTTTTCATTTCAATACCTAATTGCTTCATATGATATCAAATTAATGCAGCAGTTCATTTGAATGCATTTAAACATTTGGTACTACAATCACATCACCATGCTGCACAAATGGACCCAAAAGGATGAATTGCTGGAGGAAAGATAACTCTATGGTCAAAATATTGACTTCAGGGTAAAAAAGGATGCCTAAAGTAGCATGAGTAAACGTGGTTTAAAGCTATTAAATAATCACTGAGTTTCTGTAGCCAAGAAACTTCATTTTCCCCAAATGCAGTTAATTATCTTTTCTTCATTAGCGGAAGCACCTAATTTAAAACAGTACCACCTTGAATATGTGACTACTGAATTTCTTGACTGTATCCTCAAATAGAATCCTATTATAAAGTTGCTTATCAGCCCCATCTTACACAGCAGTAACATTATCTGTATATTATTTACATTTCTAAGTGCTCATTATAAATAAGCCATAATTCAGTAGAGAACAAAACTGGTTAAATTTCTTTAGTTCTAGCTCAGAGACTCCCTAATGGTGCATTTAAGAACTACCTAAGGTAGAGGGTTATCCTTTGTACTATTGCCAAAGAACCTTTAAAGCAATCTCTGAAGCACTATCCTCCCCACAGCCAAAGTAACAGGAACGTAATTTAATTTTCTCTGTTCCAATCTGGGGGCTCTTTCTTATACTGCAAACTGGTAAATAAATGTCAATACAAGAAGGGGCTGCAATTTGTATTCTTGTACTCTAGAAAGGCAGTTCATTGCTCCTAGATTTATTTTGTTTTTACAACTCTTAAGTTCAAAGAAGCCTTTTTAGTTATTTTAGGGTTGAAAAATACTTCCCAAAGGCCTGTGTTTCTTAGTACTGTATTAATGCTGTGCACTCAACAAATCAGTCCTTTTATAAAGAAGCTGGATTTATTCTGACAAAATGTTAACAAAAGTAAATTTCAACTAACTATTAATCCACAAATATTATGTTCAAGCATTGTTGAAAGTTTATGCCCCATGCCACCCCAAACTATTAACTTTACATTAATCTTACTCTTGAGAGTTCAAACCAGACCCATATTGGTCTTTTAGTGCAGTGGTTCTCAAAGCTCGTCCACCGCTTGTACAGGGAAAGCCCCTGGTGGGCTGGGCTGGTTTGTTTACCTGCCGCCTCCGCGGGTTCGGCCGATTGTGGCTCCCACTGGCCGCAGTTCGCCACTGCAGGCCAATGGGGGCTGCGGGAAATGAGGCGGGCCGAGGGACGTGCTGGCTGCTCTTCCCACAGCCCCCATTGGCCTGGAGCGGTGAACCGCGGCCAGTGGGAGCCGCGATCGGCCGAACCTGCGGACGCAGAAGGTAAACAAACCGGCCCAGCCCGCCAAGGGCTTTCCCTGAACAAGTGGCGGACTGGCTTTGAGAACCACTGTTTTAGTGTACTGGAGCATCTTTGATTTAATTCTCTTGTGATTATTATTTCTCTTAAGTAATAGAAACAATCCATTTTGAGTGAAAATAAATCCTACCGACATCTTCAAAAAAAGTGTTCCTGTAGCTTGTAAGGTTACAGTTCAGAAAGAGTCTTCTGTGCTGCACCTGCATAATACGCACATTGACACAGTGGACAAAATTATCTACTAACATAATTCTATTGACTTCAGTGGAGTAGCATCAGCAGGGAAATTGACCCACAATGAAGCTATTTCATACAAATAGGCATTTGTGAGCACTATTTCCCATTTAGGATGAAATTTACCTTTGTAACATTTAAGCTCCATTGGTGGAAGCTGCACAAAGAGATGGCTGTAGGTCAAGAAGCTACATATAGCATATGCTAGTATGGCGTCCTACTCTTGGGAAAAAGCTAGGGATGGGTCCTGCAGTTATAGGGCCAGTAAACCTGTAAGAGCACATGCAAATGGTCAAGAGGGGCAATGGCTACTTCTCCAGACCATATTATAGGAAGACGACATTGTAGCTCCATGCCCTGCTTCCGGGTTGAGAGATGGATAGCATTTCTCCAGCCTCCCTATTCTTACTCAGCATAAAGCCTGATTACACTTACTTTAAAGGTGAAATTCACTTCATTTATTTCATGTGCACAAGTGTGCATCTGAATTATTGGACTGGTGGGATGTTATTGGTGGAGTTCCTCAAGGATCAGTCTTGGGACTAATGTTATTGAATATTTTTATTAATGACCTTGACACAAAAGCACAAGAGTGTGCTAATGAAGTTTGCCAGTGATACAAAGCTGGGAGGCTAGAATGGCTAGGATGTATTAGGCAAAGCTTTTCCAGTAGAGATAGAGAAGTATTCATGTCATGGTACAAGATACTGGTAAGACCTCATTTGCAATACTGTGTACAGTTCTGGTCACCCATGTTCAAGAAAAATGAATTTAAACTGTAACAGGTTCAGAGAAGAGCTACTAGGATGATCAGAGGAATAGAGGGCCTATCTTATGGGAGGAGACTGAAAGAGCCTGTCTTGTTTAGTCTACCAAAAAGAATACTGAGAGGGGATATGACTGCTTTCTGTAAATACATCAGGGGGGTAATTACCAGAGAAGGTGAAGATCTATTTAAGCCAAAGTTGGCAGAAGAACAAACGGATATAACTGGCTATGAACAAATTCAGGCTGAAAATTAGAAGAAAGTTTCTAACCATCAGAGGGTTAAGGTTCTGGAATAGCCTCCCAACAGGAGTTGTAAAGGCAAACAACTTAATTAGTTTTAAGAGAGCTGGACAAATTTATGAATGCAGTTGTATGACAGGGTTGTTAATTTGTTTGTGATGGTAGGGGGCAGGGCTTAGCAGCCCTCGGGCTCACATCCAGTTTATGTCCTATGTTCCTAAGCTCATGCTTCAGGGTTTCAGCCAACCACCCAGAGAGGTCTGGAAGGGATTTGCCCCCACCCCAAATGTATTCTGGGAGGGCTTTTTCTTTTTAATCTCCTTCCTCTGAAGCATTAGGATATGGCCACAGCTGGAGATGGGTGATTGGAAGGATGGGAAATGGCTCTGAGGGGGTACTGAGTATTCTGTCTCTCAGGTCCTTGTCTGGCTAGTTCTTGCTCACACGCTCGGAGTCTAACTGATCACCATATGTAGAGTCAGGAAGGAATTTTCCCCAGGTCAGATTGGCAGAGATCTAGGGGATTTTTCACCTTCCTCTGTGGCATGCAGGTGTGGGTCATTTGCTAGGATTTTCTGGGTCTCTCTCACTTAATCATTTCCCTGCCATTGCAGGGACCTTGGCCATGGAAGCACCTTGGTCCCTCCTATTCACTGCCTGTGACACATAATAGTCTAGTCTCCAGTGGGTTGTAATACTTTGATCTCATTTCAATTGATGGGTTTAGTGTAAGGGTACTGGGTGGCGCTGGCAGCCTATGGTATACAGGAGGTCAGACTAGATGATCTAAGGGTCCCTTCAGGCTTTGAACTCTGTGAATATGTTAGGGCCGAGGAAGAGTGGTTGCAAAATGCTGTGCTCCAGTTATGCCCCGAGGGCAGAGGGTCCCTTTGGATGTGGGCAGCTGGTAAAAGTTAAACAACTCTGGGACCAGGGGCAAGAGCAGGGTCAGATGGAGACTTAAGGAATTATCTACTTCCTCAACGGCACCACCTCTTTGCTTTACCAGAACAATGTAGGTTTAAGCAAAGGCTTGGGGAACCTGGTGAAAAGACGGAGAAGCTCTTCACATGTAGGTTTAAGGCCAGATTATGATATCCTTACTCATACTGAGTAGCATCTTACTACACTAGTGGACATATTTATTTCATACTTGTGGAGGATGGTACTATTTAACATAAGAGTATCAGAATCTAGCCACTAATAAGCAGAGTTGTGTAGCATAGTAAATGTACTATAAGAGGAGATGTATTGGCATTTTTTATTCTAAGTTGTGCTCATAAGAGTAGCTGGGACTTTGAAGCATGTTTTCAAAGGACTACAGATCATGCAGCTTTATGAACTATAAAAGGGCAAATTGAAGAGAAGCAATTTAGAAGCGAGCAAATTCTCAGAATATGTAATGTCTGTAATGGTAGGAAAATCCCAGGTCTTGATGGCCTCCTTACTGAATTATACAAAAGCTTTTAGAGACAAGGTCTGTGTAGAATGTATTGTGGGAGGAACTGTTCTAACCTGAGCAGCTGCCCAATTTTTTTGAGAAAAGCTTCCTTCAGCGTGTTATGTGAATCTGGGAAAGATGCCCAATGCTCTAATATCAGCACCCACTTGCTTTACTTACTAGTGCTGACCAGGGGCTGCTCCAGGTACCAGTGCAGCAAGCGCATGCCTGGGGCGGCAAGCTGCGGGGGGCCGCGTGCCGGCCACCATGAGGGCGGCAGTCAGACAGCCTTTGGCGGCATGCCTGCGGGAGGTCCCCCAGTCCCGCGGCTTCGGCGGCAATTCGACAGTGGGTACGCTGAAGCGCGGGACCGGCAGATCACCTGCAGAAATGCCGCCGAATCCGCGTGACCAGCAGACCGCCCACAGGCGTGCCGCCGAAGGCCGCCTGACACCCGTGCTTGGGGCGGCAAAAAACAGAGCCACTCCTGGTGCTGACTGTAAGATGTTAGCTAGTAGTTTAGTGGTAAACTAAAATCTCTTCACATATGCATAATTCCTCCAATCTAAACAGGGTTGACAAAGGCTAATCATGTCTGCAAATGCATCAGGCCATGTCAACTGCTTAAGTTAAATTGCTGCTGTAACTCAGGGTGTGGGGGATTTTTTTTTTTTTTTTGGCAGACTTGGGTATCTGTTTAAGGGCCTAATCTTTCTCCCAGTGAAGTCAATAGGAAAGACATAAGTTACACATCAGAGATCTTTAGCTGTAGAGTCTGACCCTTTCCTATGACCACAGGTGCCAGTTTCCTCATTCCTTAGGGGTGCTCAATCCCCGCTCCGCCCCAGGTCCCACCCTCACCCCCACTCCACCCCTTCCCCCAAAGCCCCACCCCACCCCCACTCCACCCCTTCCTGCCCCATTCTGCCCCCTCTGCCAAGCACGCCCTGCCTCTTCTCCTCCCACACAGCACCTCCTGCATGCCGCTGAACAGCTGATCTGCAGAGGGAGGGAGAGCAGCTAATCGGTGGGGCCGCTGGTGGGAATGAGGCAGGCACGGGGGTGGGGGGAGGAGCTGGTCATTGGGGCTGCCAATCTGTGCTGAACACCCACTATATTTTTCCATGGGTGCTCCATCCCCAGAGCACCCATGGAGTTGGCGCCTATGCCTATGACACTATCAGCAACAAGAGTAGTCTATATCTTTTTGGTGAGCTAGAGTACAGAGTGTTCCACCCAGAGGCTACAGTAGCGAATACCTGCTTCCACTCAGTAGCCTGGAAAGGGAGGTAATTTCCCCTGCCCCTTGATGGTCTCCCTAGATCACAGCCTGGTGATTCAGGAGAAGTGCTAGTTAAAACTGCTGGAAAAGTATTTGTAATCCTTGTTATTACTATAATCTAGCAGAAAAAAATAGATTCATATTTGGTCACAAAATAATGTTAAGAGGGCATTATGTTCTACTCTGTCAGTGAGAGAAATTCAAGGATTTAGGTCCTTCTTGGAGACACATGCCCAACGAGTAGTGATGGGAAACTGTACCTCCACCACTAGACCCCTCACTTGTGGAGTGCAACAGGATCATGATTTCACCAGTCCTATTCAACATTTTCATGCATCCACTAGGAGAACTGGTCAGACAAAATGGACTTAAGTACCAGCACTATGCAGATTATACATAGCTCTAGCTATTCTTCGCCTCTTATGACCACACCACTATCACCAAGATTGCCTGGTCTTTGGACAAGATCAGCTTATGGATAAAGAACCAGGGGTGCTGGAACAATTTTTATAGTGGGGGTGCTGAAAGCACTGAACCAAACTGTAAACCCTGTATATAATGGAAACCACTTCAAGCCAGGGGGTGCAGCAGCACCCCCAGCACCCCTAGTTCCAACAGCTATGTAAAGAACAGCTGGTTGCAGCTGAACCCAAGGTGGTTATATTGATGGGTAAAGAAAAGCCCTTTGAAGAGTTTGCAGCCAGGGTGTAGTCTCTTTTGGTTCACACCCGACTATTGGTCATTTGTAGTTTGTAATTTAGGACTGCTCCTCAATTCCTTGCTGATGCTAAGCTCTCATGTAGCAGCATCCATGAGTAATGCTTTCTATCATCTCTGGTTGAGTAGGAGACTCCATCCCATCCTGACAAACAATGGTCCTTGTCACCTCCCATCTGGTCTACAGCAAAGCAATATACGTGGACATGAAGCCATCAGCACTTAGGCAACTTCAACTAATACAGAACTCTGCAGTGCTTCTCCTTGGCAGCCTGGGCCCAGGATATCTAAAACATCACCTAAAGCACTGAGATAAGGACTATGATAGACAAATACACTTCACAGTCACAATGGAACTTTCTACCCACCCAGGTAAAGCTTCGCCATGCAGGAGTTTTCTCAAGGGCCGAGCCAGGACTGTGGAATTAACTTCCACAGGAAATTAGGATCATTACAAGCCTCAGCAAGTACAAGTCAAATTTCTTTGACCTGCCTCCTCTTGTATAGACACATAGCAGTATATACATAAAAAAACCCACTACAAAACACTCCACCGCACACACAATTTTCACTCTGTGGAGAGGATGAGATCATGATGCTTAATGCACTCCTGGAAGATACTTAGAAATTACACTGATTAGAGCAGTAAAGCACCTGCTAGTTACTTTCAGAGTTGCTTCACTGCACAACATGCATGAAGTGTTTCTGCTAAGGTCTAATATGATTGCTAAGTATGCTTTCTATCTTAGGTACATATAGAGCACCTATCATTTTGGTAGCTATTATTCGTACTACAGTAATGCTTAGAGGCTGCAGCTGCGCCACGTGGCTGGCACAACACACATGTGGGTCAATGGACACTACTATGAACCGTTCCGGCTCCAGCGCATGTGCACCCACATTTGGAATCCACATAGGCACCATCACTTGAAGAAGAAAATACGGTTCTTGCCCCCAAAGGTTCACAATCTAAACAGACATGACAAAAGGTGTGAGAAAGGAATTTTTATTAATAATACCCTATTTTCCAGTTGGGGAACTGAGCCGGAGATGAAATGGCTTGGCCAAGGCCAATCGAACTCAAGTCATATCCCAGTGCCTCTTGGAGCTGCGTCCTACAACAAACAAACTGCAGTGATCATAGGCCTGAACAATATGTACATTTGAACAATATGCAATCACTTCAGGAGATATGGTCTGGCTTCTTGGAAATATATTATTGTCAAGATGATTGGTGGGGTTATTTACCTGTTTTGTTATCTTTTGGCTGTGTCTGGACTTAATGTTCTGCTTATCTTACACTACTGTGGAGTTCATACCTAGGAGATGTTTCAAGCATTTTCTGCCCCCCCCCCTTTTTTTTTAAACTGTTATTATACAAAAAAAAAAAGTGTTTGTTTGGTCACAAGCAGAGGCTAGAGCTGTCATTCTCCACACTCCAATAACAGGGGAATGGACACTACCAACGCATAGGAGCTCATGTTACATGGGTTCACTTCCTATTTCCCCATACAGGCCCCAGTTCAGCAAGATGCTTAAGTACATGCCTAATATTAGGCACTTGAATAGTCCCATTAAAGTCAATTGTCCATTCACAGGTTTAAAGCTAGGCACATTCTTAGACAACTTTCAGAATGTAAAGACCTGCTCTAGTATTCTCATCCATGAAGGTTTATTGTTTGCCATAGAGATTCTTGAGGCAAGCTGACCTTGCCCACAAAAGGCTTGGCTTTCAGCAGAGACATCATCCACATCTTTCTGAATCCTATGCATCTTGGAAAGCCACAGATACTTTGGCTTGGTTCAAGCCCTTAATATTACACTTGACTGGTTTTTATTTATCTTGGTATGCCACTTAAAAAAACCTCTGTATGATACCAAGAGACAAATATTCATGTATAAAAGTCAAAATAAAAATAAAGTCTTAGCTCATGCTTATTAAAAACCATCAGTTCAACAATATTTCAATTCCATGCAATTACTTCTTTGTTGAGGCTACAGTATGTATATATTTCAAACTCTGGCACTGTTCAGGAGATATTTAGAAGACTACAGGACAGGCCCAAAAGGACCTACTACAGGACAGGCCCAACAAGGAAAATAAGAGAACACCACTGGCCATCACATACAACCCCCAGCTAACACCTCTCCAGCACATCAACGATCTACAACCTATCCTGGAAAACAATCCCTCACTCTCATAGACCTTGGGAGGCAGGCCAGTCCTCGCTTACAGACAGCCCCCCAACCTGAAGCAAATACTCACCAGCAACTACACACCACACCACAGAAACACTAACTCAGAAACCAAACCTTATTGCCTACTCTGTCCCCATATCTACTGTAGCAACACCATCAGAGGACCCAACCACATCAGCCACACCATCAGAGGCTCATTCACCTGCATGTCTATAATAATATATGGAAATATACCTATCTCATAGAACTGGAAGGTCCCTTGAAAGGTCATTGAGTCCAGTCCCCTGCCTTCACTAGCAGGATCAAGTACTATCCCTGACAGGTTGTTTTTTGTTTGGTTGGGTTTTTTTGCCCCAGATCCCTAAATGGCCCCCTCAAGGATTAAACTCACAACCCTGGGTTTAGCAGGCCAATGCTCAAACCACTGAGCTAACCCTCCCCTCTACTAATCTTATATATGCCATCATGTGCCAGCAATGCCCCTCTGCCATGTACATTGGCCAAACCGGACAGTTTCTATGTAAAAGAATAAATGGACACAAATTGGACATCAGGAATGGTAACATACAAAAGCCAGTAGGTGAATATTTCAATCTTCCTGGACATTCTATAACAGATTTAAAAGTAGCCATACTTGAACAAAAAAACTTCAGAAACAGACTTCAAAGAGAAACAGCAGAACTAAAATTCATTTGCAAATTTAACACCATTAATTTGGGCTTGAATAGGGATTGGGAGTGGCTGGCTCACTACAAAAGCAGCTTTGCCTCTCCTGGAATTAACACTTCCTCATCAATTATTGGGAGTGGACTACATCCACCCTGATCGAATTGGCCCTGTCAACACTGGTTCTCCACTTGTGAGGTAACTCCCTTCTCTTCATTATGCAGTACATAATGCCTGCATCTGTAATTTTCATTCCATGCATCTGAAGAAGTGGTTTTTACCCACGAAAGCTTATGCCCAAATAAATCTGTTAGTTTTTAAGGTGCCACCGGACTCCTTGTTGTTTTTGTGGATACAGACTAACACGGCTACCCCCCGATACTTGACACCATGCAAGATCTAACACTGTACCTTTAAAGTTTCTTCTCCATATCTCCAAGTATATGAGACAAAGTAATCTGTGTGATTCACTAGGATTAATTCTTCCTACTCTCATAAAATCAACATCATCATCCATCCATGTCCTTACTGGTCAGTCTCTTGATCTTTTTCCTAGTCAAAAGTGCATCATCTGTCTGAGTCTTCTTCCTTCCCCCATTTTTTCAAATCAAACTTTAATTCCCAAGTTTGACTTAACAAGCTTTTTCAATGACATTTCCAACTTTAGTTCTTCCATTATTGCTGATTCTATTCACTGTGTCTTCTGAGTTGTTTCTTTTATCATTGTTTTTAAAAGCTCCTCCTGCAGTTGCTTCAAGGTTCCTTTAAAATGGTCTCCGACTAAAAACAATTGTGCTTTATGCGCCTAAATGAATAGAAGGTATATCGAAACACAAGCCATTAGACATTTTTCTAGCACCACTTTTTAATTAAAATAATCACAATAATTCAGTGGGGAATCACTGCAAATACCAGCATATGTTCTTCAGTGATGCTAGCCTGTTTAAAGGGGTGGGGGAAGCAATGAAAGTTGTATTTTGCTGCACTTTGGGTACTACAGGTATCAGTAATAAACTGCTGAAGACAAATCCCCATTTATGGACATTGTTATTAAAGGGGCACTAACATGTCTTTAAGGCCTAAAATTATATGTACCAACTTTAGTTCAGTTTGCAAAAAGACCTCATGTCACCCCTTGCCTCTGCATGACTGCTTGGTTTATTCCTCTGGGTTGGCAGACAATACAGTTTATCCCACTCCCTGTCCCTTCCAGCACAGAAGAGCAGAGAAGACAGGTGAAGCAAAGAAATAGATTCACAAGGGGGACTTAGGCACCTAAATCCAACATTTAGGCACCACTGGCATTCACAAAACTACAGTGTAGCTGCTCCCTAACCCTGTGCCTACATTTCCACCAATAAAGTCCCCTAGGCACCTAAATTTCAGCAGCTGGACATGTGCACAGCTATCTCGTGTCCTGCAGCACCCGGCAGCTTGACACCCAACTCACACCTAACCCCCAGTGGGATTCATAAACTAGGCACTCCCTGGCCTATCTCGCCTTTGGGGCCCAATCCAGTAAGCATGCCTAAACCTGCACACATAATGGCTGGAGGATGAGGGGGCTCAGTGGGGCTCCATTTCTTCAGTTGAAGCTGTTCCACTTTGTATAAAATAATTAAATGTTCAATAGAGCAGGAACCCAAATCTTCCCCTTCCCAAGAAGGTCCCCTACCCACTGCACTCTAGAGTCATTCTCAGGTGTTCTCTCTCTGCCACAATAAATATTTAAGTATTTTATAGGAAGTGGAACAGCTTCAGTAGATGAGACCAAGATACCCACTCCAAATACACCATGGTCCACTGGTTAGGGAATTTACCTGGGAGATTTGGGTTCAAGTCCCTGCTCTACATTAGACAGAATGGAGATTTGAACCTATGTCTCCTACTTGCCTGGGGAGTGCTCTAACCACTGGAATATTAGGTAGAAGGGCTACCCTTTGCATGGGAGTTTTGGCCACACCCCTTTCCTTGGTGTTATCTGGTGACTAGCTTCCACAGCTCCCAGCTAAGTTTACTGACACCCAAACCTCCCCAGGCATTCTATAGGAGTTTATCTCAGGGTTGTGAATTCCACTAGGTAGCAATGTGTCTAAAAGTTGGCATTGCAACACCTAAGTCCATCTTGTGAAAATAACTCACAATGTCTTATACATTTGTACACCTCTGATCATGAAAAATCTCTTGTAACATTGAGCACGCAAATATTTAGTGCTGATAGCAGCAATGTCATCAGTACAGGATGGGTCTTCTGCTATCCATTAAGTTTTCAAGTCAAAAGTTCAGTTTACAACATCGTGTCAGATGAAAGCCAAAAACTATCATTCTTTAAAAAAAATCAATTTAGTAAATATCATCACAGTGAAAAATAGATTTCGTGGACTGGAAAAACTGCAGGTCAAACGGGCAGTCCTCATGCTTAAAGTTTAACCTCTTGTCAAGGGTGGTCCTTCTCAGGTAACTGAAGGATTCTATGCCAGGCTTTCTCGCCTCAATAATATCCCTCCTTGGGGCTGGTTTATTATCAAACTTTTGTGCAAATGGTCCAAAACATAAGTCCCAACACCTACGGTATGTCTACATTTGAGTTGAGAGGTGTGGTTCTCAGCTCAAATGTAGACAAACCCATGCTGTCTCTACTTGAACTAGCAGCTAAAAACAGCTGCACGTGCACAGAGATGCAGATGGCTGCTTGGGCTAGCTATCCCAAGTACATACCTGCCCAACCCCGGGTACGTATGCAGACAGCTACCCTGAGCACCACCCATGCTGCTGTGGACACACTGCTACCTTTAGGCACCAGTTCAAGCAGTGCTAGCATGGATATGCCTATGCCAGCTAGGAACACCTCTCAGCTCAAATGTAGACATATACATAGTCCATTTATCACTCCAGTGCAAGCAGTCATTAAAATCCCATGACATCTCATCTACTGATGTAACACATACCACATGCTGGCATCTTCTGCCACCCCCACACTCTTTATTTGTCCTCCTCTGTCCTTCTGCCACCCCAGCCCTTCCAGTTGGAGTGCAGCCCCACTCTTCCAATGTGAACCCCCACAGCCTCTCTGCTGGGAAATCATCCTCCCCAGTGGCACACCCCTCATTTCCCCTAGGACCAGCTCTCTTGTGTGCCCCTCTTATCTCTGCCAGCTCTCACCTGCCCTTTTTTCCTGACTGAACCACTGTGTTCTCTCAGATTTTCCCAGGACCATTACAGCCCCCAGGTGCTGCCGTGCTCTCTTAAATAGCCAAATGAGAGCACCTGTTCTGGAACAGGAGCACTGGACTTACTTCATTTACTGGGGCCAGTCACCCAGTGATGCATCTGCCTAACACTCGGCAGGATCAGAGCCTAATATACTACTTGAAGAAGCCTTCAAAGTGTATGCATTGAATGGTTCTTTGCAGTCAGAGTGACCTAGAAAGTGCTGAGAATACAGGAAAGTATGCAATGGCTAGTTAAGCAATAAGACACTATAGGACAAGAATTATGGCATATTATTTCATGCCTGGCATGTTGTTAAGGGCCAGTGCCTTCAGTGTAATGAGGTATGGAATAATACATCATTATTCACACACGGGAGTCTTTTATTACAATTATAAATTTTTATTGTAAAATGCAATTTAAAAAAAATATTTGTATATGTTTATTAATAAGGCTCATAAATTCCAACCCATTGTTTTTATTACCCTGTTAGATCATTCAATTTCTCCCACCTATTTTGTAATGACAATTAAGCAAGCCTTTGATTAAAACAATGCCTGTGAAACTCAAAATATTTCTGACTCCTAGACCCTTTTCATTAAGCATTAGAAGGATTTCTTTTTATTTCAATCGTCATTTATTTTCCTGTCTCAAAGGGCTTCATTTTTTTTTTAAAAATAGGACTTTCAGGATTTCTCATTGTCTTTCTAGTTTATAATCAATTAAAGGTAAAGTACTGTTTTGTTACAGTTAAATAATAATTTATAATATTTGCTCATGCTATGGTTGCTGTAAAAACAGGTATGCTACACCTAAAATTAAGAGGCACTGCTTCCACTGCTGAGAACCACTGCTGACCACAGAGGGCTGCTGATGTCCACTTTGAAGAATTACTGCCCCTCGGCCCAGCCTTCCACATTATGGTCTGTGAAGGACATCCTTTCCCGCCACCCCGCCTTTCTGCTGCTTTGCTCCTCTGAAGTAGCTCAGAAATAGAGGTCCTCAGCGCTGACCACTGTCAGCACACAGAAGAAGCTGCAACTTCTCAGCAATATGCTCAGTCCATGGGTGGCAGGTATAAGAGGCCAGGGGAGGCTAAGCTTCCCCAAACAAGATGCAGTGCACCTCCCTTTGGAGATGCACTGGCCCGCCACCCCAAAGGGCACCTGAGCCATGGCCCCGCCCGTGCTCCACTCTGAGGCCCCACTCCCTCTCGTCCTCTTCCCCCATGGCCCCGCCTGCACTGCTCTTCTTACCCCCCTGTTCTGCCTTTTCCCCCAAAGCCCCACCCTCACTCTCTCTCTTCCAGTCCCCGCTTTGCCTCTTCCCCAGAGACCTACCCCCGCCCGCCGCTCGTACCTCTCCACCCTCTCCCCCCAAGGGCCCTCCCAGCTGCCAGGGGCAAAAAGGCCCAAGCGGCAGGTGAGGGGGCCCTCAAGGGAGGGAGCAGAGAGTCACAGGAAAGGGGGGCTTGGGGAAGGGGGCAGAGAGGTGCGAGCAGTGGGGGGGTGATTCGGGGGAGGGGGCCAAGCAGGAGCGGGGCCTGGGGTCAAGCGAGACTGGAGCAGGAGGCGGGGCCACAGTCCAGGCATCAGTGTCCCCCCTACTTCTAGGGAGCTTCCGGCGCTCATACACAACCTCCCCAAATGCAGGAGTCAAATGCCGCCCATGGCTCAATCTTTCTGTAATCCTCTACTGAGCTTCATCTCTTCCAAGCCCTTCAACTGAAATCCTACCACAAACCAATACAGATCACCTGTTTCTCATGCCAGTTAAATGTCAGACAGTAGGCGTCTTCTCTGTCATTCAACG